>NC_136285.1:0-1200000 GCF_964198595.1 Lampetra fluviatilis
AGAGATTTTCCCTCCCCCAGGACCTCACAGAAATGCTCAGCAAATCTGCAAACCTGTTCCTGGGGGTCGGAGATTGGATCACCGTTTTTTCCCCTAATGATGGTAATACGTGTGGCGCTGCAGGTTACTTTTTTGATGGAGTTAAATAGTGATTCAACTCCATCACTTACAACAACAACAACCGCCATTCGCCACTAAGTGGCAGTGACGTCACCACGACGCTTGTGCCAGGCCAAGTGCACCTTGAGGCCACGTGAAGTGTCGAACGCCCGCTGTCAGGAGGTCACGGGGCAGACCCAGGTGCCACGGGTCGACTGACCGAGATGACCGAGATGACTGGCTGATGCACCACCTGTGCCCCTACTGTGCCAACTTGCTGTGTTTTAGCCACCCGGCGCTCCGCTCGTTGTTGTGAGCGTCGCTCCTCCGCCCTCCGTTGTTGTTGGAGGGCGACTGCCTCCAACTGCCCAGTAGCGTCCTTCACGAGCCTCCTCCACTGGGCCGATCTTGACACCGCTGGTACCAGTCATCGGCAAGTCCACTCAGCTCCAAGTCCTCCTGTACCACATCACTCCATCTCTTCTCCAGCCTGTGCCACGCCCGTTTAGCCCCCTCGATCCGGCCGAACAAAAGCTGTTTCGGCATGCGGTGGCTGGGCATGCGGGCTACATGACCCAGCCAACGCAGCCTTGCCTGCCGGAGGAGCTCACCGATGGGACTTTGCCCAGATCTTTCAAGGACTTGTGAGCTCCTCACACAATCCAGCCTGGTTAAACCCAGGATGGATCGTAGGCAGGCCAGCCTAAATGTTTCCAACCGGCGAAGATGCTCCATTAGGGGGGGTCCACGTTTCGCAAGCGTAGAGAAGGGAGGGAATGACCGTGGCCGAGAAGACCTGAAGCTTCGTGCGGAGCGACAGACCAGGTAGCTTCCACACAGCGTTACGCAACCGATGAAAAGATATTGCCGCTCGACTGATTCGGAGTGAGACCTCTGCTGTTAAACTGGAGCCGGTCATAAGCACACTGCCCAGGTATGGGAAACTCTCCACTCTCTCCACAACTTCCCCATCACCGATTGGGAGTTGTGGGGGTGATGTGTCCGATGGTGCAAAATACCCAGGCAGGTGCTTAGTTTTGGTGGGGCTGATGGTAAGGCCCCACCTCTTAGTGGCACGCTCCAGTCTCAGCAGCAGCGTCTCCAACTCCTCTTCTGAATGAACAGCCATTACCAAATCATCGGCATACATAACGTGGTTGACCAATAGGGAGCCATCCCTTGATCGCACCCGGGCGTCGATCAGCCTCCCATTATATCTGTACCAAATGGAAATTCCCCCGGTACAGCTATTGAAGGCTTCACGAACTACGTAGTCGAAATAGATGTTAAATAATGTGGGAGCCAAAGGACATCCCTGTCGCACCCCAAGGTGTACAGGGAAAGGCTCAGACTCCCGGCCACGTAGTTTTACCCGGGCCCGCTCACCATCATGAAGGTCCTTAATGATCGTGAGCAGAGGGTCAGGGATTCCAAAAGCACGAAGAACACCCCAGAGCCCAGGCCTACTGATGGTATCATAAGCCTTGACCAGGTCAATGAAGCAGAGATGCAGGTCTTGTTGGAATTCCCTACACCTCTGCTGTAGCAGACGGACAGAAAATATGGCATCTGTGCAGGACCGCCCTTTCCTGAAACCGCATTGGGGTTCCGCAAGCATCTCCTCAGCGTGCCTAGCAAGGCGATGTTGAATAATCCTTGCCAGGACCTTTCCCGGCAGACTGAGGAGTGAGATGCCCCTGTAGTTGTTACAGTCTGTGCAGTCCCCCTTCTTAAAGAGGGGGGCCACCAGGGCATCCTTCCAATCCTGAGGTACCTGTTCAGCGGTCCAGACTGTTGTTATGATGTCATATAGGGCAGTCTGTGCACAAACGCCACCCTCCCTCAGCATTTCGCTCGGGAGATCATCTCTGCCCGGTGCCTTTCCTGGTCTCAGACTCCGGATCGCCTTAAGTAGTTCCTCAACAGATGGCACCTCAGCCAGCCACTCACAGGGGGTGACCTCTTCCAATATTTGAGGCACGGCAGCCTCAGCAGGGTTATCCCCACTTTGTGCCATGATGTTTTCCTGGCTGAGAGATTTTCCCTCCCCCAGGACCTCACAGAAATGCTCAGCAAATCTGCAAACCTGTTCCTGTTGGTCGGAGATTGGATCACCGTTGTTTCCCCTAATGATGGTAATAGGTGTGGCGCTGCAGGTTACTTTTTTGATGGAGTTAAATAGTGATTTGTGATCGCGGGCCACTGAGGCAGACTCCATCTCCTCAGCAACCCGCGACCACCACCCATCCTTACAGCGCCTTACGGCTCTCCTCCGAGCGAAGGCTGCGGTAAACCTCCGCATTCTGTGACGTGGGATGCTGTAGGCGATGAGAGCGGGCCTGTCGCTATACACTCACACACACCTACACACACACCTCTATACACTTACACACACCTACACATACACCTCTATACACTTACACACACCTACACATACACCTCTATACACTTACACACCCCTACACCTCTATACACTTACACACACCTACACATACACCTCTATACACTTACACACACCTACACATACACCTCTATACACTTACACACACCTACACATACACCTCTATACACTTACACACACACCTCTATACACTTACACACACACCTCTATACACTTACACACACCTACCTCTATACACATACACACACCGACACACACAATATATACACTCACACACACCTATACACACACCTCTATATACTTACACAAACCTACACACAACTCTATACACTGACACACACCTACACACACACCTCGATAAACCTACACACACCTACACACACACCTCTATACACTGACACACACCTACACACACAACTCTAGACACTTACACACACCACCGACATACACACCTCCACACACTTACACACCCTTACACACACACCTCTATATACTTACACACACCTACACACACACCTCTATACACTCACACACACCTACACACACTCCTCTAGACATTTACACACACCACCGACACACACACCTCCACACACTTACACACACCTACACACACACCTCTATACAGTCTCACACACCTATACACACCTCTATAAACTTATACACACCTACACACACCTCTATACACTGACACACACCTACACACACACCTCTAGACACTTACACACCTACTCACACACCTCTAGACACTTACACACCCTTACACACACACCTCTATACACTTACACACACCTACACACACACCTCTATACGCTTACACACACCTACATACACCTCTAGACACTTAAACACAGCTACACACACAACTCTATACGCTTACACACCCCTACACACACCTCTATACACCTACACACACCTACACACACCTCTATACACTCACACACACCTACACACACACCTCTAGACACTTACACACACCGACACACACACCTCTACACACTTACACACGCACCTCTATACACTCACACACACCTACACACACACCTCTATACACTCACACACACCTACACACACACCTCTACACACTTACACACCCTTACACACACCTCTATACACTTACACACACCTACACACACCTACACACACACCTCTATACACTTACACACACCTACACACACACCTCTAGACACTCACACACACCTACACACACAACTTTAGACACTTACACACCTACTCACACACCTCTAGACACTTACACACCTACTCACACACCTCTAGACACTTACACACCTACACACACCTCTATACACTTACCCACACTAACACACACACACCTCTATACACTCACACACACTAACACACACACCTCTCTACACTCACACACACACCTACACATACACCTCTATACACTTACACACACCTACACATACACCTCTATACACTTACACACACCTACACACACACCTCTATACACTCAAACACACCTACACACACACCCCTCTATATACTTACACACACCTACACACACCTCTATACACTGACACACACCTACACACACCTTTAGACACTTACACACCTACACACACACCTCTATACACTCAAACACACCTACACACACACCCCTCTATATACTTACACACACCTACACACACCTCTATACACTGACACACACCTACACACACCTATATACACTGACACACACCTACACATACAACTCTAGACACTTACACACACACCTCCACACACTTACCTACACACACACCTCTATACACTCAAACACACCTACACACACACCCCTCTATATACTTACACACACACCTCTATACACTCAAACACACCTACACACACACCCCTCTATATACTTACACACACACCTTTATACACTGACACACACCTACACACACCTTTAGACACTTACACACCTACTCACACACCTCTATACACTAACACACACTAACACACACACCTCTATACACTCACACACACCTACACACACCTCTATACAGTTACACACACCTACACCTCTATACGCTTACACACACATCTATACACTCACACACACCTACACACACACCTCTAGACACTTACACACACCGACACACACACCTCTACACACTTACACACCCTTACACACGCACCTCTATACACTCACACACACCTACACACACACCTCTAGACACTTACACACACCTACACACACACCTACACACCCCTACACACACACCTCTATACACTCACACACACCTACACACACACCTCTACACACTTACACACCTTTACACACACCTCTATACATTTACACACACCTACACACACACCTACACACACACCTCTATACACTTAGACACACCTACTCACACACCTCTAGGCACTTACACACCTACTCACACACCTCTAGACACTTACACACCTACACACACCTCTATACACTTACCCACACTAACACACACACCTCTATACACTCACACACACTAACACACACACCCTGTATACACTTACCCACACTAACACACACACCTCTATACACTCACACACACTAACACACACACCTCTCTACACTCACACACACACCTACACATACACCTCTATACACTTACACACACCTACACATACACCTCTATACACTGATACACACCTACACACACACCTCTATACACTCAAACACACCTACACACACACCCCTCTATATACTTACACACACCTACACACACCTCTATACACTGACACACACCTACACACACCTTTAGACACTTACACACCTACACACACACCTCTATACACTCAAACACACCTACACACACACCCCTCTATATACTTACACACACCTACACACACCTCTATACACTCACACACACCTACACACACACCTCTATACACTCACACACACCTCTATACACTTACACACACCTACACCTCTATACACTGACACACACCTACACACACCTCTATACACTGACACACACCTACACATACACCTCTAGACACTTACACACACACCTCCACACACTTACCTACACACACACCTCTATACACTCAAACACACCTACACACACACCCCTCTATATACTTACACACACACCTTTATACACTGACACACACCTACACACACCTTTAGACACTTACACACCTACTCACACACCTCTATACACTAACACACACTAACACACACACCTCTATACACTCACACACACCTACACACACCTCTATACAGTTACACACACCTACACCTCTATACGCTTACACACACATCTATACACTGACACACACCTGCACACACACCTTTAGACACTTACACACCTACTCACACACCTATACACTTACACACACTAACACACACGCCTCTATACACTCACACACACCTACACACACCACTATACACTTACACACACCTACACACACCTCTATACACTTACACACACACCTCTATACGCTTACACACACCTACATACACCTCTAGACACTTACACACAGCTACACATACACCTCTATACACTTACACACACCTACACACACACAGCTCTATACACTTACACACACCTACACACACACACCTCTATACACTTACACACACCTACACACACACCTCTATACACTTACACACACCTACACACACTTCTATACGCTTACAGACACCTACATACACCTCTAGACACTTAGACACAGCTACACATACACCTTTATACACTTACACACACCTACACACACACACCTCTATACACTCACACACACCTACACACACACACCTCTATACACTTTCACACACCTACCTATATACACTTACACACACCTACACACACACCTCGATAAACTTACACACACCTACACACACCTCTATACACTGACACACACCTACACACACCTCTAGACACTTACACACCTCCACACACTTACACACCCTTACACACACCCCTCTATATACTTACACACACCTACACACAAACCTCTATACACTCACCCACACCTACACACACACCTCTATACACTCACACACACCTCCACACACTTACACAACCTTACACACACCCCTCTATATACTTACACACACCTACACACACACCTCTATACACTTACACACACCTACACACACACACCTCTATACACTTACACACACCTACACACACCTCTATACACTTACACACACCTACACACAACACACCTCTATACGCTCACACACACCTACACACACCTCTAGACACTTACACACACCTACACACACACACCTCTATACACTTACACACACCTACACACACCTCTATACGCTTACAACAACAACAACAACCGCCATTTGCCACTAAGTGGCGGTGACGTCACCACGACGCTTGTGCCAGGCCATGTGCACCCTGAGGCCACGTGAAGTGTCGAACGCCCGCTGGCAGGAGGTCACGGGGCAGACCCAGGTGCCACGGGTCGACTGACCGAGATGACCGAGACGACTGGCTGATGCACCACCTGTGCCCCCTACTGTGCCAACTTGCTGTGCTTTAGCCACCCGGCGCTCCGCTCGTTGTTGTGAGCGTCGCTCCTCCGCCCTCCGTTGTTGTTGGAGGGCGACTGCCTCCAACTGCCCAGTAGCGTCCTTCACGAGCCTCCTCCACTGAGGCCGATCTTGACACCGCTGGTACCAGTCATCGGCAAGTCCACTCAGCTCCACGTCCTCCTGTACCACATCACTCCATCTCTTCTCTAGCCCGTGCAGCGCCCGTTTAGCCCCCTCGATCCGGCCGAACAAAAGCTGTTTAGGCATGCGGTGGCTGGGCATGCGGGCTACATGACCCAGCCAACGCAGCCTTGCCTGCCGGAGGAGCTCACTGATGGGACTTTGCCCAGATCTTTCAAGGACTTGTGAGCTCCTCACACAATCCAGCCTGGTTAAACCCAGGATGGATCGTAGGCAGGCCAGCCTAAATGTTTCCAACCGGCGAAGATGCTCCACTAGGGGGGTCCACGTTTCGCAAGCATAGAGAAGGGAGGGAATGACCGTGGCCGAGAAGACCTGAAGCTTCGTGCGGAGCGACAGACTAGGTAGCTTCCACACAGCGTTACGCAACCGACGAAAAGACACACTTACACACACCTACACACACACACCTCTATACACTTACACACACCTACACACAACACATCTCTATACGCTCACACACACCTACACACACCTCTAGACACTTACACACACCTACACACACACCTCTAGACACTTACACACACCGACACACACACCTCTACACACTTACACACCCTTACACACACACCTCTATACACTTACACACACCTACACACACACACCTCTAGACACTTACACACACCTCTATACACCTACACACCTACACACACACCTCTATACACTCACAAAAACCTACACACACCTCTAGACACTTACACACACAAACCTCTATACACTTACACACACCTACACACACACCTCTAAACACTTACACACACCTACACACACCTCTATACACTTACACACACCTACACACAACAGACCTCTATACGCTCACACACACCTACACACACGTCTAGACACTTCCACACACACCTCAATACACCTACACACACCTCTAGACACTTACACACACCTCTATACACCTACACACCTACACACACACCTCTATACACTCACAAAAACCTACACACACCTCTAGACACTTACACACACAAACCTCTATACACTTACACACACCTACACACACACCTCTAAACACTCACACACACCTACACACACACCTCTATATATTTATACACACCTACACACACCTCTATACACTGACACACACCTACACACACCTTTAGACACTCACACACCTCTACACACACCTCTATACACTCACACACACCTACACACACACCTCTATACACTCACACACACCTACACACACACCTCTATACACTTACACACACCTACACACACACCTCTATACACTTACACACACCTACACACACACCTCTATACACTTACACACACCTACACACACACCTCTATACACTTACACACACCTACACACACCTCTATACACTTACACATACCTACACACACATCTCTATACACTTATACACTTACACACACCTACATACACCTCTATATACTTACACACACCTACACACCCTCTATACACTTACACACACTAACACACCTACACATACACCTCTATACACTGACACACACCTACACACACACCTTTAGACACATACACACCTACTCACACACCTCTACACACACCTCTATACACTTACACACACCTACACACACCCCCCTCTATATACTATCACACACCTACACACCTCTATACACTGACACACACCTACACACACACCTTTAGACACTTACACACCTACTCACACACCTCTAGACACTTACACACACCTACACACACAACTTTATACACTTACACACACCTACACACACACCTCTAGACACTTACACAACTACACACACACCTCTATACACTTACACAACTACACACACACCTCTATACACTTACACACACGTACACACATATTTCTATACACTTATACACTTACACACACCTACACACACCTCTATACACTTACACACTCCTACATACACCTCTAGACACTTACATAAACCTACACACACCTCTATACACTCACACACACTTCTATACCCTCACACACCCCTTAACACACAACTCTATACACTCACACACCTACACACACACCTCTATACACTCACACACACTTCTATACACTTACACACACCTACACACACACAATTCTATACACTTACACACACCTACACACAACACACCTCTATACGCTCACACACACCTACACACACCTCTAGCCACTTACAAACCCCTACACACACCTCTATACACTTACACACACCTACACACACACACCTCTATACACTTACACACACCTACACACAACACACCTCTATACGCTCACACACACCTACACACACCTCTAGGCACTTACACACCCCTACACACACACCTTATACACCTAAACACACCTACACACACCTCTATACACTCACACACACCTACACACACACCTCTAGACACTTACACACCCTTACACACACACCTGTATACACTCACACACCTACACACACCTCTATACAGTTACACACACCTACATACACCTCTATACACTGACACACACCTACACACACCTCTATACACTGACACACACCTACACATACACCTCTAGACACTTACACACACACCTCCACACACTTACCTACACACACACCTCTATACACTCAAACACACCTACACACACACCCCTCTATATACTTACACACACACCTTTATACACTGACACACACCTACACACACCTTTAGACACTTACAAACCTACTCACACACCTCTATACACTAACACACACTAACACACACACCTCTATACACTCACACACACCTACACACACCTCTATACAGTTACACACACCTACACCTCTATACGCTTACACACACATCTATACACTGACACACACCTACACACACCTTTAGACACTTACACACCTACTCACACACCTATACACTGACACACACTAACACACACATGCATCTATACACTCACACACACCTACACACACCACTATACACTTACACACACCTACACACACACCTCTATACACTTACACACACACCTCTATACACTTACACACACCTACACACACCTCTATACACGTACACACACACCTCTATACACTTTCACACACCTACCTATATAACAACAACAACAACAACCGCCATTCGCCACTAAGTGGCGGTGACGTCACCACGACGCTTGTGCCAGGCCATGTGCACCCTGAGGCCACGTGAAGTGTCGAACGCCCGCTGGCAGGAGGTCACGGGGCAGACCCAGGTGCCACGGGTCGACTGACCGAGATGACCGAGATGACTGAGATGACTGGCTGATGCACCACCTGTGCCCCCTACTGTGCCAACTTGCTGTGCTTTAGCCACCCGGCGCTCCGCTCGTTGTTGTGAGCGTCGCTCCTCCGCCCTCCGTTGTTGTTGGAGGGCGACTGCCTCCAACTGCCCAGTAGCGTCCTTCACGAGCCTCCTCCACTGAGGCCGATCTTGACACCGCTGGTACCAGTCATCGGCAAGTCCACTCAGCTCCACGTCCTCCTGTACCACATCACTCCATCTCTTCTCTAGCCCGTGCCGCGCCCATTTAGCCCCCTCGATCCGGCCGAACAGAAGCTGTTTAGGCATGCGGTGGCTGGGCATGCGGGCTACATGACCCAGCCAACGCAGCCTTGCCTGCCGGAGGAGCTCACTGATGGGACTTTGCCCAGATCTTTCAAGGACTTGTGAGCTCCTCACACAATCCAGCCTGGTTAAACCCAGGATGGATCGTAGGCAGGCCAGCCTAAATGTTTCCAACCGGCGAAGATGCTCCACTAGGGGGGTCCACGTTTCGCAAGCGTAGAGAAGGGAGGGAATGACCGTGGCCGAGAAGACCTGAAGCTTCGTGCGGAGCGACAGACCAGGTAGCTTCCACACAGCGTTACGCAACCGATGAAAAGATATTGCCGCTCGACTGATTCGGAGTGAGACCTCTGCTGATAAACTGGAGCCGGTCATGAGCACACTGCCCAGGTATGGGAAACTCTCTACTCTCTCCACAACTGCCCCATCACCGATTGGGAGTTGTGGGGGTGGAGTGCCCGATGGTACAAAATACCCAGGCAGGTGCTTAGTTTTGGTGGGGCTGATGGTAAGGCCCCACCTCTTAGTGGCACACTCCAGTCTCAGCAGCAGCGTCTCCAACTCCTCTTCTGAATGAGCAGCTATTACCAAATCATCGGCATACATAACGTGGTTGACCAATAGGGAGCCATCCCTTGATCGCACCCGGGCGTCGATCAGCCTCCCATTATATCTGTACCAAATGTACCTATATACACTTACACACACCTACACACACACCTCGATAAACTTACACACACCTACACACACCTCTATACACTGACACACACCTACACACACCTCTAGACACTTACACACCTCCACACACTTACACACCCTTACACACACCCCTCTATATACTTACACACACCTACACACACACCTCTATACACTCACCCACACCTACACACACACCTCTATACACTCACACACACCTCCACACACTTACACACCCTTACACACACCCCTCTATATACTTACACACACCTACACACACACACCTCTATACACTTACACACACCTACACACACCTCTATACACTTACACACACCTACACACACCTCTATACACTTACACACACCTACACACACCTCTATACACTTACACACACCTACACACACCTCTATACACTTACACACACCTACACACAACACACCTCTATACGCTCACACACACCTACACACACCTCTAGACACTTACACACACCTACACACACACCTCTAGACACTTACACACACCGACACACACACCTCTACACACTTACACACCCTTACACACACACCTCTATACACTTACACACACCTACACACACACACCTCTAGACACTTACACACACCTCTATACACCTACACACCTACACACACACCTCTATACACTCACAAAAACCTACACACACCTCTATACACTTACACACACAAACCTCTATACACTTACACACACCTACACACACACCTCTAAACACTTACACACACCTACACACACCTCTATACACTTACACACACCTACACACAACAGACCTCTATACGCTCACACACACCTACACACACCTCTAGACACTTCCACACACACCTCTATACACCTACACACACCTCTATACACTTACACACACCTACACACACACCTCTAGACACTTACACACACCGACACACACACCTCTACACACTTACAAACCCTTATACACACACCTCTATACACTTACACACACCTACACACACACCTCTAGACACTTACACACACCTACACACACACCTCTATACACTCACAAAAACCTACACACACCTCTAGACACTTACACACACAAACCTCTATACACTTACACACACCTACACACACACCTCTAAACACTCACACACAACTACACACACACCTCTATATATTTATACACACCTACACACACCTCTATACACTCACACACACCTACACACACACCTCTATACACTCACCTCTATATATTTATACACACCTACACACACCTCTATACACTCACACACACCTACACACACACCTCTATACACTCACACACACCTACACACACACCTACCTACACACACACCTCTATACACTTACACACACCTACACACACACCTCTATACACTTACACACACCTACACACACACCTCTATACACTTACACACACCTACACACACACCTCTATACGCTCACACACACCTACACACACACCTCTATACGCTCACACACACCTACACACACCTCTAGACACTTACAAACCCCTACACACACCTCTATACACTTACACACACCTACACACACACACCTCTATACACTTACACACACCTACACACAACACACCTCTATACGCTCACACACACCTACACACACCTCTAGACACTTACACACACCGACACACACACCTCCACACACTTACACACCCTTACACACACACCTCTATATACTTACACACACCTACACACACCTCTATACACTCACACACACCTACACACACACCTCTATACACTTACACACACCTCTATACACTTACACACTCCTACATACACCTCTAGACACTTACATAAACCTACACACACCTCTATACACTCACACACACTTCTATACCTTCACATACCCCTTAACACACACCTCTATACACTCACACACCTACACACACACCTCTATACACTCACACACACTTCTATACACTTACACACACCTACACACACACAATTCTATACACTTACACACACCTACACACAACACACCTCTATACGCTCACACACACCTACACACACCTCTAGACACTTACAAACCCCTACACACACCTCTATACACTTACACACACCTACACACACACACCTCTATACACTTACACACACCTACACACAACACACCTCTATACGCTCACACACACCTACACACACCTCTAGACACTTACACACACCTACACACACACTTCCACACACTTACACACCCTTACACACACACCTCTATATACTTACACACACCTACACACACCTCTATACACTCACACACACCTACACACACACCTCTATACACTTACACACACCTACACACACACCTCTATACACTTACACACACCTACACACACACACCTCTATACACCTACACACACACTTCTATACACTTACACATACACCTCTAGACACTTACAAAGACAAAGATCCCCATAGAGCCTTAACAGACTGTAGGGGCAAGTGCTGTTAGCGAGCACCTATAAAGGCCAGAACGGTACACGAGGGGGTGGGTGGCCAGCACCACGCCCGACCGCCTTTGTCTCCCTAGTGGCAATGTTTACACACCGCACCAGGTACTTATTTGAGGCTGAGTCGACCTAGGGGAGGCCCGGGACCAGTTCAGATAATCGTCACTGGTGTTGGCCGTGAGCGGGAATCGAACCTGTGTCGCCGGATTCATAGCGCAGCGCGCTAACCACTACACACTACCACTCCCCACCAAGACACTTACACACATCGACACACACACCTCTATACACAATCACACACACCTCTATACACTTACACACACCTACACACACACATCTATACACTTACACATACCTACACACACCTCTATACGCTTACACACACCTACATACACCTCTAGACACTTATACACAGCTACACATACACCTCTATACACTTACACAAACCTACACACACACCTCTATACACTTACACACACCTACACACAACACCCCTCTATACGCTCACACACACCTACACACACCTCTAGACACTTACACACCCCTACACACACACACACCTCTATTACACCTACACCTCTATACACTCACACACACCTACACACACACCTCTACACACTTACACACCCTTACACACACACACCTCTATACACTTACACACACACCTACACACACACACCTATATACACTTATACACACTTATACACACCTACCTCTATACACTTTCACACACCTACACACACCTCTATACACTTACACACACCTACACACACACCTCTATACACTTACACACACCTACACACACACACACCTCTATACACTTACACACACACCTCTATACAATTACACACACCTACACACACACCTCTATACACTTACACACACCTACACACAACACACCTCTATATGTTCACACACACCTACACACACCTCTATACACTTACACACACCTACACAACACACCTCTATATGCTCACACACACCTACACACACCTCTAGACACTTACACACACCTACACACACACCTCTATATACTTACACACACCTACACACACACACCTCTATACACCTACACACACACTTCTATACACTTACACACACCTACACATACACCTCTAGACACTTACAAAGACAAAGATCCCCCATATAGCCTTAACAGACTCTAGGGGCAAGTGCTGTTAGCGAGCACCTATAAAGGACGGAACGGTACACGAGGGGGTGGGTGGCCAGCACCACGCCCGAACGCCTTTGTCTCCCTAGTGGCAATGTTTACTCACCGCACCAGGTACTCATTTGAGGCTGAGTCGACCTAGGGGAGGCCCGGGACCAGTTCAGATAATCGTCACTGGTGTTGGCCGTGAGCGGGAATCGAACCTGTGTCGCCGGATTCATAGCGCAGCGCGCTAACCACTACACTACCACTCCCCACCTCGACACTTACACACACCGACACACACACCTCTATACACACTCACACACCTCTATATACTTATACACACCTACACACACACCTCTAGACACTTACAAACCTACTCACACACCTCTATACACATACACACACCTACACACACACCTCTATACACTCACACACATCTACACACACCTCTATATACTTACACACACCTACACACACCTCTATACACTGACATACACCTATACACACACACCTCTAGACACTTACACACACCTACACACCCTCTATACACTTACACAAACTAACACACACCTACACATACACCTCTATACACTTACACACAACTACACACACACCTCTATACACTTACACACACTAACACACACACCTCTATACACTCACACACCTACACACACCACTATAGACTTACACACACCTACACACACCACTATAGACTTACACACACCTACACACACCACTATAGACTTACACACACCTACACACAACACCCCTCTATACGCTCACACACACCTACACACACCTCTAGACACTTACACACCCCTACACACACACACCTCTATTACACCTACACACACACACCTATATACACTCACAAACACCCAGAGGTGGGACAAAGTCATTGTTATGCAAGTCCAAGTCGAGTCGCAAGTCATCAAATTCATGACTCGAGTCTGACTCGAGTCCAAGTCACATGACTCGAGTCCACATCTCATAGGTGGGACAAAGTCATTGTTATGCAAGTCCAAGTCGAGTCGCAAGTCATCAAATTCATGACTCGAGTCTGACTCGAGTCCAAGTCACATGACTCGAGTCCACACCTCTGCAAACATCTACACACACCTCTAGACACTTACACACCCTTACACACACACCTCTATACACTTACACACACACCTACACACACACACCTCTATACACTTACACACACCTACACACACACCTCTATACACTCACACACACCTACACACACACCTCTAGACACTTACACACACCTACACACACACCTCTATACACTGACACACACCCACACACACACCTCGATAAAAGTACACACACCTCTATACACTGACACACACCTACACACACACCTTTAGACACTGACACACACCTACACACACACCTCTATACACTTACACACACCTACACACACACCTCTATACACTCACACACACCTACACACACACCTTTAGACACTTACACACCTACTCACACACCTCTAGACACTTGCACACACCTACACACACCTCTATACACTTACACACACTAACACACACACCTCTATACAACAACAACAACCGCCATTCGCCACTAAGTGGCGGTGACGTCACCACGATGCTTGTGCCAGGCCATGTGCACCCTGAGGCCACGTGAAGTGTCGAACGCCCGCTGGCAGGAGGTCACGGGGCAGACCCAGGTGCCATGGGTCGACTGACCGAGATGACCGAGACGACTGGCTGATGCACCACCTGTGCCCCCTACTGTGCCAACTTGCTGTGCTTTAGCCACCCGGCGCTCCGCTCGTTGTTGTGAGCGTCGCTCCTCCGCCCTCCGTTGTTGTTGGAGGGCGACTGCCTCCAACTGCCCAGTAGCGTCCTTCACGAGCCTCCTCCACTGAGGCCGATCTTGACACCGCTGGTACCAGTCATCGGCAAGTCCACTCAGCTCCACGTCCTCCTGTACCACATCACTCCATCTCTTCTCTAGCCCGTGCCGCGCCCGTTTAGCCCCCTCGATCCGGCCGAACAAAAGCTGTTTAGGCATGCGGTGGCTGGGCATGCGGGCTACATGACCCAGCCAACGCAGCCTTGCCTGCCGGAGGAGCTCACTGATGGGACTTTGCCCAGATCTTTCAAGGACTTGTGAGCTCCTCACACAATCCAGCCTGGTTAAACCCAGGATGGATCGTAGGCAGGCCAGCCTAAATGTTTCCAACCGGCGAAGATGCTCCACTAGGGGGGTCCACGTTTCGCAAGCGTAGAGAAGGGAGGGAATGACCGTGGCCGAGAAGACCTGAAGCTTCGTGCGGAGCGACAGACCAGGTAGCTTCCACACAGCGTTACGCAGCCGATGAAAAGATATTGCCGCTCGACTGATTCGGAGTGAGACCTCTGCTGATAAACTGGAGCCGGTCATAAGCACACTGCCCAGGTATGGGAAACTCTCCACTCTCTCCACAACTGCCCCATCACCGATTGGGAGTTGTGGGGGTGGAGTGCCCGATGGTACAAAATACCCAGGCAGGTGCTTAGTTTTGGTGGGGCTGATGGTAAGGCCCCACCTCTTAGTGGCACGCTCCAGTCTCAGCAGCAGCGTCTCCAACTCCTCTTCTGAATGAGCAGCTATTACCAAATCATCGGCATACATAACGTGGTTGACCAATAGGGAGCCATCCCTTGATCGCACCCGGGCGTCGATCAGCCTCCCATTATATCTGTACCAAATGGTAATTCCCCCGGTACAGCTATTGAAGGCTTCACGAACTACGCAGTCGAAATAGATGTTAAATAATGTGGGAGCCAGAGGACATCCCTGTCGCACCCCAAGGTGTACAGGGAAAGGCTCCGACTCCCGGCCACGTAGTTTTACCTGGGCCCGCTCACCATCATGAAGGTCCTTAATGATCGTGAGCAGAGGGTCAGGGACTCCGAAAGCACGAAGAACAACCCAGAGCCCAGTCCTACTGATCGTATCATAGGCCTTGACCAGGTCAATAAAGCAGAGATGTAGGTCTTTTTGGAATTCCCTACACCTCTGCTGTAGCAGACGGACAGAAAATATGGCATCTGTGCAGGACCGCCCTTTCCTGAAACCGCATTGGGGCTCCGCAAGCCTCTCATCAGCGTGCCTAGCAAGGCGATGTTGAATAATCCTTGCCAGGACCTTACCCGGCACACTGAGGAGTGAGATGCCCCTGTAGTTGTTACAGTCGGTACGGTCCCCCTTCTTAAAGAGGGGGACCACCAGGACCTCTATACACTCACCCACACACACACACACACCTCTATACACTTACACACACCTACACATACACCTCTATACACTTACACACACCTACACACACACCTCTAGACACTTACACACACCTACACACACACACCTCTATACACTCACACACACCTACACATACACCTCTATACACTTACACACACCTACACACACCTCTAGACACTTACACACACCTACACACAAACCTCTATACACTCACACACACCTACACACACACCTCTATATATTTATACACACCTCTATACACTCACACACACACACACCTTTAGACACTTACACACCTACTCACACACCTCTAGACACTTACACACACCTACACACACACCTCTATACACTGACACACACCTACACACACACCTCTATACACTGACACACACCTACACACACCTCTATACACTGACACACACCTACACACACACCTCTAGACACTTACACACCCTTACACACACCTCTATATACTTACACACACCTACACACACACCTCTATACACTCACAAACACCTACACACACACCTCTAGACACTTACACACACCACCGACACACACACCTCCACACACTTACACACCCTTACACACACACACCTCTATATACTTACACACACCTACACACACCGACACACACACCTCTGCACACTTACACACCCTTACACACACACACCTCTATACACTTACACACACCTACACACACCTCTATTGGGTACGAGATTGAGTGGGTGGCTGGCTGAGTGGTTGAGAAGATGGGTATGCGAATTCATGGGTGAGTGAGTCGGTGAGTGAATGGGTGAGTGTTTGGGAGGGTTCATGAGTGAGTGGATGGGCTATGGGTGAGAGGGTGGGTATTTGAGTAAGTGGTGTGAGTGAATCGGTGAATGGGTGGGTGTTTGAGTGAGTGAGTCAGAAAATGGGGTGCCACGGGGGTGAGATGTTAACTTCCTCACCTAGTGTATACAGGAGGTTGTCGATTCGATCCCGACCCTGTCGCAAGTATATTTGATTGTGCTTGTTCTCCTCGTGGTCGCGTGGATTTTTCTCCAGGTCCACGGGGTTTTCCCTCTGCATTGAGAATAAACTTGCATTCAGAGGATTTGGCTGCAATGCATGTGTATGTGATAAGCCACATCGTTAACCTGTCATTTGTAACAAGGTCACTTTTGAAAAAGATCTATATAGCCCTGTAGGTCTTACCTGGTAAAATAAAAACAGTTTAGTTTTTGTTTTGTGGGTGAGTGGATGAGTGAGTGAATGGGTGGGTTGGTGGTTGGGTGGTTGAATGGGGGTTGGGTGGGTGAGTTGGTGGGTGGCTGAGTCAGTGGCTGGGTCATTGTATGAGTGGATGGGTATTTGAGTAAGTGGTGTGAGTCAGTAGGTGAATGGGTGGATGTTTGGGTGAGTGGCTGGTGGGTGGGTGGGTAAGTTAGTGTAGGAGGTTGAGTGGATAAGTCAGTGTGTGAGTGGGTGGGTGAGTGAGTCAGAGAATGGGGCACCACGGTGGTGAGATGTTAACTACCTTGCCTAGTATACAGGAGGTCATGGAATCGATCCCGACCCTGCCGCCTGTATATTTGGAGTTTGCATCTTATCCCTGTGGTCACCTGGATTTTTCTCCGGGTCCTCCTGTTTTTCCCTCCACATTTATAATCAACACACGTTTGAAGTATTTGGTTGCTATGCATTTTTACGTAATTATCCACTTAGTTGAGCTATCATGTGGCCAAGTTGCTTCTGAAAAAAGAGCTGCATAGCTCAGTGAGCCTTACCTGCTAAAATATATATTTTTTCATTCCCCCTCCCTCTGTCTACTCAGCAGTATAAATGGGAACAGCGCAGTCGATGGGCAATTTGTGTGTAGTGGGATACAGTGTGGGTAATCCCACCTCCTATACAATGTCTGGCCAGCAGGGAACAGGAGGCCAAAACTATCTCGAGGGGCTTTCTCGAGCTCCTCGAGTGGAGGTCCATCTGTCAGCATTGAGGAAGCAATTGCTGGGCTGCATGCACTTCAACTTAAGTAGTGCCACCCCTCAGGTGATATCAATACGCGAATAAGTAGAATAGTTGCTTAAACTGAGAGTGGCTGTTTAGAATAAACTATTAAACAAAATGAAAATGGCTTCTCAAGTGGAAATGTGTAGCAATGTATAGCACTCTTTAAACACATTTTTTTTTTATGTGGAGGTAAAAACTGGAGTACCCAGAGAACAATCCACGCCACCACAGAGAGAACATGCAAACTCCAAATACACAGGTGGCAGGGTCGGGATCAATCCCACGGCCTGTATACCAGACGAGGTATTTAACATCTGTACCAGGGCAAGCCATACATGGAGCTGGAGTGGACCGTGTGCCCCACTGCACTATGAACCCAACATGACCAGGCTGTGGTCCCTCTCGCCTGGATCGTTGAGAGGCTCGCCCACCCCACGGGCGTCGTCATGAAGAAGCTGCTGGGAGGAAGAATATCTCACAATACCAGAAGAGGTGAGCACTACACATAGAGTGGGTGATTAACTGGGTGGGTCTGTGAGTGAGTCAGTGGGTCAGTGGTTGAGGGAGTCGGTGAGTGGGTGAGTGAGTGTGTTAGAGATTAAGTGGGTTGCAGTGTAAGTGGGTGGGTGAGGTAGTGAGTCAGTGGGTGGGTGAATAGGTGAATTGATGGGTTTGTGAGTGGGTGGATGATTGAGTTAGTGGGTGGATGGGTGAGGGAATATGGGAGGTTGAGTGGGTGAGTCAGAGATATACAGGAGGTTGTGTATTTTATCCCAGCCCTTCCGCCTGTATATATGGAGTTTGCATATTCTCCCTGTGGTCACGTGGTATTTTCTCGGTTTTCCGGGTTGTCCCTCCACATTTGAAAATGCATTTATAGAATTTGGTTGATATTCTTGGTTCTTTCAATAAAGTCACGTAGAAGGGAAATAATAAAATTATTAAAATAAAACAATAAAATTCTCACATTTCAATTGCAACACAAGCAATCATCAGGTGTGAAAACCACAGCAAGAAAATTTCTGAAAAAAGTGGCGTTTTTTTTTACTTTAGTACAACGGACAGCGACGAGTGTTGTTCAGACAGACGAGTCCATCTATGCTCGGAACGGAGAAGGGTGGAGAGAAGGAGAATGGAATGCGGTCTGAAATTCACCGTAAACGTGAATACAATAAATCAAGACCCGAAATGGTTTATCACATCCTTGCAATGATTGCTAAGCCAGAATCCATCTACTCGGTTGAAATTGTCTCTGTGTTTGTAGATGTGGATGGCCTCATGAACGAATCTCTCAAGGTAGCCGGATGGCTTGCAGAGAACCTCCATCTTGGAGAAGTCAATGTCATGTGAGCCCCACTGAATTATAACAATGATCTGCCATGGCTGAGGTGTTGGTCCTACCGTGTTTTAGGTCTGCCCTTGTGTTCACGGATGCGGTCCGAGACATGTCGTTTGGTTTTCCAATGTAACTGCTACCACAGAGGCGAGTTGAGGTGATAGGTGAAGAAGACAAGGTGAGGTGATGGTTGAGGTGGGGGACGAGCTGAGGTGATGGGTGACGAGGTGAGGTGATGAGTAAGGAGAGACAAGGTGAGGTGATGGGTGAGGAGAGACGAGATGAGGTGATGGGTGAGGACAGACGAGATGAGGTGATGGTTGAGGTGGGGGACGAGCTGAGGTGATGGGTGACAAGGTGAGGTGATGGGTGAGGAGAGACAAGGTGAGGTGATGGGTGAGGAGAGACAAGGTGAGGTGATGGGTGAGGAGAGACAAGGTGAGGTGATGGGTGAGGAGAGACAAGGTGAGGTGATGGGTGAGGAGAGACAAGGTGAGGTGATGGGTGAGGAGAGACAAGGTGAGGTGATGGGTGAGGAGAGACAAGGTGAGGTGATGGGTGAGGAGAGACAAGGTGAGGTGATGGGTGAGGAGAGACAAGATGATGTGATGGGTGAGGAGAGACAAGGTGAGGTGATGGGTGAGGAGAGACGAGATTAGGTGATGGGTGAGGAGAGACAAGATGAGGTGATGTGTTAGGACAGACGAGGTGAGGTGATGAAGCTTACCGAGACGAGGCGATGAGTGAGGAGGATGAGGTGAGGTGATCAGTGAGGAGGGGGACGAGGTGAGGTGATGGGTGAGGAGGGAGACGAGGTGAGGTGATGGGTGAGAAGGGGGACGAGGTAAGGCGATGGGTGAGGAGGGAGACGAGGTGAGGTGATGGTTTAGGTGAGGTGATGGGTGGCGAGGTGAGGTGATGGGTGAGGAGGGGGACGAGGTGAGGTGATGGGTGAGGAGGGGGACGAGGTGAGGTGATGAGTGAGGAGGGAGAAGAGGTGAGACGATGGGTGAGGAGGGAGACGAGGTGAGGTGATGGTTTAGGTGAGGTGATGGGTGGCGAGGTGAGGTGAGACAAGGTGAGGTGATGGTTGAGGAGGGGGACGAGGTGAGGTGATGGGTGAGGAGGGGGACGAGGTGAGGTGATGGGTGAGGAGGGGGTCGAAGTGAGGTGATGGTTGAGAAGAGACGAGGTGAGGTGATGGGTGAGGAGGGGGACGAGGTGAGGTGATAGGTGAGGAGGGGGACGAGGTGAGGTGATGGGTGACGAGGGAGACGAGGTGAGGTGATGAGTGAGGAGGGGGACGAGGTGAGGCGATGGGTGAGGAGGGAGACGAGGTGAGGCGATGGGTGAGGAGGGGGACGAGATGAGGTGATGGGTGAGGAGGGGGACGAGGTGAGGTGATGGGTGAGGAGGGGGACGAGGTGAGGTGATGAGTGAGGAGGGGGACGAGGTGAGGTGATGAGTGAGGAGGGGGACGAGGTGAGGCGATGGGTGAGGAGGGAGATGAGGTGAGGTGATGGGTGAGGAGGGGGACGAGGTGAGGTGATGGGTGAAGAGGGGGACGAGGTGAGGTGATGAGTGAGGAGGGAGACGAGGTGAGGTGATGAGTGAGGAGGGAGATGAGGTGAGGTGATGGGTGAGGAGGGGGACGAGGTGAGGTGATGAGTGAGGAGGGGGACGAGGTGAGGTGATGGGTGAGGAGGGGGACGAGGTGAGGTGATGGGTGAGGAGGGGGACGTGGTGAGGTGATGAGTGAGGAGGGAGACGAGGTGAGGTGACGGGTGAGGAGGGGGACGAGGTGAGGTGATGAGTGAGGAGGGGGACGAGGTGAGGTGATGAGTGAGGAGGGAGACGAGGTTAGGTGATGGGTGAGGAGGGGGACGAGGTGAGGTGATGGGTGAGGAGGGGGACGAGGTGAGGTGATGAGTGAGGAGGGGGACGAGGTGAGGTGATGGGTGAGGAGGGGGACGAGGTGAGGTGATGGGTGAGGAGGGGGTCGAAGTGAGGTGATGGTTGAGAAGAGACGAGGTGAGGTGATGGGTGAGGAGGGGGACGAGGTGAGGTGATGGGTGAGGAGGGGGACGAGGTGAGGTGATGGGTGACGAGGGAGACGAGGTGAGGTGATGAGTGAGGAGGGGGACGAGGTGAGGCGATGGGTGAGGAGGGAGACGAGGTGAGGTGATGGTTTAGGTGAGGTGATGGGTGGCGAGGTGAGGTGATGGGTGAGGAGGGGGACGAGGTGAGGTGATGGGTGAGGAGGGAGACGAGGTGAGGTGATGAGTGAGGAGGGAGAAGAGGTGAGACGATGGGTGAGGAGGGAGACGAGGTGAGGTGATGGTTTAGGTGAGGTGATGGGTGGCGAGGTGAGGTGATGGGTGAGGAGAGACAAGGTGAGGTGATGGTTGAGGAGGGGGACGAGGTGAGGTGATGGGTGAGGAGGGGGACGAGGTGAGGTGATGGGTGAGGAGGGGGTCGAAGTGAGGTGATGGTTGAGAAGAGACGAGGTGAGGTGATGGGTGAGGAGGGGGACGAGGTGAGGTGATGGGTGAGGAGGGGGACGAGGTGAGGTGATGGGTGACGAGGGAGACGAGGTGAGGTGATGAGTGAGGAGGGGGACGAGGTGAGGCGATGGGTGAGGAGGGAGACGAGGTGAGGCGGTGGGTGAGGAGGGGGACGAGATGAGGCGATGGGTGAGGAGGGGGACGAGGTGAGGTGATGGGTGAGGAGGGGGACGAGGTGAGGTGATGAGTGAGGAGGGGGACGAGGTGAGGTGATGAGTGAGGAGGGGGACGAGGTGAGGCGATGGGTGAGGAGAGAGATGAGGTGAGGCGATGGGTGAGGAGGGGGACGAGGTGAGGCGATGGGTGAGGAGGGGGACGAGGTGAGGTGATGAGTGAGGAGGGAGACGAGGTGAGGTGATGAGTGAGGAGGGAGATGAGGTGAGGTGATGGGTGAGGAGGGGGACGAGGTGAGGTGATGAGTGAGGAGGGGGACGAGGTGAGGTGATGGGTGAGGAGGGGGACGAGGTGAGGTGATGGGTGAGGAGGGGGACGAGGTGAGGTGATGAGTGAGGAGGGAGACGAGGTGAGGTGACGGGTGAGGAGGGGGACGATGTGAGGTGATGAGTGAGGAGGGGGACGAGGTGAGGTGATGAGTGAGGAGGGAGACGAGGTTAGGTGATGGGTGAGGAGGGGGACGAGGTGAGGTGATGGGTGAGGAGGGGGACGAGGTGAGGTGATGAGTGAGGAGGGGGACGAGGTGAGGTGATGGGTGAGGAGGGGGTGAAAGTGAGGTGATGGTTGAGAAGAGACGAGGTGAGGTGATGGGTGAGGAGGGGGGCGAGGTGAGGTGATGGGTGAGGAGGGGGACGAGGTGAGGTGATGGGTGACGAGGGAGACGAGGTGAGGTGATGAGTGAGGAGGGGGACGAGGTGAGGCGATGGGTGAGGAGGGAGACGAGGTGAGGCGATGGGTGAGGAGGGGGACGAGATGAGGTGATGGGTGAGGAGGGGGACGAGGTGAGGTGATGGGTGAGGAGGGGGACGAGGTGAGGTGATGAGTGAGGAGGGGGACGAGGTGAGGTGATGAGTGAGGAGGGGGACGAGGTGAGGCGATGGGTGAGGAGGGGGACGAGGTGAGGCGATGAGTGAGGAGGGGGACGAGGTGAGGCGATGGGTGAGGAGGGGGACGAGGTGAGGCGATGGGTGAGGAGGGGGACGAGGTGAGGCGATGGGTGATGAGGGGGACGAGGTGAGGTGATGAGTGAGGAGGGAGAAGAGGTGAGACGATGGGTGAGGAGGGAGACGAGGTGAGGTGATGGTTTAGGTGAGGTGATGGGTGGCGAGGTGAGGTGATGGGTGAGGAGAGACAAGGTGAGGTGATGGTTGAAGAGGGGGACGAGGTGAGGTGATGGGTGAGGAGGGGGACGAGGTGAGGTGATGGGTGAGGAGGGGGTCGAAGTGAGGTGATGGTTGAGAAGAGACGAGGTGAGGTGATGGGTGAGGAGGGGGACGAGGTGAGGTGATGGGTGAGGAGGGGGACGAGGTGAGGTGATGGGTGACGAGGGAGACGAGGTGAGGTGATGAGTGAGGAGGGGGACGAGGTGAGGCGATGGGTGAGGAGGGAGACGAGGTGAGGCGGTGGGTGAGGAGGGGGACGAGATGAGGTGATGGGTGAGGAGGGGGACGAGGTGAGGTGATGGGTGAGGAGGGGGACGAGGTGAGGTGATGAGTGAGGAGGGGGACGAGGTGAGGTGATGAGTGAGGAGGGGGACGAGGTGAGGCGATGGGTGAGGAGAGAGATGAGGTGAGGTGATGGGTGAGGAGGGGGACGAGGTGAGGTGATGGGTGAGGAATGGGACGAGGTGAGGTGATGAGTGAGGAGGGAGACGAGGTGAGGTGATGAGTGAGGAGGGAGATGAGGTGAGGTGATGGGTGAGGAGGCGGACGAGGTGAGGTGATGAGTGAGGAGGGGGACGAGGTGAGGTGATGGGTGAGGAGGGGGACGAGGTGAGGTGATGGGTGAGGAGGGGGACGAGGTGAGGTGATGAGTGAGGAGGGAGACGAGGTGAGGTGACGGGTGAGGAGGGGGACGATGTGAGGTGATGAGTGAGGAGGGGGACGAGGTGAGGTGATGAGTGAGGAGGGAGACGAGGTTAGGTGATGGGTGAGGAGGGGGACGAGGTGAGGTGATGGGTGAGGAGGGGGACGAGGTGAGGTGATGAGTGAGGAGGGGGACGAGGTGAGGCGATGGGTGAGGAGGGGGACGAGGTGAGGTGATGGGTGAGGAGGGGGTCGAAGTGAGGTGATGGTTGAGAAGAGACGAGGTGAGGTGATGGGTGAGGAGGGGGACGAGGTGAGGTGATGGGTGAGGAGGGGGACGAGGTGAGGTGATGGGTGACGAGGGAGACGAGGTGAGGTGATGAGTGAGGAGGGGGACGAGGTGAGGCGATGGGTGAGGAGGGAGACGAGGTGAGGCGATGGGTGAGGAGGGGGACGAGATGAGGTGATGGGTGAGGAGGGGGACGAGGTGAGGTGATGGGTGAGGAGGGGGACGAGGTGAGGTGATGAGTAAGGAGGGGGACGAGGTGAGGTGATGGGTGAGGAGGGAGATGAGGTGATGGGTGAGGAGGGGGACGAGGTGAGGTGATGGGTGAGGAGGGGGACGAGGTGAGGTGATGAGTGAGGAGGGAGACGAGGTGAGGTGATGAGTGAGGAGGGAGACGAGGTGAGGTGACGGGTGAGGAGGGGGACGAGGTGAGGTGATGAGTGAGGAGGGGGACGAGGTGAGGTGATGAGTGAGGAGGGGGACGAGGTGAGGTGATGGGTGAGGAGGGGGACGAGGTGAGGTGATGAGTGAGGAGGGAGACGAGGTGAGGTGACGGGTGAGGAGGGGGACGAGGTGAGGTGATGAGTGAGGAGGGGGACGAGGTGAGGTGATGAGTGAGGAGGGAGACGAGGTTAGGTGATGGGTGAGGAGGGGGACGAGGTGAGGTGATGGGTGAGGAGGGGGACGAGGTGAGGCGATGGGTGAGGAGGGGGACGAGGTGAGGCGATGGGTAAGGAGGGGGACGAGGTGAGGTGATGGGTGAGGAGGGGGACGAGGTGAGGCGATGAGTGAGGAGGGAGACGAGGTGAGGCGATGGGTGAGGAGGGGGACGAGGTGAGGCGATGAGTGAGGAGGGGGGCGAGGTGAGGCGATGGGTGAGGAGGGGGACGAGGTGAGGCGATGGGTGAGGAGGGGGACGAGGTGAGGTGATGGGTGAGGAGGGGGACGAGGTGAGGCGATGGGTGAGGAGGGGGACGAGGTGAGGTGATGGGTGAGGAAGGGGACGAGGTGAGGTGATGAGTGAGGAGGGAAACGAGGTGAGGTGATGAGGAGGGGGACGAGGTGAGGCGATGGGTGAGGAGGGGGACGAGGTGAGGCGATGGGTGAGGAGTGGGACGAGGTGAGGTGATGAGTGAGGAGGGAGAGGAGGTGAGGCGATGAGTGAGGAGGGGGACGAGGTGAGGCGATGGGTGAGGAGGGGGACGAGGTGAGGCGATGAGTGAGGAGGGGGACGAGTTGAGGCGATGGGTGAGGAGGGGGACGAGGTGAGGCGATGGGTGAGGAGGGGGACGAAGTGAGGCGATGGGTGATGAGGGGGACGAGGTGAGGTGATGAGTGAGGAGGGAGACGAGGTGAGGCGATGGGTGAGGAGGGGGACGAGGTGAGGCGATGGGTGAGGAGGGGGACGAGGTGAGGCGATGGGTGAGGAGGGGGACGAGGTGAGGCGATGGGTGAGGAGGGGGACGAGGTGAGGTGATGAGTGAGGAGTGGGACGAGGTGAGGTGATGAGTGAGGAGGGAGAGGAGGTGAGGCGATGAGTGAGGAGGGGGACGAGGTGAGGCGATGGGTGAGGAGGGGGACGAGGTGAGGCGATGAGTGAGGAGGGGGATGAGGTGAGGCGATGGGTGAGGAGGGGGACGAGGTGAGGCGATGGGTGAGGAGGGGGACGAGGTGAGGCGATGAGTGAGGAGGGGGGCGAGGTGAGGCGATGGGTGAGGAGGGGGACGAGGTGAGGCGATGGGTGAGGAGGGGGACGAGGTGAGGTGATGGGTGAGGAGGGGGACGAGGTGAGGCGATGGGTGAGGAGGGGGACGAGGTGAGGTGATGGGTGAGGAAGAGGACGAGGTGAGGTGATGAGTGAGGAGGGAAACGAGGTGAGGTGATGAGGAGGGGGACGAGGTGAGGCGATGGGTGAGGAGGGGGACGAGGTGAGGCGATGGGTGAGGAGTGGGACGAGGTGAGGTGATGAGTGAGGAGGGAGAGGAGGTGAGGCGATGAGTGAGGAGAGGGACGAGGTGAGGCGATGGGTGAGGAGGGGGACGAGGTGAGGCGATGAGTGAGGAGGGGGACGAGGTGAGGCGATGGGTGAGGAGGGGGACGAGGTGAGGCGATGGGTGAGGAGGGGGACGAGGTGAGGCGATGGGTGATGAGGGGGACGAGGTGAGGTGATGAGTGAGGAGGGAGACGAGGTGAGGCGATGGGTGAGGAGGGGGACGAGGTGAGGCGATGGGTGAGGAGGGGGACGAGGTGAGGCGATGGGTGAGGAGGGGGACGAGGTGAGGCGATGGGTGAGGAGGGGGACGAGGTGAGGTGATGAGTGAGGAGTGGGACGAGGTGAGGTGATGAGTGAGGAGGGAGAGGAGGTGAGGCGATGAGTGAGGAGGGAGAGGAGGTGAGGCGATGAGTGAGGAGGGGGACGAGGTGAGGCGATGGGTGAGGAGGGGGACGAGGTGAGGCGATGAGTGAGGAGGGGGACGAGGTGAGGCGATGGGTGAGGAGGGGGACGAGGTGAGGCGATGAGTGAGGAGGGGGATGAGGTGAGGCGATGGGTGAGGAGGGGGACGAGGTGAGGCGATGGGTGAGGAGGGGGACGAGGTGAGGCGATGGGTGATGAGGGGGACGAGGTGAGGTGATGAGTGAGGAGGGAGACGAGGTGAGGCGATGGGTGAGGAGGGGGACGAGGTGAGGCGATGGGTGAGGAGGGGGACGAGGTGAGGTGATGAGTGAAAAGGGGGAAGAGGTGAGGCGATGGGTGAGGAGGGAGACGAGGTGAGGCGATGGGTGAGGAGGGGGACGAGGTGAGGCGATGGGTGAGGAGGGGGACGAGGTGAGGTGATGGGTGAGGAGGGGGACGAGGTGAGGTGATGAGTGAGGAGAGGGACGAGATGAGGCGATGGGTGAGGAGGGAGACGAGGTGAGGCGATGGGTGAGGAGGGAGACGAGGTGAGGCGATGGGTGAGGAGGGGGACGAGGTGAGGCGATGGGTGAGGAGGGGGACGAGGTGAGGTGATGAGCGAGGAGGGGGACGAGGTGAGGCAATGGGCGAGGAGGGAGACGAGGTGAGGTAATGAGTGAGGAGGGGGACGTGGTGAGGTGATGAGTGAGGAGGGGGACGAGGTGAGGCGATGGGTGAGGAGGGGGACGAGGTGAGGCGATGGGTGAGGAGGGGGACGAGGTGTGGTGATGAGTAAGGAGGGAGACGAGGTGAGGCGATGGGTGAGGAGGGGGACGAGGTGAGGTGATGAGTGAGGAGGGGGACGAGGTGAGGCGATGGGTGAGGAGGGGGACGAGGTGAGGCGATGGGTGAGGAGGGGGACGAGGTGAGGTGATGGGTGAGGAGGGGGACGAGGTGAGGCGATGGGTGAGGAGGGGGACGAGGTGAGGTGATGAATGAGGAGGGGGACGAGGTGAGGCGATGGGTGAGGAGGGGGACGAGGTGAGGTGATGAGTGAGGAGGGGGACGAGGTGAGGTGATGGGTGAGGAGGGGGACGAGGTGAGGTGATGAGTGAGGAGGGGGAAGAGGTGAGGCGATGGGTGAGGAGGGGGACGAGGTGAGGCGATGGGTGAGGAGGGGGACGAGGTGAGGCGATGGGTGAGGAGGGGGACGAGGTGAGGTGATGGGTGAGGAGGGGGACGAGGTGAGGTGATGAGTGAGGAGGGGGACGAGGTGAGGCGATGGGTGAGGAGGGAGACGAGGTGAGGCGATGGGTGAGGAGGGAGACGAGGTGAGGCGATGGGTGAGGAGGGGGACGAGGTGAGGTGATGAGTGAGGAGGGAGACGAGATGAGGCGATGGGTGAGGAGGGGGACGAGGTGAGGTGATGAGTGAGGAGGGGGACGAGGTGAGGCGATGGGTGACGAGGGGGACGAGGTGAGGCGATGGGTGAGGAGGGGGACGAGGTGAGGTGATGGGTGAGGAGGGGGACGAGGTGAGGCGATGGGTGAGGAGGGGGACGAGGTGAGGTGATGAATGAGGAGGGGGACGAGGTGAGGCGATGGGTGAGGAGGGGGATGAGGTGAGGTGATGAGTGAGGAGGGGGACGAGTTGAGGTGATGGGTGAGGAGGGGGACGAGGTGAGGTGATGAGTGAGGAGGGGGACGAGGTGAGGCGATGGGTGAGGAGGGGGACGAGGTGAGGTGATGGGTGAGGAGGGGGACGAGGTGAGGTGATGGGTGAGGAGGGGGACGAGGTGAGGTGATGGGTGAGGAGGGGGACGAGGTGAGGTGATGGGTGAGGAGGAGGACGAGGTGAGGTGATGGGTGAGGAGGGGGACGAGGTGAGGTGATGAGTGAGGAGGGGGACGAGGTGAGGCGATGAGTGAGGAGGGGGACGAGGTGAGGCGATGAGTGAGGAGGGGGACGAGGTGAGGCGATGGGTGAGGAGGGGGACGAGGTGAGGTGATGAGTGAGGAGGGAGACGAGGTGAGGCGATGAGTGAGGAGGGGGACGAGGTGAGGCGATGGGTGAGGAGGGGGACGAGGTGAGGCGATGGGTGAGGAGGGGGACGAGGTGAGGCGATGAGTGAAGAGGGGGACGAGGTGAGGCGATGGGTGAGAAGGGGGACGAGGTGAGGCGATGAGTGAGGAGGGGGACGAGGTGAGGCGATGGGTGAGGAGGGGGACGAGGTGAGGCGATGGGTGAGGAGGGGGACGAGGTGAGGCGATGGGTGATGAGGGGGACGAGGTGAGGTGATGAGTGAGGAGGGAGACGAGGTGAGGCGATGGGTGAGGAGGGGGACGAGGTGAGGCGATGGGTGAGGAGGGGGACGAGGTGAGGCGATGGGTGAGGAGGGGGACGAGGTGAGGTGATGAGTGAGGAGGGGGACGAGGTGAGGCAATGGGTGAGGAGGGGGACGAGGTGAGGCGATGGGTGAGGAGGGGGACGAGGTGAGGTGATGAGTGAGGAGGGGGACGAGGTGAAGCGATGGGTGAGGAGGGGGACGAGGTGAGGTGATGAGTGAGGAGGGGGACGAGGTGAGGTGATGGGTGAGGAGGGGGACGAGGTGAGGTGATGAGTGAGGAGGAGGAAGAGGTGAGGCGATGGGTGAGGAGGGGGACGAGGTGAGGTGATGAGTGAGGAGGGGGACGAGGTGAGGCGATGGGTGAGGAGGGGGACGAGGTGAGGCGATGGGTGAGGAGGGGGACGAGGTGAGGTGATGGGTGAGGAGGGGGACGAGGTGAGGCGATGGGTGAGGAGGGGGACGAGGTGAGGTGATGAATGAGGAGGGGGACGAGGTGAGGCGATGGGTGAGGAGGGGGATGAGGTGAGGTGATGAGTGAGGAGGGGGACGAGTTGAGGTGATGGGTGAGGAGGGGGACGAGGTGAGGTGATGGGTGAGGAGGGGGACGAGGTGAGGTGATGGGTGAGGAGGAGGACGAGGTGAGGTGATGGGTGAGGAGGGGGACGAGGTGAGGTGATGAGTGAGGAGGGGGACGAGGTGAGGCGATGAGTGAGGAGGGGGACGAGGTGAGGCGATGGGTGAGGAGGGGGACAAGGTGAGGCGATGGGTGAGGAGGGGGACAAGGTGAGGTGATGAGTGAGGAGGGGGACGAGGTGAGGTGATGAGTGACGAGGGGGACGAGGTGAGGTGATGGTTGAGGAGGGGGACGAGGTGAGGTGATGGGTGAGGAGGGGGACGAGGTGAGGTGATGGGTGAGGAGGGGGACGAGGTGAGGTGATGGGTGAGGAGGAGGACGAGGTGAGGTGATGGGTGAGGAGGGGGACGAGGTGAGGTGATGAGTGAGGAGGGGGACGAGGTGAGGCGATGAGTGAGGAGGGGGACGAGGTGAGGCGATGGGTGAGGAGGGGGACAAGGTGAGGTGATGAGTGAGGAGGGGGACGAGGTGAGGTGATGAGTGAGGAGGGGGACGAGGTGGGGCGATGAGTGAGGAGGGAGACGAGGTGAGGCGATGGGTGAGGAGGGGGACGAGGTGAGGTGATGAGTGAGGAGGGGGACGAGGTGAGGCGATGGGTGAGGAGGGGGACGAGGTGAGGCGATGGGTGAGGAGGGGGACGAGGTGAGGCGATGGGTGAGGAGGGGGACGAGGTGAGGCGATGGGTGAGGAGGGGGACGAGGTGAGGTGATGAATGAGGAGGGGGACGAGGTGAGGCGATGGGTGAGGAGGGGGATGAGGTGAGGTGATGAGTGACGAGGGGGACGAGGTGAGGTGATGGTTGAGGAGGGGGACGAGGTGAGGTGATGGGTGAGGAGGGGGACGAGGTGAGGTGATGGGTGAGGAGGGGGACGAGGTGAGGTGATGGGTGAGGAGGGGGACGAGGTGAGGTGATGGGTGAGGAGGAGGACGAGGTGAGGTGATGGGTGAGGAGGGGGACGAGGTGAGGTGATGAGTGAGGAGGGTGACGAGGTGAGGCGATGAGTGAGGAGGGGGACGAGGTGAGGCGATGGGTGAGGAGGGGGACGAGGTGAGGCGATGAGTGAGGAAGGAGACGAGGCGATGAGTGAGGAGGGGGACGAGGTGAGGCGATGGGTGAGGAGGGGGACGAGGTGAGGCGCTGGGTGAGGATGGGGACGAGGTGAGGCGATGAGTGAGGAGGGGGACGAGGTGAGGCGATGGGTGAGGAGAGGTACGAGGTGAGGCGATGGGTGAGGAGGGGGACGAGGTGAGGTGATGGGTGAGGAGGAAGACGAGGTGAGGTGATGGGTGAGGAGGGGGACGAGGTGAGGTGATGAGTGAGGAGGGGGACGAGGTGAGGCGATGGGTGAGGAGGGGGACGAGGTGAGGCGATGGGTGAGGAGGGGGACGAGGTGAGGCGATGGGTGAGGAGGGGGACGAGGTGAGGCGATGGGTGAGGAGGGGGACGAGGTGAGGTGATGAATGAGGAGGGGGACGAGGTGAGGCGATGGGTGAGGAGGGGGATGAGGTGAGGTGATGAGTGAGGAGGGGGACGAGTTGAGGTGATGGGTGAGGAGGGGGACGAGGTGAGGTGATGGTTGAGGAGGGGGACGAGGTGAGGTGATGGGTGAGGAGGGGGACGAGGTGAGGTGATGGGTGAGGAGGGGGACGAGGTGAGGTGATGGGTGAGGAGGGGGACGAGGTGAGGTGATGGGTGAGGAGGGGGACGAGGTGAGGTGATGGGTGAGGAGGAGGACGAGGTGAGGTGATGGGTGAGGAGGGGGACGAGGTGAGGTGATGAGTGAGGAGGGTGACGAGGTGAGGCGATGAGTGAGGAGGGGGACGAGGTGAGGCGATGGGTGAGGAGGGGGACGAGGTGAGGCGATGAGTGAGGAAGGAGACGAGGTGAGGCGATGAGTGAGGAGGGGGACGAGGTGAGGCGATGGGTGAGGAGGGGGACGAGGTGAGGCGATGGGTGAGGATGGGGACGAGGTGAGGCGATGAGTGAGGAGGGGGACGAGGTGAGGCGATGGGTGAGGAGAGGTACGAGGTGAGGCGATGGGTGAAAAGGGGGACGAGGTGAGGTGATGGGTGAGGAGGAAGACGAGGTGAGGTGATGGGTGAGGAGGGGGACGAGGTGAGGCGATGGGTGAGGAGGGGGACGAGGTGAGGCGATGGGTGAGGAGGGGGACGAGGTGAGGCGATGGGTGAGGAGGGGGACGAGGTGAGGCGATGGGTGAGGAGGGGGACGAGGTGAGGCGATGAGTGAGGAGGGGGACGAGGTGAGGCAATGGGTGAGGAGGGGGACGAGGTGAGGTGATGAGTGAGGAGGGGGACGAGGTGAGGCGATGGGTGAGGAGGGGGACAAGGTGAGGTGATGAGTGAGGAGGAGGACGAGGTGAGGCGATGGGTGAGGAGGGGGACGAGGTGAGGTGATGAGTGAGGAGGGGGACGAGGTGAGGTGATGGGTGAGGAGGGGGACGAGGTGAGGTGATGAGTGAGGAGGGGGAAGAGGTGAGGCGATGGGTGAGGAGGGGGACGAGGTGAGGCGATGGGTGAGGAGGGGGACGAGGTGAGGCGATGGGTGAGGAGGGGGACGAGGTGAGGTGATGGGTGAGGAGGGGGACGAGGTGAGGTGATGAGTGAGGAGGGGGACGAGGTGAGGCGATGGGTGAGGAGGGAGACAAGGTGAGGCGATGGGTGAGGAGGGAGACGAGGTGAGGCGAAGGGCGAGGAGGGGGACGAGGTGAGGCGATGGGTGAGGAGGGGGACGAGGTGAGGTGATGAGCGAGGAGGGGGACGAGGTGAGGCGATGGGCGAGGAGGGGGACGAGGTGAGGTGATGAGCGAGGAGGGGGACGAGGTGAGGTGATGAGTGAGGAGGGGGACGAGGTGAGGCGATGGGTGAGGAGGGGGACGAGGTGAGGTGATGGGTGAGGAGGAAGACGAGGTGAGGTGATGGGTGAGGAGGGGGACGAGGTGAGGCGATGGGTGAGGAGGGGGACGAGGTGAGGCGATGGGTGAGGAGGGGGACGAGGTGAGGCGATGGGTGAGGAGGGGGACGAGGTGAGGCGATGGGTGAGGAGGGGGACGAGGTGAGGCGATGAGTGAGGAGGGGGACGAGGTGAGGCAATGGGTGAGGAGGGGGACGAGGTGAGGTGATGAGTGAGGAGGGGGACGAGGTGAGGCGATGGGTGAGGAGGGGGACAAGGTGAGGTGATGAGTGAGGAGGAGGACGAGGTGAGGCGATGGGTGAGGAGGGGGACGAGGTGAGGTGATGAGTGAGGAGGGGGACGAGGTGAGGTGATGGGTGAGGAGGGGGACGAGGTGAGGTGATGAGTGAGGAGGGGGAAGAGGTGAGGCGATGGGTGAGGAGGGGGACGAGGTGAGGCGATGGGTGAGGAGGGGGACGAGGTGAGGTGATGGGTGAGGAGGGGGACGAGGTGAGGTGATGAGTGAGGAGGGGGACGAGGTGAGGCGATGGGTGAGGAGGGAGACGAGGTGAGGCGATGGGTGAGGAGGGAGACGAGGTGAGGCGAAGGGCGAGGAGGGGGACGAGGTGAGGCGATGGGTGAGGAGGGGGACGAGGTGAGGTGATGAGCGAGGAGGGGGACGAGGTGAGGCGATGGGCGAGGAGGGGGACGAGGTGAGGTGATGAGCGAGGAGGGGGACGAGGTGAGGTGATGAGTGAGGAGGGGGACGAGGTGAGGCGATGGGTGAGGAGGGGGACGAGGTGAGGTGATGAGTGAGGAGGGAGACGAGGTGAGGCGATGGGTGAGGAGGGGGACGAGGTGAGGTGATGAGTGAGGAGGGGGATGAGGTGAGGCGATGGGTGAGGAGGGGGACGAGGTGAGGCGATGGGTGAGGAGGGGGACGAGGTGAGGTGATGGGTGAGGAGGGGGACGAGGTGAGGCGATGGGTGAGGAGGGGGACGAGGTGAGGTGATGAATGAGGAGGGGGACGAGGTGAGGCGATGGGTGAGGAGGGGGATGAGGTGAGGTGATGAGTGAGGAGGGGGACGAGTTGAGGTGATGGGTGAGGAGGGGGACGAGGTGAGGTGATGAGTGAGGAGGGGGACGAGGTGAGGCAATGTGTGAGGAGGGGGACGAGGTGAGGTGATGAGTGAGGAGAGAGACGAGGTGAGGCGATGGGTGAGGAGGGGGACGAGGTGAGGTGATGAGTGAGGAGGGGGACGAGGTGAGGCGATGGGTGAGGAGGGGGACGAGGTGAGGCGATGGGTGAGGAGGGGGACGAGGTGAGGTGATGGGTGAGGAGGGGGACGAGGTGAGGCGATGGGTGAGGAGGGGGACGAGGTGAGGCGATGGGTGAGGAGGGGGACGAGGTGAGGTGATGGGTGAGGAGGGGGACGAGGTGAGGCGATGGGTGAGGAGGGGGACGAGGTGAGGTGATGAATGAGGAGGGGGACGAGGTGAGGCGATGGGTGAGGAGGGGGATGAGGTGAGGTGATGAGTGAGGAGGGGGACGAGTTGAGGTGATGGGTGAGGAGGGGGACGAGGTGAGGCGATGAGTGAGGAGGGGGACGAGGTGAGGCAATGTGTGAGGAGGGGGACGAGGTGAGGCGATGAGTGAGGAGGGAGACGAGGTGAGGCGATGGGTGAGGAGGGGGACGAGGTGAGGTGATGAGTGAGGAGGGGGACGAGGTGAGGCGATGGGTGAGGAGGGGGACGAGGTGAGGCGATGGGTGAGGAGGGGGACGAGGTGAGGTGATGGGTGAGGAGGGGGACGAGGTGAGGCGATGGGTGAGGAGGGGGACGAGGTGAGGTGATGAATGAGGAGGGGGACGAGGTGAGGCGATGGGTGAGGAGGGGGATGAGGTGAGGTGATGAGTGAGGAGGGGGACGAGTTGAGGTGATGGGTGAGGAGGGGCACGAGGTGAGGTGATGAGTGAGGAGGGGGACGAGGTGAGGCGATGAGTGAGGAGGGGGACGAGGTGAGGCGATGGGTGAGGAGGGGGACGAGGTGAGGCGATGGGTGAGGAGGGGGACGAGGTGAGGTGATGGGTGAGGAGGGGGACGAGGTGAGGTGATGGGTGAGGAGGGGGACGAGGTGAGGTGATGGGTGAGGAGGGGCACGAGGTGAGGTGATGAGTGAGGAGGGGGACGAGGTGAGGCGATGAGTGAGGAGGGGGACGAGGTGAGGCGATGGGTGAGGAGGGGGACGAGGTGAGGTGATGAGTGAGGAGGGAGACGAGGTGAGGCGATGAGTGAGGAGGGGGACGAGGTGAGGCGATGGGTGAGGAGGGGGACGAGGTGAGGCGATGGGTGAGGAGGGGGACGAGGTGAGGTGATGAGTGAGGAGGGGGACGAAGTGAGGCGATGGGTGAGGAGGGGGACGAGGTGAGGCGATGGGTGAGGAGGGGGACGAGGTGAGGTTATAAGTGAGGAGAGAGACGAGGTGAGGCGATGGGTGAGGAGGGGGACGAGGTGAGGCGATGGGTGAGGAGGGGGACGAGGTGAGGCGATGGGTGAGGAGGGGGACGAGGTGAGGCGATGGGTGAGGAGGGGGACGAGGTGAGGCGATGAGTGAGGAGGGGGACGAGGTGAGGCGATGGGTGAGAAGGGGGACGAGGTGAGGCGATGGGTGAGGAGGGGGACGAGGTGAGGTGATGGGTGAGGAGGGGGACGAGGTGAGGCGATGGGTGAGGAGGGGGACGAGGTGAGGCGATGGGTGAGGAGGGGGACGAGGTGAGGTGATGGGTGAGGAGGGGGACGAGGTGAGGCGATGGGTGAGGAGGGAAACGAGGTGAGGTGGTGGGTGAGGAGGGGGACGAGGTGAGGTGATGAGTGAGGAGGGGGACGAGGTGAGGCGATGGGTGAGGAGGGGGACGAGGTGAGGCGATGGGTGAGGAGGGGGACGAGGTGAGGTGATGAGTGAGGAGGGGGACGAAGTGAGGCGATGGGTGAGGAGGGGGACGAGGTGAGGCGATGGGTGAAAAGGGGGACGAGGTGAGGCGATGGGTGAGGAGGGGGACGAGGTGAGGCGATGGGTGAGGAGGGGGACGAGGTGAGGCGATGGGTGAGGAGGGGGACGAGGTGAGGCGATGGGTGAGGAGGGGGACGAGGTGAGGCGATGAGTGAGGAGGGGGACGAGGTGAGGCGATGGGTGAGGAGGGGGACGAGGTGAGGCGATGGGTGAGGAGGGGGACGAGGTGAGGTGATGAGTGAGGAGGGGGACGAGGTGAGGCGATGGGTGAGGAGGGGGACGAGGTGAGGTGATGAGTGAGGAGGGGGACGAGGTGAGGCGATGGGTGAGGAGGGGGACGAGGTGAGGTGATGAGTGAGGAGGGGGACGAGGTGAGGCGATGGGTGAGGAGGGGGACGAGGTGAGGTGATGGGTGAGGAGGAGGATGAGGTGAGGTGATGGGTGAGGAGGGGGACGAGGTGAGGCGATGGGTGAGGAGGGAGACGAGGTGAGGTGATGAGTGAGGAGGGGGACGAGGTGAGGCAATGTGTGAGGAGGGGGACGAGGTGAGGTGATGAGTGAGGAGAGAGACGAGGCGATGGGTGAGGAGGGGGACGAGGTGAGGTGATGAGTGAGGAGGGGGACGAGGTGAGGCGATGGGTGAGGAGGGGGACGAGGTGAGGCGATGGGTGAGGAGGGGGACGAGGTGAGGTGATGGGTGAGGAGGGGGACGAGGTGAGGCGATGGGTGAGGAGGGGGACGAGGTGAGGCGATGGGTGAGGAGGGGGACGAGGTGAGGTGATGGGTGAGGAGGGGGACGAGGTGAGGCGATGGGTGAGGAGGGGGACGAGGTGAGGTGATGAATGAGGAGGGGGACGAGGTGAGGCGATGGGTGAGGAGGGGGATGAGGTGAGGTGATGAGTGAGGAGGGGGACGAGTTGAGGTGATGGGTGAGGAGGGGGACGAGGTGAGGCGATGAGTGAGGAGGGGGACGAGGTGAGGCAATGTGTGAGGAGGGGGACGAGGTGAGGCGATGAGTGAGGAGGGAGACGAGGTGAGGCGATGGGTGAGGAGGGGGACGAGGTGAGGTGATGAGTGAGGAGGGGGACGAGGTGAGGCGATGGGTGAGGAGGGGGACGAGGTGAGGCGATGGGTGAGGAGGGGGACGAGGTGAGGTGATGGGTGAGGAGGGGGACGAGGTGAGGCGATGGGTGAGGAGGGGGACGAGGTGAGGTGATGAATGAGGAGGGGGACGAGGTGAGGCGATGGGTGAGGAGGGGGATGAGGTGAGGTGATGAGTGAGGAGGGGGACGAGTTGAGGTGATGGGTGAGGAGGGGCACGAGGTGAGGTGATGAGTGAGGAGGGGGACGAGGTGAGGCGATGAGTGAGGAGGGGGACGAGGTGAGGCGATGGGTGAGGAGGGGGACGAGGTGAGGCGATGGGTGAGGAGGGGGACGAGGTGAGGTGATGGGTGAGGAGGGGGACGAGGTGAGGTGATGGGTGAGGAGGGGGACGAGGTGAGGTGATGGGTGAGGAGGGGCACGAGGTGAGGTGATGAGTGAGGAGGGGGACGAGGTGAGGCGATGAGTGAGGAGGGGGACGAGGTGAGGCGATGGGTGAGGAGGGGGACGAGGTGAGGTGATGAGTGAGGAGGGAGACGAGGTGAGGCGATGAGTGAGGAGGGGGACGAGGTGAGGCGATGGGTGAGGAGGGGGACGAGGTGAGGCGATGGGTGAGGAGGGGGACGAGGTGAGGTGATGAGTGAGGAGGGGGACGAAGTGAGGCGATGGGTGAGGAGGGGGACGAGGTGAGGCGATGGGTGAGGAGGGGGACGAGGTGAGGTTATGAGTGAGGAGAGAGACGAGGTGAGGCGATGGGTGAGGAGGGGGACGAGGTGAGGCGATGGGTGAGGAGGGGGACGAGGTGAGGCGATGGGTGAGGAGGGGGACGAGGTGAGGCGATGGGTGAGGAGGGGGACGAGGTGAGGCGATGAGTGAGGAGGGGGACGAGGTGAGGCGATGGGTGAGAAGGGGGACGAGGTGAGGCGATGGGTGAGGAGGGGGACGAGGTGAGGTGATGGGTGAGGAGGGGGACGAGGTGAGGCGATGGGTGAGGAGGGGGACGAGGTGAGGCGATGGGTGAGGAGGGGGACGAGGTGAGGTGATGGGTGAGGAGGGGGACGAGGTGAGGCGATGGGTGAGGAGGGAAACGAGGTGAGGTGGTGGGTGAGGAGGGGGACGAGGTGAGGTGATGAGTGAGGAGGGGGACGAGGTGAGGCGATGGGTGAGGAGGGGGACGAGGTGAGGCGATGGGTGAGGAGGGGGACGAGGTGAGGTGATGAGTGAGGAGGGGGACGAAGTGAGGCGATGGGTGAGGAGGGGGACGAGGTGAGGCGATGGGTGAAAAGGGGGACGAGGTGAGGCGATGGGTGAGGAGGGGGACGAGGTGAGGCGATGGGTGAGGAGGGGGACGAGGTGAGGCGATGGGTGAGGAGGGGGACGAGGTGAGGCGATGGGTGAGGAGGGGGACGAGGTGAGGCGATGAGTGAGGAGGGGGACGAGGTGAGGCGATGGGTGAGGAGGGGGACGAGGTGAGGCGATGGGTGAGGAGGGGGACGAGGTGAGGTGATGAGTGAGGAGGGGGACGAGGTGAGGCGATGGGTGAGGAGGGGGACGAGGTGAGGTGATGAGTGAGGAGGGGGACGAGGTGAGGCGATGGGTGAGGAGGGGGACGAGGTGAGGTGATGAGTGAGGAGGGGGACGAGGTGAGGCGATGGGTGAGGAGGGGGACGAGGTGAGGTGATGGGTGAGGAGGAGGATGAGGTGAGGTGATGGGTGAGGAGGGGGACGAGGTGAGGCGATGGGTGAGGAGGGAGACGAGGTGAGGTGATGGGTGAGGAGGGGGACGAGGTGAGGCGATGGGTGAGGAGGGGGACGAGGTGAGGTGATGAGTGAGGAGGGAGACGAGGTGAGGCGATGGGTGAGGAGGGGGACGAGGTGAGGCGATGGGTGAGGAGGGGGACGAGGTGAGGTGATGAGTGAGGAGGGGGATGAGGTGAGGCGATGGGTGAGGAGGGGGACGAGGTGAGGTGATGGGTGAGGAGGGCGACGAGGTGATGGGTGAGGAGGGGGACGAGGTGAGGTGATGGGTGAGGAGGGGGACGAGGTGAGGCGATAGGTGAGGAGGGGGACGAGGTGAGGTGATGAATGAGGAGGGGGACGAGGTGAGGCGATGAGTGAGGAGGGGGACGAGGTGAGGCGATGGGTGAGGAGGGGGACGAGGTGAGGCGATGGGTGAGGAGGGGGACGAGGTGAGGTGATGAGTGAGGAGGGGGACGAGGTGAGGCGATGGGTGAGGAGGGGGACGAGGTGAGGCGATGGGTGAGGAGGGGGACGAGGTGAGGTGATGAGTGAGGAGGGGGACGAGGTGAGGTGATGGGTGAGGAGGGGGACGAGGTGAGGTGATGAGTGAGGAGGGGGACGAGGTGAGGCGATGGGTGAGGAGGGGGACGAGGTGAGGCGATGGGTGAGGAGGGGGACGAGGTGAGGTGATGGGTGAGGAGGGGGACGAGGTGAGGCAATGGGTGAGGAGGGAGACGAGGTGAGGTGATGGGTGAGGAGGGGGACGAGGTGAGGCGATGGGTGAGGAGGGGGACGAGGTGAGGTGATGAGTGAGGAGGGGGACGAGGTGAGGCGATGGGTGAGGAGGGGGACGAGGTGAGGTGATGAGTGAGGAAGGGGATGAGGTGAGGCGATGGGTGAGGAGGGGGACGAGGTGAGGCGATGAGTGAGGAGGGGGATGAGGTGAGGTGATGGGTGAGGAGGGGGACGAGGTGAGGTGATGAGTGAGGAGGGGGACGAGGTGAGGCGATGGGTGAGGAGGGGGACGAGGTGAGGCGATGGGTGAGGAGGGGGACGAGGTGAGGTGATGGGTGAGGAGGGGGACGAGGTGAGGCGATGGGTGAGGAGGGAGACGAGGTGAGGTGATGGGTGAGGAGGGGGACGAGGTGAGGCGATGGGTGAGGAGGGGGACGAGGTGAGGTGATGAGTGAGGAGGGAGACGAGGTTAGGCGATGGGTGAGGAGGGGGACGAGGTGAGGCGATGGGTGAGGAGGGGGACGAGGTGAGGTGATGAGTGAGGAGGGGGATGAGGTGAGACGATGGGTGAGGAGGGGGACGAGGTGAGGTGATGGATGAGGAGGGCGACGAGGTGATGGGTGAGGAGGGGGACGAGGAGAGGTGATGGGTGAAGAGGGGGACGAGGTGAGGCGATGGGTGAGGAGGGGGACGAGGTGAGGTGATGAATGAGGAGGGGGACGAGGTGAGGCGATGGGTGAGGAGGGGGATGAGGTGAGGTGATGAGTGAGGAGGGGGACGAGGTGAGGTGATGGGTGAGGAGGGGGACGAGGTGAGGCGATGGGTGAGGAGGGGGACGAGGTGAGGTGATGAATGAGGAGGGGGACGAGGTGAGGCGATGGGTGAGGAGGGGGATGAGGTGAGGTGATGAGTGAGGAGGGGGACGAGGTGAGGTGATGGGTGAGGAGGGGGACGAGGTGAGGTGATGAGTGAGGAGGGGGACGAGGTGAGGCGATGGGTGAGGAGGGGGACGAGGTAAGGCGATGGGTGAGGAGGGGGACGAGGTAAGGCGATGGGTGAGGAGGGGGACGAGGTGAGGTGATGGGTGAGGAGGGGGACGAGGTGAGGTGATGAGTTAGGAGGGGGACGAGGTGAGGCGATGGGTGAGGAGGGAGACGAGGTGAGGCGATGGGTGAGGAGGGGGACGAGGCGAGGCGATGGGTGAGGAGGGGGACGAGGTGAGGTGATGAGTGAGGAGGGGGACCAGGTGAGGCGATGGGTGAGGAGGGGGACGAGGTGAGGTGATGAGTGAGGAGGGAGACGAGGTTAGGCGATGGGTGAGGAGGGGGACGAGGTGAGGCGATGGGTGAGGAGGGGGACGAGGTGAGGTGATGAGTGAGGAGGGGGATGAGGTGAGACGATGGGTGAGGAGGGGGACGAGGTGAGGTGATGGATGAGGAGGGCGACGAGGTGATGGGTGAGGAGGGGGACGAGGAGAGGTGATGGGTGAAGAGGGGGACGAGGTGAGGCGATGGGTGAGGAGGGGGACGAGGTGAGGTGATGAATGAGGAGGGGGACGAGGTGAGGCGATGGGTGAGGAGGGGGATGAGGTGAGGTGATGAGTGAGGAGGGGGACGAGGTGAGGTGATGGGTGAGGAGGGGGACGAGGTGAGGCGATGGGTGAGGAGGGGGACGAGGTGAGGCGATGGGTGAGGAGGGGGACGAGGTGAGGTGATGAATGAGGAGGGGGACGAGGTGAGGCGATGGGTGAGGAGGGGGATGAGGTGAGGTGATGAGTGAGGAGGGGGACGAGGTGAGGTGATGGGTGAGGAGGGGGACGAGGTGAGGTGATGAGTGAGGAGGGGGACGAGGTGAGGCGATGGGTGAGGAGGGGGACGAGGTAAGGCGATGGGTGAGGAGGGGGACGAGGTAAGGCGATGGGTGAGGAGGGGGACGAGGTGAGGTGATGGGTGAGGAGGGGGACGAGGTGAGGTGATGAGTTAGGAGGGGGACGAGGTGAGGCGATGGGTGAGGAGGGAGACGAGGTGAGGCGATGGGTGAGGAGGGGGACGAGGCGAGGCGATGGGTGAGGAGGGGGACGAGGTGAGGTGATGAGTGAGGAGGGGGACCAGGTGAGGCGATGGGTGAGGAGGGGGACGAGGTGAGGTGATGAGTGAGGAGGGGGACGAGGTGAGGTGATGGGTGAGGAGGGGGACGAGGTGAGGTGATGGTTTAGGTAAGGTGATGGGTGGCGAGGTGATGGGTGAGAAGGTGAGGTGATGGGTGAGGAGAGACAAGGTGAGGTGATGGTTGAGGAGGGGGACGAGGTGAGGCGATGGGTTAGGTGAGGTGATGGGTGGCGAGGTGATGGGTGAGAAGGTGAGGTGATAGGTGAGGAGAGACGAGGTGAGGCGATGGGTGAGGAGGGGGACGAGGTGAGGTGATGGGTGAGGAGGGAGACGAGGTGAGGTGATGGGTGAGGAGGGGGATGAGGTGAGGTGATGGGTGAGGAGAGACGAGGTGAGGCGATGGGTGAGGAGAGACGAGGTGATGGGTGAGGAGTGAGATGAGGTGAGGTGATGGGTGAGGAGGGGGACGAGGTGAGGCGATGGGTGAGGAGGGAGACGAGGTGAGGTGATGGGTGAGGAGGGGGACGAGGTGAGGCGATGGGTGAGGAGGGAGACGAGGTGAGGTGATGGGTGAGGTGGGGGACGAGGTGAGGTGATGAGTGAGGAGGGAGACGAGGTGAGGTGATGGGTGAGGAGGGGGACAAGGTGAGGTGATGGGTGAGGAGGGGGACGAGGTGAGGTGATGAGTGAGGAGGGGGACGCGGTGAGGTGATGAGTGAGGAGGGAGAGGAGGTGAGGTGATGAGTGAGGAGGGGGACGAGGTGAGGCGATGGGTGAGGAGGGGCACGAGGTGAGGCGATGGGTGAGGAGGGGGACGAGGTGAGGTGATGGGTGAGGAGGGGGACGAGGTGAGGTGATGGGTGAGGAGGGGGACGAGGTGAGGTGATGGGTGAGGAGGGGGACGAGGTGAGGTGATGGGTGAGGAGGGGGACGAGGTGAGGTGATGAGTGAGGAGGGGGAAGAGGTGAGGCGATGAGTGAGGAGAGGGACGAGGTGAGGCGATGGGTGAGGAGGGGGACGAGGTGAGGTGATGAGTGAGGAGGGAGACGAGGTGAGGCGATGAGTGAGGAGGGGGACGAGGTGAGGCGATGGGTGAGGAGGGGGACGAGGTGAGGCGATGGATGAGGAGGGGGATAAGGTGAGGTGATGAGTGAGGAGAAGGACGAAGTGAGGCGATGGGTGAGGAGGGGGACGAGGTGAGGCGATGGGTGAGGAGGGGGACGAGGTGAGGTGATGAGTGAGGAGAGAGACGAGGTGAGGTGATGGGTGAGGAGGGGGACGAGGTGAGGCGATGGGTGAGGAGGGGGACGAGGTGAGGCGATGGGTGAGGAGGGGGACGAGGTGAGGCGATGAGTGAGGAGGGGGACGAGGTGAGGCGATGGGTGAGGAGGGGGACGAGGTGAGGCGATGGGTGAGGAGGGGGACGAGGTGAGGTGATGAGTGAGGAGGGGGACGAGGTGAGGCGATGGGTGAGGAGGGGGACGAGGTGAGGTGATGAGTGAGGAGGGGGACGAGGTGAGGTGATGGGTGAGGAGGGGGACGAGGTGAGGTGATGAGTGAGGAGGGGGACGAGGTGAGGCGATGGGTGAGGAGGGGGACGAGGTGAGACGATGGGTGAGGAGGGGGATGAGGTGAGGTGATGGGTGAGGAGGGGGACGAGGTGAGGCGATGGGTGAGGAGGGAGACGAGGTGAGGTGATGGGTGAGGAGGGGGACGAGGTGAGGCGATGGGTGAGGAGGGGGACGAGGTGAGGTGATGAGTGATGAGGGAGACGAGGTGAGGCGATGGGTGAGGAGGGGGACGAGGTGAGGCGATGGGTGAGGAGGGGGACGAGGTGAGGTGATGAGTGAGGAGGGGGATGAGGTGAGGCAATGGGTGAGGAGGGGGACGAGGTGAGGTGATGGGTGAGGAGGGCGACGAGGTGATGGGTGAGGAGGGGGACGAGGTGAGGTGATGGGTGAGGAGGGGGACGAGGTGAGGCGATGGGTGAGGAGGGAGACGAGGTGAGGTGATGGGTGAGGAGGGGGACGAGGTGAGGCGATGGGTGTGGAGGGGGACGAGGTGAGGTGATGAGTGATGAGGGAGACGAGGTGAGGCGATGGGTGAGGAGGGGGACGAGGTGAGGCGATGGGTGAGGAGGGGGACGAGGTGAGGTGATGGGTGAGGAGGGGGACGAGGTGAGGCGATGGGTGAGGAGGGGGACGAGGTGAGGTGATGAATGAGGAGGGGGACGAGGTGAGGCGATGAGTGAGGAGGGGGACGAGGTGAGGCGATGGGTGAGGAGGGGGACGAGGTGAGGCGATGGGTGAGGAGGGAGACGAGGTGAGGTGAAGAGTGAGGAGGGGGACGAGGTGAGGCGATGGGTGAGGAGGGGGACGAGGTGAGGCGATGGGTAAGGAGGGGTACGAGGTGAGGCGATGGGTGAGGAGGGGGACGAGGTGAGGCGATGAGTGAGGAGGGAGACGAGGTGAGGCGATGGGTGAGGAGGGGGACGAGGTGAGGCGATGAGTGAGGAGGGGGACGAGGTGAGGCGATGGGTGAGGAGGGGGACGAGGTGAGGCGATGGGTGAGGAGGGGGACGAGGTGAGGCGATGGGTGAGGAGGGGGACGAGGTGAGGCGATGGGTGAGGAGGGGGACGAGGTGAGGCGATGGGTGAGGAGGGGGACGAGGTGAGGCGATGGGTGAGGAGGGGGACGAGGTGAGGTGATGGGTGAGGAGGGGGACGAGGTGAGGTGATGAGTGAGGAGGGAAACGAGGTGAGGTGATGAGGAGGGGGACGAGGCGAGGCGATGGGTGAGGAGGGGGACGAGGTGAGGCGATGGGTGAGGAGTGGGACGAGGTGAGGTGATGAGTGAGGAGGGAGAGGAGGTGAGGCGATGAGTGAGGAGGGGGACGAGGTGAGGCGATGGGTGAGGAGGGGGACGAGGTGAGGCGATGAGTGAGGAGGGGGACGAGGTGAGGCGATGGGTGAGGAGGGGGACGAGGTGAGGCGATGGGTGAGGAGGGGGACGAGGTGAGGAGATGGGTGATGAGGGGGACGAGGTGAGGTGATGAGTGAGGAGGGAGACGAGGTGAGGCAATGGATGAGGAGGGGGACGAGGTGAGGCGATGGGTGAGGAGAAGGACGAGGTGAGGCGATGGGTGAGGAGGGGGACGAGGTGAGGCGATGGGTGAGGAGGGGGACGAGGTGAGGTGATGAGTGAGGAGGGGGACGAGGTGAGGCAATGGGTGAGGAGGGGGATGAGGTGAGGCGATGGGTGAGGAGGGGGACGAGGTGAGGTGATGAGTGAGGAGGGGGACGAGGTGAAGCGATGGGTGAGGAGGGGGACGAGGTGAGGTGATGAGTGAGAAGGGGGACGAGGTGAGGTGATGGGTGAGGAGGGGGACGAGGTGAGGTGATGAGTGAGGAGGGGGAAGAGGTGAGGCGATGGGTGAGGAGGGAGACGAGGTGAGGCGATGGGTGAGGAGGGGGACGAGGTGAGGCGATGGGTGAGGAGGGGGACGAGGTGAGGTGATGAGCGAGGAGGGGGACGAGGTGAGGCAATGGGCAAGGAGGGAGACGAGGTGAGGTGATGAGTGAGGAGGGGGACGTGGTGAGGTGATGAGTGAGGAGGGGGACGAGGTGAGGTGATGGGTGAGGAGGGGGACGAGGTGAGACGATGGGTGAGGAGGGGGACGAGGTGAGGCGATGGGTGAGGAGGGGGACGAGGTGAGGCGATGGGTGAGGAGGGGGACGAGGTGAGGCAATGGGTGAGGAGGGGGACGAGGTGAGGTGATGAGCGAGGAGGGGGATGAGGTGAGGCGATGGGCGAGGAGGGGGACGAGGTGAGGTGATGAGTGAGGAGGGGGACGAGGTGATGGGTGAGGAGGGGGACGAGGTGAGGTGATGGGTGAGGAGGGGGACGAGGTGAGGCGATGGGTGAGGAGGGGGGCGAGGTGAGGTGATGAATGAGGAGGGGGACGAGGTGAGGTGATGAGCGAGGAGGGGGACGAGGTGAGGCGATGGGCGAGGAGGGGGACGAGGTGAGGTGATGAGTGAGGAGGGCGACGAGGTGATGGGTGAGGAGGGGGACGAGGTGAGGTGATGGGTGAGGAGGGGGACGAGGTGAGGCGATGGGTGAGGAGGGGGACGAGGTGAGGTGATGAATGAGGAGGGGGACGAGGTGAGGCGATGAGTGAGGAGGGGGACGAGGTGAGGCGATGGGTGAGGAGGGGGACGAGGTGAGGCGATGGGTGAGGAGGGAGACGAGGTGAGGTGATGAGTGAGGAGGGGGACGAGGTGAGGCGATGGGTGAGGAGGGGGACGAGGTGAGGCGATGGGTAAGGAGGGGGACGAGGTGAGGCGATGGGTGAGGAGGGGGACGAGGTGAGGCGATGAGTGAGGAGGGAGACGAGGTGAGGCGATGGGTGAGGAGGGGGACGAGGTGAGGCGATGAGTGAGGAGGGGGACGAGGTGAGGCGATGGGTGAGGAGGGGGACGAGGTGAGGCGATGGGTGAGGAGGGGGACGAGGTGAGGTGATGGGTGAGGAGGGGGACGAGGTGAGGCGATGGGTGAGGAGGGGGACGAGGTGAGGCGATGGGTGAGGAGGGGGACGAGGTGAGGCGATGGGTGAGGAGGGGGACGAGGTGAGGTGATGGGTGAGGAGGGGGACGAGGTGAGGTGATGAGTGAGGAGGGAAACGAGGTGAGGTGATGAGGAGGGGGACGAGGTGAGGCGATGGGTGAGGAGGGGGACGAGGTGAGGCGATGGGTGAGGAGTGGGACGAGGTGAGGTGATGAGTGAGGAGGGAGAGGAGGTGAGGCGATGAGTGAGGAGGGGGACGAGGTGAGGCGATGGGTGAGGAGGGGGACGAGGTGAGGCGATGAGTGAGGAGGGGGACGAGGTGAGGCGATGGGTGAGGAGGGGGACGAGGTGAGGCGATGGGTGAGGAGGGGGACGAGGTGAGGCGATGGGTGAGGAGGGGGACGAGGTGAGGCGATGGGTGATGAGGGGGACGAGGTGAGGTGATGAGTGAGGAGGGAGACGAGGTGAGGCGATGGATGAGGAGGGGGACGAGGTGAGGCGATGGGTGAGGAGAAGGACGAGGTGAGGCGATGGGTGAGGAGGGGGACGAGGTGAGGCGATGGGTGAGGAGGGGGACGAGGTGAGGTGATGAGTGAGGAGGGGGACGAGGTGAGGCAATGGGTGAGGAGGGGGACGAGGTGAGGCGATGGGTGAGGAGGGGGACGAGGTGAGGTGATGAGTGAGGAGGGGGACGAGGTGAAGCGATGGGTGAGAAGGGGGACGAGGTGAGGTGATGAGTGAGAAGGGGGACGAGGTGAGGTGATGGGTGAGGAGGGGGACGAGGTGAGGTGATGAGTGAGGAGGGGGAAGAGGTGAGGCGATGGGTGAGGAGGGAGACGAGGTGAGGCGATGGGTGAGGAGGGGGACGAGGTGAGGCGATGGGTGAGGAGGGGGACGAGGTGAGGTGATGGGTGAGGAGGGGGACGAGGTGAGGTGATGAGTGAGGAGGGGGACGAGATGAGGCGATGGGTGAGGAGGGAGACGAGGTGAGGCGATGGGTGAGGAGGGAGACGAGGTGAGGCGATGGGTGAGGAGGGGGACGAGGTGAGGCGATGGGTGAGGAGGGGGACGAGGTGAGGTGATGGGTGAGGAGGGGGACGAGGTGAGGCGATGGGTGAGGAGGGGGACGAGGTGAGGCGATGGGTGAGGAGGGGGACGAGGTGAGGCGATGGGTGAGGAGGGGGACGAGGTGAGGTGATGGGTGAGGAGGGGGACGAGGTGAGGTGATGAGTGAGGAGGGAAACGAGGTGAGGTGATGAGGAGGGGGACGAGGTGAGGCGATGGGTGAGGAGGGGGACGAGGTGAGGCGATGGGTGAGGAGTGGGACGAGGTGAGGTGATGAGTGAGGAGGGAGAGGAGGTGAGGCGATGAGTGAGGAGGGGGACGAGGTGAGGCGATGGGTGAGGAGGGGGACGAGGTGAGGCGATGAGTGAGGAGGGGGACGAGGTGAGGCGATGGGTGAGGAGGGGGACGAGGTGAGGCGATGGGTGAGGAGGGGGACGAGGTGAGGCGATGGGTGAGGAGGGGGACGAGGTGAGGCGATGGGTGATGAGGGGGACGAGGTGAGGTGATGAGTGAGGAGGGAGACGAGGTGAGGCGATGGATGAGGAGGGGGACGAGGTGAGGCGATGGGTGAGGAGAAGGACGAGGTGAGGCGATGGGTGAGGAGGGGGACGAGGTGAGGCGATGGGTGAGGAGGGGGACGAGGTGAGGTGATGAGTGAGGAGGGGGACGAGGTGAGGCAATGGGTGAGGAGGGGGACGAGGTGAGGCGATGGGTGAGGAGGGGGACGAGGTGAGGTGATGAGTGAGGAGGGGGACGAGGTGAAGCGATGGGTGAGAAGGGGGACGAGGTGAGGTGATGAGTGAGAAGGGGGACGAGGTGAGGTGATGGGTGAGGAGGGGGACGAGGTGAGGTGATGAGTGAGGAGGGGGAAGAGGTGAGGCGATGGGTGAGGAGGGAGACGAGGTGAGGCGATGGGTGAGGAGGGGGACGAGGTGAGGCGATGGGTGAGGAGGGGGACGAGGTGAGGTGATGGGTGAGGAGGGGGACGAGGTGAGGTGATGAGTGAGGAGGGGGACGAGATGAGGCGATGGGTGAGGAGGGAGACGAGGTGAGGCGATGGGTGAGGAGGGAGACGAGGTGAGGCGATGGGTGAGGAGGGGGACGAGGTGAGGCGATGGGTGAGGAGGGGGACGAGGTGAGGTGATGAGCGAGGAGGGGGACGAGGTGAGGCAATGGGCGAGGAGGGAGACGAGGTGAGGTGATGAGTGAGGAGGGGGACGTGGTGAGGTGATGAGTGAGGAGGGGGACGAGGTGAGGTGATGGGTGAGGAGGGGGACGAGGTGAGGCGATGGGTGAGGAGGGGGGCGAGGTGAGGTGATGAATGAGGAGGGGGACGAGGTGAGGTGATGAGCGAGGAGGGGGACGAGGTGAGGCGATGGGCGAGGAGGGGGACGAGGTGAGGTGATGAGTGAGGAGGGCGACGAGGTGATGGGTGAGGAGGGGGACGAGGTGAGGTGATGGGTGAGGAGGGGGACGAGGTGAGGCGATGGGTGAGGAGGGGGACGAGGTGAGGTGATGAATGAGGAGGGGGACGAGGTGAGGCGATGAGTGAGGAGGGGGACGAGGTGAGGCGATGGGTGAGGAGGGGGACGAGGTGAGGCGATGGGTGAGGAGGGAGACGAGGTGAGGTGATGAGTGAGGAGGGGGACGAGGTGAGGCGATGGGTGAGGAGGGGGACGAGGTGAGGCGATGGGTAAGGAGGGTGACGAGGTGAGGCGATGGGTGAGGAGGGGGACGAGGTGAGGCGATGAGTGAGGAGGGAGACGAGGTGAGGCGATGGGTGAGGAGGGGGACGAGGTGAGGCGATGAGTGAGGAGGGGGACGAGGTGAGGCGATGGGTGAGGAGGGGGACGAGGTGAGGCGATGGGTGAGGAGGGGGACGAGGTGAGGTGATGGGTGAGGAGGGGGACGAGGTGAGGCGATGGGTGAGGAGGGGGACGAGGTGAGGCGATGGGTGAGGAGGGGGACGAGGTGAGGCGATGGGTGAGGAGGGGGACGAGGTGAGGTGATGGGTGAGGAGGGGGACGAGGTGAGGTGATGAGTGAGGAGGGAAACGAGGTGAGGTGATGAGGAGGGGGACGAGGTGAGGCGATGGGTGAGGAGGGGGACGAGGTGAGGCGATGGGTGAGGAGTGGGACGAGGTGAGGTGATGAGTGAGGAGGGAGAGGAGGTGAGGCGATGAGTGAGGAGGGGGACGAGGTGAGGCGATGGGTGAGGAGGGGGACGAGGTGAGGCGATGAGTGAGGAGGGGGACGAGGTGAGGCGATGGGTGAGGAGGGGGACGAGGTGAGGCGATGGGTGAGGAGGGGGACGAGGTGAGGCGATGGGTGATGAGGGGGACGAGGTGAGGTGATGAGTGAGGAGGGAGACGAGGTGAGGCGATGGATGAGGAGGGGGACGAGGTGAGGCGATGGGTGAGGAGAAGGACGAGGTGAGGCGATGGGTGAGGAGGGGGACGAGGTGAGGCGATGGGTGAGGAGGGGGACGAGGTGAGGTGATGAGTGAGGAGGGGGACGAGGTGAGGCAATGGGTGAGGAGGGGGACGAGGTGAGGCGATGGGTGAGGAGGGGGACGAGGTGAGGTGATGAGTGAGGAGGGGGACGAGGTGAAGCGATGGGTGAGAAGGGGGACGAGGTGAGGTGATGAGTGAGAAGGGGGACGAGGTGAGGTGATGGGTGAGGAGGGGGACGAGGTGAGGTGATGAGTGAGGAGGGGGAAGAGGTGAGGCGATGGGTGAGGAGGGAGACGAGGTGAGGCGATGGGTGAGGAGGGGGACGAGGTGAGGCGATGGGTGAGGAGGGGGACGAGGTGAGGTGATGGGTGAGGAGGGGGACGAGGTGAGGTGATGAGTGAGGAGGGGGACGAGATGAGGCGATGGGTGAGGAGGGAGACGAGGTGAGGCGATGGGTGAGGAGGGAGACGAGGTGAGGCGATGGGTGAGGAGGGGGACGAGGTGAGGCGATGGGTGAGGAGGGGGACGAGGTGAGGTGATGAGCGAGGAGGGGGACGAGGTGAGGCAATGGGCGAGGAGGGAGACGAGGTGAGGTGATGAGTGAGGAGGGGGACGTGGTGAGGTGATGAGTGAGGAAGGGGACGAGGTGAGGTGATGGGTGAGGAGGGGGACGAGGTGAGGCGATGGGTGAGGAGGGGGACGAGGTGTGGTGATGAGTGAGGAGGGAGACGAGGTGAGGCGATGGGTGAGGAGGGGGACGAGGTGAGGTGATGAGTGAGGAGGAGGACGAGGTGAGGCGATGGGTGAGGAGGGGGACGAGGTGAGGCGATGGGTGAGGAGGGGGACGAGGTGAGGTGATGGGTGAGGAGGGGGACGAGGTGAGGCGATGGGTGAGGAGGGGGACGAGGTGAGGTGATGAATGAGGAGGGGGACGAGGTGAGGCGATGGGTGAGGAGGGGGACGAGGTGAGGTGATGAGTGAGGAGGGGGACGAGGTGAGGTGATGGGTGAGGAGGGGGACGAGGTGAGGTGATGAGTGAGGAGGGGGAAGAGGTGAGGCGATGGGTGAGGAGGGGGACGAGGTGAGGCGATGGGTGAGGAGGGGGACGAGGTGAGGTGATGAGTGAGGAGGGGGACGAGGTGAGGTGATGAGTGAGGAGGAGGACGAGGTGAGGTGATGAGTGAGGAGGGAGACGAGATGAGGCGATGGGTGAGGAGGGGGACGAGGTGAGGTGATGAGTGAGGAGGGGGACGAGGTGAGGCGATGGGTGAGGAGGGGGACGAGGTGAGGCAATGGGTGAGGAGGGGGACGAGGTGAGGTGATGAGCGAGGAGGGGGACGAGGTGAGGCGATGGGCGAGGAGGGGGACGAGGTGAGGTGATGAGTGAGGAGGGGGACGAGGTGAGGCGATGGGCGAGGAGGGGGACGAGGTGAGGTGATGAGTGAGGAGGGGGACGAGGTGAGGTGATGAGTGAGGAGGGGGACGAGGTGAGGTGATGAGTGAGGAGGGAGACGAGATGAGGCGATGGGTGAGGAGGGGGACGAGGTGAGGTGATGAGTGAGGAGGGGGACGAGGTGAGGCGATGGGTGAGGAGGGGGACGAGGTGAGGCGATGGGTGAGGAGGGGGACGAGGTGAGGTGATGGGTGAGGAGGGGGACGAGGTGAGGCGATGGGTGAGGAGGGGGACGAGGTGAGGTGATGAATGAGGAGGGGGACGAGGTGAGGCGATGGGTGAGGAGGGGGATGAGGTGAGGTGATGAGTGAGGAGGGGGACGAGTTGAGGTGATGGGTGAGGAGGGGGACGAGGTGAGGTGATGAGTGAGGAGGGGGACGAGGTGAGGCGATGGGTGAGGAGGGGGACGAGGTGAGGCGACGGGTGAGGAGGGGGACGAGGTGAGGTGATGGGTGAGGAGGGGGACGAGGTGAGGTGATGGGTGAGGAGGAGGACGAGGTGAGGTGATGGGTGAGGAGGGGGACGAGGTGAGGTGATGAGTGAGGAGGAAGACGAGGTGAGGCGATGAGTGAGGAGGGGGACGAGGTGAGGCGATGGGTGAGGAGGGGGACGAGGTGAGGTGATGAGTGAGGAGGGAGACGAGGTGAGGCGATGAGTGAGGAGGGGGACGAGGTGAGGCGATGGGTGAGGAGGGGGACGAGGTGAGGCGATGGGTGAGGAGGGGGACGAGGTGAGGCGATGAGTGAGGAGGGGGACGAGGTGAGGCGATGAGTGAGGAGGGGGACGAGGTGAGGCGATGGGTGAGGAGGGGGACGAGGTGAGGCGATGGATGAGGAGGGGGACGAGGTGAGGTGATGAGTGAGGAGGGAGACGAGATGAGGCGATGGGTGAGGAGGGGGACGAGGTGAGGTGATGAGTGAGGAGGGGGACGAGGTGAGGCGATGGGTGAGGAGGGGGACGAGGTGAGGCAATGGGTGAGGAGGGGGACGAGGTGAGGTGATGAGCGAGGAGGGGGACGAGGTGAGGCGATGGGCGAGGAGGGGGACGAGGTGAGGTGATGAGTGAGGAGGGGGACGAGGTGAGGCGATGGGCGAGGAGGGGGACGAGGTGAGGTGATGAGTGAGGAGGGGGACGAGGTGAGGTGATGAGTGAGGAGGGGGACGAGGTGAGGTGATGAGTGAGGAGGGAGACGAGATGAGGCGATGGGTGAGGAGGGGGACGAGATGAGGCGATGGGTGAGGAGGGGGACGAGGTGAGGCGATGGGTGAGGAGGGGGACGAGGTGAGGCGATGGGTGAGGAGGGGGACGAGGTGAGGTGATGGGTGAGGAGGGGGACGAGGTGAGGCGATGGGTGAGGAGGGGGACGAGGTGAGGTGATGAATGAGGAGGGGGACGAGGTGAGGCGATGGGTGAGGAGGGGGATGAGGTGAGGTGATGAGTGAGGAGGGGGACGAGGTGAGGCGATGGGTGAGGAGGGGGACGAGGTGAGGCGATGGGTGATGAGGGGGACGAGGTGAGGTGATGAGTGAGGGGCGAGACGAGGTGAGGCGATGGGTGAGGAGGGGGACGAGGTGAGGCGATGGGTGAGGAGGGGGACGAGGTGAGGCGATGGGTGAGGAGGGGGACGAGGTGAGGCGATGGGTGAGAAGGGGGACGAGGTGAGGTGATGAGTGAGGAGGGGGACGAGGTGAGGCAATGGGTGAGGAGGGGGACGAGGTGAGGCAATGGGTGAGGAGGGGGACGAGGTGAGGCGATGGGTGAGGAGGGGGACGAGGTGAGGTGATGAGTGAGGAGGGGGACGAGGTGAAGCGATGGGTGAGGAGAGGAACGAGGTGAGGTGATGAGTGAGGAGGGGGACGAGGTGAGGTGATGGGTGAGGAGGGGGACGAGGTGAGGTGATGAGTGAGGAGGGGGAAGAGGTGAGGCGATGGGTGAGGAGGGGGACGAGGTGAGGCGATGGGTGAGGAGGGGGACGAGGTGAGGCGATGGGTGAGGAGGGGGACGAGGTGAGGCGATGGGTGAGGAGGGGGACGAGGTGAGGTGATGGGTGAGGAGGGGGACGAGGTGAGGCGATGGGTGAGGAGGGAGACGAGGTGAGGCGATGGGTGAGGAGGGAGACGAGGTGAGGCGATGGGTGAGGAGGGGGACGAGGTGAGGCGATGGGTGAGGAGGGGGACGAGGTGAGGTGATGAGCGAGGAGGGGGACGAGGTGAGGCGATGGGCAAGGAGGGGGACGAGGTGAGGTGATGAGTGAGGAGGGGGACGTGGTGAGGTGATGAGTGAGGAGGGGGACGAGGTGAGGTGATGGGTGAGGAGGGGGACGAGGTGAGGCGATGGGTGAGGGGGACGAGGTGTGGTGATGAGTGAGGAGGGAGACGAGGTGAGGCGATGGGTGAGGAGGGGGACGAGGTGAGGTGATGAGTGAGGAGGGGGACGAGGTGAGGTGATGGGTGAGGAGGGGGACGAGGTGAGGCGATGGGTGAGGAGGGGGACGAGGTGAGGCGATGGGTGAGGAGGGGGACGAGGTGAGGTGATGAATGAGGAGGGGGACGAGGTGAGGCGATGGGTGAGGAGGGTGACGAGGTGAGGTGATGAGTGAGGAGGGGGACGAGGTGAGGTGATGGGTGAGGAGGGGGACGAGGTGAGGTGATGAGTGAGGAGGGGGAAGAGGTGAGGCGATGGGTGAGGAGGGGGACGAGGTGAGGCGATGGGTGAGGAGGGGGACGAGGTGAGGCGATGGGTGAGGAGGGGGACGAGGTGAGGTGATGGGTGAGGAGGGGGACGAGGTGAGGTGATGAGTGAGGAGGGGGACGAGGTGAGGCGATGGGTGAGGAGGGGGACGAGGTGAGGCAATGGGTGAGGAGGGGGACGAGGTGAGGTGATGAGCGAGGAGGGGGACGAGGTGAGGCGATGGGCGAGGAGGGGGACGAGGTGAGGCGATGGGTGAGGAGGGAGACGAGGTGAGGCGATGGGTGAGGAGGGGGACGAGGTGAGGTGATGGGTGAGGAGGGGGACGAGGTGAGGTGATGAGTGAGGAGGGGGACGAGGTGAGGCGATGGGTGAGGAGGGGGACGAGGTGAGGCGATGGGTGAGGAGGGGGACGAGGTGAGGTGATGGGTGAGGAGGGGGACGAGGTGAGGTGATGGGTGAGGAGGGAGATGAGGTGAGGCGATGGGTGAGGAGGGGGACGAGGTGAGGCGATGGGTGAGGAGGGGGACGAGGTGAGGTGATGAGCGAGGAGGGGGACGAGGTGAGGCGATGGGCAAGGAGGGGGACGAGGTGAGGTGATGAGTGAGGAGGGGGACGTGGTGAGGTGATGAGTGAGGAGGGGGACGAGGTGAGGTGATGGGTGAGGAGGGGGACGAGGTGAGGCGATGGGTGAGGGGGACGAGGTGTGGTGATGAGTGAGGAGGGAGACGAGGTGAGGCGATGGGTGAGGAGGGGGACGAGGTGAGGTGATGAGTGAGGAGGGGGACGAGGTGAGGTGATGGGTGAGGAGGGGGACGAGGTGAGGCGATGGGTGAGGAGGGGGACGAGGTGAGGCGATGGGTGAGGAGGGGGACGAGGTGAGGTGATGAATGAGGAGGGGGACGAGGTGAGGCGATGGGTGAGGAGGGTGACGAGGTGAGGTGATGAGTGAGGAGGGGGACGAGGTGAGGTGATGGGTGAGGAGGGGGACGAGGTGAGGTGATGAGTGAGGAGGGGGAAGAGGTGAGGCGATGGGTGAGGAGGGGGACGAGGTGAGGCGATGGGTGAGGAGGGGGACGAGGTGAGGCGATGGGTGAGGAGGGGGACGAGGTGAGGTGATGGGTGAGGAGGGGGACGAGGTGAGGTGATGAGTGAGGAGGGGGACGAGGTGAGGCGATGGGTGAGGAGGGGGACGAGGTGAGGCAATGGGTGAGGAGGGGGACGAGGTGAGGTGATGAGCGAGGAGGGGGACGAGGTGAGGCGATGGGCGAGGAGGGGGACGAGGTGAGGCGATGGGTGAGGAGGGAGACGAGGTGAGGCGATGGGTGAGGAGGGGGACGAGGTGAGGCAATGGGTGAGGAGGGGGACGAGGTGAGGTGATGAGCGAGGAGGGGGACGAGGTGAGGCGATGGGCGAGGAGGGGGACGAGGTGAGGTGATGAGTGAGGAGGGGGACGAGGTGAGGTGATGAGTGAGGAGGGGGACGAGGTGAGGCGATGGGCGAGGAGGGGGACGAGGTGAGGTGATGAGTGAGGAGGGGGACGAGGTGAGGTGATGAGTGAGGAGGGGGACGAGGTGAGGCGATGGGCGAGGAGGGGGACGAGGTGAGGTGATGAGTGAGGAGGGGGACGAGGTGAGGTGATGAGTGAGGAGGGGGACGAGGTGAGGTGATGAGTGAGGAGGGAGACGAGGTGAGGCGATGGGTGAGGAGGGGGACGAGGTGAGGTGATGAGTGAGGAGGGGGACGAGGTGAGGCGATGGGTGAGGAGGGGGACGAGGTGAGGCGATGGGTGAGGAGGGGGACGAGGTGAGGTGATGGGTGAGGAGGGGGACGAGGTGAGGCGATGGGTGAGGAGGGGGACGAGGTGAGGTGATGAATGAGGGGGACGAGGTGAGGCGATGGGTGAGGAGGGGGATGAGGTGAGGTGATGAGTGAGGAGGGGGACGAGTTGAGGTGATGGGTGAGGAGGGGGACGAGGTGAGGTGATGAGTGAGGAGGGGGACGAGGTGAGGCGATGAGTGAGGAGGGGGACGAGGTGAGGCGATGGGTGAGGAGGGGGACGAGGTGAGGCGATGAGTGAGGAAGGAGACGAGGTGAGGCGATGAGTGAGGAGGGGGACGAGGTGAGGCGATGGGTGAGGAGGGGGACGAGGTGAGGCGATGGGTGAGGATGGGGACGAGGTGAGGCGATGAGTGAGGAGGGGGACGAGGTGAGGCGATGGGTGAGGAGAGGGACGAGGTGAGGCGATGGGTGAGGAGGGGGACGAGGTGAGGTGATGGGTGAGGAGGAAGACGAGGTGAGGTGATGGGTGAGGAGGGGGACGAGGTGAGGTGATGAGTGAGGAGGGGGAAGAGGTGAGGCGATGGGTGAGGAGGGAGACGAGGTGAGGCGATGGGTGAGGAGGGGGACGAGGTGAGGCGATGGGTGAGGAGGGGGACGAGGTGAGGTGATGAGTGAGGAGGGGGACGAGGTGAGGCGATGGGTGAGGAGGGGGACGAGGTGAGGCAATGGGTGAGGAGGGGGACGAGGTGAGGTGATGAGCGAGGAGGGGGACGAGGTGAGGCGATGGGCGAGGAGGGGGACGAGGTGAGGCGATGGGTGAGGAGGGAGACGAGGTGAGGCGATGGGTGAGGAGGGGGACGAGGTGAGGTGATGGGTGAGGAGGGGGACGAGGTGAGGTGATGAGTGAGGAGGGGGACGAGGTGAGGCGATGGGTGAGGAGGGAGACGAGGTGAGGCGATGGGTGAGGAGGGAGACGAGGTGAGGCGATGGGTGAGGAGGGGGATGAGGTGAGGCGATGGGTGAGGAGGGGGACGAGGTGAGGTGATGAGCGAGGAGGGGGACGAGGTGAGGCGATGGGCAAGGAGGGGGACGAGGTGAGGTGATGAGTGAGGAGGGGGACGTGGTGAGGTGATGAGTGAGGAGGGGGACGAGGTGAGGTGATGAGTGAGGAGGGGGACGAGGTGAGGTGATGAGTGAGGAGGGAGACGAGGTGAGGCGATGGGTGAGGAGGGGGACGAGGTGAGGTGATGAGTGAGGAGGGGGACGAGGTGAGGCGATGGGTGAGGAGGGGGACGAGGTGAGGCGATGGGTGAGGAGGGGGACGAGGTGAGGTGATGGGTGAGGAGGGGGACGAGGTGAGGCGATGGGTGAGGAGGGGGACGAGGTGAGGTGATGAATGAGGGGGACGAGGTGAGGCGATGGGTGAGGAGGGGGATGAGGTGAGGTGATGAGTGAGGAGGGGGACGAGTTGAGGTGATGGGTGAGGAGGGGGACGAGGTGAGGTGATGAGTGAGGAGGGGGACGAGGTGAGGCGATGAGTGAGGAGGGGGACGAGGTGAGGCGATGGGTGAGGAGGGGGACGAGGTGAGGCGATGAGTGAGGAAGGAGACGAGGTGAGGCGATGAGTGAGGAGGGGGACGAGGTGAGGCGATGGGTGAGGAGGGGGACGAGGTGAGGCGATGGGTGAGGATGGGGACGAGGTGAGGCGATGAGTGAGGAGGGGGACGAGGTGAGGCGATGGGTGAGGAGAGGGACGAGGTGAGGCGATGGGTGAGGAGGGGGACGAGGTGAGGTGATGGGTGAGGAGGAAGACGAGGTGAGGTGATGGGTGAGGAGGGGGACGAGGTGAGGTGATGAGTGAGGAGGGGGAAGAGGTGAGGCGATGGGTGAGGAGGGGGACGAGGTGAGGCGATGGGTGAGGAGGGGGACGAGGTGAGGCGATGGGTGAGGAGGGGGACGAGGTGAGGTGATGAGTGAGGAGGGGGACGAGGTGAGGCGATGGGTGAGGAGGGGGACGAGGTGAGGCAATGGGTGAGGAGGGGGACGAGGTGAGGTGATGAGCGAGGAGGGGGACGAGGTGAGGCGATGGGCGAGGAGGGGGACGAGGTGAGGCGATGGGTGAGGAGGGAGACGAGGTGAGGCGATGGGTGAGGAGGGGGACGAGGTGAGGTGATGGGTGAGGAGGGGGACGAGGTGAGGTGATGAGTGAGGAGGGGGACGAGGTGAGGCGATGGGTGAGGAGGGAGACGAGGTGAGGCGATGGGTGAGGAGGGAGACGAGGTGAGGCGATGGGTGAGGAGGGGGATGAGGTGAGGCGATGGGTGAGGAGGGGGACGAGGTGAGGTGATGAGCGAGGAGGGGGACGAGGTGAGGCGATGGGCAAGGAGGGGGACGAGGTGAGGTGATGAGTGAGGAGGGGGACGTGGTGAGGTGATGAGTGAGGAGGGGGACGAGGTGAGGTGATGGGTGAGGAGGGGGACGAGGTGAGGCGATGGGTGAGGGGGACGAGGTGTGGTGATGAGTGAGGAGGGAGACGAGGTGAGGCGATGGGTGAGGAGGGGGACGAGGTGAGGTGATGAGTGAGGAGGGGGACGAGGTGAGGTGATGGGTGAGGAGGGGGACGAGGTGAGGCGATGGGTGAGGAGGGGGACGAGGTGAGGCGATGGGTGAGGAGGGGGACGAGGTGAGGTGATGAATGAGGAGGGGGACGAGGTGAGGCGATGGGTGAGGAGGGTGACGAGGTGAGGTGATGAGTGAGGAGGGGGACGAGGTGAGGTGATGGGTGAGGAGGGGGACGAGGTGAGGTGATGAGTGAGGAGGGGGAAGAGGTGAGGCGATGGGTGAGGAGGGGGACGAGGTGAGGCGATGGGTGAGGAGGGGGACGAGGTGAGGCGATGGGTGAGGAGGGGGACGAGGTGAGGTGATGGGTGAGGAGGGGGACGAGGTGAGGTGATGAGTGAGGAGGGGGACGAGGTGAGGCGATGGGTGAGGAGGGGGACGAGGTGAGGCAATGGGTGAGGAGGGGGACGAGGTGAGGTGATGAGCGAGGAGGGGGACGAGGTGAGGCGATGGGCGAGGAGGGGGACGAGGTGAGGCGATGGGTGAGGAGGGAGACGAGGTGAGGCGATGGGTGAGGAGGGGGACGAGGTGAGGCAATGGGTGAGGAGGGGGACGAGGTGAGGTGATGAGCGAGGAGGGGGACGAGGTGAGGCGATGGGCGAGGAGGGGGACGAGGTGAGGTGATGAGTGAGGAGGGGGACGAGGTGAGGTGATGAGTGAGGAGGGGGACGAGGTGAGGCGATGGGCGAGGAGGGGGACGAGGTGAGGTGATGAGTGAGGAGGGGGACGAGGTGAGGTGATGAGTGAGGAGGGGGACGAGGTGAGGCGATGGGCGAGGAGGGGGACGAGGTGAGGTGATGAGTGAGGAGGGGGACGAGGTGAGGTGATGAGTGAGGAGGGGGACGAGGTGAGGTGATGAGTGAGGAGGGAGACGAGGTGAGGCGATGGGTGAGGAGGGGGACGAGGTGAGGTGATGAGTGAGGAGGGGGACGAGGTGAGGCGATGGGTGAGGAGGGGGACGAGGTGAGGCGATGGGTGAGGAGGGGGACGAGGTGAGGTGATGGGTGAGGAGGGGGACGAGGTGAGGCGATGGGTGAGGAGGGGGACGAGGTGAGGTGATGAATGAGGGGGACGAGGTGAGGCGATGGGTGAGGAGGGGGATGAGGTGAGGTGATGAGTGAGGAGGGGGACGAGTTGAGGTGATGGGTGAGGAGGGGGACGAGGTGAGGTGATGAGTGACGAGGGGGACGAGGTGAGGTGATGGTTGAGGAGGGGGACGAGGTGAGGTGATGGGTGAGGAGGGGGACGAGGTGAGGTGATGGGTGAGGAGGGGGACGAGGTGAGGTGATGGGTGAGGAGGAGGACGAGGTGAGGTGATGGGTGAGGAGCGGGACGAGGTGAGGTGATGAGTGAGGAGGGGGACGAGGTGAGGCGATGAGTGAGGAGGGGGACGAGGTGAGGCGATGGGTGAGGAGGGGGACGAGGTGAGGTGATGAGTGAGGAGGGGGACGAGGTGAGGTGATGAGTGAGGAGGGGGACGAGGTGAGGTGATGAGTGAGGAGGGAGACGAGGTGAGGCGATGGGTGAGGAGGGGGACGAGGTGAGGTGATGAGTGAGGAGGGGGACGAGGTGAGGCGATGGGTGAGGAGGGGGACGAGGTGAGGCGATGGGTGAGGAGGGGGACGAGGTGAGGTGATGGGTGAGGAGGGGGACGAGGTGAGGCGATGGGTGAGGAGGGGGACGAGGTGAGGTGATGAATGAGGAGGGGGACGAGGTGAGGCGATGGGTGAGGAGGGGGATGAGGTGAGGTGATGAGTGAGGAGGGGGACGAGTTGAGGTGATGGGTGAGGAGGGGGACGAGGTGAGGTGATGAGTGACGAGGGGGACGAGGTGAGGTGATGGTTGAGGAGGGGGACGAGGTGAGGTGATGGGTGAGGAGGGGGACGAGGTGAGGTGATGGGTGAGGAGGGGGACGAGGTGAGGTGATGGGTGAGGAGGAGGACGAGGTGAGGTGATGGGTGAGGAGGGGGACGAGGTGAGGTGATGAGTGAGGAGGGGGACGAGGTGAGGCGATGAGTGAGGAGGGGGACGAGGTGAGGCGATGGGTGAGGAGGGGGACGAGGTGAGGCGATGAGTGAGGAAGGAGACGAGGTGAGGCGATGAGTGAGGAGGGGGACGAGGTGAGGCGATGGGTGAGGAGGGGGACGAGGTGAGGCGATGGGTGAGGATGGGGACGAGGTGAGGCGATGAGTGAGGAGGGGGACGAGGTGAGGCGATGGGTGAGGAGAGGGACGAGGTGAGGCGATGGGTGAGGAGGGGGACGAGGTGAGGTGATGGGTGAGGAGGAAGACGAGGTGAGGTGATGGGTGAGGAGGGGGACGAGGTGAGGCGATGGGTGAGGAGGGGGACGAGGTGAGGCGATGGGTGAGGAGGGGGACGAGGTGAGGCGATGGGTGAGGAGGGGGACGAGGTGAGGCGATGGGTGAGGAGGGGGACGAGGTGAGGCGATGAGTGAGGAGGGGGACGAGGTGAGGCAATGGGTGAGGAGGGGGACGAGGTGAGGTGATGAGTGAGGAGGGGGACGAGGTGAGGCGATGGGTGAGGAGGGGGACAAGGTGAGGTGATGAGTGAGGAGGGGGACGAGGTGAGGCGATGGGTGAGGAGGGGGACGAGGTGAGGTGATGAGTGAGGAGGGGGACGAGGTGAGGGGATGGGTGAGGAGGGGGACGAGGTGAGGCGATGGGTGAGGAGGGGGACGAGGTGAGGTGATGGGTGAGGAGGGGGACGAGGTGAGGTGATGGGTGAGGAGGGAGACGAGGTGAGGTGATGGGTGAGGAGGGGGACGAGGTGAGGCGATGGGTGAGGAGGGGGACGAGGTGAGGCGATGGGTGAGGAGGGGGACGAGGTGAGGTGATGGGTGAGGAGGGGGACGAGGTGAGGTGATGAGTGAGGAAGGAAACGAGGTGAGGTGATGGGTGAGGAGGGGACGAGGTGAGGCAATAGGTGAGGAGGGGGATGAGGTGAGGTGATGGGTGAGGAAGGGGACGAGGTGAGGTGATGGGTGAGGAGGGGGACGAGGTGAGGTGATGAGTGAGGAGGGAGACGAGGTGAGGTGATGGGTGAGGAGGGGGACGAGGTGAGGTGATGGGTGAGGAGGGGGACGAGGTGAGGTGATGGGTGAGGAGGGGGACGAGGTGAGGCGATGGGTGAGGAGGGGGACGAGGTGAGGCGATGAGTGAGGAGGGGGACGAGGTGAGGCGATGGGTGAGGAGGGGGACGAGGTGAGGTGATGAGTGAGGAGGGGGACGAGGTGAGGTGATGGGTGAGGAGGGGGACGAGGTGAGGTGATGGGTGAGGAGAGGGACGAGGTGAGGTGATGAGTGAGGAGGGGGACGAGGTGAGGCGATGGGTGAGGAGGGAGACGAGGTGAGGTGATGGGTGAGGAGGGGGACGAGGTGAGGTGATGAGTGAGGAGGGAGACGAGGTGAGGCGATGAGTGAGGAGGGGGACGAGGTGAGGTGATGGGTGAGGAGGGAGACGAGGTGAGGCAATAGGTGAGGAGGGGGACGAGGTGAGGTGATGGGTGAGGAGGGGGACGAGGTGAGGTGATGGGTGAGGAAGAGGACGAGGTGAGGTGATGAGTGAGGAGGGAGACGAGGTGAGGTGATGGGTGAGGAGGGGGACGAGGTGAGGTGATGGGTGAGGAGGGGGACGAGGTGAGGCGATGGGTGAGGAGGGGGACGAGGTGAGGCGATGGGTGAGGAGGGGGACGAGGTGAGGCGATGGGTGAGGAGGGGGACGAGGTGAGGCGATGGGTGAGGAGGGGGACGAGGTGAGGTGATGGGTGAGGAGGGGGACGAGGTGAGGTGATGGGTGAGGAGGGGGACGAGGTGAGGTGATGGGTGAGGAGGGGGACGAGGTGAGGTGATGGGTGAGGAGGGGGACGAGGTGAGGCGATGGGTGAGGAGGGGGACGAGGTGAGGCGATGGGTGAGGAGAGGGACGAGGTGAGGTGATGGGTGAGGAGGGGGACGAGGTGAGGCGATGAGTGAGGAGGGAGACGAGGTGAGGCAATGGGTGAGGAGGGGGACGAGGTGAGGCGATGGGTGAGGAGGGGGACGAGGTGAGGTGATGGGTGAGGAGGGGGACGAGGTGAGGTGATGGGTGAGGAGGGGGACGAGGTGAGGTGATGGGTGAGGAGGGAGACGAGGTGAGGCAATAGGTGAGGAGGGGGACGAGGTGAGGTGATGGGTGAGGAGGGGGACGAGGTGAGGTGATGGGTGAGGAAGAGGACGAGGTGAGGTGATGAGTGAGGAGGGAGACGAGGTGAGGTGATGGGTGAGGAGGGGGACGAGGTGAGGTGATGGGTGAGGAGGGGGACGAGGTGAGGTGATGAGTGAGGAGGGAGACGAGGTGAGGCGATGAGTGAGGAGGGGGACGAGGTGAGGTGATGGGTGAGGAGGGAGACGAGGTGAGGCAATAGGTGAGGAGGGGGACGAGGTGAGGTGATGGGTGAGGAGGGGGACGAGGTGAGGTGATGGGTGAGGAAGAGGACGAGGTGAGGTGATGAGTGAGGAGGGAGACGAGGTGAGGTGATGGGTGAGGAGGGGGACGAGGTGAGGTGATGGGTGAGGAGGGGGACGAGGTGAGGCGATGGGTGAGGAGGGGGACGAGGTGAGGCGATGGGTGAGGAGGGGGACGAGGTGAGGCGATGGGTGAGGAGGGGGACGAGGTGAGGCGATGGGTGAGGAGGGGGACGAGGTGAGGTGATGGGTGAGGAGGGGGACGAGGTGAGGTGATGGGTGAGGAGGGGGACGAGGTGAGGTGATGGGTGAGGAGGGGGACGAGGTGAGGTGATGGGTGAGGAGGGGGACGAGGTGAGGCGATGGGTGAGGAGGGGGACGAGGTGAGGCGATGGGTGAGGAGAGGGACGAGGTGAGGTGATGGGTGAGGAGGGGGACGAGGTGAGGCGATGAGTGAGGAGGGAGACGAGGTGAGGCAATGGGTGAGGAGGGGGACGAGGTGAGGCGATGGGTGAGGAGGGGGACGAGGTGAGGTGATGGGTGAGGAGGGGGACGAGGTGAGGTGATGGGTGAGGAGGGAGACGAGGTGAGGTGATGGGTGAGGAGGGGGACGAGGTGAGGTGATGGGTGAGGAGGGGGACGAGGTGAGGTGATGGGTGAGGAGGGGGACGAGGTGAGGCGATGGGTGAGGAGGGGGACGAGGTGAGGCGATGAGTGAGGAGGGGGACGAGGTGAGGCGATGGGTGAGGAGGGGGACGAGGTGAGGTGATGAGTGAGGAGGGGGACGAGGTGAGGTGATGGGTGAGGAGGGGGACGAGGTGAGGTGATGGGTGAGGAGAGGGACGAGGTGAGGTGATGAGTGAGGAGGGGGACGAGGTGAGGCGATGGGTGAGGAGGGAGACGAGGTGAGGTGATGGGTGAGGAGGGGGACGAGGTGAGGTGATGAGTGAGGAGGGAGACGAGGTGAGGCGATGAGTGAGGAGGGGGACGAGGTGAGGTGATGGGTGAGGAGGGAGACGAGGTGAGGCAATAGGTGAGGAGGGGGACGAGGTGAGGTGATGGGTGAGGAGGGGGACGAGGTGAGGTGATGGGTGAGGAAGAGGACGAGGTGAGGTGATGAGTGAGGAGGGAGACGAGGTGAGGTGATGGGTGAGGAGGGGGACGAGGTGAGGTGATGGGTGAGGAGGGGGACGAGGTGAGGCGATGGGTGAGGAGGGGGACGAGGTGAGGCGATGGGTGAGGAGGGGGACGAGGTGAGGCGATGGGTGAGGAGGGGGACGAGGTGAGGCGATGGGTGAGGAGGGGGACGAGGTGAGGTGATGGGTGAGGAGGGGGACGAGGTGAGGTGATGGGTGAGGAGGGGGACGAGGTGAGGTGATGGGTGAGGAGGGGGACGAGGTGAGGTGATGGGTGAGGAGGGGGACGAGGTGAGGCGATGGGTGAGGAGGGGGACGAGGTGAGGCGATGGGTGAGGAGAGGGACGAGGTGAGGCGATGGGTGAGGAGGGGGACGAGGTGAGGCGATGAGTGAGGAGGGAGACGAGGTGAGGCAATGGGTGAGGAGGGGGACGAGGTGAGGCGATGGGTGAGGAGGGGGACGAGGTGAGGTGATGGGTGAGGAGGGGGACGAGGTGAGGTGATGGGTGAGGAGGGGGACGAGGTGAGGCGATGGGTGAGGAGGGGGACGAGGTGAGGTGATGGGTGAGGAGGGGGACGAGGTGAGGCGATGGGTGAGGAGGGGGACGAGGTGAGGTGATGGGTGGAGAGACGAGTTGGTGATAGGTGAGGGAGACGAGGTGAGGTGATGAGTGAGGAGGGAGACGAGGTGAGGTGATGGTTTAGGTGAGGTGATGGGTGGCGAGGTGATGGGTGAGAAGGTGAGGTGATGGTTGAGGAGAGACGAGGTGATAAGGAGGTTAACGAGACGAGGTGATGGGTGAGGACAGACGAGGTGAGGGGATGGGTGAGGACGGGGTCGAAGTGAGGTGATGATTGAGAAGAGACGAGTTGGTTAGGTGATGGGTGACGAGGTGAGGTGATGGGTGAGGAGAGACGAGATGAGGTGATGGGTGAGGAGGCAGGTGAGGTGATGGGTGAGGAGGGGGACGAGGTGAGGTGATGGGGAGAGGTTGATGAGGTTGTGAGGATGGTGAGGAACGAGATGCACAGATTCCAACCTTACTGATGTCGATGGCGGTCCGCGGGGCCCCCGTGGTGCCCGAGGGCGGCATCGCCGAGGCGGCGCTTGGGCCTCCACGCGAGCGGTGGAGACCACGAGGACGACTCGGAGATAGCCGCCATCGCTGGGGTGGGGGGGTTTCCCGCGCTTTTAGAGACGTGTGACGTCACCCCCTTGCCCCCGTTCACCCCCTCCCCTCCCTTCGTCGCTAAGCGATGGTGACGTCACCCCCTTGCCCCCGTTCACCCCCTCCCCTCCCTTCGTCGCGAAGCGATGGTGACGTCACCACGGTGCCTGCTGTGCCAGGCGAGTTGCAGGATGAGGTCACGGGACAGGTGAGGCGATGCGTGAGGAGATGGGTGAGGCGATGGGTGAGGAGATGGGTGAGGCGATGGGTGAGGCGATGGGTGAGGAGATGGGTGAGGCGATGGGTGAGGAGATGGGTGAGGCGATGGGTGAGGAGATGGGTGAGGCGATGGGTGAGGAGATGGGTGAGGCGATGGGTGAGGAGATGGGTGAGGCGATGGGTGAGGAGATGGGTGAGGAGATGGGTGAGGCGATGGGTGAGGAGATGGGTGAGGAGATGGGTGAGGCGATGGTGAGGAGATGGGTGAGGCGATGGGTGAGGAGATGGGTGAGGCGATGGTGAGGAGATGGGTGAGGCGATGGGTGAGGAGATGGGTGAGGCGATGGGTGAGGAGATGGGTGAGGCGATGGGTGAGGAGATGGGTGAGGCGATGGGTGAGGAGATGGGTGAGGAGATGGGTGAGGCGATGGGTGAGGCGATGGGTGAGGAGATGGGTGAGGCGATGGGTGAGGAGATGGGTGAGGCGATGGGTGAGGAGATGGGTGAGGCGATGGGTGAGGTGAGGAGATGGGTGAGGCGATGGGTGAGGAGATGGGTGAGGCGATGGGTGAGGAGATGGGTGAGGCGATGGGTGAGGAGATGGGTGAGGAGATGGGTGAGGCGATGGGTGAGGAGATGGGTGAGGAGATGGGTGAGGCGATGGTGAGGAGATGGGTGAGGCGATGGGTGAGGAGATGGGTGAGGAGATGGGTGAGGCGATGGTGAGGAGATGGGTGAGGCGATGGGTGAGGAGATGGGTGAGGCGATGGGTGAGGAGATGGGTGAGGCGATGGGTGAGGAGATGGGTGAGGCGATGGGTGAGGAGATGGGTGAGGAGATGGGTGAGGCGATGGGTGAGGAGATGGGTGAGGCGATGGGTGAGGAGATGGGTGAGGCGATGGGTGAGGAGATGGGTGAGGCGATGGGTGAGGAGATGGGTGAGGCGATGGGTGAGGAGATGGGTGAGGCGATGGGTGAGGAGATGGGTGAGGCGATGGGTGAGGAGATGGGTGAGGCGATGGGTGAGGCGATGGGTGAGGAGATGGGTGAGGCGATGGGTGAGGAGATGGGTGAGGCGATGGGTGAGGCGATGGGTGAGGCGATGGGTGAGGAGATGGGTGAGGCGATGGGTGAGGAGATGGGTGAGGCGATGGGTGAGGAGATGGGTGAGGCGATGGGTGAGGAGAGACGAGTGGACGGCGGGGGACAAAGCCTGGCTTGATTGCCCCCAGGTGCCAGTGTCCACGTCAACCACACTTCTTAAACCATGGCGGGGTCCCGTCGAAATTGTTGAGGTTCGGCCCCACTGCATTAAAATCCGATGGGGAAAGCGTCGTTGGTTTGTCCACCCCTCCCGGTTGAAACCTTTCGTTGCGCCGCGCGTTCCCACGTCACACACATCATGGGGGCCGAGCGTGCGACGCATCCGACGAGCCGAGTGATGCCTCGTTGGTGCCTAACCCTCAGCGCAGACGTGTCATCCTTCCTGCAGGAGACGTGGGAGTAATGGGGCTGTGCAGGGCACAGTTGCCCGCTGTGGACCCTGAGTCCTCACGGCCCCCCCAGGCATGCCTGCTGACTCACCCGGCCCGCTTGTCAGACTCACCCGGCCCGCCTGTACCGCCAAGGAAACCGCCCGTCCCCTACGACGGGCCAGCAACACGCACTCGCGCTAAATCTCGGGTGTTTTCATGAGGGCCTCGTTCGTTCCCTCACACATACGCGGTCTGGTTGATTGATGCCTTGTGCCGCGTTTTGCTGCGTGTCTGTGGGGGGTACTTACCTTCCATAGCACGGAGATCCTGTTACAATTCGGTTTTCTTTCATTGCCCGTTGGCTTGTTGTTACCGCGTTATGCGTGTTTGCTCGGTGTTCTCGTGTTAATATGTATATATGGTGTGTCCTTGTTGGGGGGGTATTTATGTCGGCATCTTCTTGTTGTGTTTTTGCGAGGCACATGCGTTCTTGCAGTCATGTTTTTTTTAGAATGTTCATTCAATTATTACAGCCAGGGACGGCTGTGGTCTCTGAAGGGGGGGGGGGGGGTGATGTAGAGGTGATTGTCACTCACCATTTGGCAAGCCAGTACACTGTAAAAAATGTGACACATTGTTACTTAAAAAAATTATGGCAACAAAGTGACATGTAATATAATTGAGTAGATTTTAAGCACTACAACTTTGAATAAAAAGTGTTGAATAAATTAACTAAAAAATAATAATAAAAAATAAGTACATGGTAATAAATGCAACAGTTAAAATGTGTTGGATTTAGTAATATGATTCCAAATGATGAGTTATATAGCCTAAAAAAAATTGTGTAAATCCAAATAGATTTTACAAGGAAAAGTGATTTATATTTACTTAATATCTGAGCAATGGTAATTTAGATTTACTAAATATCTGGTGGAATCTGATTAATATTTATTAATAATCTGGGTGAAATTGATTTACATTTACTAATTGTCTGGGTGAAATTGATATAAGCTTACTAAATATCTGGATCAAAATGATTTGGATTTACTAAATAAAATACTTATATTGAATGTCTGTTGCCATAACTTTTCTATTTCTAATCCACCCAATATCATGCCTTCGTGGTGCCACAATTCACTTACGTTAAGTCAACCGATCACCATGAAAAAGATAAGAACCATGAAAAGGAACAGCAGGTTAACATTTATTCGTGCAATTTTGTCTCAACATGTTTATCCAACATATTACAAGTACAAAACAAAGACAGAAATCATGTATGTGTACAATCGGGATACAATACTGGAGGTATTTATAATTTGTGGGCATTACAGGCACACATTACTTTTTTGGATGTGATTCAAGGTTTTGTCTTTTTAGCACATTTAAATTACGACAATGTTTTAAAAAAAATCTGTAAAAAAACTTTCATATTATTTCTTTTTTATATGCGCAAATTGAAATCCTAAGGGCCAATATGTTTTTCAAACAGCTAAAAGAGATTAAAACATCACGTGAATTGACTTGCATTCCCTGTACTTATACTAGTAGCCATAATCCACAATCCGGGTGGACCTATCTTTTTTAACATGCATAATTACAGTACAAGCATGGCTTCCTAACAAGTAAACTAGCACAGCCTACAGATGTTCTATGCATCTTACATCTATTCCTTTAGAACAAACACTTGCAATGGCCTAGGTCAGCGTCACATCAGAAGAAAGCACAATGTTAGAACACCCAAGAAACATTAAACAAAAATAAAGATAGCTTTCAATAACAAATCAGTGCATTCTCTGATAGCCTATCAGATGTATAGGCCTATAACGCAGAACTTTGACAGTCAGACTCAGTTATTAACTCGTTAAGCTCAGTCAAACTGAAGTACTTCTTTTTGGTGAAAATCTGAAAACACAATGCTAGTTCCCTTGGGACTATGCCTTCCAAAAGGTCATGTAGTACATCTGGTGGGTACCCAGACTCAAAATGAAAGTGATTTAATTTATCAGTCAATGGACACGACCGCTTTACGCCAAAGCAATGAGTAACATTTGGATTTTCTCTCAGTTTGCACATGCAAACTATGTTCCTTCTTTGTCCGAGGTGGAAACACTCCGGTCCGCACTTCGTGTGTCTGGTACTCTGAAGAATGTCCAAGACAAAATCTACAGATGTACGGCCCCGTGAAACATTCAACTAGTCCACTGATAGAATGTGCATCGAGATTGTCAGCTACAACACAATGTACTGTCCCTTTAATGTTTTTTCCAACACTGGAAATGAAAATCCCTTCCTGTTCAAGAATGACAAGATCCTTCAAGAGTGGTTCCAAAACTGATCTTTATTCAAACTGTTTGACATCAACAGCTTTGCAAAGTAAAGCTAGGTGTATTGACGTTAATGCAGATTGCAACTTTGTTGGAACATTTGCCAAAACCCAATAAACAGCTGTTATTTTGTGTTTTTTTTCTCGAAGTTCCTAGTGGGTTACACACTTCAAAGTCGTCAACGTAAAGGATTATAGACAGTCTTGTTTCTTCCCCAGCATAAAATACATTTTGCTTGAAGGATTTTCCATCAAAAATTGACTTAATATATCCAGTACTATTTGATTTTCTGGATAAAATTATTTCTGCAACGTCTTTATTCTTCAAGACTTCCTGCAAAGTCTGGAGAATAGGCACATATTGAAAGGTCTTGTTCTTTTCAGTATCAATAATATATTCAATGCTATCAACACACTGGAAATGCACCTTAAATACTTTCTTCTCTTAAAAGCCGTACCAAGTGGACCACCTGCTCCAAGTGCTGTACTAATGGGATGGAAGTTGCACAACTGCTGACAATTCAGTTACGATGGCCTGGTCAACAATGCATTTATTCACCTTCAATGTTGAATCTAGTATGTTCCTAACAACTGCAACTGATACTGAAGATGAAATGAACTGAAGGTCTTCAACCAAGGCATCAATGCACTTCACTGAGGCATTATAGATGGTTTCTAGCTTCAGCAGAAGTAAGCCAATTCTTTGAAGAACTAAGTATGATGCACTTTCCTGATCACAATCTAAACTAGTGCCCTCACCATCATTGGCCTCTGGTAAATCAGAATGGTCAACAGTCTGATTATGGCGACTCTCATACACATCTTTCTTAAAATCACTCAAAGAATAGGATTTGTGTCTTTTGCTTTTGTGTTTTAGAAATGTATTGTATATATTTGTCTGAAAGCTGCATCCTTCAAATACACAAAAGACAGTTTTGTGGCTGTTCAGATGATTTCCAATATGCTGAAAGTAGTCCTCTATAGAACAACAAGCATTGCAAACTAAACACTTAAAAGCAGAGATGTTTCCTGACCGTAGACTTTTTTCATCTGAATGGTATCTGGACAAATGTGTGCGAAGGGCACTCTGCGTTTTAAATGTGCAAGGGCAACTGTCATATAGGCATGGCTGGGATTGGCCACGACCAAATATTGCTTGTTGTCTGTAATGCTTTAGTAGATTTCCCTTTGTGGCAGACAAAGACTTGCAGATCTTACACTTCCATTCCATAAGCAAAAACCTGAGGCAGAAAAAGGTCCATGTATCAGATGCAAGGCCACCAGGTCTCTAATCACATGAGGACAATAGAATCGCATTTACAAGATAATTCTTTATTATTTTTAATATTCAAATTTTCATGCTCAAATTTAGCACATCAACTTATTGTCACTCACATCATCTAGCTAGCTAGCAACTACATAACAAGCTAGCCACAACGTAAAGGTGACGCTAACTGACTGGTGGCAAGCTAGCTAACGTTAGCATACTGTACGTACATCAACACCAAGATATAATATACTGGAGGTGTAACGGCAGGTACAGGACTTTTGGTTCGGTACACGCTGTGATCCGAATGAATATAGTCTAGTTTTAATCACGCACGTTACTTTTTCGTGTGCGGAACAAAAATTATAGTCTCGTGCTTTTAGTCGAATCAGACTGACTTCCAAAGGCCTAACGTTGTGCTAGTTAATTCTGATATACGTTACAGCCAGTTAAATTGGCATGCTGGTAACATGCAGTAACATAAAACAATGTTCAACTGCTACCACACCTTTGTTAAAAAATTGTTCGCTAAAATAATAAAACATGTCTTACCTTTGGGAGAACGGCGGTCCCTGAAACGTGTCTGTTGAAGAAGATGGTTGACATGCACGTGGCGCGAAAAAATGCCTCGAGTTTGGGCGGGAGTGTAACGTTATTAAATTCAAAAACCTCCCGGTTAGTAAAATTTATCAATTTTTGGCATTTTTGACTTTCCTGATAAAATACAATTAAAGTCTACTCAGTTATTGATGGCTGATTTTATTTGAACAAAACTGAGTAAAATACAATTAATAACTAATAGAAAGGTGTTGAATTCAGCTCAATGTGATTCTAAACTACACATAGTCATTATTTTTATGTATAGGCTACTCCTATATATTTACTAAACATTAATTAACCCCAGTCTCGGTTTTTACAGTGTAGTTCCCCTTAAGGTCGATCGGGGGCAGAAGCAGTACCTCGCCAGAGCACATGTCCATGGTGCCAGAGAGGGGCCAATGGCGGATCCCAGTGAACGGATCCTGGCACACATTCCCTAGGCCCCCGGGTGGGGGGGACCGGGGGAATAATGTCATCCTCCAGGATGGTCCAGAGTGTTCCAGAAGGAAGGCGTGGCTCAGGCGGAGCAAGCTACGGACGAGTATATAAGCCAAAGCACTCAGAGCTCTGGCTCAGTTATCTACACGCCGAAGACTGAAGCCCGGGCTGGAGAAGAGGACACTGGACCCCAAGCTCCGATGTCCTTCTAAGGGCCGGAGCTCAGTGAGGCCAGTGGTCAGGGGAGAATAGGTCCCTGGCAGAGAGGACCCTGGACCCCAAGCTCCGATGTCCTTCTAAGGGCCGGAGCTCAGTGAGAAGGTCGGGTCAGATAGCCTCCCTTAGGTCCCAGCCGGAAAACGATAGGTTACGGGTTACCAGTGTTAGGTCCCGCAGAGTCCGGAGGCCATACTTCCCCAGGAATCGGGTAAGGGGACTGTTATACCCCTTGTGTGTTAGGGACCGTGTTGAGAAAAGACAATAAATATTGTGTTGCCTCGAAGTTTATTCGTCAATATATACAACACTACACAGGACTTGAGTGGAATTGTTGATGACCGGTACCAAAAGTGTCAGGATCGGCCTCTATAGAGGAGGCTCGTGAAGGACGCTACTGGGCGTTTGGAGGCAGTCTCCATCAACAGCGGATGGCAGAGGAGCAACGCTCACAACAGCAAGTGGAGCGCCGGGCGAATAAATGGCAGAAAGTTGGCAAAGCTGGTGCCTCTGCCAGTCATCTCAGTCAGCCCATGGCACCTGCTGGGTCTGTCCCATTACCTCCTGCCAGCGAGCCATCGAAAAAAGACGGTCACTGCATCGCTTTCAGATGCGTTTCTGTGACTGTCTATAGAACGCTCTTCCGATATTAGGAAACCCCTGGGAGCTATTCACTTTAAATAAACAGTTCGAAAACGGATTAGCTACGTATGGCGCGAAAGAAGTTAAACAGTACATGTAGCCTTTCGATTTAAAGCTTTCGTGACTGCAGGGATTCATCTTCTTGGTTCTTTCGGTAAAGTCACGTAGAATGGAAATAATAAAATAATAAAAATAAAACATAATAAAATAATTCTCACGACGTTTCGGCCACAACGCAAGCAGCCGTCCTCAGGTGAAGAACAGCTCTGTCAATGAATGACAACCCCAGGCTTGGAGCGTCTTTTTTAAGCTGGGATGGAGGGGGGGAGAGCGCCTTGACAACATTATTTGCATATCAAGAGGAATTTTTTGGTCCCGTCTGTAAAAGATGTGGTTCCAGACATACAGTACCCTGGCGTCTACAAACTAAGTTGCCTCTGTGGTAGCAGTTACATTGGAGAAACCAAACGACATGTCTCGGACCGCATCCGTGAACATAAAGCAAACTTAAAACACGGTAGGACAAACACCTCAGCCGTGGCAGATCACTGTTACAATTCAGTGGGCTCACATGATATTGACTTCTCCAAGACAGAGGTTCTCTGCAAGCCATCTGGCTACCATGAGAGATTCGTTCATGAGGCGATCCACATATACAAACAGAGACAATTTCAACCGAGAAGATGGATTCTGGCTTAGCAATCATTGGAAGGACGTAATAAACCATTTCGGATCTTAACTGATTGTGTTCACGTTTACGGTGACTTTCAGACCGCGTTCCACTCACTGGCATTGTATTCTCCGCAGGGAATGGATTCTTTGCTCCGCTGCAAGTTTCCCTACCCATACTCTCCCATTGACATATTTCGTTGCTTTCTCTTAGTATCTTTCACACGACGGTCAATGGTACAGTGTATAATAACAAATAGAAAAATGTATATGCTTAATACAATGTACAAAGCAATATATAGTATCGTAATTGTATAGTGAATATACAGCAGTATGATATACATTAGGGTGGGTAGAATAATACATAGTGTAATATTACAATGTATATGGTTTATAGCAATACAGTATATAATTTAATGTTGGGTTTGTCTATGGCAGTATATAGTACGGTGTAGACTCGTGTGATGTAAGAGAATAAAGTTTAGATGGAAGCATATTATATATTTTTTCAGCTTATTGTAGAGTATATTTAGCATACTGATGATACTATGTAGTTTACACTTTAGTTGTTTACGTGGTGGTTTTAGTTACTGCAGCTACATACTATTAACACTTCCCCTCCCTTTGATGCTGCTAATCCTGCATAATGCACGGGCATAAGTAGTACTAATCACATACCTGCATTTCCCAGATCCCCTCCCTTTGATGCAGCTAATCCTGCATAATGTATGGGCATAAGTAGTACTAATCACATACCTGCATTTCCCATAAATATGCTACATTCCTCTTGATATGCATATTATTTTGTCAAGGCGCCCTTTCCCCCCCTTCCAATCCAGCTTATATATAGTCTCCAAGCACGTGTGCTGTTTCATTCAGACGCTGTCGCCTCGACAGACCTGGTTTTCACCTGAGGACGGCTGCTTGCGTTGTGGCCGAAACGTCGTGAGAATTATTTTATTATGTTTTATTTTTATTATTTTATTACTTCCTTTCTACGTGACTTTACCGAAAGAACCAAGAAGATATCAAGAGGAATTTAGCATTTATGGGAAATGACAGTCCTGTTCTTCATTTGAGGACAGCTGCTTGCGTTGTGGCCGAAACGTCGTGAGAATTATTTTATTATGTTTTATTTTTATTATTTCCATTCTACGTGACTTTACCGAAAGAACCAAGAAGATGAGTACATGTAGGCGTAAGATGCACCTAGCCTGGCACAAGCGCTGTGGTGACGTCACCACTACTGAGTGGCGAACGGCAGCTCTCTTGGAAATCAATTGTCGTCCGCTTCGAATCGATTCAAGTGTTGTTAATCGATGTCTCCCCGGGACAAAAAATGAAGTGATCTTGTCATACGCTCAAATGTTTTTAAAGGACGTTCTCAGAGTTTGAAAATATTCAGTTGAGTCATATCGAATTACAATTTACGTTAACTCCAAAGTCGCATTCAATGTTACAAAAGTAGTGCGCGCAACCTGCTGGGGGGGTGGTGGCAAGGCGCTGTGTGAGACGCCGCTCGCCCATTGATCGGGACTCGGTGCGTGACGTCGCCGCGCGGTTGGTTGCCGGGGAGACGAGGGGACGCGCGTGGCGAGTGGAGAAAGCGGCGCAGGTAACAGTCAACTAAAACTATTCAAAACTATATTCAGTATTTTTATATTTTACCAGCTAAGGCTCCACACTGAGCTGTATTATAGCTCTTTTTCAGAATCGACCTGACTACCACATTATACCTCAACGGAAGTGGCGTATCATCGCGTGTAAATTTATAGCAGCCAAACGCGCGTTGATTCTTAATGTGGAGGGGAAAACCCGGAAAAAAATCCACGCGAACACGGGGGGAGAGAGAGACACGCAAACTCAAAATATACAGCCGAAGTCGGGGTTGGGATAGAACCGACGACCTCCTGTATACCAAGCGACGTAGCTACCATCTCGCCAGCGCGTCCACACACGCGGTGCGACACGAGATCACCACGGGCAGCGAGCGTCCCGCATCAGTCAGAGCCAGAATTGTGTGTGCGTGGGGAGGGGTAGCGTCGTGGTTAGCGGTCCTGGGCCTCTCCTAGGTCGACTCGGTTTCAATGTAAGAACCTGGTACGGTGTGTAGAAACATCGCCACTGGGAGACAAACGCGGTCGCGCGTGGTGTTGGCCGCCCGCCCGCCCCCTCGCCCGCCCCTCGCCCCCTCGTGTGGCCTTCGTGGGTGCTGCTCGCTACCAGCACTTGCCCCGACAGTCTGTTAAGACGACATGGAGGATCTTTTTTGCGTGCTACCAGATGTTGATTGGCGAATGGACGCTCTGTTCGAATCGGGTCAACCTCGACACCTGTAAATACGCGACACGCAAATGAGCACTCGTCGACAGTGGAAATTGCGACTAACCATTTAGAAAGTTTCAGCTGTGGTTTCTTCCAAATCGGACTGCTGATGGAGACACTGAATGTCAAAACAGGTCCAGAGTTTGCTTGCGTTGAACCCATGCTGTCTGAGATGCGCTCCCAAAAGGTCGATATACATAGTTGTTTTGTACGTAGAGGGACATATATATGTGCAGGAGGCGTAATGTCTTTTGTTACAGCAGAAATCCAATAATTCGCGATGTGGTAATCTACGAATCCCTGTAATTCGGGGATTGGTGATTCGCGATTTGCTTCCGTAATCCAGCAATGTCGTCTTTTGGGTTTGTATCAGTATAGACTAGCTGTGCTCACGCGATCCGGTAGGAAGTATTTAGCATGTATTTACTTGGATATCAAGTATCATAAATAATGTACGCATTGGCGATACAACACCGGTACAGCATAACATAACGGTGGTCACTCTTTGGTTCTTTCGGTAAAGTCACGTATAAAGATAAAATAATAAATTAAATAATAGCATACAGGTATAAATGAAATAGCAACAAAAATCTAACCAGAAAACTATAGACAGACATATAAGCAGACAGATATCACCAAGATACATAGAGTAACACAGGCACAGAGAGGGAGATCGTCTCTGTGGTGAGGCCTTAAATAGACAGAGGGGGGCGGGGGCGGAGAGAGGGAGGGGTTAGAGAAACGTCGTATGCTGTTATTTAATTTATTATTTTATCTTTATACGTGACTTTACCAAAAGAACCAAAGAGTAATTCCTGCAGTCACGAAAGCTCCAAATTAAGATTTAACCACTTCTACGGGGAAGTTTCAAGTTGATCTTTTTCTCTCTCTGGGTTTTTTGTTTTCTCTCTCTACCGGTGTATTTAGTGTACTTTTTCTGTCTCCACTCGTTTTTTGTCCTTCTTATGTTCTGCTCTGCCTGTGTGTCTCAGTTCCTCTTGTTTTATGTTTTGTCTCTCTTTGGATATTTCACACTTAAATTCTAACTTAGCAATCTTTGAAATACGTAATCGACCAGGCTATGTGGTAATTGTGTGTTGACCGACTCTCTGTGTTGTATTACATAACATTTCGATATTTTGCTAAGTTATTTAATTTAGTGTGTTCTTTCTCCCTCTCTCCTAATGTTCAAGCTTGCGTACTTTACCACGCATCGCCGTACTCATTGACATGTTAATTTTTTCTCTAACCCCTCCCTCTCTCCGCCCCCGCCCCCCTCTGTCTATTTAAGGCAGGGGTCCTCAAACTTTTTAAACAGGGGGCCAGTTCACTGTCCCTCAGACCGTTGGAGGGCCGGACTATAGTTAAAAAAAACTATGAACAAATTCCTATGCACACTGCATATATCTTATTTTGAAGTGAAGAAACAAAACGGGAACAAATACAATATTTAAAATGAAGAACAAGTAAAGTTAAATCAACAAACTTGCCAGTATTTCAATGGTGACTATGGGCCTGCTTTTGGCTAATGAGATGGTCAATGTCCGGTTCCATATTTGTCACTGCTAGTCGTAACAAGGGATGCAAGTGTGCATCCGTTAGTCTAGATCTGGTTGGAGATTTCAAATGTTTCATTCTGGAAAAAGTCTGTTCACAGACATAAGTGCTGCCAAAGATGGTTGCCATTTTGAGTGCATGGTTCCTGAGATGAGGATATGTCTCAGAGGGGAGAGATGCATAGAAATTATGAAGGCTGCTTGACTTGAATGCGTCTTTCAGAGAGTCACAATTCTGCAGTTCAGCCAGTTCCATTTGGTAAATTGTATCCACATTTTCAATGTCAATAGAAAATGGGTTACGGAAAAGCTGTATGTCCTGTTCATGGAGATGAAGCTCTTTAAATTTAAATTGGAACTCCTTTTGCAATTTTTCCAGTGAATCCACACATGTTTTGTTTGGGAATTGCAACCAATGGTTTTTCCGCTAACAGATTTTGAGTTGTGGGGAGATGGCAGAAGTTTTCCTCCTTAACTTGTTTGATGAGGAGGCCTAATTTTACTTCAATTGCTTTGACATGTGATTGCATATCACAGAGGAGCTTCCCCTTTCCTTGAAGTTGCACATTGAAACTGTTGAGTAGCTCTGTTACATCTGTCAGAAAGGCAAGGTGCCATTTCCATTCTGCATCATTGAGCTCTGGTACTTCTTTGTTTTTTGAAAGCAGAAAAGCTGTAATCTGTGGAAGTAAGTCATAGAAACGTTTCAAAACTCTCCCTCGACTCAGCCAACGGACTTCTGTGTGGTACAGAATATCTTCATAGTCAACATTTAGTTCAGACAGAAATTCCTGAAATTGTCTGTGGTTTAGTGCATGAGCTCTAATGAAGTTAACACAAGATACCACAATTTTCATAACAGAGTCCCACTTCAGTGATTTACTACACAGCGCTTATTGGTGGATGAGGCAGTGTATGGCTATTGGATGAAAATGGTTATGTTTGTCCATCTCTTGGTTAATGCGAGCAATTACTCCTTTCTTAGACCCCACCATGCTAGGAGCACCATCAGTTGTCACACTGGCTAGTTTAGCCCAATTCAGCTCCAAACCATTCACAGTTTGGCAAACCTTTTCATAGATATCCTCTCCTGTAGTTGTTCCTTTGATGCTTTGCAGTGGAGCAAGCTCTTCTGTGACTTCGAAATAGTCATTCGTCCCACGAATAAAAATTAGAAGTTGTGCAGAATCACGAACATCATTGCTTTCGTCGAGTGCCAAGGAAAAATAGGAAAGTTTTTTTGTGGAGTTTTGCAAATGTTGATGCAAATTGTTTCCCATTTCTTCAATCCTCCGTGTAATTGTAGGTCCTGAAAGACTCACTGTACTAAATAAATCGGCCTTCTCTGGACACATCTCTTTGGCAACAGAAAGAAGGCATTCTTTAACAAATTCTCCCTCCACGAATGGTCTGCCAGTGCACGCTATTAGCTTGGCAACTTGAAAACTTGCTCGCAGTGATGAAATATTTAGCTGCTTCTGCTTCACAAAAGTATTTTGCTGAGTTGTTAATGTATTTTTCAGTTTTAATATTTTATCTTTTCTCACTTCTCCGACCAAACAATCATATTTATCTTTATGTTGAGTTTCATAGTGTTGACGTAAATTGTATTCTTTGAACACAGACACTATATTCTGGCATATCAGACACACAGCTCTTTCCTTGTACTGCATGAAAAAGTAATCATAAGTCCACTGTTCTTTGAATATCCTACACTCCGAGTCAATTTTTTTTTTCTTGACATCATTGTTTCCTAGGGAGTCAAAATTGCTATTAGTAAAATACCAATATATATATACAGCGCTACAAAAACAATATACCAGCAATAACTTTGCCCACACAGAGACATACAGACTGCACTGCCCATCAATGCAGTCTGATTGGGGGAACTCCGCTTTTACCCCAGGCTCACACTGGTGCGGGTGCCATTAAAAAGTTAATTACACCTGCAGTTTTGTTCACAGATCGCAGTACATCCCCAGCACACAGGAATATCACTGGGAGTGGAGCCGAGGGGCAAGTGAGGGAGCTGAGGGAGGGAGAGCCAGTCAAGCGCAGCCAGGGGAGGGCTGGCAGCCTTAGGCCTGGGGGGCAAGTCCAGTCAATTGGCCCATTGAACCATTCACCAGCGCAGCCCAATGAGTGCCCACCGCCGCAGCTCAATCAGTGCCCACCGCCGCAGCTCAATCAGTACTCACCAGCGCAGCCAAATCAGTGCTCGCCACCGCAGCCCAATCAGTGCCCACCACCGCAGCCCAATGAGTGCTCACCAGCGCAGCCCAATTAGTGCTCACCAGCGCAGCCCAATTAGTGTTCACAAGCGCAGCCCAATTAGTGACCATGGGCCGGATAAATGTCCTCGGCGGGCCGCATGTGGCCCGCGGGCTGTAGTTTTAGGACCCCTGATTTAAGGCCTCGCCACAGAGACGATCTCCCTCTCTGTGCCTATGTGTTACTCTCTCTCTCTATGTATCTTGGTCATATCTGTCTGCTTATATGTCTGTCTATAGTTTTCTGGTTAGATTTTTGTTGCTATTTCATTTATACCTGTATGCTATTATTTAATTTATTATTTTATCTTTATACGTGACTTTACCGAAAGAACCAAAGAGTAATTCCTGCAGTCACGAAAGCTCCAAATTAAGATAACGGTGGTCCTCATGAAGTAGTCTGACGATGTCGCTGTTGCCCCTTGAGTGAGCTGCAGAACTCTCCATCACAAGTTGCACTTAGATTCAGTAGCTACTTTCCCCATTCGAACATGTGATGACACCCTGAGTCCTATAATATTTTAATACCACCGTCCAACGAGCAATGATTCCGGAAATTATTCGAAGAACCGTCCGACCAAGTCTAGGGCACGAGGAGTCAAATCTTGCCTTTGGAACACGGAGCCAGTCAATCGCAATCAGACTTGTGCTGCTATACGGCAACAGACTGTGAAGCTTTGTGTTCAGCTGCTCATAACATTGGTCTTCCGATTGATTTTGACGCACAGACGCAATATTTTCTGACCGGGGTTGTGAATTGCGGGAAAATAAAAATGTATTCCAAATTTTTGGTTATGATACTGTACCGCGCACCAGCGGTGTACCGCCAATACGGTGTAATGCAAGGACATCTTCTAATATAGACCCACATGAAACATTTAACACGTAGGCTTTCGCGACCAATATAATTCATAATATAGGTTTTTGGGAAACGTCGTACTCAGATTGTCAACGTTGTGGCTTGGCTCTCCAACAAACTGGTGTGATGTACTCGTGACGTATTGGTATGTTCTGTTTACGTGACAACCCTTACTACTTTGCTGTGTCGGGTGGTGGCGGGTTTAACGACACATTTATGTATTTACGCGATCTAACCCTTCTTCTTCTTCTTTAGTGCTGCCTAACGGCGTGTGCGACTTCACGATGATATTGGTCCCGGTCTAGCACGGCGTGTAGAGTTTGTGCTGTTGTTAATTGTAGCCATGTTTTGATGTTACTGAGCCATGTCGTTTTTGGCCGTCCTGGTCGTTTTTTCCCTTCGATTTTTCCTTCCAGGATTAGCTTTAATAGCTGGTATTTGTGGTCGTTTCGGGCAATGTGGCCTAGGTAGTAACACTTCCTGCTAATGATGGTCTTCAGCAGTTGCCTGTCAGTGCCCATATCTTGCAAAAAACCTCTATTATGCACATGGAAGATGTTGCACCATTTGGGTTTTAGAAAACGCGTAATAAAAAAAATTGTGATTTTATTTCATGTAATTAATGCATTTGTGCAGTTAATTCATCCCATAATCCATAGCATATACGTCAGCGCAAACATGTTTTCACGGGGATTGTTTAACGACTCTCCGCGGTGTACCGCAGGTTACAGGACCCACGATTTGATCCCCCACAGGAATGCGGATTATTGGATTATTATTGGACTTACATTTTTCACAATGACGATACAGTATTAATTATTTTATTTAGTATACTATATAATATTGTATATGTGTACAGCTAATTATCATACTCCACATGTACATTACTACTAATATAGCACTATATAGCACTTTATAAGTGGCTCTACATGTGGAGAATGTTATGCATACCAGACAAAATTATTTGTAGCATCGTTGTGCAGAATATAAGTACAGTAATAATAAATAAGCAATGTCTCCTTCAAATATCTGTCCCTCTACGTAATTTTATTTTTTATATTAACCAAGTTTACTGATGTACCAATGAGCTCAAACAACAATAATTAGCACGTTAAATGCTTGTGGACATGACAATTCACTTTTTTGGAGAGTCTTATGACATAATCTTGGCTAGTTTGTTATGTAGTCTAACCAAAATAACTATTGTAAATAACCACCCAGGAATGTCTGTCCTTAACGCTCGTGACCTCACTCCACATCGACCAGCCCGCCTCATTAATATTCATGAGCAGGTGACGTCCTCCAAATGGACCCCCCACCCCTCCTTACTGGCGGAGCTAGTGGGGGGTGGGGTGGCACGTGCCCGCCCCAATATTAGTAATAAATCGGCATTTTGCGACCCCCACTGCCACTGTGTAGCATACTATTACGTGCCAGGGACTCTATGAGATGATAGGACAATAGTCTGAGTCCATAATTGGCAATAAGTAACGTCAAAGCAGTTATAAGTGACTCACAGAATTGTGCGCAGTTGCGTATACAGTACACGACTTCCCTGAAGGCATATCTTAAGTGAGCGCGATGCCGATCACACACAGTTCGAATTCGACCCTCGATTGATGGCTGCACACATCGCCGCACATGCGTCGAATAAAAAGCAAGGGACAAGTCCTTACTTACTAACAACTATCATTTTTCATTGCTGGAGGAGTTGCCACCCCTACCTGAAAATCCTGGCTCCGCCATTTCCCCTCATTAATAATCAAAAATGGGTAACGTCACTCAATATGGAGTACTCCCCCTGCCCCTTACTAATAACACTGGAAGAAATATTGTCCCTGGGTCGTAAGTGTTATTTTCTAATTGCGTATGCCTCAAAAGTACAGAAAATGGCTATTCCCCCCAAAAACTTCGCTTTTGTGACCAGGACAGTGATATTTTTAAATGTACCTATTTTCATTGAGCATTCCAAATAGATTCAGTGCGGAGTAAACTTGGAGTAACTTCGAGAACTTTCTAGAACTTTCCAGTAATATAAATACTAGTATAAATACAGGGGCCTTAAGCCCACCATTTCAGTTTAGTTCCAGCTGCCGAAGTGGATACATATCTGCATTTTTCTGAGATGGCATTAAGCGGCTGCAAGCATCCGGCAGACGCATTTTGCTATGTCTGCGGCCAATTTATCAATACAAGAGCGAAAAAGTACTCTGTTGAAGCATCTGCTAAGATATGTGAGGCCCACAAGGCATATTTACGATATTTCGGCATGCCTGTCGGGGATCAAGACAAACCCTGGGCACCTCATTTCACCTGCCAGCAATGCAAAAAAACTATGGAATGTAAGATGGACAATTGTTGCTCGGAATTTTATATTATAAAATATAAAAAATTGTAAAACTTTTTTATTTTAAAATGTTTTACAATTTTCAATGCAAGTCAGAGAGCGAGGAAGACGTAGATCCAGATGACATTTTCAGAGGTGGAGCCGAGGAGAGAAACCAAAAAGACCTCAACGACTTGATCAGAGATCTTGGTCTCACCAAGTCCAATGCTGAGCTTTTGATGTCTCGGCTCAAGCAGTGAAACTGGTTGGATGCAAGTGTGCAAGTCGCAGATCAGAAGAAGCGTTACCACCCTTTTTGCAGCTTCTTCACCCGTCAAGATGGGCTCTGCTTCTGCCACAATGTGACCAGTCTGTTCGAGGCAATCGGAATCGCCTGTAACCAGAATAAGTGGCGCCTCTTCATTGATAGCTCATCCAGGAGCCTCAAAGCCTTGCTGCTCCGTAATGGTAATAAGTACCCGTCTCTTCCCCTGGCTCGCTCGGTGCACCTCAAAGAGGATTACAACAGCATCAAGACCTTGCTGGATGCCTTGAAGTATGATGAGTATGGCAGGGAGGTCATCGTAAACTTAAAAATGGTGGCATTCCTGAAAGGTCTCCAAGGCGGTTTTACCAAGTTCCCTGCTATTTTTGCCTTTGGGACAACAGGGACACCAAGGCGCACTACCACAGGCGGGACTGGCCACAGCGGACCGAGTTCTCTGTGGGGAGGAACAACGTCAAGTGGGAGCCACTGGTGGACCCCCGGAAGGTGCTGATGCCACCACGGTACATCAAAGTGGGCCTTATGGAACAATTTGTCAGAGCTGTAGATAAGGAGTCGGCAGCCTTCAAGTGCCTTCAAGACTACAGTGGAACCTCGGTATACGTCGTTAATTCGTTCCAGAAGGTAGGACTTATACCGAAAATGACGTATACCAAACGAATTTTTCCCATAAGAAATAAAGGGAAGGAAATAATCCGTTCCAGAGGAAAATAAATAATATTTTATATGGCATATTATACATTAATGGGGTTGTATAAAATAATTTAGACACTAATTACTAAAATGCATACAGAAGCCACGTGACTGCGCTGCTGCCAGCTGCGCTGGCCACGTGGCGTGCCTCAACCCCGCAAGTAGCACGCGCCTCGACCTGGGGCCCTCCATGGGGGCAGCCCCCCACGTCCCCCGCCCCTCTCTACATCCCCCCCCTCTCTACGTCCCCCGCCTCCCCCCGCTACCCCACCACTCTCGCTTTGTTTCAGTCGTGAACGGGGCATACGCGGGTACTGTACGCGGTGACTCATCCCGACCCACACAAGTTTTAGCAAAGGCGTCGTATCCCAAGCAAGACGTCGTATCCCAAGATATATATTTTTATACGTATACAACGTATACCAAATTCGACGTATTCCAAAGCGGTTGTATACCGAGGTTCCACTGTACTTCCCGAAGCTGTCTGAGGCAAAGGTCAAAGCCGGTGTTTTCGTCGAATCACAGATAAAGAAGATCCTGGAGTGCAATGAATTCCCCAAGAAGCTCACAAGTAAGGAGAAAGCGGCTTGGAACAGCTTTGTCGCAGTCGTTCGGGGCTTCCTGGGAAATCACAAGGCCGAAAACTATGTGGAGCTGGTTGAGACTCTGGTGAAGAACGATGGCACAATGGGCTGTAAGATATCCCTCAAAGTCCATTTCCTTGATGCTCATCTTGATAAATTCAAGGAGAATATGGCAGCGCACTCGGAGGAAATGGGCGAGCGCTTCCACCAGGATATACTGGACTTTTAACGCCGCTACCAAGGACAGTATAATTAGAACATGATGGGAGGCTACATTTGGGGGCTGATTCATGAAAGTAATTTACAGTATAATTGTAAATCTCGAAAAACTACTCACTTCTAAATCTTTTGTAATAATTTTTGTATTACTTTAGTATAAATACATGTTAATTTAGATTCATATGTTTTTTTTTCTGACTTTATGTGAACGAAAAGACACAAATTCTCCCGTTTTCTCATTGAAAATAGGTACATTTCTAAATATCACTGTCCTGGTCACAAAACCAAAGTTTGTGGGGAATAATAGCCATTTTCTATACTTTTTAGGCAGAAGCAATTAAAAAATAACACTTACTACCCAGGGACAAAAATTGTGTTACACATAGTGTAATCATGCGTAAGTGACGTCACTCCACATCGAACAGTCCCCCTCATTAATAATCATGAGCAGATGACATCCTTCCACATGGAGCACGCACCCCCCTAATTAATAATCATGAGCAGGTGACGTCACTCCACATCGAACAGCCCCCCTAATTAATAATCATAAGGTGACGTCCTCCAAATGGACACCTCCCCCCATTCATAATAATTAGCGGCTGACGTCACTCCACATGGGGGGCCGAGGTGCCTCCTCCCCCCTCCTCAGCGTTAACTTACAAACCTCACTACAAAGGCAAAACCCTCAAGTCAAGCAATCTCTGTAATGCTATTGAGACATCAAAGTAAAAATGACGTTATGATGAACAAGGGATTATAACCTTAAAATGAAATAGGTCTGTGTCACTGCGCCCTTACAAATTGCACACGCATTAATGCAATGAATATCACGTCGCGGTCTGCTTTTCACTTGCAAGTTTCAGATTAACTACAATACACCCGTCCTTGGACGGGCTAAAGGCTAGTTGTAAATAATTGAGCAGTTTTACATACTGTGAGGGAAAAAAGTATTTGATCCCCTGCTGATTTTGTACGTTTGCCCACTGACAAAGAAATGATCAGTCTATAATTTTTATGGTAGGTTTATTTGAACAGTGAGAGACAGAATAACAACAACAAAATCCATTAAAACGCATATCAAAAATTGTATAAATTGATTTGCATTTCAATGAGGGAAATAAGTATTTGACCCCTCTGAAAAACATGACTTAGTACTTGGTGGCGAAACCCTTGTTGGCAATCACAGAGGTCAGACGTTTCTTGTAGTTGACCACCAGATTTGCACACATCTCAGGAGGGATTTTGTCCCACTCCTCTTTGCAGATCTTCTCCAAGTCATTAAGGTTTCGAGGCTGACGTTTGGCAACTCGAACCTTCAGCTCCCTCCACAGATTTTCTATTGGATTAAGGTCTGGATACTGACTAGGCCACTCCAGGACCTGAATGTGTTTCTTCTTGAGCCACTCCTTTGTTGCCTTGGCCGTGTGTTTTGGGTCATTGTCTTGCTGGAATACCCATCCACGACCCATTTTCAATGCCCTGGCTGAGAGAAGGAGGTTCTCACCCATGATTTGATGGTACATGGCCCCGTCCATCGTCCCTTTGATGCGGTGAAGTTGTCCTGTCCCCTTAGCAGAAAAACACCCCCAAAGCATAATGTTTCCACCTCCATGTTTGACGGTGGGGATGGTGTTCTTGGGGTCATAGGCAGCATTCCTCCTCCAAACACGGGAGTTGAGTCGATGCCAAAGAGCTCCATTTTGGTCTCATCTGACCACAACACTTTCACCCAGTTGTCCTCTGAATCATTGACAAACTTCAGACGGGTATGTATATGTGCTTTCTTGAGCAGGGGGATCTTGCGGGCGCTGCAGGATTTCAGTCCTTTACGGCGTACTGTGTTACCAACTGTTTTCTTGGTGTCTATGGTCCCAGTTGCCTTGAGATCATTGACAAGATTCTCCCATGTATTTCTGGGCTGATTCCTCACCGTTCTCATGATCATTGCAACTCCACGAGGTGAGATCTTGCATGGAGCCCCAGGCCGAGGGAGATTGACAGTTCTTTTGTGTTTCTTCCATTTGCGAATAATCGCACCAACTGTTGTCACCTTCTCACCAAGCTGCTTGGCGATGGACTTGTAGCCCATTCCAGCCTTGTGTAGGTCTACAATCTTGTCCCTGACATTTTTGGAGAGCTTTTTGGTCTTGGCCATGGTGGAGAGTTTGGAATCTGATTGATTGATTTCTTCTGTGAACAGGTGTCTTTTATACAGGTAACAAGCTCAGATTAGGAGCACTCCCTTTAAGAGTTTGCTCCTAATCTCAGCTTGTTACCTGTATAAAAGACACCTGGGATCCAGAAATCGTTCTGATTGAGAGGGGGTCAAATACTTATCTCCCTCATTAAAATGCAATCAATTTATAACATTTTTGACATGGGTTTTTCTGGATTTCTTTGTTGTTATTCTATCTCTCACTGTTCAAATCAACCTACCATTAAAATTATAGACTGATCATTTCTTTGTCAGTGGGCAAACGTAAAAAATCAGCAGGGGATCAAATACTGTGTTCCCTCACTGTATATAAATTACATTGGCATATGTGGTCATTGACACGGTACAACTAGTCAAGATGGTGTGGTGGTGTTGCAGTGTCATGAAAAGTGCTTCATGGTGTCTTAAACTCTCTTCTCATTTGACAGCAATTGGAGAGTACAGCCATGTCTTTAGCTGCATGCAGTGAGGCATGGGGCGTCTGCGAGAATGCCGGCAATTCACGGAGCAAGACCAGAGGTCGAGCCATGCTGCCCACGTCTAGAGAGGTATTTGTGTGCTTGAATAATAATAGTGAAAATTATTGTACAGGCAGACCTCACTTAGCGCTCAAAATGTGTATGCTGGAGAAGTGGCCACTAATAAAATCGGCGCATAAAGGAGTTCATTAGACAATTGTATATATGGGGATGCATTCCCAACAGCTTTAATTCTTACATGTGTAATGCGAGCGTAGGCTTGGGCTTCGCCGCCCCAGCCGCCCCAGCCCCTAAGCCATCCAGGCGACACGAGCCATCGGGTAAAGGGTTCAAGGGTGGAGCCCGCGGGCGCTAGGGGGTGGTATCATCTGGAAAGTTCTCAAGGGGTGTGGTGAAGGGCAGAGTCTGGGTGACGTGGGAAGGGGATATAATGGAGAGCCGGAAGGGGCTCGAGGTCAGTTGGTGAGAGCTGGAAGCTGGACTACGTCGCGGGTCTCCGTGAGCCATCGGCCACGTGGCGACGCGGAGACGGCTCCCAGCGCGCCGTCTGCCAGCGGTGCGCGGGAGCGGGGAAGCGGGACGCCAGCTCACGCGACGCGCCGAGAGCGAGAGAACGGCGTGAGAGCGGGACGCCAGCTCACGCGACTTGCCGCGGAACGTCCGAGAGAGCGGAACGTGAGCTGTCCATATAACGAAGAAATAAACAGACGGAGACACAGTCGCTTCTTCTTGGTTCTTTCGGTAAAGTCACGTAGAAGGGAAATAATAAAATAATAAAAATAAAACATAATAAAATACAATTCTCACGACGTTTCGGCCACAACGCAAGCAGCCGTCCTCAGGTGAAGAACAGGTCTGTCGGAAAGACAGCGTCTGAATGAACACAGTCGCTTGTCGTCGACCTGTATTATTGCACATGTATGAGCAATATATGAGGGCTTCATTGAGGTATTGGTAACAGCACTAATAATACAGATGCTAAACCTTCTTTTGAATAAGTAATATTTTAAAATACTTTTTTTTAAACACGCTTTAATGAAATGTACAGTATGAGTAATGGCAGAACTCCACAACTCCAGGAAGTGGCCCCGAGGCTTGCCATAACGTAAGGGACCGTGGTCAATTACAGCCAACGTAAGTTGAGCGTTGACAATTAGACCCAAGCCGAAACATAACATATAAAAAAGATTGTTTCAAAATATATTTTTTATTTTTTTTGATAGAATATAGTATTGTCATTGATACGGCTATTTTAATACACACAATGGACTGGAAGGACAAGATAAAAGGGCTCGTATAATGCACATGCATAATGTACGTTGACTCATTAATCGCCCCCCCTGCATTTTGCGCAAGAGTGTGAAGTGTGGTCACCACATCTACGCCTCCATATAAGGAACAAAACAGGTGGACTTCTCCACAAATCTGTCTGTCGCCTGATGAAGCTAGTTGTAATTACTGGCAAAACATCGTACTCAGATTGTAAATTTTGTGGCTTGGCTCTCCAACACACCAGTGTGCTGTACTAGTGACAAATTGGCATGTTCTGTTTACATTACAACCCTTACTAGTTGGCTGTGTCGGGTGGTGGCGGATTTTAACGACACATATATTTACACGATCTAACTAAATAAACCTCTTATGGATGATATTTGTCGTGAAAGCCTACGTGTTAAACGGGATATTCGATGTCCCCTGTGAAGCCGATGGCGTTTATTTTACGGCTCGTACATCTCAGTATTAACCAGGACGGCCTGTCGGAATAGATCCGCAAACCTCTGCAACAAGTGGCAAATGCACTACCGCTGAGCCACGTCAATTATTTTATTCATAAACTTAGGTTTCCACGGCCAGCGTTATGATGCATAGTTGATTTGTGGGCTTAATTGAGGAGTCTATGTTCTCCACCTGCTGTACATGGACGACTCGTAGACTGAACTCTTAGTAAAGGCTTGCGCCGTTTTATTAACACGGGTAACAAAACACACCAGAGGTAGGTGTCCCTACACTCAGTCCTTGACGCGGACGTCAGGCTCTGGGCTATCTCTTGGCCTCTCACTCGAGTTGGGATGGGGGCTTATCCAACACCACCCGACCGAGGAGTGCAGCACCCCACGTAATCTTAACCGGCTCTTGCAGACTTCTCTGAGCCCTACCCCTGGCTGTATCTTCGGCTCTCCTACTCGTAGAACCCGGACGGGGGATCAGCCAACACCGTCCGGTCACGAGCAGGAGAGACCTTCTTAAGACGCTCACCAACCCGGGCTCCCACAACGACCCCGCTTTCGCCACGGGGTCCCCCTTAAGTATTTCCCGTGACATGACGTCATTGCGCCTCACAGCGCTCATGATGTCATGTCGTCATACTACTCTACACATGCGTAGTGAGTGACATTGGAGATGTCACTGTATGGTATGGTGCCGGACAGCATCGTGTGTGTTGCAGAGTGATGCCGGCTCTAGCAGAGCATGGCGTGCGATGCACTGCGTTGCATCTGAAGAAGAACTTCTGCAACTCAGTTGGACTCACTACACATGGATTTCCTCCCATAAAATAAAAAACCCCTTCCAATTGAACATGTATTGCTCATCCATCCCAATGCTGGAAATTACTTGCAAAATTGCTGAATTCGGATGACACATGCAATCATCATCCCCTCCTGCTGCCAAAAAAATGGCATGACCCTCGTTAAAATATTCTTGAGACTTAGGATTTTCTGGGTCAGGAAGTGTAACAATAATAAAAATGTCTTTGTCCCTAACTCTTGTTTCTGTCCTCCTGACAGGTGGAGGTGAATGTGAGTGTGCGCCACATGTACCTGTACAGCCGCGAGGTGCGTGGGGTGGTGGCACGTCTCCGCGCCGAGTGTGGGTCACTGTCCGTGCACGCAGTTGCCTTGGCCCACACTCAAGGTGATCTGAACAAGGCCTTGGGACACGTTCGTAATGAAAAACAGGCAAATGTGCAAGCTTCTAGCATGCGATCGCGACGACCTACACGTGAGGTGGTAAGTCTTGAATAATAATCATTTAGTTGACAGTAATACCCCGGTTTATGTCGGGGATGCTTTCCTTAAATGTGCGACAATGAATACCGAAACGACGTAAATCAACGCAATTTTGCCACGAGGACTAAACAATGCTGAAGCCGTGTTAATGCGTGCATCTTCATCCTAGACGTATCCGCAACATTACATTCAATTACTAAAAATACTACACTCAATACTAGTTTCGGCAGTAAACGTTAAAACATTATTATTAGCAGTACATTATGAAAATAAAATCACTAAAATATCATGCGTAATTAGTATATTGTACTCCACAGTACAGAACATTTCTTTATGCGCGATGCAAAGTAGTTTGTGTACAGGGTTAGGTGGAGGTGAAGGTTGAGAGGCGACGGTTACGAGAAAGGGCGGACGATGCTGTCAGCAACATGAGTGTGGGTTGAGGCAACGCTAGTCGGGTAGCGGTGGTGTTGATAATGAAGTGACAACATATTTTCTAAACGATATAAAAGGGGGAGGCGTAAAATCGCAAGGCTTACAGCGCAAGGCTATCACGAAGGCACAGTACAGCACATACAGTAGTCTGCAGTAGCTACATCTTGTGATGTTGCTTTGTGGAATGCCAATTGAGAAATTTGTCGGTCATTTGTGAATTTGGAAAATTTGAACCGTGACAGCAACACACATTGGCCTACTCTTATCAAACTAGCTTTTTTGCCCATCCTAGGACGGAAGCTGTAATATTTACAAAAAAAATTAGCAGAGTATAATTGTATCTTGTGTTAATTGAATGTCAGTGAATCTTGTACGAAATTATGTCATAAAGCACTTCACTGCATTTCACTGTAGCACTGTATATAACTGACCTTCAATTTGTTCTAATGCACTGCTCTGATACTTTATTATTTTCTGCTTTCGGTCACTGGGGTGCAAATAAATTGGATTGCAATACAATATCTGGAAAATCACCGAGAAATGTCTATTTAACCAAAATGTAGAAGCATAAATTAGACTTATCTTAGGAAAAAATATAGACCCCAAATCCAATTTGTTGCCGCGTAGAATTATTTATTTGATTCATTTTAAATAAAGAAACGTGAAACTTAAAGCGAATTTGCAACAAATAATAATTCTGCTCTACCTTAATGACGGGGGGTGCGGGATGTGGAGTGACGTCACGCGCGGGACACAAACTCCCTAATTAATAATCATGAGCGGATGACGTCACTGATGTGGACCACGCCACCCACCCCCTCATTAATAATCAAGAGCGGATGATGTCATTCCACATGGAGTTCCCCCCCCTGATCAATAATCATGAGCGGATTCCGTCACTCCACATGGAGCTCCCCCCTTCATCAATAATCATGGCATGATGACGTCACTCATGTGGACCCTGGCCCCACCCCCTCATTAATAATCATGAGCGGGTCTTTATTTTCGATTGAATATTTCAGATTAACTGCAATACACCCGTCCTTGGACGGGCTATAGGCTACTTTTATAATAATTTAGAAGCAAAAATTAGACTTACCTTTTGTTTCAAGTGCTGAAGAAATAAAAAAGACACCAAATACACTTTGTTGCTGCGTATAAATATTGATTTGATTACATTTCAATAAAGAAACGTCAAATTTAAAGTTAATTTGCGTAAAACAAATTATTTCCAATCAACCTGCGGGAATGTAAAAATCCATCCGCTCATGATTATGAATGAGGGGGGGGTGTCTCTTTTGCAGTGACGTCACGTACGGATTTAGCACTGCTGCGTATATTTATTTATTAGTTTCTGTAAAGAAACGTCATATTTGAAGCAACTTTGCGAAAAAAACTATCTTTCCACTCGGTCTTCCGCGTGAGTGTAAAAATCCACCCGCTCATGATTATTTTATTATTAATGACGAGGGAGGGGGTATGTGGAGTGACGTCACATGCATTACACACATTTCTGGGCTATTATAGTAGTAATGCCATCAGCGGGAATTGTAACGTCCACTGTGAAGCGTCACTTTCATGTAAATTGCATCATCAGAATCGCTGATTTAGATCTCTGTGTCGCGAGAAGAAAGCTCAAAGTGGTCCATGGGCGACCGGGATTTTGCTTCGGTGGCCATTGGACTTTGGAACTCTCTGTCAAAGTTGGTCAGGGAGTCTAGTTCAGTTTGGCCTTCAGGTCCCCCCTAAAAATATTTATCTTTTAAGAAAGCATCTCGAATTTTAACTTAGCCACTTCTTACCCCCCCCCCCCCCCCATTGTAAGGCACCTTGATGTTTTATGCATGGGGTCAGTAAAAGAGAAGAAGCAGAAAGAGAAGTGTTGTGAGCTGCGGTCCTGAGTGAATGTGTGTACAGGTGAGCGTGTAGCTCGGTGAGTGAGCGTGTGGGTGATTTGCCACAGTGTATTGGTTAGCACACTGGATTTGCGATGATCCTAAGGTCACCAGTTTGTTTCTATGGCAGTTGAAACAACGGTGCAAGTCTCTCGAATTCCCCCCCCCTACTGCCTCTGCCCAGCCAGTAATGTAAATGTTGTACAGCACAGTCCAAGGGCAGACTGCGTGTGGTGGGTAAAGTTTGGGTGCGCCCATCTCTTCATACCAATAACCCGACTGGAAACGATAACCACTCCCTGACTTTCAGAACTGATACTTTATTGATAATTGGTTTTTTACCCTTCTATCTGGCAACAAAACTGACACCTTTTTTGTTGCCAGGTAGAAGGGTAAAAAAACAATTATCATATTTTTACTGGCAAATGAGGTTCCCATAGTGGTACTTGATTCTGAAAATGGTTGCAGGCTTATTGGTTACTGTTTAACAACCCTACCATGTACACTGGTACTCAGAGTGCTGGGAGCTCACTGAATGCATGTACTGTATGAACTCTTCTCTTGGTCTGGCTGGAACTGTAGGGTCCAGATGAAGTGGACGTGCTGCTTGGTGTTGAGCGGAAGCAGCTGGCAGAGTTGGAGAGTGTCCTAGCAGAAACGCTGCTGCGCGCTGAAGCCTTACAGCAAGTATGTCAGCGCATCAAGCAGTACAGCGTAGCACACTGCAACACTGGTTTATTATTAATAGAGTGCCCCCTTCACACCGGGGTGACTCAGAGCGCTTTACAAGCAGTAAGCAACTTGCATCATATCTATGGGACCTTTTTGCCCAGTATCAAAAATAATGAAAAATAATCATAGGTTTTACCCTTTCTGGCAATACACCAGGAGGTTTTTAGATATTCCAACACCAAATAGATACCTTTTGCAAGGGATCAAGTCTATATTAACCACAAATACTTGTGGCAAAACATGCAAACAAACATGCTCTGATAATATATTCTTTGTCCTTGAAACTGATTGGCCTTGTCTGAGCAGTTTTAGACCAGAGAACACCAAAAGGTACACAGTACAAGGACAATGCAAGTATCAGAACACGTATATCTCTGGTCGAGCATTAATATCTACAGGACATTTTTGCCAGGATCAACAATGATGAAACATAAGAATAGGTTTTACCCTTTCTGGCAATAAAACAGATGTTAAGATATTCAAACATCAAATAGATACCTTTTGGAAGGCACAAGTCCTTTTTTATCAATTTGCATCACATCTCAGCAAATTGAAAAAGGCATCACCAGCAGCAGCTGTCCCCGTGTGGCACAAGAGGACTCCGCACCGACCAGCAAGAAGATATTGGTCTGCCGGTAGAGGGCGATGTTCCTATGGGTATCTCAATTGAGTAATTTGTGGGTCATTTCCCAAATTTGAACCATGACTTGCCAGCACACAATGACCTCATTTCAAATTGTTTGAGGGGATATTTAACGTCCACTGTGAAGCAGATAGCGTATACAGTCTATTTTCCTATAACGTGGTAGTTGCGTTCCTGCAGAACACCGTGTTATGGAAAAATGGCATTATAATAGATAATATAACATAGGATAAAGCACAGTCAGCGATAACACGTGAGATGCGTACGCAGGCCGAACAAACACTGAGGTGCGTGGATAGCATCTAGAAGCATCCAGCAGCATTCCGCCTTGTGCGATAATGCTTCGCCGAGGTAGCTGTACAACCACTTATTCCTACTCGTGCAAAGTAGTTCCATTCACTCAATCGCGTTATCTCCAATTCGCTTCCGCATTGTAAAAATGTGTTCTCTAATATATTCATTGCATTACATAAAATTCGCGTTATGAAAACTATGCGTTATCGGAGATCAGACTATTTATATGATTAATAAACTCAAATGAGTAACCAGGGCGGCCTGCCAGATTCAAACCGCAAACCTTTTGAAACAAGCAGCGGACACGCTCCTGTTGGGCCATGTCACCACCCCGTTGTGTTCATGCACACAACTCACTCGTCTTATACATGTGAAGTATTGGAAAATGACGGCAGGAAACTCCTTGACGGGAACACACTTCTTTTATTAAATCTTGACTTGTAACAATACAACGCGTGGCCTCTCTTCTTCACAATGCGCTTCTCTTGACTCTGGATTCTGTGCTGCCGGCTCTCTGTGCCTCGTGTAGACTCCGCGCCTCGGCTACACTCCTCTCTCGCCTCGTGTAGACTCTGCGCCTCTGCTACACTCTCCACTCGCCTCGTGTAGACTTTGCATCTCTCTCTCTGGCTACACCGTATGCATACTCGGCTCGTGTAGACCTTCCTCTCTCGCTGGCTACACCGTATGCATACTCGGCTCGTGTAGACCGTTCTCTCTCGCTGGCTACACACTATACATCACTCAGCTCGTGTAGACCGTTCTCTCTCGCTGGCTACACACTATACATTACTCAGCTCGTGTAGACCGTTCTCTCTCGCTGGCTACACACTATACATTACTCAGCTCGTGTAGACCGTTCTCTCTCGCTGGCTACACACTATACATTACTCAGCTCGTGTAGACCGTTCCCTCTCGCTGGCTACACACTTATACCTTACTCTCCTCTACTCTCCATTACTCTCCATTACTCTCCATTACTCTCCATTACTCTCCTCTCCGGGCTCTATCTCTGCACCCTCGTCTTCATTCTTAGATGGTTCCACTTCTGCCCCTGCTCCTCTGTGCATCACCTTATATACCCCTTCTTCCCGGGAGACGGAGCGGATGCGGACCTCAACGTCGGCACCGCTCCTCAGTTACCCAATCCCCACGCGCTATCCCTACGATCCGGTTCCGCTCAGCGCGTGTTTCCACTCCCCGACCAATCACACCGCGCTGCTACCCGATCACTCCCTCTGGGCGCGTCACCGGCACACAGCCAATCAGCAGCACTACCCCCACCCGCGCACTGACGCCTGCTCCTCCCCGTCAGCGCGCGTCACCACACACACACCCGTACATACGCGCTGGCACACGACATATACACCCAGCGCGTATCACCACTACATCACCCCCTCCCACATAGCTCGCAGCCGGCCCGGCTGCTAACAACAACCAACCGCGACGATAAAACGACAACCAACAAAAAAAACCCCGTAACCCCCCGAGTGTGCCCCGTAACATAACACAACAACAACAACAACAAGAATAACTATGTACAGATTGACAATGAACCCGAAAAGTCAACAATAACACGATACGAGCAAATTCGAAACGAACGCGCCCCACGTCCCTGCGACTACACGCAGTGACGAGGCGCTCCAACTGCCCCGACTCCTCACGAGGCAGGTCATGCAAAGTAGCACGACCTGGCGCGAGTCCGTCTGGCTGGTCCATCGTATGGGGCGGGACACTGACGACCGTCCGGCGGTTCCGGCTGCTCCAGACGGCGCGGAACGGGCCTGAAAGGGCCGGCCCCGCCGCGGGGATCCGGCCGCCGGTGATCGGCAGCTGTCAGTTCCGAGACACCTGGGAGCAGATCAGGCGAAAATACGTGTGGATCAGGCAGAGACATTTCCCCCTCTGGGTCGCCGGTCACGTCACACGCCCGGCCATCACGACACAAGGGGAGGCCATATGGAGGCGAGAACGGTTTCAGTCGGGAGGGGTGAACGTACCACCGGCGCTTTCCCCACTTTATCTGAACGCACTGGGGCCGTGCAACGCGCACGACCTCCACGGGTCCCCTCCACGGTCTCAACAATTTAGGCGACGTAGCCAAGGGTGCCTGAGGGCAATGCAGCCAGGCCCTGTCACCTGGTTTCCATTCGTGCATGGACACCTTCCGTGCCCGCAACCGTTCATTAGCAATTTGGCGAGCCCGCGAATTAAGCCGCGCGGCCTCCCTCGCCTCTGTCAGCTTGTGAATATTAAACTTAATATGTTCTGCCAAATTAGAATTAGTTCGTGGAGCGGACAGGCCAAGTTGCGTTTCTATTGGCGGGTCAGCTTCCCGACCGTACATCAAATAGAATGGGGAAAACCCCGTAGCTGCATGGGGGGCCATTCTATACGCAGCAAGGACTCCCGGGACCTGCAGGTCCCAATCTACATGTGCCTCGCACACCTGCTGGCACAGCATGGAAGTCAAGGTTTTGTGGAGTCTCTCCACCATCCCGTCAGTCTGCGGGTGGTACGGGGAGGTACGCACCTTCTTGGTACCCAACAGATCGCACACCTCTTGCAACAATTTACTCGAAAAATTTTTACCTTGGTCGGTCAGCAGGCGTTCGGGAGCCCCCTTGTCCAGGACATAGCCCTGGACGAAGGCATCCGTCACAGCCGCTGCCGACTGGTTAGCGAGAGGCCACGCCATAGGCCATCGGGTAAAGTATTCGACCCCCACTAACAAATATTTATTCCCTCTCGGTGTGACTGGGAAGGGCCCCAAAATATCGAGTGCAACGAGCTCGTTGGTACGCGAGACCTGAATAGATTGCAGCGGTGGATTAGCTGCCACGGCCGGTGGTTTACGCCTGGCGCACTCAACGCACCCCTTCAGAATATGCACCACATCACTTCCCATTCCCGGCCAGTAATAGTCACGCTGAAGCAGGGCAAGCGTCTTGTTAACTCCCAAGTGCAAGAGGCGTTCGTGTGCCGCCAAGACAACCCTCCACCTCACAGCGGAAGGCACCACGAGTGCGTTCCGCCGGGACAAACTGTCCCATTTCAATAACACGCCCCGCTCAAGTACATAGGAGCCGGTACGCTCCTGGTCCCCCTCGGGACCCCCAACCTTGCGGCGCAATGCTAGCAGCGAGCTGTCCGCCATCTGGAGGCGGCCCCATTCGCTGAGCGACAGCGAGAGCAGCGAGTCCCGACCCTGAGAGGCAGTGGAATCATCCCCGATCGGTGCGCCCGCTGTCGCAGCCAGTGCCCCCATCTCCCCCGCAAGCGTCGGTTTACAGCGCGCCGATCCCGACAAACACGCGCATTCATCACAAGGCAACAACCGCGACAAGCAATCGGCATTCGTGTGTCGCAACCCCTTACGGTACGTAGTCGTAAACTGATAGTCCTGGAGGACTTCCAACCAACGCGACAACTGGCCCGAGGGCTGGGCGACCCTCAATGAATACTGTAGCGCCGCGTGGTCCGTTCGGACTGTAAAGTGACGACCATAAAGATATGGCCTAAACTGCTGCACAAAAAAAACAATGGCAAGCAGCTCGCGACGGGTGACACAGTAGCGCTGCTCCGCCGGAGACAACACCCTACTACCGTAGGCGACAACTCTTTCGACACCCCCAACGACTTGGGATAGCACCCCCCCAATGCCCGTGTTGCTAGCATCCGTGTCCAGCAAAAAGGGACTGGCAAAATCGGGATAACACAAGGGTGGGGCACCCACCAAGGCGTCCCGGAGGGAGCGAAACGCGGCCTCCTCCTCCGGTCCCCATTTGAACTTCACTCCCTTCGCCGTTAGAGCGTGCAAGGGTTTTGCAATAGTGGCGAAGTGCTCAACGAACCGCCGATAATAAGAAGCAAACCCGATGAAACTACGCACGTCGGAAACGGACGTAGGTGTCGGCCACGAACCGACACAATCCGTCTTCGCGGGATCGGTGGAGATCCCCGAAGAATCGACAATGTGACCCAAGTATCTAACGGACCTACGAAGGAGGTGACATTTGGCCGGTTTAAATTTCAACTTAGCCGATCGCATTCGCAAGAACACCCCTCTCAATCGCCGGAGGTGTTCCTCAAACGTTTTACTGAAAACAATGACATCGTCCATATAAATCAAGCATGTATCCCACTGCAAGCCCGACAAAACCAGCTCCATAAGTCGCTGAAACGTCGCTGGAGAGGAGTGAAGTCCCATGGGTAACCGGTTAAACTGGAACAGCCCCCCTGGAGTCCGAAATGCTGTCTTAGGTTTCGACTCTTCGTCGAGCGGCAACTGCCAAAACCCCGATAACAAATCAAGAGTCGAAAAATATCGCGCACCAGACAATGCATCGAGGGACTCATCCATCCTGGGGAGCGGATACGCGTCAGCCACAGAGATCTTATTCAGGCGACGGAAATCAACGCAGAATCGCAGGGACCCGTCCTGCTTCTTAACCAGCACAATAGGCGCTCCCCACGGGCTAGAGGAGGGCGAAATAATATCGGCTTCTAGCATATCGTTAACAGCCGACTGAACATGTTCCTTCTCCACGGGACTCAGTCGGAAGGGATTTAGCCTGACCGGCGCCGCATCGCCCGTTTCAATGTGATGGTGCAACAAATCCGTGCACCCAATGTCATACTTATGTTTACTGAATACATCAGAGAATTCAATGAGCAACTCGCGCAGCGCACCCAACTGCGCCGCCGACAAATCGTCCGAGGCGGCACATAACGAATGGACCCACTCAAGGTCTTCCCTTGGCTCAACGTTCCGCGCGGGGCTCGAGCCCACCTGCGCAACCAACCCATCATCCCCAGGGACCTGCGCCGCGTGAGCCAGCACGGTGCCCTGCGGAATGACAGCTGGTCGCGACCCCGCGTTCAAAACCATCACAAACGGATCCCTGTCAGCCCGCACCAAAGTGTGAGCCACCGATAAATCAAGACCCCCGACAGCCTTGTTAGAAGGACCCAAAAGCATACTCTGTCCCGAAGCCTCCCTCACCCATGGTTTCCGCAACCGGAGGGGAATCAACATCTGTGAACCCGGGGGCACTTGCACTGTCTGCGTCGCCACCGCTTGTATCGTAGCGCACGCCGTCCGAATGTCAGTAGGGCCCGTCAAAAATGAAATCCGGCGACCCGATGGCAGTTCAATGCATCGTTGATCGATAAGAATTTTAATGGGCATTTTAGCCAAAAAGTCAGTGCCCAAAAGACACGGAACTGCCAAAGAAGACGAAACGAAAACGGGCCCCGACAATTTGATATCTCCAATGCAAATGGACGCCCTAACCTGACCGATAATGCCCAACGATCCCCCATTAGTGGCGTAAAATGGCACATCCACTGGAAGCAGCGGACGACATTGGACTGGAAGAATATTATAAATGAGGTCCGATATAATAGTTGCCGATGCCCCCGTGTCCACTAACACCCTAATCTCAACCCCATCAATAGATCCCGTAACAACGGACGAACCCGCCGAAGCAGCCACAATTCTATGCCCCAATTCCGCCCATTCAATGTCTCCCTGGTCCCGGCCGAACCCCCCTCGCCGAACCGAATCCCCGAACCTTAACCGGCCCTCCTCCGCCGCAACGCGGCGTCCCATGTGTGCCGAATAAACAGGCCGAGCGTGTGAGGTGCCGCGACTTGCCGGGGATTGTAGAGATGACTTGGGCTCTCGGTCGTCGTCCAGCCGAGCTCCCATGGCGCGCTGCCGCGGAGCGCGGCACCCGGACGCCACGTGGCCCCGGAGGCCGCAGTTATAGCACGTGACGAGGGTCGGAGTAGATCTTGGTTGCTCCGACTTTCGGCCCGATCGCAGAGGCGACCGGGCCCCCGGCCTCCAGTCCCCTGGTCGTCCCGTGGCGAACGCCTCCTCTCGTGGGCTGACGACTTGGGGTTCGGCGACCACCAAACCCGGGGCTGCGACGACAGCAGCGTTGCAACCAACGCCTTGCTTCCGTTGTAGGGCCTCGTGCGCTTGAATACTCGTGGCGACTCTCAAAGAAGAAATATCAATCTCGTCAGCTGTGTTGATAGGGACCCCCAGGTCCTGCGCCAACTTGAGCAGCTGCTCCAAAACCATCGCGTCTTGGCCCTCCTCGTCCATCCGAGGGAACGCAGCATCAGCAAGAGCCAGCAATGCCGTGCGATAGGCCAGCGCGGTCTCCGTGGCCGCTTTCCGTCTTGCGTAGAACTGATGGCGGCATGTAGAGGGAGGCCCGTAGACCCTGGCCAACAAACCCAGCGCATCCTTCAGCGTGGAGCGGTCCGACTTCCGTGCAGCCCTGAAGGCCGCGAGCGCATCGTCGTCCAGCATGGCGGGCAATGCCCGCAGCGCCGTAGCATCGGACCACGCTGACATCTCTTGATGCGCCAAAAACCTTCGCTGAAATTGGCCCCAGTCTCCGCCTTCCGCCTTGAAGGCTGACAACGTGGGCAGGCGCTGCTGAAAAATGAAGTCATCCGCCTCGTGGTTCCTCTCCGCCTGTCCGTCGGTGTCTAAGATGGCGGCTCCAGCAGCAGACGTAAGATGGCGGACCCCCTCGCGCGCTGATGACGTCGATGCGCGCGCTTGGGAACCCACCACCACGTGGCGCTCGCCGTTCCCGCCAAAAGTAGGCCCAGGCGCAATGGCGGGAATCCCCCATTCGTTTTGGCGGGAATCTGCGGGGCGACCTTGTAAAATGTCCCCCACCCTCCCCGCTCCTCCCGACGAGCTGATCTCCGCCAAGATGGACGCGGCGGCGAGCAGCAGCTCCGCCAGTCGGGAGTGCGCCTCACGAAGCCCGGCGTCTGTCCCCGGTCGCTCGGCCGGCGCCGTCGACGGACCCTGCAGCGTGGGCAAGTCCTCTTCCTCACCCCCCGCCACCAGCGGCCCCGAGTCGTCCAGGTCTTCCTCGCGGTCAATCCCGTGGGTCCTACGGGTCTTCCTCGTCTCCATACTCGGAAGCACGTTTCACTTCTGACGCCAGATGAAGTATTGGAAAATGACGGCAGGAAACTCCTTGACGGGAACACACTTCTTTTATTAAATCTTGACTTGTAACAATACAACGCGTGGCCTCTCTTCTTCACAATGCGCTTCTCTTGACTCTGGATTCTGTGCTGCCGGCTCTCTGTGCCTCGTGTAGACTCCGCGCCTCGGCTACACTCCTCTCTCGCCTCGTGTAGACTCTGCGCCTCTGCTACACTCTCCACTCGCCTCGTGTAGACTTTGCATCTCTCTCTCTGGCTACACCGTATGCATACTCGGCTCGTGTAGACCTTCCTCTCTCGCTGGCTACACCGTATGCATACTCGGCTCGTGTAGACCGTTCTCTCTCGCTGGCTACACACTATACATCACTCAGCTCGTGTAGACCGTTCTCTCTCGCTGGCTACACACTATACATTACTCAGCTCGTGTAGACCGTTCTCTCTCGCTGGCTACACACTATACATTACTCAGCTCGTGTAGACCGTTCTCTCTCGCTGGCTACACACTATACATTACTCAGCTCGTGTAGACCGTTCCCTCTCGCTGGCTACACACTTATACCTTACTCTCCTCTACTCTCCATTACTCTCCATTACTCTCCATTACTCTCCATTACTCTCCTCTCCGGGCTCTATCTCTGCACCCTCGTCTTCATTCTTAGATGGTTCCACTTCTGCCCCTGCTCCTCTGTGCATCACCTTATATACCCCTTCTTCCCGGGAGACGGAGCGGATGCGGACCTCAACGTCGGCACCGCTCCTCAGTTACCCAATCCCCACGCGCTATCCCTACGATCCGGTTCCGCTCAGCGCGTGTTTCCACTCCCCGACCAATCACACCGCGCTGCTACCCGATCACTCCCTCTGGGCGCGTCACCGGCACACAGCCAATCAGCAGCACTACCCCCACCCGCGCACTGACGCCTGCTCCTCCCCGTCAGCGCGCGTCACCACACACACACCCGTACATACGCGCTGGCACACGACATATACACCCAGCGCGTATCACCACTACACATGCACTGCTCTTGTTGAGGAAAAGCCTAGTTACTGCTGCCTGAATGGATTGCCAGATATTCAATGGTGTTTTTTTGCAATTGAGCACAGAACTTTGCATTCCTTCCAGTCGTAATTTTTTTAAATTCGTTTAACAGTTTTAACTAACATCAAAACTAGTAAGAAAAGTGTTATTTTAAAAAGTAATTGGGCTCGGGCAGGATATAATCCTGACGAGAAGGGGTAGTGAGCGATGGTTAAGAATCACAATGGAGTTGCACTGAAGGAATGGAATGCGATCAAGGAGATGGAGTGATATAATCAGTTCGCGTGCTGGTGCTGGATGGATTCCTGCATCGCAGGATCCTGAGAGGTGGCAGTGGCATGGGGAGGTATTCATCCGGCAGTGGATTGGGCATGGCTGATAATGGTGATGAGCAGGTTTACTAAGATAGTACCTATTCGACTTGAAGGCACTACATTATTTGTAAATGTATATATTGCATGGTTGCACCTCCAATTAGCACGGTTGGCTACGTACGGTGCGAAAGAAGTTAGACATACATATGGACATTGCATTTATAACTACAGTGTTAATCTTTGAACTTGTTTTTCTCTCCATGCAGAACTTGGCCCTTTGCCGTAAGCGGTTGCTGGCGTGCATCTCTGAGAGGTCTTGTGTGCTAGACTTGATCGGTCACGCAACACCCAGTCGTCTAAGTCATACGACTCCTTCTGCCAAATGGAGCCCAGATCCTATTGGCCCACTGTCCCCAGGTATACACGTGGTATGGAACATGCAGATGTTTATGCACAAGTAGTAATAATAATTTGCTTTAGAGTAGCTTTCTTTATGCCGGGGTGTCTCACAGCTTTTAATACGTGAGAAGCACCTTACATCTCATCTCAAATACTTTAAGGGTACCCCCAGTGGCAGCAGTCTCTGGAGCACAAGGTGACTCAGCACCTCGCCTGCAAGAAGGCATTCGTATTGTCAGTCGGGGAGATTCTTGATATGTGTTTTCCAATGGAGTAATTCACTCCGTAATTTTGGGAATTTATAAATATATGTTTTACTATGATGCCAGCGCACATGGCCTACTCATTTCGAGTTACATTAGAGGATTTTTAACGTCCACTGTAAATTAAGCAGATGGTGTGTGGTAATATACCATGAAGGCACACCGCAGTATCAACCAGGGTGGCCTGCTAGGTTCAAACCATGAACCTCTGCAACAAGCACCAAACGTCCTGCTGGGCCATGTCACTACCAAATAGTACAGTACCATGTATTGGGAGTAATAATGTTACAGGACACACATGCCATGCCTTAATGTCATACGTCAAGAGTACTTACAACATCACACAGTGATTCAAGGGAGTACACAGTCCTGTGAGTCCAAAGAGTTGAGCGAGACCGGAGCCATATAATACAGCACAATATGACCAATAAGGGCCAATTACTTCTACATATATATAATTTACATTTGTATATCCGTTCATTTATCTATCATGCTCTTGAATTCCCAAACGCTGTGTGGGAGAACAAAATCCATAAAATATAAACAATTTCCCTTGCCGAGGACATTCCCAGGAAATTGTATAAAAGGTCTGTGAAGATGGATTATAAATGAATGTGACATTCCTTTATTATTGTTAACGAATGTGCTGAAACAGGTAAAACATTTATTAGTCAATGCCTGTGTCCTCTCCATTTGCGCTTAGGTTGAGTTGGGATTGTCCAGATTTGGCATGGAAATTCGTCAGTGCTTCTTCCACCACACACGCCATGGTTCTGGTTATGGCTGTGATTATAATATGGTTATGGTTGTGGTTAGAATATGGTTATGGTCGTGATTATAATGTGCTCATTATTGTGGTTATAATGTGGTAGTTGTGGTTATGGTTGTGCTTAAAATATGTTTACGTTTTTGGTTACGTGTTTGTGGTTATAATTTAGTTATGGTTGTGTTTTGAATAAGCTTATGGTTGTGGATAGCATGTGTCTGGTTGTGATTATTTAACGTGGTGATGGTTATAATGTGATGGTTGTGTTTATAATTTGTTAGTGATTATAATGTGGTTATTATGGTTGTGGTTAAAATGTAGTTTTGGTTGGGATTATATGCTCCTATTGTTGTTAGAATATGGTTATGGTTTTGGTTAGGTTATCATGGTTATGGTTATAATGTGGTTGTGGTTATGGTTATTTGGGTTGTGGTTATGTTGTGGATATTTTGTTCTGGATATATTGTAGTTCTGGTGGTAATGTGGTAGTTATAGTTGGTTATGTTTTGATTTTGGTAATGTAACTGTTGTTGTAATGTTGAAGTTATGTGGTTGTGCTTAGAAAGTTGTGGTTATGTTGTGGTCTCAATGGGGTTATAATGTGTTGTGGTTATAATGTGCCTGGTGTGGTTGTGCTTAAATTGTGGTTGTGGTTATATTTTGGCTGCTGTGGTTGTGATTCTGTGGTTGTTATGCTTGTGGTTGCAATGTGGTTATAGTTTTTAAGATGCAGGTTGTGGATATAGTTGTGGTTATATTGCAGCTATTGTGGTTATGTCTCTGTAGTTGTGGTTGATGGTTGTAGTTATAGTGTGGCTTTATTTGTGGTTGTAAAATAGTTGTACAACTGTTACTACTATTTATACACGTTGTGATAATATTAACAATATTTGTTTTAATTTGTTGTTGATGTTGATATATTATTGCTGTTGATGTTGATATGAACATTATTACTGTTGATAATGTCACAACATTGTTGATGTTGTTATGATATTGTTGTTGATTTAGAATTGACTAGTGAGTGTCATCAAGGAATCCATATAATTTGCAGTCACTTAAGTAATATCCTGCACAAATGCGTGGTAAGTGCTAGTACATAATAAATACATACAGGCAGACCTCGCTTGTCGCTGAACATGCGTTCCTGAAAAAGTGAGCACTCATCGAATAAGCGGTAAATGGGGTCATAATACCATTCTATATATGCAGATGCGTTCCCGACAGCGTTATTTCTTTTGTATGAGTAATATAAGAATAATTTATTATAACATCAGTAAGTATGATGTACTGTACTCATGAGTGCATTCTACTGCACCCCTACAAGACAGCGGTGAGAGGCGAGGTTGTTGGAGCTGCTGCTGCACTCCCAATCGCGGTCATTCTCAGTGAGGTTTATTTTAGGTGGAGCCTGAGAGACTTTATCCTGTTTTTGTGAGTTCTTATCTCACTAACATTGACATTTAAAAAATAAAAATAGATTTAAAAAAATGTAATTGTGACTACAAATCATGATAAAACTAAGCTCAACTATTTTTATTTTACCAGGCAAGGCCCACTGAGCTATATATCTCTTTTTTAGAAGCGACCTAGCCACAAATTGTAGCCTAATGAAGTGGCTTATCACGTGGAATTTTGTAGGAGCCAATCGAATCTCTGGGGGTGGGGTCTGGTTGGCTGAGAGCCATGCATCAGAGAATGATGGGGGTGGGTACATTTCCTCGACCAGCACTGCTGCGTATTCTCACAAAAATGTGTAGGTGCTTTACAGTATAGATGTTTTGATCTTACATTTTTTCGTAAACATTTTCTCCAGGACAAGGAGTGCTATAAAGAATCAGCATTCTACGGGGTCGCACTAGTGAGGTTTCCCTGTTAGTACATTTGGTTATTGTGACATTTTGTATTATACACAAAGGCACTATGGGTATGCTGTGTAAACCCAGCAAGGACCTGGGTTTGATTCCCAACTTTGATGCCTTTATGTGTGAAGTTATGATCAACCCCTGTCCTGTGTGGGTTTTCTCCAGGTTATCTGGTTTCATCCCATAAGCTAACAAAGCAATGTAAGAAGGGGTGTTAACTAAACATCCCAATGCTGAATTATTACCTGAAAATTAGTCAATTGGGATTATACATAGCAACATTACCCCCGACTCCACAGTCTTGGTCGGACCATCCAGACAAAGTATCTTGAGACTGACTGAGGCTACGCTGGGTAAGCAAACAATAATAATACAATACCACATTATAAATTATGTTCTCTGCATAATCTCCGATATGCACCTGTGGATAAAATCCTTGTGCCCACGTATGTCAGAGTGCGCCCGCGTGCTGGAAGAAGCTGCACAAGGTCAGAAGGAGGTGATGGCAATCCGCTCTGAGATTAGTCACGTGATCAAGAAGGTGGCTCACCTGCAGAGCAGAGCACGCCAGCGTGTGACACAAGGTTTGGGCCAGAAGCTAGTGGAGACCAACTGCCTCGCGGTAATCAGCGCAGCACATACCACACACAGAAACGTGCACAGCTCTCACACAGATAGTCATAATGACAATGATATGTCTTTGCCCTTTTTTTTGGGGTTGCCACAGTGACTCAGAGATGTTATTTCCCTCGCCTGGTATGCAGGAGGTCGAGGGTTCGATCCCGACCCTGCCGCCTGTATATTTGGAGTTTGCATGTTCTCTCTCCCTGTGGTCGCATGGATTTTCTCTGAGTCCTCCTGTTTTTTCTTCCACATTTAGAATTAACATCACACGTTTAGAGTATTTCACTGCTATTAATTTCTGCATGATAAGCCACTTCGTTAAGCTATAATTTGTGGCCAGGTCGCTTCTGGAAAAGAGCTATATAGCTCAGTGTGCCTTACCTGGTAAAAGAAAAATAGTTTAGTGTTAGCATCTCATAGTTCTTTACACACAAAATAAGCAAATTGCATCTCATCTGATCTCAAATATTGAAAGAGCTCCCCCAGTGGCAGCTGTCCCTGAGGCACAAGGTGACTCAGAATCTGGCCCTGTTGTAAGGCATTCTTGTGCTAGTGGGAGTGATATTGCTATACCTTATCCCAGTTGAATAATTTTTGGATCATTTTTCGAATTGGACAAAATCGGACCTTGACGCTGGCACACAATGGCCTCTTTTCAAATGACGTCATGAGATCTTTAACGTTCGTTGTGAAGCAAACTGCATAGTATGAATAATTCACACCAAAGAAATAACCAGGATTCGTTGACCACACGGAACGCACACACCTCTCAAGTGGATGGTGACTTACACTCTGTTAGTAGCTTGAATCCAGTTGTGCATTAAAAACATTGCAAAAAAGTAGAAATCATGAAACAATGATGGATGTCTTGTTTTTTCCAGCGAGCGCTGCAAGTGAGCGCAGGCCACACACGCATGGCAATCCACCAAGCACAGAGGTGGCATGCGGCGATCTCAACAGCACAGGGGTACATAGAGGTGAGCGTGTTCCCAGTCACGCACAAAGATACAAAAATCCCCCATGCAGCCTTTTGCAAGTGCTATTAGCAAGCACCTATTAAGGCTGGCATTACACACAGGGGGGGGGGGGGGGGCACCATGCTGGCTGCCTTTGTCTCCCAAATGCTATTTTACACACTGCAATAGGTACTCATGTCGGTGTGAGTCGTCCTAGGGTAGGCCCAGGACTAGTTCAGATCTTTATCACCGATGTTGCTGTGAGTCAGAATCAAACTTGGACCACCGGGTCTGTAAAGCAGTGCCCTGACCACTGCACTACAGCTTCCCACTAGACACCCACGCAGTCACGTACACACACACATAGATGGACTAATTCACGTGATGAAGTTAGAAATGGCATTTGTACTGTAAATTCAGGCACAAAAATTACGAAAACAAACGTTTTAAGTCTTGGCTTTACACACTTATACTCTAAGCTGTTCTCATTCTAACTCCACTCAAAATATGTTCATTTATAATGAAAATTATTACTCTATCTACAGACCAGCAGAAGAATAATAGTGTAGTGTCAGAAGTCTCTTCTTCCTTCTCCTCGAGGCTTGTGTGTGTGTGTGCGGGTGGCGTGTGTCGCGCACACACTCAGTCGAAGACGAGGTGGTCGCAGAAGGCACGGTCCTTCCCTTTTATTGTGTTCACGCCACCAACTCCAGCCCCCTATCTCACGACCACGTTACCATACGACCCGGCCCAGACACGACCCTGTCTGCGTTGCACCAACGGCGTCGACCGAGACAACCAACTACTGTCCGGCCGCGTAAAGATTGGGCGAAGGCGGCAGCGAGGACAGCGACGACGAGTTCACTCCCAGAACCGGCATCCTGGAGCTTTTGTAATTTTCTTTGAGGTGCACCGAGTGAGCCAGGGGAAGAGACGGGTACTTGTTACCATTATGGAGCAGCACGGCTTTGAGGCTCCTGGATGAGCTATCAATGAAGAGGCGCCACTCACTTTGGTTACAGGTGATTCCGATTGCCTCAAACAGACTGGTCACATTGTGGCCGAAGCAGAGCCCATCTTGACGGGTGAAGAAGCTGCAAAAAGGTTTGTGATGCTTCCTCTGATCTGCGACTTGCACAAAAGCTCGGAATTGGACTTGGTGAGACCAAGATCTCTGATCAAGTCGTTGAGGTTTTTTTGGTTGGGGTAGTGTAATGCAAGCAAGGAATGAGGGGGCGGAGTCTGGGTCACGTGAGGAGAAGGAGGAGTCAGGGTCACGTGAGAGAGAGGATTTAGGGGGAGAACCGGAAGGGATCTGGGAGTTGAGAAGGAGTGGAAACAGGAGGAGGCCACGCTGGGCAGTGGCGAGAGGGTGGCGCGATTGCCACGTGGTGGAAGGCCACGGCACCGTCGGCCAGCGGTGTACGTGGGGCACAGCAGAGCTAGTGGAGTGTGGGAAGCCAGCCGGGCGTGAAGAGCTGGCAGAGTGTGCGGGGCACACAGAGCGGCAGTGGGGCTGCAGAGCGGAGCAGCGGTGTGGCTGCAGACGGAGCAGCGGTGTAGCTGCAGAGCAGAGCAGCAGTGTGGCTGCAGGGTGTACGGTGGAGGAGGTGCAGGTCTGAGCGAGGACGCCGTAGGGGCGAGAGAGAGACGAGAACCCGAATAAAGGACAACGGAGATCTACACTGGTGAAGAGTCCTTTTATTACATTGGTGTCGGAAGTGAAACGGCATGTCAAAACAGCTCAGAAGAAAGAACGTCCCTGCACTATCTTCTGTACCATCTTTTGATGACGATCTTCCTCCGGCGGTGGCGCTAACGACGATGGAGGGAGGAGGCGACGCAGGGACGAGCGACGCGACGGGGGTGCAGGACGTTGCCGGCTCAGGAGGTCCGTCCGCGTTGGTGGACGCCGACGGAGGATGGCGACACGTGGCGGCCCAACTTGAGTCGCTGAAGGCTGTTTTAACGCAGTTATGCACCCTTGTGACGCCCACGACGAGTTCGGGGAGGCCAAGCGGGGACCATCCGACTGGGGCCTTGCCGACGCAGTCGGCCCTCTCCGACACGCGGCACGAAACCGCCATCTTGGGCGTGGCTGGGGAGGAACGGCGGGAAGCCGCCATCTTGCGCCCTCCACCGCGGGGAGCCGCCATTTTGAACACGTTGCGGAGTGACGCCATCTTGTCGCTGCCGCTCGAATCATCATCGACGGAAGACGGCGGAGCAGGGACCCGCAGCCATCGTCTAACAACTATGAAAGAGTTCTCCATCGGCGGAGATTGGAGCGCATTCGCCTGCCGTTTTAAAGCGGCTGTACGATCCGCGAAATGGACGGACGCGGAAGCATTGGAGGTTCTGCCAACTCTTCTTGACGACGAGTCCGTCAGGTTCTTCCGCTCCATCAAGGCCGAAAAGAAGAGGACGCTACAGGGGGTGTTTGAAGAAATGGCGGAGGCGTATGAACCCCCGGACGATGCTCATCATAGGTTCGTGCAGCGACAACGGGCACCTGAAGAATCGCCGGTGGCTTTCCGGGGAGCCGTGCTGGAGCTGGCTATGGCCGCGTATCCGGAGACGGAGCCCGATTTGTTGGAACCCCTGATATTGGGGAAGATGTTGGAGTTATCCAGGGACTTGGGCATCCCCATGCCGGTGTGCGGGCACGATAAGTTAACGTCCCGTGCGGCGGCTAAGTGCCTGGATGCCCAATTTAGCCTTCGACGGTGGAAACAGGTGTCAGCTTGGACGGGGGGCCCCTCGGTCGAAGGCGGTGCGACAGGATGGGACCTGAAGAAGGCTGTCTACGTTCGGGACGACAGGGGACCTGAGGAGTTGACGGCAGCATCCACCCAGTGGCCTGCTCGAGGGGGAGCGGGGTTGCGCTCCGGGCCGCCGGCGCGGGAGCGCCAAGACAGAGGGGGTGCTGCACGGCGAACCGACTTGGCGTGTTTCCGCTGCGGCCGTAAAGGCCACTTCGCCAGAGATTGTTGGGCTCGCATTCTGCTGCTGCCCCAGCAGGAGGCCTCGATCACGGACGCGACGCGGCAGGACCATCCAGGACAGACGAACCGGCCGTGAAACTGGCGGATGCAGCCAATCCTGCTCCGGGTGGGCCTACCACGGCGACGGGGACACTTGACCCCGCTGCCCCTCCAACCCCACCACGGACGCGATTGCGGGAGACCCCGGCGACGGGTCTCTCTGGGGAACGGGACTTTGGTGTTGACGGGCCTCCAACAGCGGCGGGCGGTTCCGATCCCGTCGCTCTTAAAACCCTGTCGCGGTCATGGTCTGTGGGGGGGCCGCCTCCCGTTCGGGACGGGCCGGCGACCCGCACGCGTTCCAAGTCTTTTTCCTTTCGTTAATTATTGTTCTTGTTGTTGTTGTTCGTTAATTGTTGTTCTTGTTGTTGTGTTGTTATAATCTCCGTTGTCTGGTGATGCCCGATGGTTGTGAATTGCTCGCATTATTTTGTTCTCTTGCAGCCGGGACGGCTGGGTTTTTCATCAGGAGGGGGGTCATGTAATGCGAGCAAGGAATGAGGGGGCGGAGTCTGGGTCACGTGAGGAGAAGGAGGAGTCAGGGTCACGTGAGAGAGAGGATTTAGGGGGAGAACCGGAAGGGATCTGGGAGTTGAGAAGGAGTGGAAACAGGAGGAGGCCACGCTGGGCAGTGGCGAGAGGGTGGCGCGATTGCCACGTGGTGGGAGGCCACGGCACCGTCGGCCAGCGGTGTACGTGGGGCACAGCAGAGCTAGTGGAGTGTGGGAAACCAGCCGGGCGTGAAGAGCTGGCAGAGTGTGCGGGGCACACAGAACGGCAGTGGGGCTGCAGAGCGGAGCAGCGGTGTGGCTGCAGACGGAGCAGCGGTGTAGCTGCAGAGCGGAGCAGCAGTGTGGCTGCAGGGTGTACGGTGGAGGAGGTGCGGGTCTGAGTGAGGACGCCGTAGGGGCGAGAGAGAGACGAGAACCCGAATAAAGGACAACGGAGATCTACACTGGTGAAGAGTCCTTTTATTACAGTAGTATGGGTTTCTCTCCTCAGCTCCACCTCTGAAATTGTCATCTGGATCTACAACATCTTCCTCACACTCTGACTTGCTGCTCTCTTCTAAAGACGGCTGCTCTCTCTCCAGAAGAGTGGGTACGGGGAGCTTATGGCAGTGTGGCACCGGGGCGATAGATGAAGGAAGGTCCAGATATGTGATAGCAGGTGCATTCTTTCCAGTCCTACGTTTGGAAGGGTCGACCATGCAGAAGCAGCAGTTGCTTGAGTGGTCAGTGGGTTTCTGTCAAATTCTTGGGATAGCGAACTTCATGGCTCTCTTTTCCCCTCTGTACCATCCTACAAAAATACATGTATTTCACCCATGACTAATGTGTAAGAGATTCTCACAACATTTTGCATATAAGATATATTTTTTTCAATAACATTTAAAATTGTAAAATTATTTTAAAATTAAAAACTTGTACAATTTAATTTTTTTAAACAAATTTTATAACAAAATTCCGAGCAACAATTGTCCATCTTACCCTCCAGAGTTTTATTGCATTGCTCGCATGGGAAATGAGGTGCCCAGGGTTTGTCTCGATCCCCGACAAGCATGCCGTAATATCCTAAATATGCCTTGTGGGCCTCACACATCTTAGCAGATGCTGCCAAAGAGTACTTTTTCGCTCTTGTCTTGATAAATTGGCCACAGACATAGCAAAATGCGTCTTTCGGATGCTTGCAGCCACTTGATGCCATTTCAGAAAAATGCAAATATGTATTCACTTAGGCAGCTGAAACTAAACTGACTTCTATTTATATTACTGGAAAGTTCTAGAATGTTCTAGAAGTTACTCCAAGTTTACTCACCACTGAATCTATCTGGAATGTTCTGGAAGATAGGTCAATTTCAAAATATCACTGTCCTGGTCACAAAGCAAAGTTTGTGGGGAATATTAGCCATTTTCTGTACTTTTGAGCAATTGCAGAGCTAGGATTTTCAGGTAGGGGGGGCAACCCCTCCAGCAATGAAATATGTTAGGAGTTGTTAGTAAGTAGGGACTTGTCCCTTGCTTTTTATTCGACGCGTGTGCGGCGATGGCGCAGCCATCGATCGAGGGTCGAATTGGAACCGTGTGTGATCGGCATCGCGCTCGCTGAAGGTATGCCTTCAGGGAAGTCGTGTACTGTATACGCAACTGCGCACACTTCTGTGAGTCACTTATAACTGCTTTGCCGTTACTTATTGCTAATTATGGACACAGACTATTGTCCTATCATCTCATAGAGTCCCTGGCACGTAATAATATGCTACACAGTGGCGGTGGGGGTCACAAAATGCCGATTTATTACTAACTAGCTTTACTACCCAGCTTCGCCCAGGACTTGGATTCACCACGCCCGGCCGCCTTTGTCTCCCCAGTGGCGATGTTCACACACCACACTAATGACTCGTTTGAGGCTGAGTCGACCTAGGGGAGGCCCAGGACCGGTTCAAATAATCGTCACCAGTGGTGGCTGAGAGCGGGAATCGACCTCGGGTCGTCGGGTTCATAACGCAGCGCGCTTCCACATGTGCAGGTCACATGACATGTGACATTACAGCTCACTTGCCGTGCAAAAAAATATGCATTATTGAGCCCCCCTCCCCAAAAAAATATACAAAAGTATATTTTTGCATTGTCTACAGTCTGGAAAGTACCCACATGGCAAATTTCAAGTTTGTTGCATGTCGGGAAGTACGCTAAACATTTTGAACAGACACACATAATCACAAATTTCCCCTATATATAGATAAACCCCAATGATCTGATCGAAATTAGGGATTTTGATCGGATCACTGGCTCCGCCACTGCTTTTGGGGCATAAGCAATTGGGAAATAACACTACCCAGGAGCAATTCTTTTAAAAAAAAAATTGTTACACAGTGTAATATATGCATTGTCTTTGAAACTGATTGGTCCACACCAGAGACAGGATTGATCGTAGACAGACCAGCCTAAATGTTTAAAGCTGACCCGTATGCTCCTTCAAATTTGTCTGCATTTTGCATGCATAGAGAAGGTTGGGCATAACTGTGGCTGAAATGAACTTTAGCATCATATGGAGTGATAGCTCAGGTAGTTTCCACAGTGCCTCAGCTGCTAATCCGGAGCTGGTCAGAAGCACACTGCCCAGATACAGAAACTTATCCAGTCTCTCCACATCTGCCTCATCACCAATGGGCAGGCGCGGTTCGTCCACTAGGGGCGTTGGGGTGCCACCCCACCAAGCAGCTGGAAATGAGAAATTATTTTTCTAATAAAAATTACTTTTCTTTAAATTGTTTTGTTGTGTTTAAAAAAATATATACATATAATAATTATTTCAACGTGAATTACCTAATGTCCATATTAGAAACTGCTGCAACACAGTCTGATTGTGTCCCGGTGAGGTCTCGGGGTGGCTGTGAAGGCGTCCGAGTGAGAGATATCCTTTCATTCATTGCGATTAGTTTAGCATTTTAGCCACGCCTTTTGAGACCCATTCAGGGCGGTGAAAAAGGCGCCCATGGCTGTAATTGCTATGTCACAACGCGAGATTGCACTGTGCAAATATAGCAGGTCATGGCCTACATGCTATAGGCTTTTGGCATGTCAAAGGAGTTGTGTAGTGTGGACTTTATGGTCATGGGGACAGCATTTGAGTACTTTGTTTTGTATTATTTATAAATGCCTATTGTAGGTAGATAAGTCAGTCATACTCTTTGGTTCTTTCGGTAAAGTCACGTAGGTATAAAATAAATCACGACGTTTCGATCGCAACACAAGCGGTCGTCCTCAGGCAGAAACTATAATCCAGTAGTGGAACAGCTGAACTAGCGAGAGAGCAGCTACAACAAGGCTATATATGTGGCGATGGGCAAGCAAGCAGGGTCTGAGTTGGAAAGGAATTCCACCCCCGGACACAAGCACCTCAGTTGTGTTAATGGGGGATTAGGGAGAGGGATTAGGGAGGGAGATTAGCATGAATGAGGCTTTGTTTGCATCCCTCTACTGCTGTTTATCTTTGGTGGGGCATGAGCTACCACCACCATTCCTCGCATCCTGTTGATGGGGAGGCGAGTCCACAGTAGCCTGGGACTCAGCTTCCCACACCTTGCCTCCACGCTCCCACACCCTCTTAAAAATTTTTGTTCAAAATCAAAACCACTCCCTGTTGTTTGGCAGTTTTCTGCCGCATGGTGACTGGACCCAGAACCCGTCCACTCGAACGCCTGTATACCACTCATACACTCACCCATTCACCACACTGCAGGTCAAAACACATCTCTTCATGCTTCCTCCCTCTCACTTTTGGTCTTTGGGATGCTTTTCCATCGTTTTTCTTCCAGAGGACTTATAGCCTTGTTCAATTCAAGAAATATGTTAACTCTTATCTGTTACATCTTTGATAATGATGTTTACTGCTGGCCACTTGACATTTTGAATCTCTGGGCATTTGCTCAGCAAATGCCATACAGTGCAAAACTATAGGGATTGTATCTCGATGTCTCAGAGCGTGGGACAAGCATATCAGCGCGTAATGACAACCGGCACTGGAAAGAATTGGCACTTTGCACATATCAGCCAGGTAAGAGCATGCAGATAAGTATTAACATGAGTATACGAGCGTGCATAGCTTTAGCGTGACATCTTCTATTTACTGTGGTTTAGGGTCCCAAGAGATACGGTGACATTCCACTGAGAGAGCGTTTGGATCGACCCATGGTCAAAGTTTACCAGAGGCACCCGGGAACTCAGCTGCCTGAAGCAACTGGAATCTTACAGGTGAGTGCGTCTGTGCAGTGAAGCCTAGTTATTTCAATAAATGAAGCCTAGTTATTTCAAGAAAATTACAATAAAATCCATTCAAAATAATATCTTCCAAGAACAAAACTGCAAAGGTGTCTCAACGTCGAGCAATCTGGGTGTTTTATGATCCAGCACTAGCTGATTCCCTTCAGTCACTTGCTCACTCACGGTGAATAGTCGTCTCCTTATCACTCTTATATTGCTACGACCATGGTTACTGTTATTGTCAACTTAACTCACTGATTCCTCCACCCATGTTGACTGTTTCATCATGTCTGTACTGTCTTCAAACACCACACTGCAGTTCACAACAAGTTCATTTGTTAACTTAATCATGTATCCACTACTCTTTGGTTCTTTCGGTAAAGTCACGTAGGTATAAAATAAAATAAAATTAATCACATTTATCCACTCATTCACTCACTAATCCAATGCTCACTCACACACATAATCATATACGCATCGATCAACTCACGCACCCACTCACTAACTCACCACACTGCAGGCCACCATAATTATCTTTCTGCTTCTCTCCCACACGAAAACTTCAAATCTAGATTAGATCTCTCCCACTCCTCCACTTTGAAATTCCCTCCCATTGTCTCTTTTCCAAGCTCTTATAACCTTGTTCGATTCAATAAATGTGTTGAATCTTATGTTAGACCTTTTATTGTACTATTTGTTGCTGGCCTTGTTACATTCCGAGCTTTTCGATCTGTGCTCAGCAATTGTGTTTGAACTAAGTTTTGTTCTGATAAAATGTTTTTAACCCTCTATGGCATGAATACAAATCGACACACCTATCACAAGGCATCAAGTCTGCACGAACCCATGCATGCTTGTGGTGAAACGTGCAAACAAATATGCTTTGATAACGCATGCATTGAACGTGAAACACCAGACAGCCTCTTTTATGGCTTTTGTTGGGGCCGCTGGTCCCCGAAGTCCCTCCCTGCTCCGTGCCTATGGCAGGGGCTCTGCCGTGCGCCGACCCCTCGCTGCTCTGCGAGCAGCTGCTGCCGTCGCTGGGCTCATCGCCCGACGGCTCCCCTCCCTGGTCCGTCCCTCCGCGAGCTCGTGTGAGAGGCATAGCTCGCCGCACGCCCTCGTTCACCTGCAGGCGCTGCGTTGTCTCTCCACGGATCACGCGCTATTAAACGGGGGTCAGGGGTCGGAGGGCGAACGACGCTGCCCTCACACTGCGCGAGTCCCGGCGGCGACAGACGGAGCGGGGGCCTGCGGACGCACCGACCCCTTCCCCCACACTACGAGCGCACACACCTGCACACACGCGACACCCACTTGTGCGCCGCTCTACGCAGCGCTCACTCACGTGGCGAACCACTGTGTACACACGCGCACCCACACGTTCCCACTGCTCGACAAGATCACGCGAGACCACGCTTCGCTATTAATGATTTATTATTCGCTACCTGGTAACTAATGTTGAATCAGTGAGTCGACGAGGCTGGCCTATTCCACTAAACCTGTACCTATTCCTTATCTACCGGCTATTATCCTACTTCACCTTCTTACTCCCTGTTAGATGCCCACGGCGGTTCGTTGATCCCGTACTCGCAGCGTGCCTCGATGCGTCTCACGGACGTTCGGGTCGCTGGACTGGAGAGCGTCCTGTCGCCTGGCGCTGGAGAGAAGAGAGCCCGATTTCCCCTTTGCGCCCACTATTTATCCTCCCTACCTCAAAGGGATGCGGCTCTGAACAATGGGCTCGCGCCCCTCTGGCACGCGCACCGCGGTTCCGGGCGCCTGTGATATGCTAATCAGTGTGCGGCGTTGCGCGGCGTAAATTCTAATTAATCCCTTTCCCTCCCTAACAATGGTGCCTGCGCGCTCAAGCGTAATTATCCCAACCATCCGTGACTATGCGCAAGAGCCCCTGCGGTCCCGCTACTCATGCTGTCCCGTCCCTCCCCTGCTTGCCCCGTCGACACGTGGGTGGTGTGTGTGGGGGATGCGCTTCAACCGCGGTGGCCGAATGCCCCTCGCCGCGGCCATACCATCTTAAGGCAGGTCGCAGCGCCGCGGTGCAACGTAGCGTCGGGGGAGGCCGTCCAATTCCCTGATCGCCAGAAACCGTGAGAGTTAATCCCGATAAGGGTTTCTCGGATAAAAACCGGTCGATCAGGTGACCTTCCCTTCCAGCTCTATGGGGGGGGGGGGGGAAATGCGTGCGGGTGTGTTCATGTGAGGTGAGGTGAGGGGGACGAGGGGTTGGCTCCGTTGCTTGGTGGTGGCGAGGTCGGGGATAGGGCGCCTGCCGAACGGCTTCGTGGCAGCGGCATCACACTTTGTCTCACCAGTGCTAGACCAAAGGCTGCAAAAAGATGAACAGTACAGAAGTTCATAATATAAGTTTTTTGGGTTAGATTGCGTAAATGTAAATGTGGCGTTCAACCCGTCCACCTCACAACATTTACATTTGGGGTTTATTTACATATCAGTTTACCCTCCAATCCACCAGTGTACTGAACTAGTAACTATTGGGCATGTTTTGTTTCCTTGACAAGCTTTACTAATTGGCTGTGTTGGGTAGTAGCGGGTTAAACAACACATTTATATTTATGCGATCTAATTCAACAAAACCTCTAGTATGTGTAATAAAGGACTCTCTCTCAGATGTCGATCTCCGTTGTCCTTTATTGGGTTCGTAGAATCTCGATACCACGGCGTCCTCGCTCAGGCCCGCGTCCCTCTCGACGACCTCTCCACAGCCCCTCGGCTGCTCCGATATGCAGTCTCCCTGCTGCTCTGATATGCAGTCTCCCTGCTGCTCTGTTAGGCAGTCTCCCTGCTGCTCCGCCTTGCAGCCCCACCGCTGCTCCGCTCTCTAGCTTCACTGCTGCCCCGTATACAGCTAGCCTCCCACAGCCGCTAGCTCTCTGCGTCTGACACCGATGGCTGACGGTGTCGACGTCTCCCACCGCGTGGCGACCGTGCCACGCTCTCCGTCCTGCCCAGCGTGGCCTCCTCGTGTTTCACTCCGTCTCAACTCCCCCTTCCCCTTCCGGTTCTCTCCCTAAATCCTCTCCCCCCACGTGACCCTAACTCCACCCACTCCCCACGTGACCCAGACTCCGCCCTCTCTCAATCCTTGCTCGCATTACACGACCCCCCCCTAATGAAAACCCAGCCGTCCCCGGCTGCAATAATTACAATAAAATAATGCGAGCAATATTGTAACCATCTGACATCACTGGACAATGGAGAATATAAGAACGATAACAAGAACAACAAGAACAATAACAATCAACGAAAGGAAAGGGATTTGGAACGCGTGCGGGTCGCCGGCCTGTCCCGAACGGGCGGCGGTCCCCCCACAGACCGAGAACGCGACGGGGTTTTGAGATTGACGGGAGTAGAACCGCCCGCCGCTGTTGGAGGCCCGTCAACGCCAAGGTCCCGTTCCCCAGGGAGACCCAAGTCCAGGGTCTCCGGCAACCGTGTCTGTGGTGGGGTTGGAGGGGCAGCGGGGTCAAGTGGCCCCATCGCCGTGGTAGGCCCACCCAGAGCAGGATTCGCCACATCCACCTGCGTAACGGCTGGCTCATCTGTCCTGGTGGGTCTTTTCGCGCGATGTCCGTGGTCGAGGCCTCCTGCTGGGGCGGCCCCGGGATGCGAGCCCAACAGTCCCTGGCGAAGTGGCCCTTACGGCCGCAGCGGAAACACTCCACGTCGTTCCGGCGCATGGCACCCTCTCTGTCCCGACGCTCCCGCGCCAGCGGGCCAGACCTCGGCCCCGTCCCTCCCCGAGCAGGCCACTGGACGGAGGCGGCCGTCAACTCCTGTGGACCCTTGTCGTCAGGAACGTAGACCGCCTTCGTAGGATCCCACCCCGTAGCACAGCCTTCAACGATGGGTCCCCCCGTCCAAGCTGACACCTGCTTCCAGCGTCGGAGATTAAATTGAGCGTCCAATCACTTAGCCACAGCACGGGACGTCAATTTATCATGGCTGCACACCGGCATGGGGATCCCCAGGTCTCTAGATAATTCGAGCATCTTGCCCAACACGAGGGGCTCCAACAGATCAGGCTCCGTCTCGGGGTATGCCGCCATCGCCAGTTCCAGAACTGCGCCTCTGAAAGCCACCGGCGATTCATCAGGCGCCCGTTGGCACTGAACAAATCTCCGATGGGCGTCGTCCAGAGGCTCATACGCATCCGCCATCTCCTCGAAGACACCCTGCAGCGTCTTCTTTTTGTCGGCCTTGATGGAGCGGAAGAACCGGACGGACTCGTCGTCGAGAAGTGTTGGTAGGACTTCCAGGGCCTCCGCGTCCGTCCATTTGGCGGAGCGTACAGCCGCTTGAAAACGGCAGGCGAATGCGCTCCAATCGCCGCCGATTGAGAATTCTTTGACCGTTGTTAAATGACGGCTGCGGGTTCTTGCTCCTCCGTCCTCCTCCGATGGTGACACGCGCGGCAGCGACAAGATGGCGTCACTCCGCAACGTGTGCAAGATGGTGGCTTCCCGCGGCGGAGGGCGCAAGATGGCGGCTTCCCACCGTTCCTCCTCGGCCACGCCCAAGATGGCGTCTTTGTGCCGCTTGGTCGAGAGGGCTGATGGCGACGGCAAGGCCCCGGCCCGTTGTTCCCCGCCGGGCCTCCCCGAAGTCATCGCCGGCGTCACAAGGACGCACAATTGCGCCAACACCGTCTTCATCGCCTCCAGTTGTGCCGCCACCTGTCGCCATCCATCCTCAGCGTCCAGTCGCGCGGATGGGCCCACCGAGGCGGCCACGTCCTGCACGGCTGGAACCCCGCTCGTCCCTGCTCCGCTTTCCTCCTCCATCGTGGGTAGCGCCACCGCTGGAGGGAGGTCGTCGTCGGAAGATGTTGCCGAAGATGGTGCAGGGACGGTCTTCCTCCTGAGCTGTTTTGACATGCCGTTTCACTTCTGACACCAATGTAATAAAGGACTCTCTCTCAGATGTCGATCTCCGTTGTCCTTTATTGGGTTCGTAGAATCTCGATACCACGGCGTACTCGCTCAGGCCCGCGTCCCTCTCGATGACCTCTCCACAGCCCCTCGGCTGCTCCGATATGCAGTCTCCCTGCTGCTCTGATATGCAGTCTCCATGCTGCTCTGTTCGGCAGTCTCCCTGCTGCTCCGCCTTGCAGCCCCACTGCTGCTCCGCTCTCTAGCTTCACTGCTGCCCCGTATACAGCTAGCCTCCCACAGCCGCTAGCTCTCTGCGTCTGACACTGATGGCTGACGGTGTCGACGTCTCTCACCGCGTGGCGACCGTGCCACGCTCTCCGTCCTGCCCAGCGTGGCCTCCTCGTGTTTCACTCCGTCTCAACTCCCCCTTCCCCTTCCGGTTCTCTCCCTAAATCCTCTCCCCCCACGTGACCCTAACTCCACCCACTCCTCACGTGACCCAGACTCCGCCCTCTCTCAATCCTTGCTCGCATTACATATGGATAATATTGGTCGCGAAAGCCTACGTGTTAAACTGAGTACAGCAGTTATATACATATCACAACATTTCTCTTTCTGCTTCTTCCCTCCCTCCCAGTTATATTTTTATAGTGATATATATATATAACTTCTTAACCCGAGCTATTCATGCTTTGGCGTTTGCATCAACCTTGTGCTGTTAGAACATCTTAACACCTGTTTTTATGCCAGAAAGGGTAAAGCCTCTTATTTGTTATCATCTTCATACTGGCAAATGATCCCACAGGTAGGTTTTTATCCATTTGCTGTCCATGACCGTAAACGTGTCTGTGCGTGTGTCCAGGCAGGGGAAGGGCTGTCCCATTCTCTTGCTGCATGCAAAGGGGACCTGGAACAACTCGTGAGCGCTCAGCACATGTTAGCTGCCGACTTACGCGACAAGGTGGCTGCCACTCGGGTAGATGCAGAAGCTGCTCGTTTTAGAAGGCGGTGTGCCACTTTCCGCTACTAGCAGAGTAAAACATTCACCGGCACACGTTTACCTTCTCAAGAATGTCAACAATCTGAGCATTTGTTGATTGTGTGTAATTTAAAGTGTTTAATTGTTCTGACAATTCCCTCATATTGTTAAATTATCTTGATGTCAGATACAAATTAGAGAGCGGCACGCTTAGATTTTTGCCTTTAAACATAAATCAATGCTATTGGCGTGATGTGCAGAGTGTTATTTTCTTCAATATCATAACATACAGTACACATCCAGTCCTGTTTCATTGTTTTAAAGTAATTGTACATTTCAGTATTGCAAAATACTTTCAAATATCTTCATTGTTACTAAATGTTGTCATTGCAGTATAGAAAATAAAGAATTGCTTCAACAGTAGCTCTTGATTGTGTCATTCATGATTCATTAACTGCTGGATGAAGGCCTCCCCAAGTTGTCATCGCCTCTCAATGTATCAATCCACCCAGCCCCTGCCCACAAACTGAAGTTATCACTCCATCTACATAGTGGATGTGCTCTCTGGCGCATTCCTCCTTTGGCTGCCAGTCAGTTGTTAGTCCTCTGCCACTGGCCTTTTTAAATCCTTTATATTAAGTTCACTTGCTTGCTTGTGCCCTTACGACCGTGCAAATCTTTCGGTCGTTTTTTAACCCACTTCCCGTGATCCAATCGAGCTGACATTTTGCACACAGACTCGTTGTGCATGACAATTTATTTTCGTGAACATTTTTTTTTACACTTTTTAGGCTTTTTTTATATTTAATTACCAATTGCTTAATGGTGGCAGACAATCATCTGACCCATAGGTGGCAGCCATCTCAAGCCAGAGGACGAGAGGACTCTAGCCGCCACGCATATAAAGGATTTATAGTGAAAAACTTTGTTTTTACGGGTTAATTTTTTCATTTCTAGCCATGACATGCCCCCCAAACTCACCGTTCTTTACAGTCAATTCATGTGATAAGTCTGAGGCCAGAGTTAGGGTTGTGGTTTTTATAGGACATGTCCTACCCAAACCCACCTTTCCTTACAGTCAATTCATGTGACAGGTCTGAGGCACAGAGTTATGATTATAGGTTAATGGTTATGGCTGGGGGTTATGATTAGTTGTTATGGGTTTGTGTTGTGGTTTTACTTCACCCTCTGGTGGAATTATTTAGTTCTCTACACATTGTCAAGTGTAAGTTACTACAAACTCGACCATTTATACATTGATTAGAATGGGATTTTTCCAACATAAGATGACTGCTTGTTTAATGCTGACTGCCAATACAAGATGGCTGATTATTGTAATAGATAAATGTCTGCATTGAATTCAATGCAATTCTCATTTAGTGTTAATTTTCTTTATAAATAAGAGCAATTACAGTGGAAGCAGTCGTGTAGCGATTAGCGCACTGCGCCTTGTACCCAACAGCCCGAGTTCGATTCCCGCTCACAGCCACCAACAATAGCAATTAAACACGACGTTGCTATTTAAGGTTTACTGTATGATTCTGAATGGCAATGTCGGAACTGTTATTTTATGGGAAAATGTCAAAACTAGGTGGTTTTTAACTTTTGCCGACAAAACTGGATCCCAAATGTCAAAACTGGGTGCACCCTGGGTGGCTGAAAACTTGAGTTTTGGACACTCAGGGTGCACCCAGTTTTGACATTTGTCAAATACACTTGATAATTGTATACTAGCACAGTGTGCCAGCACCCCATTCATCCAAACACTTGGTATTTGTATACTGGCACACTGTGCCAGCACCCCATTCATCTAAACACGTGGTATTAGTATGCTGGCACAGTGTGCCAGCACCATATAACTACACATACTTGATATTTGTACGCTGGCACAGTGTGCCAGCACCCCAACGACCAACATTTCAAGCTACGGCTCGGACTCGGAAGTGAGCTCGGGGCGGGCTTGCGACCAGGCGGGCGCACTGCCACCTTGCTCACATTCGAATGGCAACCCTCCACCCCAAGAAGACTTTTACCACGCGCCGCGAGGCCATCCACGGCATCCAAGACTTTGCTTTGCAACAAGGCAAGCGCGCGGTCCTTGACCTCAAGCGAAGCGGCGGATGGCACGTTGCCATCGTCTGCTCTAGTTCAACACCTTGTTCCTTCAAGGTGAAGCTGACGAAGCTCACGGGGGAACGACGCGGCTTCCGCGTCTCGGCGCTGTGCACGGATCACCACGGCTGCACGGGCACTACCAAGATCACGCAGCGCCAAGTGGAGGCGAACACGACAGCCCGTTCGGCCTTTCGCGCCAACCCCCGTACCTCCGCACCGACTGTCATTGCCCAGGTCGCCGACGTTGCTCGCGTCATTGTCCCGACCCGGATGATGTACCGCGCCAAGGACACGTGCATCGCGGCGAACGAGAGTGCGGCCCATGCAGGCTTCGAGTTCATCAACTCGCTGGTGGAGACGTTCGGCAAGCTCAACGCGACGACCTGCAGTGTGCGAGAAGACGCGGGCATCTTCTGGGGTGCGTTCATCTGCAACCCGATCGCACGCTCGTTGCAGCCAAGTCTTCAACGCGTCGTCGGCATCGACGGGTCGCACATGAAGGCGCGCGCCTACAATGGAACCATGCTCGTCCTCGTTGGGCGCGACGGCAACAACCGCAACGTCCTTCTCGCCGTGGCGCTGGTGCCGTCCGAGACGGCAGCGGCCTACGACTGGTTTCTCAACTGCTGCACGACCAACGACATCGAGCTCGACGGCACGCCGGTCTTCTGCGATCGTGGCACGGGCATCCTAGCCTCCGACTGGAAGGACCTCATGCTCATCCACTGCACGCGGCATTTGATCTGCAACGGCGTGGACAACATCGGCTCCGCGTTCACGCCCGACCTCCAAGGCATCATCTACGATGCCCAAGGGTGCGCCTCCGAGGCCGCGTTCCGCAGCTCCTTGGGCTGCTTGGGCGTAGCTCTGCCTGCGGCGGCCACGTACTACAACAAGATCGACCCCCACACGTGGGCGCTCTACCCGCACCTGCACACGACGCCATTGTACGGCTGGCGCACGACGAACTTTGTGGAGTCCACGAACAGCGAGGCCCTGCCGGCTCGCGAGATGGACCCCTTCCACTTCCTCATGCACCACATGGAAGACATGATGACGACGGCCTTTGCCCACTGCAGCGACGCCGAGAAGTGGGCCGCTCAAGGGCGTGTCATTACGCCGTACGCTCAAGGACTCATCGACGCTCAGCAGGCGTTGGCCCCGAGGTACAAGGTCTACGAGAGTACCTCGACGCGTGCATACGTCAAGGATCCAGACGCCTACGCCTCTGCCAAGCGCCGAGTCGATCTCAGCTCTCGGTCGTGCACGTGCGGGTACATGAAGCAGATGGGCTTGCCGTGTCGGCACTACATTCGTGCCCTCATGGCGTTTGGGCGGATGCCCGAGCTCTACGACGCATGTGCGGTGTGTTACCAAGTCTCTGCCATCAACACGACATGGACCTCGGTTGCCGGTATCGAGCTGCCCATTGCCGAGGAGCTGCAACGCGACAACACCATGATGCCACCTCCTCGCCAGAAGAAGGCTGGCCGCCCGAAGAAGCGTCGGATTCGCAACCGTGGCGAAGGTGGCCCATTGGGCCTCACGCGGTGCTCCTTCTGTCGCGCCAAGGGCCACAACAAGCGCTCTTGCCCGTCGAAGTAGTTATATATATGTAACAAACATGTTTTGTTCTAAGTGTGCAGCACCATACTTTTCGACGCAAACACTATCTACCGTTGTTCTACTGTAGTAGGTGTAGCATGCAAGCTGGCACACTGTACCAGTATACAAATGGCAAGTTCGTGTATGTTCGCGAGCTGAATGTGTTACTGTAGTTGCAAGCTGGGACACTGTGCCAGTATACATATGGCAAGTAAGTGTTACTGTAGTAGCGAGCTGGCACACTGTGCCAGTATGCAAACGGGAAGTTTGTGGTGCAAGGTATGGAACATGAGCCACGAGAAACATCATTTGGAACGCTCTAAATCTGTGGCGACATATGGATGAATAACGCAAGGACCTAAACGTGTACAAAATGATACATTAAATCGTACACCTTCTTCACCCAGTTTTGACATTTGTCCACATTGAACATCACCCAGTTTTGTCATATCAAAAAGCACCACCCTGTTTTGCCTGTCGTTTTCCAAGACCACCCAGTTTTGACATTTGGGATCCAGTTTTGTCGGCAAAAGTTAAAAACCACCCAGTTTTGACATTTTCCCGTTATTTTATAATAATTCTTATGATTAGGTTAACTGCATCAAAACTAGTGACACTTTGCAGGGCTTGAGGTTTAGGATTACTGAAGGGGTGGAATGTTCCGCTCGGCCGACACTCCCGCCGCTTGACCGAGGGACAACGGCACCCGATGGGAGACGTTGAGTGGCCATGGCCAACCGACAGCGCAGGCCCAGAGAGAGGGAGGAGACCACGCCACCAAGAGAGGGATCTTAACCCCCTAGCTATAATCCCAAGCACTAACCCCTAACCATAACCTTTAACCTGTAACCATAACCCTGACTTGTCAGACGAATGAACTGTTAAGCAGGGTGGGTTTGGGTAGGGCGACGTCGTGCAGGTGACGCGCTGCTCGGGCTCACAGCGGCGAAAGTGGTGACGGGCCGAGCTGCATCTGCGTGCCGGTAACTACCTCACCTCCAAAGTGCCAATGACCGTCAGGCCCCTCAATCCCTTCCCACTCGCGGCAACCGATCTGTGGTGGGCCCTGTCATGGGTGAGCCAGGTGTCATAGGTGGGCCTTGTTGTGGGTGGGCCTGAAGGCTACCATTTCACTGCCAGAACTACAAGGCTGTGGTTTCTGAGTGAAGGCGCCATAACGCGAGCGACAAGATAGTCCGGGTTCAGCGGCGTGAAGGGCAGAATAGAGCCCGCTAGAGAGGGAGGGAGTTGCGCCACGGAGGGAAAGGGTCTTGCCTATTGTAAATCGCCAAGTTTTACAATCTGCGAAATGTTAACTACATTGCCTGGCATGCAGGAGGTTGTGGGTTCGATCCCGACCCTGACTTCTGTATATTTAGATTTTGCACGTTCTCCCCCTGGTTGAATCAACATGCTTTGCGACGGCACCGCAAGCCGGAGCAAGGCTGAAACCAGCCTCGACCCAGACTCAAACCAGACTGAACTGCGTGATGTGTGTTTGTGCTTAAAACCCAAAACGTGAAACCCCCTTCCCTCTCTGCGCGTCTCTTGCGAGAGAAAAACAAACAAAAAAACAGACGCCCTCCGCGGCCCCTCCCCGCGGCCCCTCCCCGTGGCCTCTCCCCGCGGCCGCCCTGACCCCCTACTCCCTCTGAGTGGTTGTCATCCCGAGGCCAGACCCCTCCATACGTATTTATGGCTGGCATGTGTTTGTGCCGAACCGTTGGAAGACAAAAGTGGCCGGGGAGGCTTTGGTTCTATGGGATACATTTATGTGGTCCTGTGTGTTAGATGTATTCCTTGTATCTCTTATGAGTTACCCCCGGTCTTAATATATCGTGGTTATTATTCGGTTCATGTTTAATCAATATTCGTAATGCTCCTTGTTACGTCATTATTTTGAGGGTTTTGCCAAGTTTCGTTATGAGTCCGTCTCCAGGGATTTTTTTTATTTTGAGTTATATTTGGATGCTGGGGAATAGTTTTAGTTTGGACTTAAGTTTTTCGTGATGGAAGGGCTCGTATTTGGTTCATTGGGTGAAGTTACATAGATAGAAAGATACAATATAAAATAATAATATATATGTGGTGAATACGAATAATATAAGGGAATTAATAATAGACTGCAGTCTTATCATGTTGATTTGTTCTTTTTGCTGAGTTTCAACTTTTACCGTTAAGGAAAACCGTTAAAGAAAACGCGAGTTGTAAAGTTGTTTGTCTCTGCTCTAAGCGTGTTTTTTTGCATATTATTTGTGCACCTCCAGAGCGTTTTGGGAATATCGGGTCATAGACCTTTCGTCAATCTGGAGATTTCCAGATAGTCTGTAACCTCTCTTTGCCCCAAGCTTGTTGTTCAGTGGCATTTTACGACCTCCAGATGCTTGGAGTGGCTTGTGAGAAGTAGAGTTGAGAGTTTTGGGGGTATCTGTTTTTTTAAATATATATTTTCCCTATTATTATTTAAAAAATTATTGGCCGAATTATTCTTAAATACAACACAATGCCAGCGAATGAAATTCGATCTGAAAGTCACCGTAAACGTGAACACAATCAATCAAGACCCGAAATGGTTTATCACGTCCTTCCAATGATTGCTAAGCCAGAATCCATCTTCTCGGTTGAAATTGTCTCTGTGTTTGTATATGTGGATGGCCTCATGAACGAATCTCTCAAGGTAGCCGGATGGCTTGCACAGAACCTCCGTCTTGGAGAAGTCAATGTCATGTGAGCCCACTGAATTATAACAATGGTCTGCCATGGCTGAGGTGTTGGTCCTACCGTGTTTCAGGTCTGCTTTGTGTTCACGGATGCGGTCCGAGACATGTCGTTTAGTTTCTCCAATGTAACTGCTACCACAGAGGCAACTTAGTTTCTAGATGCCAGGGTACTGTATGTCTGGAATCAAATCTTTTACAAATGGGACCAGATCACGGATTTTATGTACTGTGTAGGGGTAGCGGCCCAGCCCCCAGCCTCGGCTGGCTGGGCAATCTAGGCGAGGCCGGGGCTCTGCACGGGATTAGGCCTCACCACAGCACTCTGTCAGGTGAGTACTTTGTTCTATAGAGTCGATATATACTGCTACTAGCGGGAAGTACCCGGCGTTGCTCGGGGGGGAAATATATTTTAAAACTTCTCAAAACTTAAAAACATAACATATACAAATGAAAAGAAAACTTTGATCATTACCTCATTAATTAAAAATAAAATAAAACCCAACGCACGGTGGTAAAAAAATCTTACGCTCGCGTGTCAAGATTCGAATCTTTAAATCGCGCAAAGGAATCGAAGGTTGGAGATTTCTTTAAAATTGGCCTATTCCCTTTTAATCGATACCAGAAATGCTCATCAGATATCGATTCTCGCCAGTCCTGAATGCGGGTTGATGCCGCACACTTCATGGTCATCCCCCCCCCCCCCCCCAAAATACAAAAGTCAATTTCTATATTTTTAAAATTTTTGTACAGTCCGGAAGCCAAATTTTAAGTTTGTTGCATGTCGGGAAGTATGCTAAACATTTCGAACAGACAGATGTTCACACATTTCCCTTTTATATATAAGATACATAGAGTCCGCATGTACTCTGTAGTGATAGCAGATACTACCACAGTCAGTATGCACTGCTGTAATGAAACCAGGAACCACCACAGTATGCACTGCTGTAATCATAGCAGGTCCCACCACACTCAGTATGTACTGCTCTAATCATAGCAGGTGCCACCACAGTCAGTATCCACTGCTGTAATCATAAAAGGTACCACCACAGTCAGTATGCACTGCTGTAATCATAGCAGGTACCACCACAGCCAGTATGTACTGCTGTAATAATAGCAACTACCACCACAGCCAGTATGCACTGCTGTAATAATAGCAGCTACCACCACAGTATGCACTGTTGTAATCATATCAGGTACCACCACAGCCAGTATGCACTGTTGTAGCAATAGCAGGATACCACCACAGTCAGTATGCACTGCTGTAAACATAGCAAGTAACACCACAGCAGTATGCACTGCTGTAGTCATAGCAGGTGCCACCACAGTCAGTATGCACTGCTGTAGTGAAAGCAGGAACCACCACAGTTGGTATGCACTGCTGTAGTGAAAGCAGGTACCACCACAGTCAGTATGCACTGCTGTAGTGAAAGCAGGTACCACCATCGTCAGTATACACTGCTGTAGTGATAGCAGGTACCACCACAGTTGGTATGCACTGCTGTAGTGATAGCAGGTACCACCACAGTTGGTATACTACTACGGTTAGTAAATACTGCTACAGTCAGTAAATACTACTATACAGTCAGTAGATACTACTACGGTCAGTAGCTACTGCAATAGAGTCAGTAGATACTACTATAGAGTCAGTAGATACTGCTATAAAGTTAGTAGTTACTACTATAGTCAGTGGATACTACTATAGAGTCAGCAGATACTACTGTAGTGGTGTTATGGGACAAACACACATCAGTTATAGCTAGCACCCTGGGCTTACCCAAAGCGGGCTGTGGGCTTTGGATCCCCCGTACTCCTCTCAACGGGCGGGGGCTGTGGGGTGTGCTGTGATCCCTCAGAACCCCGCCCCTTGGTGGGGAATTGGTATATAAGATGGGGAGCCAGAGAGATTGGGGCAGTGTTCGTGAGCCGAAGTCCGAAGACCCAGTTGAAGACTCAAGACCGGCAAGATAGACCCTGGAACTCCTCTGACCCTCTATACTTCTCAGGGCTGGGCAGAGCAAGCCAGCGGTGTGACCCCAGAGCCTCAGAGCCGATGTCCTTCTTAGGGCCGGATCTGTGTGGCTGGTGGTCGGGACCTGAGCCTTGGCTGGGCCAAGTCAGTTAGCCTCCCCTAGAGCCCTTAGCGGAGGACCTGGGAGCGTAGGTAGATAGGCAGATAGGCTAGGGGTGTATCCCAGTGTAGTACGGGTGAAGGGGCCGTTACCCCTTCCAAGTGTTGTATACCTTGCCCTGTCCAAGTGTTGAGTTACAATAAATAGTGCTGCCTCCACTTCGCCGTCTCTGTCGGTTGGGAACCCACTACACTACTATAGAGTTAGTTGTTACTACTATAGAGTCGGTAGATACCACTGCCAGTAGATGTTGCTATGGTCAGTAGTTACTACAGTAAGTAAATACTACTAAACAGTCAGTAGCTACTACTGGCTCAGTAGATACTGCTGTACAGTCAGTAGATACAACTACAGAGTCAAGAGATACTTCTTACTCTGTTGTAGGTATGGTATGTAGGTATATATACCTACGCGGGGGTAACTATATTGGTGGAGAAATGGACAAAACGGCCCACCGGCCTTTCACAATACCTTAGTATCTGTGTATGTATATGTAAGGTTTATATATGCAGGTAAAAAAACATCCAAACCGTTAAGAAAAGTTAATGAGCTTGAAAGGCAGATGGACGATGGCAAACAATGGCCTTCTGGGTCACACTAAGATGGTGCCACTTCTGATAAAAAAAAACATATTTTAGGTTTATTTTACCAGGTAAGGCCCCACTGAGCTGCAACAAAGTGGTTTATCAAGTGGAAATTTATAACAGCCAAATAAATACTCTAGACGCATGTTATTGAATCTAAATTTGGAGGGGGAAACTGGAGGACCCGGAGAAAAATCCACGCAACCAAGCGGAGAACAGGCATCAGGGTCGGGATCGAATTCATGACCTTGTATACCGGGCGAGGTAGTTAAGATCTCGCCATCATGGCGCAAACCACCTCACTTGCTGACACGCGGTTCCTCTGCCAGTCTGCTTCTAGCCACTTTCCATCAAAACACAACAGAATAAACACTCTTGACTTAAAGCTTTCGTGACTGCAGGAATTCATATTCTTTAGGTCTTTCGGTAAAGTCACGATCGCTTGTGTTGTGATCGAAACGTCGTAGTTTTTTGTTAATTTTATTTTTATTAATTTGAACGTATCTACGTGACTTTACCGAAAGACCCAAATAATTAAATAAACACGAAATAACGCTACACAATGTTGGGTGATGCTACACAACGTGATGCAACGTAATACAAAACAATGCAATGCAACAATGGGGGAATACAACAGGGTACAATACTGTACAGTGGAGCACAACACAATACGACACATTCCCTCTATATATTTGGTACAACTAATTCCTGCCATCCACTAGGGCAGTGATGGTGGTCGTGCCACTGATACTGCCGCCGCTGCCGCCACCATTATCGTCTGTCTTGAGCCGCCTGCCCCCTCGTATAGTAGACTCGATTATCCGTGTACGGTTGATCCGATTTGCGGACAAACCACGCACCTGAGATTTTTACTAATTAATAACTCGTGAATTTACCCTTAAGCCCAAATGAATAATTTAAAAACAGTTTTACATTGTTATTCTTAGAAATGTTTATTACAAGCCACGTGCTTAAACCGAACAAGTCCACGTGCATATCTTTACAACAGTGGGTGGAGTTTCATTTTTATTGGCGTGGCTCTGCTATCCACTTTGTGGGCTGAGTCATCTGCGTGGGAGAAGGAAAGTGTTATTATCACTGTGCATGCGCATCGATCGATCGTTAGTTTTTGGCATTGAGATCCACGGAAAATTAATATTTTTGGATTTATCATGATTTTTTATTATCTGGTGCCGTCCTGTCCGTCATTCGTGCAGATAATCGAAAGTTTACTGAACTTGTGAAGCTTGGCATCTGCCACCTGGACCTCATCTCACCAGCCCTGTTGGGGTCTATGCCACCTCCGGCAGCCCAATGCCTGCCTCTGGTTGCGTTCGACAGACGCTGGTCTTCTGCACCTGCCCATGGCGGTTCTCCAAAGCTGGCAGTGGCCAGCGTCTGCCCACTTCTTCACTCTGCGATTTCAGGCTGCCTGCTCTAGACCTCTGAGGTTAGGGCTGGTCTGCACTTGTGTCGAGCGGTCCCCTGCGACCTACGGTTGGTGGTGCCTGGATCTTCAGGCCACGTGTGCCCTTCCAGGGGATTTCCCTACTACCTCCAGCTGCCTGCGTTGGCCTGCTCGCCTGGCCCCCTGCGGCTTCGGTCACCTGTGTTTACATCGGGCAGTGCTCTCTGGTCTGCACTGTGCTTCGTCCTTGTTACAAGCTGCGCTCTGCTTTCTGCTACTGCCTTTGGTTGACGCCTGCCTTGTCTGTAGGTGCACCACCACCACTGAGCTGGTGCTGCAGGTGGCTGGCTACTTGCCCTTGGCTGCATGCCGCCACCAGCCGCCGATGCTTGCCCTCCTTGGACCTTTGTCATCCCTGGCTTCCAGTACCTGTGCTTGTTGGTGGTCCGCAGACTCTGGCTGCTGGTGCTGGCTTCACTCGGGCTTCCGTGGTCAGTGGCAGCTTGCTGTGTCGCCTGGTGGCTACCCCGAGGCCCTCTGACCTGGCGCTCACCCTTGTGTTGCCCGTGTCCATACCTGGCAGTGTTCTGTCGCCCCTGCGGCCCCACCAATGTCCTCACTGGTCCTGAGTAGTCGCCCAATATCCCTGGTGGTCTCGACCTGGAACTCCTCTGTCCGGAACCTGCCTCTGCCCTGCACTCACCTATGCTCCTTGTCACTCGTTGATGGCCCAGGGCTGCTTCCCAACGTATTCGGCGCCCTGCTTAGTTCCCCTCCCCCAGCCCGCCATTCTTGATGGCCTTCGTCTGTGCCAGGCTGTGCACCGCTACTGCCTGGGTGCTTCGCCTGTCCCTCGGCCTGCCCTGGGCTACCATTGATCGGTGCTTGCTGCCACTCCTGGCAAGATGCTGCTGTCGGAGGCTCTCGGCCGTCGCTTGTGTCCATATGGAATTATTCTGCTGCGTTCCACCATCATCAGCAGCTTTTTGCCTCCACGAGGTAATTGTTCTGGTCGTTTATAGAGCCCCACCTTCATGACGAGCATGCACGAGAGCAGTGTTTTCCCATTCAGTATAGATGGATGCCTCTAGAATGGAAAGGTGGAAGTTTTTTAGTGTGGAGAGCAAGGTGAGGACCTCAAATTCCGACATTGGGAGGAAATGTTATTTATGATTGGTGGGGACAGTGAGAAGGGTGAATAGTGGTATCACGAGGCTGTGGGTCAGTGTTGAATTATGTGGTCTGCATATAGAAAGTTTGAGCTAAACCCGTTTGCCATTGAGCAAAAGTCCTGGCGTTCCTCCATATTCAGACGTTTAATTCCCAAGGGTCTTTTATGGCTTTCCAAGAGGGTGCCCTACAACTTATGGTATTTGTTCAGCTGGACTAATTTGGTATACTAGTTGTTTAGGGCTGTATAGTTGGTACAGTTTTAAGTCCAAACCCGTTTGCTTATCGAGTTTCCAAGCTGCTTTTGTGGAGTAGATGAGCTGGCCAATGTATTGGTTAGAGTGGAATGCGTCCGAGAGGCAACAATTAAACACGGTGCTCAGGATCGTGAGTGGATAGTGGCGGCTTAGGGAGGCCTTCATCCAGCAGTGGATTGACCATGACCGACGATGGGCTACTGTGACTTAGGGTTCTCTCTATTTCTCCCTCTCTCTCGCTCCTCTGTTACCATAACTACTGCGCCACCACTCCCCGTGCATATACGCGTCACTCTTAAAATAGTAAAACAGTCATACATTGTAGTGTCCTCCTCGGTGTGTGTGTGTGACGCACACACTCAGTCGGAGACGAGGTAGTTGCAGGAGGCACCGTCTCTCTTTATTCCCATTACACCGACGTCTCTCTTTATTCCCATTACACCGACGGGATCGACCAAGACAGCCAACTACTGTCCGACCGCGCAATTATTTGGCGAAGGTGGCAGCGATGATGGCGGCAAAGACGACAGCGACGACGAGATGAGTCCACTCCCAGAACCGGCAGCCCGGAGCTCTCACTCTCCACTTTTATTCTACTCGGTGCGGCCTGGCTCTGCCCTAGCCGCGCCTCCCTTCTCGCACCCAGTAGAGCAGGGGTGGGCAAACTTTTTCACTCGCCACAATGGGTTCTAAAATTTGACAGAGGGTCGGGCCAGGAACAGGTGGATGGAGTGTTTGTGTGAACTAATATAAATGACATGTAAAAATCAGTACATGAAAGGATTTGGCCTTTAATAGGTAGGAAAGCATTTATTTGCAAGGCAATTTAACAAATTGCACGAACATGAACAATACAAAAACATGTTGTAACGTGACTGATCAAACATCATGAAAACATCTGAGCCCTGCGCCAAACCAATTACCTTACTTGAACTTCTTTAACAGGTCCCTGCGGGGTGGGCTGGTAGGAACGAATAACCAAAGAATATAAAGATAATGTATTATTACACTTGTTTAGCCAGGAAAGTCTCACTGAGTGTAAAGGTTTTTGTAGGGTCCTGCCAAGTGTTTGCAGTAGGGGGCGATGTTGCTACACCTAATCGGACGATACGAAGGGAGAGTTTGAGGCCTAATTCTAGGCTTTAGGCCTAGCTGTAGGCTTTAGGCCGCTGTGAGTTAATTTTTAATTTAAATGTTTTAGTTCTAGGCTTTAGGCCTAGCTGTAGGCTTTGGGCCACTGTGAGTTACTTTTTAATTTACATGTTTTAATTAAAAGCTATCTCAGGGAATTATAAGGGAATGTTACACTTGTTTAGCCAGGAAAGCGTCACTGAGTGTAAAGGTTTTTGTAGGGTCCTGCCAAGTGTTTGCAGTAGGGGGCGATGTTGCTACACCTAATCGGACGGACGGACGATATAATCTATTGTAGGCTGGTTCACTTCGTTCCTACCAGTATTATCTACATTAACATGTTAGAGCAGCCATGCAGGTTGTGTTGCGGAGATTTGGCTCCAACCTCGCTGCAGCAACACATCATCACTTTCAGTTTCAGTGGGAACAGTGTTGTTGATCTCCCATTTTTGCCAGTGCATCCAAGTCTGGAGTTATTTTGGTTGTGGAAAATCTCAGGATAGATCTGAGGTACTGATCCGTTAACTTTGATCTGTGACGGGCTTTGTTGGCGTTCATGATGCTGAATGTCTGCTCACACACAAGTCAAGCCAAACAAAGTCGGTATCTTATGTGCAGTCCTCCGGAGGTTTGGAAACGTGGCTCTGTTAAGTGAAGCATAAAAGTCATTCAGTTTAACAGAGTTGAATTTCTCCTTTAAGACGGAGTCAGACTGAAGATTTATCAGTTCCAACTGCAGCTCCTGTGGTGCTGTTTCAGGGTCTTGTGGCAGGGGACAGGACACCAGCTGAAGTGACTGTTCAATGTTTTCGAAATCAGAGAACCTACGGCAGGTCCTCAAGTGATTTGCTGTATTTTTTTGCGTTTCGCGGTGCCTCTTCCTGCATGGCAATGGGAAATGAGCAAAAGATTTGTTCGCAATTTGTCCGGAGAACAAAGTGAGCTGGATTTGAAGGCTTTCACATGTTTGTACATGTCGTGAACAAACTGATCTTTCCCCTGCAGTTTCACATTCAGCCCATTCATGTGTGAAAATATGTCCACAGCAAACGCAAAGGCACTAAGCCAGTTCTTGTCGCTTAGCTCAGGGAATTCGTCAAATTTCCCCATCAACTCCAAAAATGCGATGATATCTTCTTTCAGCTCCCACACTCGTTGTAACACTTTCCCCAAACTTAACCAGCGGACTATACAGCAAGTCCTGATGATCCACATCAGTTTCCTCCAGGAAGGTAATAAACTGACGGTGCTGAAGTCCCCTTGCTCGTATAAAGTTCACAAGTTTTACGACTGGATTCACGACACGATTAAGCTGCAATACAGACTTACACAGGGATTCCTGTTGGATGATGCAGTGAAGGAAAATAAGATCCTGGACAGGGTTTTCCTCTTTCACTTTATCCTGGATTCTTTTCAGCAGCCCAACATTTTTTCCAGTTAAATTTGTCGATCCATCTGTTGTGACATTGACAAGTTTACTCCGAGGTAGCGTCATTCTTTCAATGACAGCAGATACCTGGTTATACAAGTCCTCGCCCCGCGTTGTTCCTTTCAGGGACTCTGGTCAAATCCTCCTCTGTTATCGCAAAACTGTCAATGCCTCGGATAAAAATGAGGAGCTGAGCAGTGTATTTTACGTCCGTACTTTCATCCAGTGCTAGTGAATATAATTCAATTGTTTAATTGACTGGCTATATTTTTTTTATCAATCAGTTCCACACGGCGAGTCACAATCCTGCGTGATAAGCTGACTTTTTCAAATTTGCTTTTGATCTCCAGACACAAGATGTCTGCTGTCTGTACCATGCATTCTTTTACAAACTTGCCTTCGGAGAAAGTGGTAATGAGTGGTAATGTTGGTGAGAAGAAGGTTTTAAAGAAAATTAAAATCGAAGTGAAGAAGGAAATTATTGAAAAGTTTGTATAATTAATGATTTTTTAAACTTTAATTATGTGTTCTGTGCTTAAAACTCTTTCAAAAAAACTGTGGGGTCTAGAACGGACTCATGAAATTTGGAGAGAACTCGGAGTTAAGTGTTGTTTGTTTTGTTGAATTGCACAAAGTCTAACAGTTATGTATATAACTTTTGTTATATGAAATTCCTAGTAAGATAATAATTTTGTGAGTGTAGTCATACCCCTCCCCCTCATTCAAGCCGTAATTTAGAGAGCGAAAGCGCCGAATACGTAAATCGCTAACATAAGAACCCGTTAATCTCTTCTCGCATCATTCATACGATGATGCGGTGAAGTAAACGTTGATACGATATTACGGTGAATGCTTCCAAAAACAATACTGTACCCAAATATTACTGTTAACTTACTTTCAATAGAAACATGAATTGCTCATACGAATATTCTCTCTCTCTCTCTCTCAGAATCGACCGACTGATGTAGCAGACGAAACAATCATCTTGTTGAACGATTCTAAACCTTGATGCGGCAATGTTTTCTCTGTTATTAAAGGTTATCTCAGTGTTATTCAATGTTGTTACATTTAGTTTACTATTACACTGAATTCTATTGCGTAATTAACTATTTTTGTGCCTAATAATCTTTGAAAAAACAATATTTATATACAGTTCGTAGGAGTCTGGAACGGATTAATTGTATTTACATACAATCCAATGGGGAAATTAGGTTCGAGTCACGACCAAATCGGGTTGGACAAGTTCGGCGGGCCGGATTAAAAAGCCCAACGGGCCGTATACGCCGCACGGTCCGTACTTTGCCCATGTCTGCACTAGAGGGTTCCAGGAGCCTCCCTCGGAGGTCTTCCTTTGCCCCAGTTCCTCCGCCTTGCCGGCACTCCTGTGTCTATGCTCGATGGCGTGTGCGCTAACTGTTCTCCGCAGTTGGCACTGCTGGGAGCAGTCGGCGCTGTCACTACACACTGTACAATTGGCAAAATGTATGCATGCTGCGGCAAGGATTGTCACTCAAGGATTGGCCTACTAAGTCATTCTAGTCGCTGCAAAACCTACAGCTGACCTCGTAAGGCGCAAAAAAATTGTCTCTCGAGACACAGGCCTATGATGATGATGCATGCTAACCTTCTTTACAACAGGAATCGATTTTTAATCAGACACGTTCAAAACAACACCATGGCCTTCAAAGGAAATATTTAACAGGCGACGTTAATGTATGGGCCATGAATAAAATTCATCGTCCGAAACATCGACTATTCTATACTTTTATTCTAAGGTGCTGTGCTTGTGCACCACCAATACCGTAGCCGCAGATTCTTATTTTATTGTTAATCCGGTAATTAAACTACATAATTACATGGGAAACTGATTATCTTAACAGATCCACAGGCGCTACAATCCATTCTATTCTAATCGATTTCAACAGCTTCACGCTACTGATTTTCAATTTTGATCGATTACAATGGTAAGAGTATATTCCAATTGCAAGAAATAACACGCATCGATTACTCCACTACGACCGATTCCAAGTGAGTTGCATTGTGGAATCGATTCCGCGATCAGAATCGATTTCACTAAAGGAACCGTATTAACCATGTTTAGATTCACGTCGCTTAACATGGCGGCACGATTCATTCTATAACTGGAATCGATTCCAATCCTGTTAATAAAACACCAGGGACCCAGGAGCGGCGATGGTGACTATTCATGAGTATTCGATCACGAATCGAATTAATCGATTACATTTTTAGGATTCTTTAACAAAAAAGAAAGCGAAATGGCGCTTGGAGGTGACGATCTGGGTGAGCTTATACGAGCAACAGCAGCACAGATGAACAACACTGACCAACAACTTAACCATCGATGATCGAAGTTTTGTTAAAAGTTATTTTAGAAGCGGTAAAAGTTCATAAACGGTGGCCTGTGTCGATGTTTTAAGTTGTGTAAGCATCGACTCGCGGTCCCTGCACGTAAACTCGGATACAGACGCCACAGAGATGAAGTAAAATTAGACGGAGCAATGCACAAGTTGTGACCGCTTCTACAATTAAATAACATAAAGACTACGCTGTTGAAGACAGGAATTGCAACTTTGCTGTTGATTACAACAAGTGACTTGTAAAAACGGATACATACAGATATACATAAGAGACATGCGTAATAGAGACGCATATATACGCATTGTTATACACATCTGCGCAGTGATATAAATAGTGATATACACGTCGCATATCTTCATGTATCGGTCTTTGTATCTGTTGCTGTCGATGTGTATTTTGTTGTCTCTGTGTGAGTGTGTCTTCGTGTCTGTCTGGACCGGTTCTGGGCCTCCGCTGGGTCGACTGGGGCTCGAATGGGTTCCTGGTACGGAGTGTGCACATCGTCGCTAGGGAGACAAAAGCGGCCGGGCGTGGTTCTGGCCACCCACCCCCTCTAATGCCGTGCCGGCCTTAATAGGTGCTCGCTAACAGAACTTGCCCCAAAAAAAGTCTTTACGCTATACGTGGGATCTTTGTCAACTTGTCTGTCCGTCTGTAGCGGGGAGTCAATCGATCTCGTGAAGTTGATCAAATATGAACGAAACTTGTGTACTGTATGTCCAGTATGTTGAACTTCTTTCGCACCGTACGTAGCCAACCGTGCCCGCGATTCGGGACTTAGCCCAGCGGAGAAAAAAAATCCGCCAAATTAGTAAGACGTTTTTTACAAAAATAATAAAATATTGTTTTTACAAAGGTGTTTTTTTTACAAAATATTATTCTTTTGGGGTGAAAATAAACCTTAATTTTGGTGGCTAAAAATAATTATTTTATTGGCTTGTGACCACCGGCGAGAGATCAATTGGACCTTGGCCCGCCAGTAAACAAAAGCGACCGCACCCCGCCCGGGGGCCTTGGAAGCCCGAGACGCGGCGCCGCCTCCGATGGGCTCGGACATTCAGATTGTCTCTTGTCCACCTCGAAATGTGTAATTGGTGGTGGATTTTAGAGCCAAACCATTGAGGCTCGTAGCCAGGCTAAAGGCTCCCCGTGGGGTTCAATGTTTATCACTGCGGCTCACAGAGACACAGACTGTCTTATGCTTCAGGGTTAATTATATATCAATACGATGGATGCCCACTGAGACTACTCATATGTTAATTACGTCCACAATTGATTCAATTTGATCATCCAGATATAATTCCCCCCTCTTTTATTAAATGGATTCGTCCTTATTTTAACGCTGACCCCTGCAAACATTGACTCAAAATAATCAGCGTCATTGCGGAGAATATAAATAACAAAACAAACAGGCAAACAGCACGTCCAAAAACAGCACGTCTCCTTCACATATCCGTGTTTCCGCATACAATAAACAAATTTACTTTCTGAAAGCCGTGCGGCTGGTAGGTTTCGTAATAAACTTTATGTGGAGACAGACGTGTGTGCAAGACAGATTACATAATTCCGCAGACAAGCTAATTATGTAAGTAAGTGGTCGTGTATTGGTTTTTTGCAATTTCCCCCCTATGGTTGCATGTCCTTTGGTTTCGGCCACCATCCCCCTTTCTCTGACTGAAAAATGGATTTGCCCAAATCATAAGGTTCGTTTCAAGAGACGGTGGTGGTGATGGGATTCGTGATGTGGTTGTGAATGTTATTTATATTGTTTTGGTGATATTTATGTTGTGGTTGTCGGTGGTGATGATGATGAAAGTAATGATGGTGATGATGGTATAGTGATGGTGTGTACGGCTATATATGCGTATATATGTGTGTTAAATAATTAATCGTGTATTCTCCATCTCTCCCGTTGCCTCTCTCCCCGTACATCTCTCTCTCCCCATGTGTTCCTCCCTCTCCTCCATCTCTGTCTCACCGTGTCTCTCTCCCCGTTTCTCTCGCTTCTCATGTCTCTCCCCGTGTGTCTCTCTCTCCCCATGTGTCCCTCTCACTCTGTCCCTCGCTCACCATGTTTGTCTCCCATTGTCACTTCTCTCCCTGTCGCTTGGTCTCTCGCTTCTCATATCTCTCCCCGTATGTCTCTCTCTGTGTGTGTAGATTTTGAATTTTCCCCGAATAGGTTTCCTAAACACGTTCCAACAGCTATGGACAATGAAATTAACAAGATCGCTGAGGTATTGTCAGCAACATCATTATCGGCATCCTTGGCAACATAATTAGGAACAGTACCATCAATATCATCAGCAACATAATCGGCAACATCATCGGTGGCAGTAGCATCACCAGTAGCATTATCATCAGCAGCATCACCATCATTATCACCAGCAGCATCATCAGCAGCATCACCACCGTTATCATTACCACCATCAGCATCAGCACTATGTGGTTTTGGCCTAAATGTCTCTCCTGTACTTTTTATACTCATTTATTTAAGATATCTATTTTATTGCACATGTGGTGAGCAAACTGCACGTGATTTGATGTTGCAATTGTGTCTTACCTGCCAGTCACTTGGAATGGTGCATGATGTGAATGTAGTTTTCCTCGAATGTATTTTCCTCCGTGTTAGCAATGTGATTCTTTTTGTGCTGCAACTTCCTTTATTTTCACCAAGATCCTATGTGGGTCATTCTTTTAAATCAGCTTGAGGCTGAATGTTTGTTACCCTCGCAAACAAATAAAAGAAAAAATCCACCATCCCATGTCTCCCTCTCACTGTGTGTTCTCGTGTCTCTAACCCTGTGTGCCCCTCCTGCTCTGTGTGTCTCTCAGGAGCTCTTCTCTCGGACAGTGGGAGACAGGGTTGTCCCTGTGTCTCCGTATGAGTTTCCAGAGGAGACGCCGATTGAGAGACTCGAGGAAAAGAGACAACAGCTCCAGAGACAGATTACTCACGACATCACGTGATTATGAAATTAATTTACTCCAGACAGTGATCACTGTTTGGCGATGATAGATTACACCACTGACATTCATTGTGACATCACCTGATTACCGATTACTTGAGTAGATTACATATTAAAGCAACTTCAGAACAGATTATATTTACACATACAATGGAGAGACAGATTATAAGCAATATATATAATCAATATATAACACAATAGATAAACTACTGATTAAAATGGCTGATTTCTGATGATAGTCACTGATTAGAATATCTGATTTCTGCTGACAATCTGATTACATTTGATTTAAGATAAACTTATTTCTGATGACAATCTATGACTTCTGATTACGATTTTTGCTTTTTGTCTGTGTATGTAGATTACAACCAGATATTTTGGTGCGTGCCAAACAAGATTTTATGAAAATTGACAGCACAGCTGATTTAGAGTGAGACTCACTCATCCACCTAACAACATCAATAATAAACTTCATTCACCACAGTAGCAGTGACATCATTACAGAGCTTGTAGCAGGCTAGGTGCACCTTGAGGCCGACCTGTAATAAGGCTTGTTGACAGGTCACAGGACAAACCCAGGTGCCATGAGTTGATTGAATGAGATGACTGGCAGAAGACAGTGCCCCCTACTGTTCCAACCTGTGTTCTATATTCCCGGCGCTCCGCTCGTTGTTGGGAGCATCGCTCCTCCCTCTGTTGTTGCTGGAGGGTGACTGCCTCCAAATGCCCAGCAGCATCCTTCACGAGCCTGCACAGAAGCAATCTTGACCCTGCTGGTACCAGTCATCGGCAACTCCGCTCAGCTCCATATCCTCATGTACCGTATTAGTCCATCTCTTGACCAAGGCCACGCCTGTTTAGCACCTACTATCTGGCATTTGGGGGGCTAGGCATGCAGGCTCCATGACCCAGTCGATGCAGTTTTGCCTGCTGGAGCAGCTCGCTAATAGGGCTGTGTCCAGATATTTTAAGGATCTGTGAGCTCACACAATCCATGCTACACCCAGGATCGATCGTAGACAGACCATCCTAAATGTTTAGAACCTGCGCAGATGTTATTTTAAAGGGCACTACTTTTCACAAGCATAGAGAAGGGAGAGCATAACTGTGCCCGAAAAGTCTCACACACCAATCTACTCACCCACTCAACAATCCCTCACCACTCGCCCACCCACTCAACACTCTGTCACCACTCATTCATCTGCTCGCCCCTCTCGCCTCCTTGTGTGTGTCTTATTTGCCCTTATCTCTCTCGTCCTCTCACCCCCCCCCCCTCTTTCTCCACATGTGTGAGTGTGGAGAGCGGTAGTGTAGTGGTTAGCGGACTGTGCTATGAACCCAACGACCCGAGTTCCATTCCCGCTCACAGCCAACACCAGTGACGATTATCTGAACCGGTCCAGGACCTCTTCTAGGTAGACTCGGCCTCAAATCAGTACCTTGTGCTTTGGGTAAACTTCACCACTGGGGAGACAAAAGCGGTCAGGTGGTGTACTGGCAACCCACCCCCTTCGTGTGCCGTGCCGGCCTTCATAGGTGCTCGCTAACAGCACTTGCCCCAATTGTCTGTTAAGGCTATACAGGGGATCTTTGGCTTTTTGTGCATGTGTAATGATTGTCTCTCCCTTTACTCGCTTTTCTCTCTTCTCTCCTCTCTCAGAGACTATGTGAGGGAGGCTGAGGAGAGTGACTCAGGGGCTCAAGGACACTCGGACTCGGATCTGGAACTCGAGTTTCAGAGACTCTTGATCACTGGGGAGGACGCGTGTGGGGTGAGTATCCTTTGTTTACCTGTGTACAGTTGATCATCGATTATCTGATGCGCGATTATCTGGCTTCCAACATTTGGCGGTCCCGGGCTGATCCGGCAAAAACCCCTCCAAAGGCTGTACCAGTCCGGCAATCGGCACCATGTGCGTGACAAAAAAAGTCTCGGTGCTTGATTGTGTCACATTATATACAGTTCATTATACACTACATACAACTTAAACAATGAAAATACTGCACTGTATACATTTTTAATGACTAATAACTACAGTCATAAAAACAAAATATACAGTGCGATCTGGCCAAAGTGCGTTGTGTAATTTGGCGTTCGCCGGAGCACCGGTCTAAAGGCTGCATCAGTCCAAGAACCGTCCAGGACAATTTGTTGAAACAAGAGCGTACATACATCACCCCATGCAGAGTCCTGGACATTGGAGTGGTAGATATTTGTTCTATCTACGTGGCTTTACCGAAAGACCCAAAGAATAAGTACGATATAGTAAATACAGTAACTTCTTACAGTATTGTCTATTTGTATGCTTAATCTTGATTTGAAGCTTTCGTGACTGCAGGAATTACTCTTCGGTTCTTTTGGTAAAGTCACGTAGAAATAAAAAATAAAATATATAATAGAACACGATGTTTCGATTGCAACAACGCCCCTACACAAGCAACCATCATCAGGTGAGAACTGTATATAATTGCATGCTCGGAGAAACACACATATACAGAGAGAGACACAGAGAGAGAGAGAGAACCAGAGAGAGAGAGACATACAGAGAGAGAGAGACATACAGAGAGAGAGACAACAACAACCGCCATTCGCCACTAAGTGGCGGTGACGTCACCATGACGCTTGTGCCAGGCCATGTGCACCTTGAGGCCATGTGACGTGTCGAACGCCCGCTGGCAGGAGGTCACGGGTCAGACCCAGGTGCCACGGGTCGACTGACTGAGATGATTGAGATGACTGGCTGATGCACCACCTGTGCCCCCTACTGTACCAACTTGCTGTGCTTTAGCCACCCGGGTGCTCCGCTCGTTGTGAGCGTCACTCCTCCGCCCTCTGTTGTTGTTGGAGGGCGACTGCCTCCAACTGCCCAGTAGCGTCCTTCACAAGCCTCCTCCACAGAGGCCAATCTTGACACCGCTGGTACCAGTCATCGGCAAGTCCACTCAGCTCCACATCCTCCTGTACCACATCAACGCAGCCTTGCCTGCCGGAGGAGCTCACCGATGGGACTTTGCCCAGATCTTTCAAGGATTTGTGAGCTCCTCACACAATCCAGCCTGGTTAAACCCAGGATGGATCGTAGGCAGGCCAGCCTAAATGTTTACAACCGGCGAAGATGCTCCATTAGGGGGGTCCACGTTTCGCAAGCGTAGAGAAGGGAGGGAATGACTGTGGCCGAGAAGACCTGAAGCTTCGTGCGGAGCGACAGACCAGGTAGCTTCCACACAGCGTTATGCAACCGATGGAAAGATATTGCCGCTCGACTGATTCGGAGTAAGACCTCTGCTGTTAAACTGGAGCCGGTCATAAGCACACTGCCCAGGTATGGGAAACTCTCCACTCTCTCCACTACTACCCCATCACCGATTGGGAGTTGTGGGGGTGGAGTGTCCGATGGTTCAAAATACCCAGGAAGGTGCTTAGTTTTGGTGGGGCTGATGGTAAGGCCCCACCTCTTAGTGGCATGCTGCAGTCTCAGCAGCAGCGTCTCCAACTCCTCCTCTGAATGAGCAGCTATTACCAAATCATCGGCATACATAACGTGGTTGACCAATAGGGAGCCATCCCTTGATCGCACCCGGGCATCGATCAGCTTCCCATTATATCTGTACCAAATGGAAATTCCCCCGGTACAGCTATTGAAGGCTTCACGAACTACGCGGTCAAAATAGATGTTAAATAATGTGGGAGCCAGAGGACATCCCTGTCGCACCCGAAGGTGTACAGGGAAAGGCTCTGACTCCCGGCCACATAGTTTTACCCGGGCCCGCTCAACCATCATGAAGGTCCTTAATGATCGTGAGCAGAGGGTCAGGGACTCCGATAGCACGAAGAACAACCCAGAGCCCAGGCCTACTGATGGTATCATAGGCCTTGACCAGGTCAAGAAAGCAGAGATGTAGGTCTTGTTGGAATTCCCTACACCTCTGCTGTAGCAGACGGACAGAAAATATGGCATCCGTGCAGGACCGCCCTTTCCTGAAACCGCACTGGGGCTCGGCAAGCCTCTCCTCAGCGTGCCTAGCAAGGCGATGTTGAATAATCCTTGCCAGGACCTTTCCTGGCACACTGAGGAGTGAGATGCCCCTGTAGTTACAGGCTGTGCGGTCCCCCTTCTTAAAGAGGGGGACCACCAGGGCATCCTTCCAATCCTGCGGAACCCATCCAGTGGTCCAGACTGTTATGATGTCATATAGAGCAGTCTGGGCACCAACGCCACCCTCCCTGAGCATTTCGCTTGGGAGATCATCTCTGCCCGGTGCCTTTCCTGGTCTCAGACTCTGGATCGCCTTCAGTACTTCCTCAACAGATGGCACCTCAGCCAGCCACTCACAGGGGGTGACCTCTTCCAATATTTGAGGCACTGCAGCCTCAGCAGGGTTATCCCCACTTTGTGCCATGATGTCTTCCTGGCTGAGGGATTTTCCCTCCCCCAGGACCTCACAGAAATGCTCAGCAAATCTGCAAACCTGTTCCTGGGGGTCGGAGATTGGATTACCGTTTTTTCCCCTAATGATGGTAATAGGTGTGGCGCTGCAGGTAACTTTTTTGATGGAGTTAAATAGTGATTTGTGATCGCGGACCACTGAGGCAGACTCCATCTCTTCAGCAACCCGCGACCACCACTCATCCTTGCAGTGCCTTACGGCTCTCCGAACCTCCGAGCGAAGGCTGCGGTAAACCTCCTCATTCTCTGACGTGGGATGCTGTAGCCGATGAGAGTGGGCCTGTTGCTTTTTCTCAACTAACCTGAACACCTCCGTCAGCCAGGGTTTCTGGGGAGGTCTGGACTTTGCACCCAAAGCAGCCATTGCAACTGCATGAGTCACAGTCCTAAACCTCGCCCATTTACCCTCGCCATCAGGAGGAGTGGGGGACGATGCCAACCCCAGCTGCAAGCGATGATCAAATTCTCGCTTGCAACTTTCATCAGCTAACTGAGACCAGGCCACTTTAGGTTGGAATGGGGTCCTGGGTGTACACCTACTACCGGAGTGGAAGAATGGCAGGCTCATCTTACAGATGACTAATCGATGGTCAGAGGGCAGATCAGCTCCACGGTAGGTCCTGGTGTCAAGGACATGGGCTCGCATCCGCTGGTCCGTCACTATGTAGTCCAGCAGATGTTCTTGCTTGGACCCGGCATGCATCCATGATGTTGTGTGGATGCGCCGATGCCGGAAGAGCGTGTTGGTAATTACAAGCCCATGGGCTGCACACAAATCTAGCAGCCTCCTACCGTTGTTATTGAGCTGATCTGGCCCATGCCTTCCAATCCCTCCAGACCAGGTGCCAGCATCATGACCAACTCGGGCATTGAAGTCACCCAACAAGATGACTCTGTCCCGAGTGGCCACTTTAGCCAGCACCTGTGACAAGAGGTCATAGAAGGCATCTGACTCATCGGCTTTGCCTGCATCCGTCCACGGATGTTCGTCTTCGGTGGGGGCATAAGTAACCACGACCACCACTCCTCGCCTCCGGTTGATGGGAAAGCGAGCCCAAAGTATCCTGGGGCTTACAGCTTTGCACACCTCACCGCCACGCTCCCACGCCCCCTTCATTCTTTTGTTTAGAAGAAGAGCCACACCCTGTTGTTTGGCAGTCTCCTTTTCCGAGTGGAGGACTGTCCACCCCTCATGGTGCAGGAGCCAGAACTGGTCCACCGGACCTCCTGAATGCCACAGAGATCCAGGCGGTACCGGTCCAGCTCCCGACAAAGGAGTGGCAGCCTCTCCTCCGCAGTGAGCGTTCGAACATTCCACGTGGCCATCCATAGTGGTTTTTTGTTGTTTCTGGAGGATCCCCGAGGGTGAAGATTCAATCTCCTGGCTCCGTCAATTGGGGTTTGGCCAGGAGACGTCATAGACGCCTGTCCCCCCGGGGCCTCCGGCACAAGCTTATTTGTTACATTTTTATGTTTCAATCGTTGTTTAGTGGTAATGAATTGAAGGTGGAGGGGTTACCAGCCCCTCACACCCATCCAGAGCCCCCGTTTAGCCACTGTGGTGGTCACAGTCGCCATGAGGGAAGAGGGCCAATTGGCATTGGCCCTCCCCCCACAGCACTGTCCACGACAGTGTTGCCCGTCCGGCACTGCAAGGAGGTAGGGGGTTGTTTTTGCCGGACAGAGAGAGAGAGACAACCAGAGAGAGAGAGAGACACAGAGGAGAAACACAGAGAAAGACACACGCAGAGAGAGACACACACAGAGACACAGAGAAACAACGCCTCTGTGCCGAGGTATTATATATAGAGAGAGAAGGGGGGTGGTGAGGCAGAGAAATTAGCATGTCAATGAGAGACAAACGGGGATGAGATCTGCAGCAGGGGGCATGTAGAGCCAAGGGGGGGGGATGGGATCTGCCGCAGGCGGAGAGAAATTGGAAGCTTGAGAAATCAAACATCGTAAACTTATAAATGTAATGCAATGCAACACAGAGAGTTGGCTAACACAACAGTTAACACTTTACCTGGTTGAATACGTTCTTCCAAAGATTGCTAAATTTGAAGTTACGGCAGGAGGAGAGAAATTTGAAGCTTGAGAAATCAAACCTCGTAAACTTATAAATGTAATGCAATGCAACACAGAGACTTGGCTAACACAACAGTTAACACTTTACCTGGTTGATTACGTTCTTCCAAAGATTGCATGTGTCTTTCTCTGCGTGTGTGTCTCTCTCTGCGTGTGTGTCTCTCTGCGTGTGTCTCTCCTCTGTGTTAGTCTCTCTCCGTGTCTCTCTCCGTGTCTCTCTCCGTGTCTGTGTTTGTCTCTCTCTCTGCATATGTGTCTCTCTCCGAGCTTGCATTTATATACAGTTCTCACCTGATGACGGTTGCTTGTGTTGTAATCGAAACGTTGTGTTCTATTATTTATTTTATTTTGTCTTTCTACGTGACTTTACCGAAAGAACCAAAGAGTATTTGTATGCTTATTTATAATGATTGAATATCGTAAAAAAATTGAAAACACTGAAACACATATACACAAGACCTAAAAACATGTCATACAAGAATGTGCAAAAATAAGCTTTTTTATATAATGTCGTTGTCCGGCGTTTTTGAAAATCCGGTGCCCCTTTTCTCCCGAAGCCATGGGATAATCGATGATCTACTGTATCTCTGTAGTTTTTTTGTATTCCTGCAGCTCCCCGCTTTTCCCTGTGTCCCCTTGTCTGCCCGTGTCTCCCTGTGTATCCCTGAGTCTCCCTGTGACTCTGTGTATCTCAATGTGTCTCCCATGTCTGCGTTGCCCTGTCTCTCTGTCTCCGTGTGTGTGTGTGTCCTGTATCTCCTTTCGATAAAACAAGGGCCTTTTAAGAGACAGGTTCATTTTAGGAAATGCGCATCCCCGTGTCTGTGTCTTTGTAATGCACATAGTTTTGCTCTGATATCTGTTTGGTTATGTTGTCTTCGATTTAAATCTTCCCCTCTCTATCCCCATGTCTCTCTCTCCCTCTTCCAGTGTTTGTCTTCCAGTGTTTCTCCCAGCGTGCGTACTGGAAATCTGTGAAAAATAGATTAATAGCGCATCGGATTTCTTTAGAATTAAATAAAAATTATCATTATCTTTTTCTCCCCCTCTGTTCTTTCCTTGTTTCTCTCTTTCTTTGTGCGTGTCTCTTACCCGCTCTCTCCCGCTCTCCCTCTTGTCTCCCAGGTCCCACGTGATGATGTGGTGGAGGTGTCATCCTCGCTGCTTCGTGCTCTTCGTCTCCGATATAAATACTCAATGCTCGCCATGCATAGCTTCTTTCCAACCACGGCCCAGGCCCTCCTCCTCAACAGCACCACAGCGGCCACCCCGGGGACGAGCCCACAGACTATCCCTCCTCCGACTGCTACTGCTACTATCCCGAGGAATATCCATCCCACTACTGCTTGCCCAGAGACTAGGCCAGATCATATCCTTCCTTCTGCTACTACTACTAGTTTGAAGACTGTTGCTACTGCTACTAGCCAGACTACTACTACTAGCCCAGAGAGTATCCCTCCTGCAATTGCTACTACCCTGGAGACTATCCCTCCTACTACTGTTAAAGCGGAGAATACCGCTAGTGCCGCTGCTAGCCCACAGCCTCTCACCTCTCCGGGTGCCAGCTCACAGCCTTACCAAGGCTCCTATAGACACCAGAACCTTCCGAGGCTGACCCCGGTGACTCCCCGACCCCCGTCACACTCACCTTTCCCGGCGATGGCGGGGGTGAGTGGAGGGGTTGGGGGAGGGGGGGACCCATATGGGGACTACGACGTGAGTGAGTTCCCGGAGGACTGCGGATTCACCGTAGAGATGAGGGGAGGAGTGGCTCACGTGTACGATGGGTGAGTGAGATGCGGATACTCACTGAGAAGAGACTCTCAGAGACGCTCGTATATACATAATAATTCCATTTATATCACGCTTTTCATCAATCTCAAAGCGCTGTACAGAACACAGCAGCAGACATGCACAGCATAAAGACAATGATAGGAATACATTTAAAAAATAAATTTACGAAATTAACTAAAAGTTTAATAAGTGGAAGCATATACGTCTTACCTATAAATGTCATTTTTGTCTGTCTCCGTCTGTGGACGCACACTTGCGAAGGATTTGGCTCGCAAACCTTGGGGTTTACGTTTAAAAAAAAAGTAGCCATTTACCACGCCGTAAGCCCCGAGGTGAGCCAGTGCTATTCCGTTTTACCAACCGTCAACATTAAAGTAGTTAAATAAACAATTGAGTGCAATGTATCGTTATTTAATTATTTCCTCGCGCAGTGCTAAAGCTGCCCCGGGGGTTGCCCCTAGTAACGCACACGCGCCATCGGTGGAGGGGGGGGGATTTCTCATTCGCGTTCAAATTCCAACATACAACGCTGAGGTAAATTCTTTAGTGTCATGTCCTCTTCTCTCCCCCCCACCTCAATGTGTGCACTTACTAATATTAAAGCGCTTAGATAGTATTATTGTAGCGCGGGCAGGGGGGTGTTTGGGGGGGGCGGCTGTGGTAGTAGCCCAGTCCCCAGCTTGCCAAGGTGCCACCTCGGTCAGCTGGGCAATCTAGACGAGGCCAGGGGCTCTGCGCGGGACTAGGCCTCACCATGGCAATGTTAAGTGCTATTTTCTTGCTTTCACTAAACTCGCGTAGATAGAAAACAAATATTTCTGAAATAAGTTTGGAAATATTAAAATAATAATGTTTGTGTGTAGACAACTAATATTTCAAATTTAAGTTGCTAAATATTACAATATTACTCTTTGTTTTTTTCGGTAAAGTCACGTAGGTAAAAAATTAATTAAATCACGACGTTTCGGAAGCAACCCAAGCAACCGTCATCAGGTGTTGACTGCTCCATCAAAATTACTGAGGCGTGTGAATAGAGTTTATCTCGAGACAACGTATTTATATAGGTTGTTAGGGGGAGGGGAGGAGTCAAGAGGTCGGGGGGGGGGGTCTGTGACAAGGAGTGTGGATGGTGGTGCACGGGATTAGCATGAGTTAAGCCGATAGATAACCATCTGTATTCTTTTTTGTTGTGCAGCGCCTGCCCGGTGAGTGATGGTGGCGTATCAGGCTGGGAATAGAACACCACTGGAAGAAATGGATATAGCTGTACAATTATAAGGCAGCTAAAGTTTGACTTGGTTGATGACATCTTTCCAATGATTGCTTAATTTAAAACCATCCTCTCGGTTGAAGTTGTGTCTATGTTTGTATATCTGGATGCTTCATGGACAAATCTTTGGTGGTAGCCAGGAGGTTTGCAGAGTACTTTGGTATCGGAGAAAACAATATCATGAGAACCCGCTGTGTTGAAACAATGATCAGCCACGGTCGAAGAATTAGTTCTGCCGTGTTTCAAATCTGATTTGTGCTCGCGAATTCGGTCGTAAATATGTCGTTTCTTCTCCCTGATATAGCAGTCACCGCAGGTACAACTCAATTTGTAAACAGATTTGGAGGGTGGGGTTGGCAATTTTTGGAAACCTTTTAAATCAACTATTTACCCCCTACTTTCTATTACTTTTTGAGTCATGGCTTCTGCAAACCTCTTATAATTTTGTTGATAGGCAAATAAACAGACAAACTGGAAGCCAGTGCAGGGAGGCCAACACGGGTGTAATATGATGTAAAGAATGTGTTCTGGTTAACACCCTAGCAGCTGCACTGACTTACTTTGCAGATTAGGAGGGAAGTACATGTGTATAATGGGTGAGCGAGCCAGAGAATCACATGGAGGCACAGTTTTGCACAGAGACTTACAGAGATGTGTACAGATTTATATAATGGCTCCTGCTCTTTCCCCGCGTGTTTCTGCCCACTCGTCCCTCTTTCTCCCCGTGCATCCCTCTCTCTCCCCTTCCCGTACACATCTCTTCCCTTCTCTCCATGTAGGGATGAGCTGGTAGACCTTCCCTATGGTGACCTGGCAGCCTTTATTGCTGATATGAACATACTCATGGCTATGAGTATCAATGGACCCCTGTGAGTATATACTCACACATACAAAGATCCCCTGGATAGCTTGAACAGACTGTTGGGGCAAGTGCATCTATGAAGGCCGACATGGCACACGAGGGGGTGGGTGGCCAGCAGCATGCCTTCCTATCGGCGATGTTTACACACCTTGCCAGATACTCGTTTGAGGCTGAGTCACTGGAGTTAGCCAAGAGCGGGAATCGAACTTGGGTCCCTGGATTCGTAGCGCAGTGCAGAAACCATTGCGCAACCACTCCCCATTAATGCACACAACAGCCGCCTGCACAGAAGGTCATCTTGACACCGCTGGTGCCAATATCAACAAGTTCGATCAGCTTCACATCCTGTACCACATCATCCCATCTCTTCTCCAGCCCGTGCCATGCTCATGTAGCCCCCTCTATCCGGCCGCACAAGCTGCTTGTGGCATTGTATGTGGGCTACATGACCCAGCCAGCACAACCTCGCCTGCGTGAATATTTCAAGCTGGTGCAGATGTTCGTTTTAAATAGTAATGTTACTACTGACGCTCTTACTACTTTTGTTGCTGCTGATAATGTTGCTGATAATGATATGATATTTAATCTACCCAGGAAATCCTTCTGTTATCGTCGCCTGCAATTCCTATCGGCAAAATTTCAGATGCATGCACTGCTAAACGAGATGAAGGAACTATCGGCACAGAAGAGAGTTCCTCACAGAGACTTCTACAACATACGCAAGGTACTCGGAGACTCCAAGACAATTACAGAGACACATACTCATCCAGAGACTCAACCACAGAGACTCGCAGACTTATTCAGATAAGCTCAGATTCAATAGACCCATATGACTCACTCATAGACTAATGGGCTCCCTCAGGAGTCGCACAGACTCGCACAGATACAGACTCACTCATAGGGACTCGCAGTTCCATACATAGACTTACTCCAAGGTCTCTGCAAGTCTGTGTCTCAGTTTGTTTCTGTTTAAGTTTGTATCTGCGTGTCTGTGTCTCTTTGTTTATCTCTGCATTTGGTTGTGTGTGGTTAGTATTGAATAACTGTTATATATAACTCTCGAGTCGCCCATGGTGTCATGGGTGACTCAGCTGGGAATGTTTTCTCCTTACTGTAAGTTTAGGCATGAGTTGTGTCTGGGTGTGTGCAGTGCTGTGTGGCTTATCGGCATCAGTTTCCCCTTTCCATTGTCTCTGTGATTGTGAGTAGCGGTAGTGCAATGCAGCGACCCGTGTTCAATTCCCGCTCATAGCCAACACCAGTGACTATTACAGGAACCGGTCCTGTGCCTCCCCTAGGTCGACCCAGTCTCGAATGCGTGCCTGGTGCAGTGTGTAAACATCACCACTGGGGAGACAAAGGCAGCCGGGGGTGGTGCTGGCCACCCACTCCCTCGTGTGCAGTGACATGGCTCATAGGTGCTTGCTAACAGCACTTGCCCCAACAATCTGTTAAGGCTATACTGAGGATCTTTGTCTTGTTTTGTGTTTATTTCAATTGGATGGGTAAAGTGTGGTGGCGTGCAGTATGTTGGGGTACAGTAGTCTATGATTGGTGTTGTAGTTTGTGGTGTGGTTTGGTGTGTATTGTGTGGCACAGTGTATGGGAGTATGACTTGACGCAGTGTGAGGGTAAGTGCAGTGGGGTTGACCTGAGTAGGTGGGGGTGGGTGTGAATGGGGCCGGGCGTGTTGGGGTGGAGGTGAGGATGACGCGAGTGTGATTAGGGGGGTGTATATGTCTCTACATTTGTCTTTGCATGTAACAAGATAAGTGTGTACCGAGGTGCTGATAACCGCTTCACTTAGAACAAATTTACATCAGTAACTATGGTTGAAACACCCATTTAAGCTTGTGCTTCGAGGCCTCAGGGGGAAGAGGCATCAATGACGACTTCTGGAAAAACGGCATTTGGTGGAGCCAAACTTTACCGATCCTCGAGGAATTAAAAAAAAATACACTTCAGGAAAACGCTGAGGTTGGCTACGTGGAATGTCCGAATGCTTACTTTAGAGGAGAGGCAGAGGAGCGACGCTCACAATTACGAGCAGAGCGCCGAGCGTCTAAAACACAGAGTTGGCACATTGGGGAACACAGTTGGTGCATCTGCCAGTCATCTCAGTGAACCCATGGCAGCTGGGTATGTTCGGTATCCTGCCATCGGCCCTCCGACACTTCACGTGGCCTTAAAGTGCACCTAGCATGTCACAAGTGCCGTGGTAACGTCACTGCCACCTAGTGGTGAATGGCAGTTATAATAATCAGGCACATTGTCTATATCTTTGTTTCTGTGTGTCTCTGTGGCTTTAGGTGGACACACATATCCACGCCTCATCTTGTATGAATCAAAAACATTTGCTGAGGTTCATAAAGAGGGCAGTGAAGAGGGAAAGCGACGAGGTGGTGCACAGAGACCAGGGGAAAGAGCAGACGCTCAAACAGGTACCACACATCAACACGCACACCTGGCCCAACCACTGCTAACCATATAATAATACAGCAAGCTTCTCTACACATACCACACACTGAAGCATATACAGTACCTTATAACCCTACATTATACAACAACAGCAACCGCCATTTGCCACTAAGTGGCGGTGACGTCACCACTGTGCTTGTGCCAGGCTATGCGCACGTTGAGGCCACCTGAAGTGTCGAATGCCCGCGCTGGCAGGAGGTCACGGGGCAGACCCAGGTGCCACGTGTCAACTGACTGAGATGACTTGCCGATGCACCAGCTGCTCCTTATTGCGGTACCACGGGGTACCAAATAATACAAAATGGCCGAGGCAATTAAATATTTTATTTCTGGAACACTATTTTTTCCAGGGGTGTACTTAACTCCGCGTTCAATCCAAAATCAGTGCTACTCCGTGATGTCGAAACGCCAAACAGCATAAAATTATCCGTTCTCGAAAAATTAATAGTGCATCGTGTACAGCTCGTCGAGATGAGTCGAATGCCGCATCGCCGACCATCAACAGACAAAAAATGACTGCATCACATACATTATGCGAGTGCCGGGGTGCTATGGAACCCTGGGGCACCGCCCCCTACTATGCCAACTTGCTGTGTTTTAGCCGCCCGGCGCTCTGCTCATTGTGAGCATCGCTCCTCTGCCCTCCGTTGTTGTTGGAGGTCGACTGCCTCCAACTGCCCAGTAGCGTCCTTCACGAGCCTCCTCCACAGAGGCCGATCTTGACACCGCTGGTACCAGTCATCGGCAGGTCCACTCAGCTTCACATCCTCTTGTACCACATCACTCCATTTCTTCTCTAGCCTGTGCTCTGCCCATTTAGCCCCCTCTATCTGGCCGAACAAAAGCTGTTTAGGCATGCAGTGGCTGGGCATGCGGGCTACATGACCCAGCCAACGCAGCCTTGCCTGCCGGAGGAGCTCACCGATGTGACTTTGTCCAGATCTTTCAAGGATTTGTGAGGTCACACAATCCAGCCTGGTTAAACCCAGGATGGATCGTAGGCAGGCCAGCCTAATTGTTTCAAACTGGCGAAGATGTTCCATTAGGGGGGTCCACGATTCCCAAGCATAGAGAAGGGAGGGCATGACTAGCCAAGAACACCTGAAGCTTCGTATGGAGCGATAGACGAGGTAGCTTTCACACAGTGTTACGCAACCAATGAAAAGATAATGCCGCTCAACTAATTCAGAGTGTGACCTCTGCTGTCAAACCGGAGCCGGTCATGAGCACACTGCCCAGGTTTGGGAAACTTTCCACTCTCTCCTCAACTGCCCATCACCAATTGGGAGTTGTGGGGGTGGAGTGACTGATGGTACAAAATACCCAGGCAGGTGCTTAGTTTGGTGGGGCTGATAGTAAAGCCCCACCTCTTAGTGGCACGCTCCAGGTTCAGCAGCAGCATCTCCAACTCCTCCTCTGAGTGAGCAGCAATTACCAGATCATCGGCAAACATAACATCGTTGACCAATAGGGAGCATTCCTTGACCACACCCGGGCATCGATCAGCCTCCCATTGTATCTGTATCAGATGGAAATTCCTCCAGTACAGCCATCGAAGGCTTCACAAACTACGTGGTAAAAATAGATGTTAAATAATGTGGAAGCCAGAGGACATCCCTGTCACACCCCAAGGTGAACAGGGAAGGGCTCTGACTCCCGGCCACATAGTTTTACCCAGGCCCACTCACCATCATGAAGGTCCTTAATGATTGTGAACAAAGAGTCAGGGACTTTGACACTACGAAGAACAACCCAGAGTTCAGGCCTACTTGGTATCATCGGCCTTGACCAGGTCAATAAAGCAGAGATGTAGGTTTTGTTGGAATTTCGTACACCTCCGCTGTAGCAGGTCTGGACCGTGTACCCAACGCAGCCATTGCAGCTGCATGAGCCACAGTCCTAAACCTCGCCCATTTCCCCTCGACATCAGGGAGGAGTGGGGGACGATGCCAACCCCAGCCGCAAGCGATAATGAAATTCTCGCTTGCAACTTTCATCAGCTAGCTGAGACCAGGCCACTATGGGTTTCAATGGGGTCCTGGGTGTACACCCACCACCGGAGTGGAAGAAGGGCTGGCACTTCTTACAGATGATAGTCAGTGCGCGGATCAGCTCCACGGTAAATCCTGGTGTCAAGGACATGGGCCCGCATCCGCTGTTCCGTCACGAAATAGTCCAGCAGATGTTCTTGCTTGAACCCCGCATGCATCCATGATGTGTGGATGCGTCGATGCCCATGGGCTGCACACAAATCTAGCAGCCTCCTATCATTGTTATTGAGCTGATCTGGCCCATGCCTTCCAATCACTCCAGACCAGGTGCCAGCATCATGACCAACTCGGGCAATAAAGTCACCCAACAAGATGACTCTATTCCGAGGGGCCATTTTAGCTAGCACCCGTGACAGGAGGTTATAGAAGGCATCTGACTTATCGACCTTGCCTGCATCCCTCCACTGATGTTCATCTTCGGTGGGGGCATAAGTAACCAGGACCATCACTCCTCGCCTCTGATAGGAAAGCGAGCCCCAAGTAGCCTGGGCTTACAGCTTCCCACACCTCACGGCCATGCTCCCACACCCCCTTCATTCTTTTGTTCAGAAGAAGAGCCACTCCCTGTTGTTTGGCAGTCTCATGCCCCGAGTAGAGGACTGTCCACCCCTCATGGTGGCAGGAGCCAGAGCCGGTCCACCGGACCTCCTGAATACCACAGAGATCCAGGCGGTACCAGTTCAGCTCCCGACAGAGGAGTGGCAGCCTCTCCTCCGCAGTGAGCATTCGAACATTCCACGTGACCACCCGCAGTGGCTTTTTGCTGTTTCTGGAGGAACCCCGAGGGTGAGGATTCAATCTCCTGGCTCCGTCAAATGGGGTTTAGCCAGGAGATGTCATGGACACCAGTCCACCCGGGACCTCCGGCACAAGCTTAGTTAGATATGTTTGTCGTGGTTTAGTGGTACTTGGATTGAAGGTGGAGGGGTTACCAGCCCCTCGCACCCATCCAGAGCCCCCTTTGGCTGCTGTGGTGGCTACAAATGTCATGAGGTGAATGGCCAATCAAAATTTACCCTCCCCCCATGGCACTGCTCACCACAGCATTACCGTCCTCCTCCAACGAGGAGGTAGGGGGTTGTTTTGCCGAACTACAGTATATCTATTATACAATACGCTATATCAGCTACAATACAGTATAGGAATCCCCTACTATAAGTTGACGCATTTTGTGGTTTCACATATACGTTGCTGATGAATTGGGGAACATATTTCCTAATAACTGTAATATTTTGGATATGCGTAAAAAAAAAACTTTTTTTGCGCATTTTTTTAAACAAAGGACGCACGCGGTGAAAACAGACTAATCTGCAATGTGATACTATACTATACGCGCATCGCATGTTTTACGTGGGGGGAGGGGAGCCCTGTACGTGCTACTCGCTGTAACAGGACCAAATTAATTTGTGACAATGATAATTTGTGTGAATTTACAGGGGAAGCCAGTGGTCGTCCATGGATGGAATAGCAGCCCAAAAATGCCACCAATGGGCTTTTTTATCCACTAATTGTGACAGGAATCCAGTACTGATTTTTTAAAAATCCTCTGCTAGATCAATGCTTAATCACATAGACAGATGGATAATTTTGCTGCTGAAAAATCGTATTTGGGCAAAGTCACGCCCAATTCTTCCATATGTACACTACGTTATACGCTACGTAATATACATTACACTCTACACATCTATTTCACTCCATTATTCACATTGATATGGACAATTAGCCCAGCCATTACTATCTCAACAGTAACTCTATGCACAGTAATTTATTGTCACTCTTCGCTTAATGTCGGGGGTACGTTCCCGGTAAATGCAACAACGTTAAGTGAAACATTTTCCTATAAGAAACAACGTAAATAGGGGATGTTATGTCCTTGGGAAATTTCCTATCACACTTAAGAAAATAATAAACTTTTTTCACGTACGTATAAAAAAACTAATAATAACACTGGTGATTAAATGGAGCTATAAGTAGAGAAATGGTTAGGTTAACACCATTGATGCTTGTGGAGTGAGGTGTTGGAGCCACAGGGACACATCAAATGATTGTTGCACAACTTCTTCTTTTATAGGTCGAGTTGCTTGTAGCATTGCAAAGTATCAGTTGTTTTCCTGCACACTTAAGAACTGCCCTCTCTGCTTGCATCATCTTCACTAAAAATCTCCCATGCCTTGATTAAGATGTGGCAGATTTGAAAGTTGCAATGACACCCTAATTCACCACTTCATGGCTTTGGCTGGATCACCAGTAAACTGAGAGGAATGTGGCGTTGATTTTTATTTTAAATCCACACCGATAACAGGCGCTCCATATCACCGGCTGCAAAGCCGATAACAGGCGCTCCATATCACCGGCTGCAAAGCGGCGTAATGATTCTAATTTGCTTTTCAGTATGATTACCTTCCTACACATCGTGCCGCTTGAAGCAGTAGGATCACTTCTTGGTCTTTCAGCACTCGTGTTGAACAGGGTGGGTGAGTTGGTGGCCAGCACCAAAGACAAAGATCTCCCTGTAGCCCTTAGCAGACTATTGGAGCAAGTGCTGTTAGCAAGTAGCACCTGTGAAGGATGGCACGGCACACGAGGAGATGGGTGGCCAGCACCACACATGCCCAGTCACCTTTGTCTCCCAAGTGTCTACGTTTAATACACACCACACCAGGTATTAATTTGGGGCTGAGTCGACTTAGAGGAGGCCCAGGACCTGGTTCAATTAATCGCTGCCACTAGTGTTGGTAGGAGTGGCTGTGAGCAGCAACCAAACTCAGGTCTGCCAGGTTTGTAGCGCAGTGCACTAACCACCACTGCTCCCCACTCACTCTCACTCGCAACGATAACAACAACCGGCGTTCTCTAAGTGGCAATGACGTCGCCACAGTCAACTAAGATGATGGTATGCTGCCACGTGCTGTATCATTCCGCGTACTGTATCATACCGCTCACCTGTGCAGCCCAAGAAGACTTCCCATACAGTATGGCCGCGTAGAGATGTACTGTGTTGGTAGGGTTCGTTGTCTAGCAACGTACATGGTGCGCAGCCGCCTTGCTCTCCACTGTGGAAAGTAGTTGCCCACCGCCAGTGACGTAATAGCGATACCACGCGACGTTAGATACATACGTGAGTAGTGATTCATTGGTGACGTTGTAGCGATACAACGTTAAATGGGCCGACGTTAAGCGAGGAGTGACAAAGACTACAAACAGTAACACAGCACTTTTTGCTGATGATGAAGCTGATGATGCTGATGTTTATAATACTGTTGCTGCTGCTGATGATTCTGATTTAGGTGTTTGAAGACCTCAATCTGACTGCATTCGATCTCAGCGTGGACATGTTGGATGTGCATGCGGTAATACTGACTTGCAGATGCACAGACTTGCATACACCTAATATTTTCACAAAGGCTAACAGTCTGTCATAGAGCTGGTAGAGACACAGACTCGCGCTTCTACTCGCACTATTCACTCATCAATTTACGCAATTTTAATTGTACTGTTTCTTTCTGGGCACTATGTGTGTGTGTGATGTCTCAGGACAGGAACACATTTCACCGGTTTGATAAGTTCAATGCCAAGTACAACCCTGTGGGGGAGTCGATCCTCAGGGAGATTTTCATCAAGACTGACAACTGCATCGGAGGGAGATACTTTGCCCACATAATCAAGGTGAGAGAGATGCACGGGAGATGAGAGAAAGGGGATACAAGGAGTAAAGGAGAGGAGATAGAGTAAGAGATAAGAGGAGGCCGGGAGAAATGGAGAGATACACCGGGGAAGGGACATGGGCAGAGGGAAGAGATAACATGGGGAGGAGAGATACAGGAAGATAGAGAGAGAAATGAAGAGGAAGTTGATATCGAGGGAGGAGGGAAAGGATGAGTGAGGGAGGCAGAAGGCAAAAGGGAGACCGGGAAAGGGAGAAGTTGGGAGGAATAGATGGTGAGAGCGATGGAGACAGGAAAAGATGGAGTAGAAGGAAGAAGAGACACACGTGGAGAGGGGGAGATATGGGGTGAGATGGGAAGTGTCATCAAAAAAACACAAAGTGATGTCATTCACCATCTCTGCCATTCAAAGGTCACATGACTCGAAGTGCTGTCTCTCCCCCCCCCCCCCTTTACAGGAAGTAATGTCAGACCTGGAGGAGAGCAAGTACCAGAATGCCGAGCTGCGTCTCTCCATATATGGGCGCGAGAGGGGCGAGTGGGAGGGACTGGCGAAGTGGGCAGTGACTCACCGAGTCTACTCCCACAATGTGCGCTGGCTCATCCAGATCCCTCGCCTATAGTGAGTGAGCTTCCTGGTTACGGGGACCCTCCAAAGCAAGGAAAATGTATATAGGGGATCCACCCAAATTGGGTGCCTCACATAGTGTCCCTTTAATAAATATAGCATATTTTGTGAGCAAACACAGAAATAATAATAAACACAATTTATAACGCAAGTATATTTTGTGAATGGGACACAATGCTTTATGGAGAAGTTTAACAGACTTTCGCGACCAATATTATTCACAATATAGGTTTTCTGGGGTTAGATTGCGTAAATATAAATGTGTCGTTAAGCCCGCCACCACTCGACACAGCCAATTCATAAGGTTTGTCACGTAAACAAAACGTGCAAATTAGTTACTACTTTAGCACACCGGTGTGTTGGAGAGTAACCCACAACATTTACGATTCAAGTACCATTACGTTTTTCTGGGAATTACAACCAGCTTCATCAGCTGACGGCCAGAATTGTGGAGAAATCTTCCTCCTGTTTTTTGGTCTTTTGGTTGAGAACTCAGAGGCTTGGAACCAGAGATCAAAGTCTATCGCACGCAGCCTAAAGAGCTGAGAGCCAGACAGGTGACCCTTGAGCTGTTGCTTGCAGGTGGATGGTGATGTTTGGATGTGGCGTGGGCGTGTTTGCATTGGGAGGGAGTCCCAGATGGCCGGTGCAGCTATGGAGAAATGCTGCTCAGCCAAAATAGCCTTGGTTCTTGGTACAAGATGAGTGCAATGTTTGACGAAATTCATTGGAGGAATGGGCTTTTGTATGGTCATTGGAGCCAGAATTGGAATCAGTATGGTGGGAGACCTTGAATATGAGCCCCGATGGCACAGCAATTTTTTTACTGTGTTCCTGATGCTATGGTGAGCCGGTGCAGAGTTCTTAGCGTAGCCATGGAAGACACATGGCCATGCCTCCTAATGATGAGAACAGCGGTGACAGTTTGTTTCCAAGCTGTTGTAGTTTTCTGAGGTGTTTTTTCCCTAAAAGTTCCCGAGGTAAGGATGGCCGTAATCAAGCGAGAGCCAACGATACAACAAGCCCCCCGAGTGCTTGCAGCGGCCGGAGTCAACGTTGGGGCGGATGTGCCGCCACGATGGCCTGAGACGGTGATTACGTGTCTCTTTATTTTGCGTTCAGGACATGCTTGTCAATGGAGAAGGAGGAGTCAAGTTGATGCCGAGGATTTTTCAGATGATTTGAGAGGCTAAATGTGGAGCCAGCGATTAGTAGAGTTTGAGGGAACGACACCCGTGTTGGACCATAGCCTGGTGCCTTGGAAAAAGAGCCCACGGACATGTCCAGGTTAAATTGGTGATTAAACCGATACCAGTGCTGTAAGAGGTATAACTCGCAAGGTTAAGTGGACCCAGGTCTGAGGTTGGAGTGGCTGTGATCATTAATTCTGGGACTTTTGATGAGGCGACTGATTGGGAAGATGTAGGCCGAGAAAAGTAAACGAACCAAGGATGGATCCCTGAGTGACACCTGCGTTGGGTTTGACGACTGGGATTGAGGACTTGCCAACCTTGACGTAGAACCTTATGTCAGAGAGGTAAGATGCAAGCCACTGTGGAGCTGTGGCATTGATGGTGAAGTTAGATTCTAAGCTTTGAATCAAAATCTGATTTAAAGCGTCAAAGGCGACAGAAATGTCAAGGCTGATGATAGAAACAGGACGAGTGTGCTGGGTGGCAGGCAGACAGAAGAGGGCAATAGTTGAGGGTTGAAGTGATGTCATCTTTGAATCGGACAAGTGTGAGGCACTTAAGTTTGGAGATGGATGATACATTTTTGATGGGGTGGTAGTTTTAAGGGTCATCAGCGTCTGAGTCAGGTTCTTAAATGGAGGTGTCACTTGGCTCAATGTATGTAAGAGAGGGGAAAACACTCGTCTGGAAGGAGGAATTGGCAAGGTGAAAAACTATCATTACCAATTTGTTAGTGCACTGCCTAAAAAAGTTAATGGTAAGATATTTAGGGGAGAAGTTTTAGTCCAGGTGTTGTCGATTAGATTGAGAACTTCTAGGCATATAACAGGTGAATTCGATGAGAGAATCAAATGAGGGAGTGAAAGAAGTAATGGCTGGGGTTTGATCTTGACAGACCGAAGGAGACATCGTGATGGTGTAGGCGATGCTGGTGAGTTTTGTCAAGAAAGCGACTATACTTAAAAGGAAGCGAAGATTCCGGTGATCGCACACGGTCACCATTTATCAGCGATGGAGAATTGGCGTGAAGTATAGAGCAGAGTTGACGTGGGTCAGTTGGCCGCAGAGATGTGATCGTTTGTGTGAAGTGCGCCAGGCCACGATGAGCTTTGTGGGTGGTGGCTCTACCAGCGAGGCGATGTGTAGCATGATCAGCTTTGAAACCAGAGGTGAGAAGAAGATTCGGCATGGTGAGGTTTAAGGAGCCAAGATTGCGAGAGTTGTCGGTGATTGTTGGAGTAACTGGGCAATAAATGGTAATAATGGAGTTATGAGACTGGGACAATTCCTCATAGTTGGACTTGACAATTGGATACGTGCATGATTATTATATGATGCTGATGACAGACTTGTCTCTCCTTTGTCACCCTATGTCTCACCCCATGTCTTCCTTTCTGCCCATGCCTCTGTGCAGTGATGTGTACCGCAGTCGGAATCATCTGGAGAGTTTTGAGGAGATGCTGGGAAACATTTTCCTCCCTCTCTTTGAGGTGTCGATTGCTCCACAGAGGCACCCGGAGCTGCACCTCTTTCTCCAGCACGTGCGTGCCTCCCCACATCTCCTCACGTCTCCCGGCGTCTACCCGTATCTCTACCTCTCCATGTATCCCTGTCTCTCCCTCTCTTTCCCCATGTCTTGCCTTGTCTCTCCATATCTCCCCTTTTGCCGTTTTTTCGTGTATCTTTCCGTGTCTCCCCTTGTCTGTATCCTGGTGTGTCTCCGTGTCTCGTTGCATCTCCCCGTGTCATCTTTCTGTCTTCCTCTCTCATATCACGTCTTCCCCCCTCGCCCTATATGTCCCAGTGTGTTTCCGGTGTCTCCCTGTATAGCTTCGGGTCTCTCCATATATTTCAGTGTGTCTCCTAGTTACTGGATTTTACAGTGTGGACTTGGGGCCCCAATGTCTCATTGTGTCCCCATGTTCTGCCCGTTCAACACAGGACTATTGAATGTGGTCTGCTGTATGGAAATTGCTGGTAATTTACAAGATAATTAGCATTAACATGTAGGTTATTGTAGTCAATAAATTGATATGTTGATTTTTATCTTAGGCCTTGTGGTAGTTTTATGCCAAAATTCTTGTCACTCACCCTCCACCACCCAACGAGATTGTCACATTTCCAAAGATATTATTTGTGCTTTCCGATGTATTGATCAAATTATGACCAATACAACTCCTCACCGGTGGCTGAATACTTTCGATGGCTTAATGTAACATCAGCATATGGCGACATTTCAATCAAACTGCTTAGAGCTTTTAAAAGTAAATTAAACTCTCACATGGAGTGGCTGCTTCAGCTGACTCTGCTCTCCGGCTGTGACATCAATAACTGCGAAGCATTAGTCATTTATTTGTAATTTGGGTATAGATAATTTTAATGTCATTATACGCGTGCAGTTTATACAATTTGCGGATTAACCGTGCACTTGAGATTTTGATATTAATAACTCATGGATTTTCCCTTGAGCCCAAATTAATAATCTAAAAACAGTTATACATTGTTATTTTTGGAAATGTTTATGACAAATCATAAGTGCTTAAACCGAACAAATATTTGCTCCGGTTAATCCGAAATCCACGTGATTGCTGCTACGGTAGAGTAGTTGCATACCTTTACAACAGTGGGCAGAGTTTGTTTGATTTTGATTGGCATGGCTCTGCTATCCACTTAGTGGGCCAAGTCTTCTGCGCGGGAGCAGGAAAGTGTTATTACTGAGCACGTGCATCGATCAATCGATCGTTAGTATTCATTCTAAATCAAAAGAGTAACAATCAAAATCATCAGTTGTGCTTCATTTTGAGTGATTTATCCGATCAGTTATTTTGTGAGTTTTCATTTATATGTAGCGACATCATTGAACGCTCTATGTAACCGCCGCTACTTATGGCCTATAGTAACGGCCTTGGGTCAACAGGGGGCAGAAGTGAGGCCGTTGGGCCAAGGTTAACCCCAATGTAGCTCTGGACCAGGGGTACAGACCCCAGGCCCCTCCGGACGGTTTCAGAAGGGAGGAGTGGCCAGGGCGGAGTAAGCCAGAAGCCGGTATAAAAGCCGGTCCCCTGAACGGGACCGGCAGTCGTCGTTCACCTGAAGACTCAAGAGCCACCCTGGAGTTGCCACCTTGAAGACCCGAAGCGAAGAGCCCAAAGGACTGAACACAAACCTCTGGCTAGGGTCGGGCAAAAGCTTAACCAGTGAAGAGGCTAGAGCATAACCAGTGTTAGGCAGGCTAGCCGGAGGAAATACCTCCCTAAGTATCGGGTGGAAGGGGCCGTACCCCTTTTTGTTATTGTTATGTTATAATAAACGTGTTGCCTCCAGACGAGAGAAGTCTCCGCAAGTTTTATACTCACTACATAAACATTTTAGTGGTTTTTTGAATCGAGATCCATGTAAATATATTTAGATTTTCCACGATTTATTATCTGCGGCCATCTTCCTTGTCTACTACATTTAGAAATACATTTAATTGATTTGCAAAGAAGACTATTGAAACGGATTTCTTAAAATAACAAAAAAACTATAAGGATAGGTCTTCTTGGTTCATTCAGTAAAGTCACGTAGAAGGGAAATAATAAAATAATAACATATTAAAACATAATCAAATACAATTCTCACGACGTTTCGGCCACAACGCAAGCAGCCGTCCTCAGGTGAAGAACAGGTCTGTTGGAAAGACAGCGTCTGAATGAACACCACCAAGCTTCGCAGCGTATATTTAAGATGGGTTACAGGAGGAAGGGCGCCTTGACAAAGGAATTTGCATATCAACAGAGGAATTTAGCATATTTATGGAAAATGCAGATATGGGATTAGTCACTACTTGTGGATGTGTAAGAGAAAGAACCAAGAAGATGAATCCTTGCAGTCACGAAAGCTTTAAATCGAAAAATAAGAATAGGCTTTACACTTTCTGGCAATTAAGCAGGAGATGTTAAAATGTTCAAACACCAAATAGATACCTATTGCACGGCATCAAGTCTGTATTAACCACACATACTTGTGGAAAACCAAGCAAACAAACATGCTCTGATAATATATACATTGTCTTTGAAACGGATTGGCCTACACCAGAGGCAGCCTTCTTTATGGCCTTGCCTCACCAGTGCCAGACTAATTTTTTTTCAATAGCGCATACTTGTCAACTCATACGGTTTACCCGTAATTTTATACCGGGAAATTTTCAGGCCTATACAGCGTACAGCCGTTTCAATATGAGCAAATGTTTTTTTTCTCCCTTGTGATGGGACATTTTCAGATGAACTTTGAGATTTATAAAGGCACGGGGTAACCAATGAGGTCTGAGTTGGTCTATAATAAGGTAGGCACTGATAAAGGGTTGACAGATATGATAACGTATCCCACTACTATTTCTGTCCTCGTCCTTAAAACCCTAACCACCATCCTCCTCCCCCTTCCCGTTCTAAACCTCGCCCCTCCCTTTTCCTGTCCTCACGCTTCCTTGCCATTCCTTCCTCTCCCCAACACTCAAATGCCATCCCTTTTCCCCATCATACTAATGTACAAATTTTTTATTCTTGTAAAGTGCTTTGACTCAAGCGTGAAATAAAATCCTAAAAATATAAGATACTGGGAAAAAGGTCCCAATAGATTACAATTATAATAGCCCAGAAATGTCCATAACATGCGTTACGTCACTCCACATGCCATTCCCCCCCCCCCCCGTCATTAATAATAAAATAATGAGCGGGTGGATTTTCACACTCAAGCGGAAAAAGGTCGAGCGGAAAGATATTTTAACGCAAATTCGCTTTAAATTGTACGCTCCTTTATTGCAAGTTAATCAAATAAATAATTATACGCAGCAACACAGTGTATTTGGTGTTTTTATTTATTTCTTCAGCACTTGAAACAAAAGGTAAGTAATTTTTTTGCTTCTAAACTCTTTGGTTCTTTATACCTACGTGACTTTACCGAAAGAACCAAAGAGTATGGATTCCTTTCCATTTAAAGCTTTCGTGACTGCAGGGATTCATCTTCTTGGTTCTTTCGGTAAAGTCACGTAGCAGGGAAATAATAAAATAATAAAAATAAAACATAAAATACATTGTTTTATTTTTATTATTTTTTTCGGTAAAGTCACATAGAAGGGAAATAATAACATAATAAAAAGAAAACAATAAGATACATTATGTTTTATTTTTATTATTTCCCTTCTACGTGACTTTACCGAAAGAACCAAGCAGAAGTATGGATTCCTGCGGTCACGAAAGCTTAAAATCAAGATTTTGCTTCTAAATTATGATAAAATAAATACATGTCTCCGTCATTTTTCAGACATTGTATCGATTTTAAATTGAATACAACCCCAGCGAGTGAAATCACAAGAAAACGTAAATGTACATTTTAAATATTACAGCTTCTGTCCTAGGATGGCCAAAAGGCTAATTTAAGGTCAGTCACATGAAGTGAGGTATTTTATGACAGAGTTTGGTGCAAGCATCAGTGCCATTAATACAGTACTACAGTGAAATGCAGTGTAGTGTTTGATGACATTCTTTCGTGCAAGATCCACTGCCATTAAATGTATTCACGATACTATTATACTGTGCTCAATTTTATCGGAAATATTACAGCTTCTGTCCTAGGACGTGCAAAAGGCTAGTCTTTAAATAATATCTTAAAATGTGACAATCTGGTTGGGTGATTGAGGATGAGTGACTAGAACTTTGATGTAACATTTCCACGGGGTTTAACTCAAATAAATACGGATCAAGTTTAAAGCGGTTAGATGTAGCTGAAACCTGGATAGCGTCACATGCGCCAAATGCGGTGAAGATGGACACCACACTCCATGTGTGCTCTCCGAGGTTCTTCAATTTGTGAAGTAGTTCCAGTCAGGTTATGTCTTATCACAACTCTGGCTGTCACCTGATGAGGCTGGTTGTAATTACCGGCAAAATGTCATACTCTGAATTGTAAATGTTGTAGGTTTACTCTCTAACACACCAGTGTGCTGAACTAGTAACGAATTGGCATGTTTTGTTTAGGTGACAAACCTTACTAATTGGCTGTGTCGGGTGGTGGCGGGTTTAACAAAACATTTATACGTATGCAATCTAACCCAAAAGCCTCCATTATGGGTCTTTTAACTTGTACTTTATTTATCTTCAACACAATATACAACCTACAGCACATACCAACTTGTGGGAATTACTCTGTTTAGATACCCTGAGCTCTATCTTGCCAGCTCCCCTTGTCCACTTCTCCACCCTTCTCCAACTTTCTCTGTCTCTCCACCAATCCCCATCACCTCCCATAACTGTCCTCTGACTCCCCCATGTATATTTCACTTCTCCCATCCATGATTTTTTCATATTAATCTCTCCAATCTGATTTGAAGTGTTTCACCACCGTAAAATCAGACTGTGTGCTCACACGTCAGCTCTCTATGTGATGGGTCGCCAATGGGAATTGAGCACTCCTTATTTCAACTCAGTTCAATAGATTCAGTGAGTGTCGATTTGTTGTTTATTCGTTGAATAGGATTCATTTCTCAGTGCCCCTTCCAAATTGGCAAGTGAGGTGATCGACTTTTGCTGATCACATTAGTTTGAGTCTTTATCTTTGATTTTGCATCAGTAGATTTATTTACTGGATAGCTAAATTCGATCTACCATTGTATTTCTGTACAACGGAGTGAGTCTAGTTTTTGTATGAGCGTGGGTGTCTGAGTCTGTGTATCTTTGTGCGAATCTGTCTGTGAGTATGCATGTCTCTATGTGAATTGTGTCTACACATCTCTGTAGGTCTCTGTGAGTGTCTCTATGCACCACTGTTTGTATGTGAGTTTGTGTGTCTCTGCACTTATTTGCATTTATACACATCCACTTTTTGTGTGACAGTTCCAGCAATGTTGTTGATCGGTTATTGTTGTCGCGTGACCGCTATACAGTCTGTGGTGACCTAAACTGTCCAGGATTTTCAAACACATGCTTCCTTGTCTCCAGGTGACTGGGTTTGACAGTGTGGATGATGAGTCGAAGCCAGAGGAGGGCGTGTTCACTGTGAACAGTCCGCTGCCCGGGCAGTGGACTCAGAGCAAGAACCCCTCGTACTCGTACTACCTGTACTACACCTATGCTAACATCACCGTGCTCAACCACCTGCGCCGGTGAGTTCCTCAGAGTTCTTGCGAGTCCCTGTTAGACTCTGTGAGATCCACTGAGACTGTGTCTCAGAAGTGAGTCTCTATGTCTCTGTGTAAATGTGTGTCGATGCATCTACGCTGGTTTCTGTGTTCGTCTGCGTATATCTGTGAATCTCTCTGAGTGAGTGTCTCTGTGCATGTCTGTGGGTCTCTCTGTCTTTAAGTGATTGTGTGTCTCTGTGAGTCTATGGGTCTCTTTGTGGGTCTCTGTGAGCCTGTGAGTCGTCTGTGTGAGTCTGTAGATCTCTTTCTGAGTCTGTCGGTATCTGTGTGATTATGTCTCTTGAGTGGGTCTGTATTTGAGCCTGTGGATCTTAACTCATCGTTTGAGTGAGTCTCTGCATCTGTGAGTCTGTGAGTTTTTGGGTCTGTGTGAGTGTCTCTGAATGAAGCTGTGTCTCTGTGTGAATCTTGTGAGTCTCTCTGAGTCTATCGCTGAAGGAGTCTCTGTGCCTTGATGTGAGTCTGTGTCTTTGAAGTCATCACCACTCCCGATGCTGGCTGCACTTGCAAATAGTCCTACAATCCGACGCAAGAACGAATGTCACATTGAGAGAATAAAAAAAATAACCTAACGAACACAACACTACCTCATTTACAAAGATCTTAACTATCCACCACCACCTATACGAAAAGCATGCTGATCGTTCTGGAGAACAGCAGAGGCTCTTCTGGGGTCGAACATCACTCCAGAGGAAATGTGGCATCACCGATGGGCCAGTGTAGATAAAACAAAAATTTGAAGATACCATTGCCGAATCTCCTGGCTTCCCACAATCAATGGTTTATTATAAACCACATCAGGGCTTCTCATGTGTGATATGGATCATTTGTGATGCATAAGCGGCATAATAGACAATCCACACTGCAATTGTGGTGCACTTCAAACAGTGGACCACATCGTAAACAGTTGCCTGTTATATTCACTTTCCGGCAGGACAATAAAAGTTAATTTTGCATCAGTAGATTTTCTTTACTGGATATCTAAATTCAATCTACCCTTGTTTTATATACAGCAGAGTAAGTACATCTGTGGTTTGTGTCTGTGGTTGTCTTCATGAGTCCGTGGGTCTGTTTGTGAGTGTGTATCTCTGTGTGAGTCTGTCTACGTACCTGCTGTAGGTCTTTGTGTGAAGTTTGTGGATATCAGGAATATGATTGAACACCTAATCTTTTGCAACCAATATTTAAGTACTTTATTATTTTGTGATTTAATTTACGCTAATTACGCTGTATGCCAAGAAAAAGTTTGTAAACCCCTTAGGATTTTCACATTTTACAGATTTCAAACCTAAAATGTTATGAAATCTTAATCTAAGTCCTAATAATAGATAAAGATAACCTGATTAAATAAATGACACAAAAACATGATCCTCTTTCAACGTTTATTCCTCTTCAAATGATTCTACATTCAATAACCATGTGTGATAAAGTATGTGAACCTTTAGATTCAGTAACTGGAGACACCCCCTTGGGCAGTAATGACTGCAACTAAAGTGATTCCTGTAACTCCTTCAACTCGGTGATATGTACGGGTTGCCTTGCATGGACAGCTCGCTTCAAGTCCTACCAAAACATTTTGATGGGGTTTAGGCCATTAAAATACGGAATTTCTTTTTCCGCAGCCATTCTTTTGTAGATCTGCTTGTATGTTTAGGATGATTGTGTTGCTGCAAGACCCACTTTCGGTTCAGCTTCAGGTCATGGATGGATGGCCTGACATTCTCCTTTATAATCTTCTGATACAATGCAGTGTTTAGTTTTCGCCAAACAACGTTTCTCATTGAAGCCTAAAAGATCTACCTTTGACTCATCTGTCCAAAGAACATTGTTCAAGACGTCTTGTGTGGATCATCTATGTGCTCTTTGGCGAATGTCAGACAGGCAGCAATGATCTTTTTGGAGAGCAGTGGTTTGTTCTTTGCTATCCTCCCATAAACACAAAGCTTGTTCAGTCTTTCTCTGATAGTCGAGTCATGAATACTCACACTAGCCGAGACGAGAGTGGTCTGCAGATCCTTGGATGTTTCTCTGGGATGCTTGTGACTTCCTTGATGATTTTCCAGTTCTTGGATCGATTTTGGTAGGATGACTGCTCCTGCGTAGAGTGACTGTGGTCTTGAACTTCCTCCATTTGTATACTATCTGTCTTGACAGTTGATTGGTTGAGCCCCAAATCCTTAGAAATGGTTTTGTAACCCTTTCCGAACTAATGAGCATCTATAACTCTTTTTCTGAGGTCCTCAGAGATTGATTTGATTGTGGCATGACTTGTTTCCGCACACCTGTATGGTGAAGACCAAACTCACAAACTTTCTGATCTTTATATAGGGTGGAGCCTCCCAAACTCACCCCTGTAGATTTATCTAATTATTTAAACACCTGATTCTAATAATTCCCTCAATTGAGCAAATTAAATCAGGGCTTCGTTTAATTTTTCACATACCCTGGACCTTAATTATTAATTGTTTAATTCATACATCATTTTGTTACAAAAGACACGGAATTGGTTAATTTCAACTCTATTTGATATTTAAGAAAAACGGGCTTTGATTCAAGAAGCCTATCATTGTAAAACTATGGCATTTCCATAATTATCATTGGGGGTAAACAAACTTGGTGGCTTCTGGGGGGGAGGGGGTGCCGGATTTTCAAAAACTCCGGCTAATCACTAATCATTATTTAAAAGTGTTTTTTATTCACATTCTTGCATGACATTACATTTTTAGGTGTTATATGCTTTTTGTTTGTGTTCTAAATATATTAACTATGTAATTGGCATAAATAAACAGAAATAGACAAAAATAAACATCTTATTTTAATCAGTTACTGTGCTGTGTATCATGTACTGTATATAATATTTAACGCCGAAATCAAGCAAAGCTACTTTTTTCGTCACGCACATGGTGCCGATCGCCGTAATGGTTACAGCATTTGGAGTAGTTTTGCCGGTTTCGTCAGATTGGGCCGGAACCGCCGGATAATTTTGGAAGCCGGATAATCACGCACAGGATAATCGATGATCACTATAATTCACAAGCTTGGTGTAGTATTTTGTTAACCAGACTGGATAATAAGATTAGTACGAGTGTAGGGGTATAGCGCTGGCTGCTGGCGGAAAAGGGTAACTGCGGTTGTATGGCAGTACTCGCGTCAGCAGGCCACAGTATATACGAGAGGGGGACATCTAGGGGAAAGGTCATAGAAGGGGCCCATCGGGGAGTCCCGGGAACCCGCTAGTAGGTTCCAGAAGGGGGGCGTGGCCGGGGCGGAGCAAGGCCATGCTGGGAGCATAAGAGGGGGCCCTGAGCGGGAGCTTAGGGCTGTTGCTGGAAGTGGAATCCCCATCGTGGCTGTTCAAGACCATCGTCGTCTCCATTTTCACCATCCCGCGGTGCTGTTAGACAGGCTACCAGTTCTAAGTAGTACTGCCGACAATAGATGGTCTTAATTATAATAGTGTGCACCCACGTAGGGTGTGTATATATCCCGATGGTGCTTGTTAAATAAATAAATGCCTCCAAGTATTACTGTCTTCGATATGTGTCACTACACGATGATAAAAGAACACCATAGGAACATCAAATACTCAAACACCATTGTCAGCAGTTGCGGAACATGCCTGCCAACAAGGACGTCCAATTTATTTGTATAATGTTGATGTACTATGAATAGCTAAATACTATTGGCCAAGAGAACCCACCTGACAGCTATAGGCGGAGTAATGCTTGGAAATGCATTAAGTATTTATATCACAACCTGAATAGAATATTGTGTTCACATTATTGATATGAACAGCATTGTTAACTTTACTCACCAATTTAGTATTACTCATGAACTATGGCTAACCTGTATCGCCACCATTATATTTGCATATCTAAAAATATACAATTCAACAGAACACAACGTATTGAAATATATTCAACTTCATGTATCACTTCCTGTCACTTCCTGCTATTTTCTGGGTGCATATTGATGACATCGCACCACCTCTTGAAGGCCCAAAGACTGGTTGACTTTTTCAGATTTCTGGCATCTGCTTGATGATGCTGGTTTTAATTACCAGTGAAGCGAGGAATCAAATTATTAAATGTTTTTCATTTCTCTCCAGCACACTACTGTGCTGAAGCAGTAGTGCATTGGCACTTTCATTCATGTTAACAATTTGTTAATTGGCTGTGTCGGGTTGTGGAGGGTTTAATAAACAATATTTAACTTTAGACGATCTGAACCAAAAATCAATTATCAATCAGCAATACGATTCTTAACTATCGGGAGAAACTGCCCAGATTGGCTGCCTTGTTAGAATGTGTGTGTACCTCTGTCCCTCTGTGTGTGTGTGTTTCTGAGCGTGTGTATATTAGGCGGGGAGCTGTAGTGTAGTGGTTAGCACGCTGCACTACCAACCTGGCAACCCGAGTTCGATTCCTGCTCACAGCTAACACCAGCGACGATTATCTGAACTGGTGCCGAGCTTCCCCTAGGTTGACTCGGCCTCAAATGAGTACCTGGTGTGATGTATAAACATCGCCACTAGGGAGACAAAGCCGGCTGGGCGTAGTGCTGGCCACCCACTCCCTCGTGTGCCGTGCCGGCCTTCATAGGTGCCCGCTAACAATACTCGCCCCAACAGTCTGATAAGGCTATATGGGGAATCTTCGTCTTTTGTATCTCTATGGGGGGTGATAGTATTGTGGCTATCGCACACGGGAATCTGAGTTCATTCCCACTCGCAATCAATAACAGTGGCAAATATATAAACCAGTCCTTGGCCTCCCCTCGGTCAACTCCACCTCAAATGCATATCTGGTGTGATATTTTAATCATTAGCACTGAGGAGACAAGGACATAGTGTGGGCTACCTACCCACCCCGTGTGACCCTCTGCTCACAACCTTCATGATGGCGGCAGGCCCAGGTAAAGCTGCCTGGCCTGGAGTCAGAGCCATTTCTTCTCCTTGGAATAAACAAGGATATCCTCTGGCTGCTATATTTAACATATTTTGACCAGGTGGTCCAAGAAGCGTTCCATGGCTGTACCAGACGAATTTCCACCTAGTACAGATACAATGGGTGGCAGATTGATGCCTTGGTAGAGTCAAGGGATGGCTCCCTATTGGTCAACCATGTTAAGTATGCTGATGATCTGGTGATTTATGCTCACTCTTGAGAAAGAGTTGGAGGCTCTGCTGCTGAACCTGGAGCATGCTACTAAGAGATGGGGGCCTTAGCATCAGCCACACCAAAACTAAGCACCTGCATGATTATGTGTCATCAAATACTCCACCTCTTCAACTCCCCATGAGTGATGGTCAGTTGTCAAGAGAGTGGAGAAGTTTCCATACGCGGGCAGTGTGCTTATATGACTAGCTCCAGTTTGGCTGCAGAGGTCTAAAAATCAGTCTGGCAGAATTTTATTTTTTATCAACTGTAACGCTGATGTGTGGAGGCTACCTGGCCCTTTGCTCCATACGAAGCTTCGGGTCTTCTTGTCCACAGTTATGCTCTCTCTTCTCTATGCTTGTGAATATTTAGACTGGCTTGCCTGCGATTTATGCTGGGTTTAATTAAACTGTATCGTGCGACGGGCTTGCAGATCCTTGAAATATCTGGACACAGTGCCATCGGTGAACTCCACTGGCAGACAAGGCTGCGTTGGATGGGTCATGTACCCATTCCCAAGCAACTTCTGTTTGGCTGGCTACAGGGACTAAACAATCATGGCATGGGCTGGAGAAGAGATCAGATGATGTGGTACAGGAGGATGTGGAACTGAGTTGACTTGCCAAAGACTGGTACCAGTGGTGTCAAGATCACCTCTGGAGAAGGCTCGTAAAGTACGCTACTGGCCAATTGTAGGCATTCACTAACAATAACGGGTGGGCAGAGGAGTGATGCTCACAACGAGCGGAGTGCCGGCCGGCTAAAACGCAGCAAATTGGCACAGTGGGGTGCACATGGGATGCATCTGCCGGTCATGTCAGTCATTCCACCCATGGCACCTGAGTCTGTCCTGTAACCCCCTCAACACTTCACTTGGCCTCAGTGCACTTAGCCTGGCACAAGCGTTGTGATGACGTTGCCACTACTTAGTGGCGAGAGGCAGCTGTTGTTGTCCCTGTGTGTGTGTATAATAATTACGTTTGTCTCTCCCCTGTTACTTCCTTTGTGTGTGTGTCTCGAAGCATTTCTCTCTGTGTCCCTGGTTGACCTCTGTGTTTGAGTGTTCCTCTATCGCTCTCTGCCCTTGTCTCCCTCTCCCCATTGCTCTTTCACCACATGCAGGGAGAGGGGTCTCTCTACATTTGTGTTTCGTCCCCACTGTGGAGAAGCGGGACCAGTGCACCACCTTGTGTCCGGGTTTCTGCTCGCAGAGAACATCTCACATGGACTGCTCCTACGCAAGGTGCGCACGCAAGGAGAAACACAGAGGGAGAAACACAGAGGGAGAAACACAGAGGGAGAAACACAGAGGGAGAAACACAGAGGGAGAAACACAGAGGGAGAAACACAGAGGGAGAAACACAGAGGGTGAAACACAGAGGGAGACATGGAGAGAGAGACACGGAGAGGGAAAGCGAGCGAGAGGGGGGAGCTAGATACAACCGGGAGAGAGACATGGTGAGAAAAACAGAGAGAGATACAGTGAGAGAAATATACAGAGGGATTCACGGAGAGAGATATGGGGAGACGGATTAATGAAGAGGTGCATGGGGAAAGACGCAGGGAGAGGAGCTGGGGAGAGTATGAGACACAGAGAAGGGGGACAAACGAGAGAGAGAGGGAGCAAGACAGAGACAGATACACATGGAGAAAGACACAGGGACATGATGAGTCGGAGATAGAAGGGTGGGGAAAGATGTGGAGAGAGATAGACACGGACAGAGGCATGGGTGGGGAGAGACACGTGAACTCGGAGCTCCTGAAGAACATTTCTGTTATCAAGATACCTTGTTTCATCCTAATTGCTCTAATTACAAGAGTGATTTTAAAGAAGTGTTATTCTATGCTCATTGTAGGCAGGTAATCACCTGATTTGTGTTGCTTTTGTGCTTATTTTCTCTATTGTTTAAGCCTTGCTGACAAGCAGGCAAGCACATACACTCGTCTCTCAGTTAACAGTGACATCGGTTTACGGTTTTTCGATGAACATTTTGCATATTATAGAACCCCTTGGTTTCGACTAACATTAACATTGTGTACTCTTTGGTTCTTTCGGTAAAGTCACGTAGGTAGAAATAAAATAAATCACGACGTTTCGATCGCAATACAAGTGATCTTCATCAGGTGGGACAACCACAGCAAGAAAATACTTAAGTCGGTAGGAGAGCTGCCATGGCAACAGGTTATATAGGTAAGAGAAGGGGGGGGGAGGCAAGGGGGGAGAGAGAGAGGAGGGGGGTAGGGGGGGCTGCGTGAGTGCTAGGGGAAGAGGACGTGAGGCTGGGGGGGGGGCATGGGCGGGGCTAGCAGTAAACCGGCAGGTAATGATGGAAACAACAAGTTAAGGCATTACCTGGTTGATAACATCCTTCCAATGATTGCTCAATTTGTATCCATATTCTCAGTTGAAGTTTGTCTTTATATATCTGGATGGCTTCATGAACAAACCTTTGATAGTAGCCCGAAGTTTTGCAGAGTACATTGGTCTCGGAAAAACAATATAGACAAAACTTCAAGCGAGAAGATGTATGCAAAAGTAAACATTAAATTTCGATTTAAAGCTTTCGTGACTGCAGGGATTCATCTTCTTGGTTCTTTCGGTAAAGTCACGTAGAAGGGAAGTAATAAAATAATAAAAATAAAACATAATAAAACAATTCTCACGACGTTTCGGCCACAACGCAAGCAGCCATCCTCAGGCGAAGAATGAAACACCCCAAGCTTGGAGCGTATATTTAAGCTGGGTTAGAGGGGGGGGGAGGTGGGAAGAAGAGCGCCTAAACAAAATAATTTGCATATCAAGAGGAATTCAGCATATGGAAAATGCGTAGGAGGTGGGCGGGGGGGGTTCCAAATCAATACTATGCCCGTGCATTATGCAGGATTAGCAGCATCAAAGGGGGGGGGGGAAGGGGGGGGAGCATTAACAAAGGAAAGGAATGTTAATAGTATGTAGCTGTAGTTACTAAACAACCACGTAAAAAACTACAGTATAAACTGCATGACAAACTAAAGTATAAACTACATAGCATCATCAGTAAACTTACTATACTCTACAATAAGCTGAGTTACTAACAGTAAGTAATACATGAAAAATTCTACGTTGTAAAAAATTATATAATATGCTTCCATCTAAACTTTATTCTCTTACATCACACGCGTCTATACCGTACTATATACTTCCATAGGCAAAACCAACATTAAATTACATACTGTATTGCTATAAACCACCCTATACCTTATACATTTTTAATATAACACTATGTATTATTCTACCCACCCTAATGTGTATCAAAATGGTTTATTACGTCCTTCCAGTGATTGCTAAGCCAGAATCCATCTTCTCGGTTAAAATTGTCTCTGTGTTTGTAAATGTGGATCGCCTCATGTACGAATCTCTCATGATAGCCAGATGGCTTGCAGAGAACCTCTGTCTTGGAGAAGTCAATGTCATGTGAGCCCACTGAGTTGTAACAGTGATCTGCCACGGCTGAGGTGTTTGTCCTACAGTGTTTCAGGTCAGCTTTATGTTCACGGATGCGGTCCGAGACATGTCGTTTGGTTTCCCCAATGTAACTGCTACCACAGAGGCAACTTAGTTTGTAGACACCAGGGTACTGTATGTCTGGAACCACATCTTTTACAGACGGTACCAGATCACGGATTTTATGTACTGTGTTGAATCGGACCTGGATCTTGTGTTTAATCAGGATTTTGGAGATCTTTTTTGTGACCCCAGCAATGTAGGGTAAGGTGATGGTCTTGAAAGGCTCCTCAACAGGATCCTTCTTGGTGGTTGGAGTGATGGCTTTGCGGATTGTGTAGTCGGAGTAACCATTAGCCTTAAGAGCTTGGCGTACGTGTTTGAGTTCACTGGAAATGTGTTCATGGTCGGAGATGCATTGGGCTCTATGATATAGAGTCTTGATGAGGGAATTCTTCTGGGATGGATGGTGGTGGGAATCCGGTTTTAGATAAGCATCCGTGTGGGTGGCTTTCCTGTAGACAGAGTGGCTCATTGAACCATCAGGTCTCCTTTTGATTAGGACATCCAAAAAGGGTAGCTTGCCATCATTTTCGACTTCCATGGTGAATCTGATGGCTGGGTGTATGGAATTGATATGGTCGAGAAATTGGTCTAGAGCAGGCCGGCCATGTGGCCAGATGACAAAAGTGTCGTCTACGTACCTCTTCCATAAGGTCGGGCGTAGAGTGGACGCCATCCAGACTGCCACTCTACGCCCGACCTTATGGAAGAGGTACGTAGACGACACTTTTGTCATCTGGCCACATGGCCGGCCTGCTCTAGACCAATTTCTCGACCATATCAATTCCATACACCCAGCCATCAGATTCACCATGGAAGTCGAAAATGATGGCAAGCTACCCTTTTTGGATGTCCTAATCAAAAGGAGACCTGATGGTTCAATGAGCCACTCTGTCTACAGGAAAGCCACCCACACGGATGCTTATCTAAAACCGGATTCCCACCACCATCCATCCCAGAAGAATTCCCTCATCAAGACTCTATATCATAGAGCCCAATGCATCTCCGACCATGAACACATTTCCAGTGAACTCAAACACGTACGCCAAGCTCTTAAGGCTAATGGTTACTCCGACTACACAATCCGCAAAGCCATCACTCCAACCACCAAGAAGGATCCTGTTGAGGAGCCTTTCAAGACCATCACCTTACCCTACATTGCTGGGGTCACAAAAAAGATCTCCAAAATCCTGATTAAACACAAGATCCAGGTCCGATTCAACACAGTACATAAAATCCGTGATCTGGTACCGTCTGTAAAAGATGTGGTTCCAGACATACAGTACCCTGGTGTCTACAAACTAAGTTGCCTCTGTGGTAGCAGTTACATTGGGGAAACCAAACGACATGTCTCGGACCGCATCCGTGAACATAAAGCTGACCTGAAACACTGTAGGACAAACACCTCAGCCGTGGCAGATCACTGTTACAACTCAGTGGGCTCACATGACATTGACTTCTCCAAGACAGAGGTTCTCTGCAAGCCATCTGGCTATCATGAGAGATTCGTACATGAGGCGATCCACATTTACAAACACAGAGACAATTTTAACCGAGAAGATGGATTCTGGCTTAGCAATCACTGGAAGGACGTAATAAACCATTTTGATACACATTAGGGTGGGTAGAATAATACATAGTGTTATATTAAAAATGTATAAGGTATAGGGTGGTTTATAGCAATACAGTATGTAATTTAATGTTGGTTTTGCCTATGGAAGTATATAGTACGGTATAGACGCGTGTGATGTAAGAGAATAAAGTTTAGATGGAAGCATATTATATAATTTTTTACAACGTAGAATTTTTCATGTATTACTTACTGTTAGTAACTCAGCTTATTGTAGAGTATAGTAAGTTTACTGATGATGCTATGTAGTTTATACTTTAGTTTGTCATGCAGTTTATACTGTAGTTTTTTACGTGGTTGTTTAGTAACTACAGCTACATACTATTAACATTCCTTTCCTTTGTTAATGCTCCCCCCCTTCCCCCCCCCCCTTTGATGCTGCTAATCCTGCATAATGCACGGGCATAGTATTGATTTGGAACCCCCCCCGCCCACCTCCTACGCATTTTCCATATGCTGAATTCCTCTTGATATGCAAATTATTTTGTTTAGGCGCTCTTCTTCCCACCTCCCCCCCCTCTAACCCAGCTTAAATATACGCTCCAAGCTTGGGGTGTTTCATTCTTCGCCTGAGGATGGCTGCTTGCGTTGTGGCCGAAACGTCGTGAGAATTGTTTTATTATGTTTTATTTTTATTATTTTATTACTTCCCTTCTACGTGACTTTACCGAAAGAACCAAGAAGAAAAAAGTAAACATTGTTAATATTAATACTGCAACCATATGAACCATTAAAGACGCATGGTATGCTTTGCAGTGGATGTTAACATTTAATAAGAGTAGGCCATTGTGTCTTTCTATCGTGGTCCAAATTTGCCAAATTCACAAATTACCTGCAAATGACTCAATTGCCATTACACATAGCAAGCATCACCCCCATGTAGCTACTGCAGACTACTGTATGTGCAGTATTGCACCTTTGCGATAGCCTTGCGCTGTAATCGTAGTGCGAATACCAAATACAGCAATACCCCGATTTACATCCCCCCCTTTTACATCGTTTAGCAAATACGTCGTCACTTTATTATCAACAACACCGCTACCCTACTCACGTTGCCTCAACCCACACGTCGCAAATTTGGACCATGATGGCATTGTCCGCCCTTTCTCGTAACTGTCGCCTTTCAGCCTTTGCCTCCACCTACCCTGTACACAAACGACTTTGTCGCGCATAAACAAACGCACTGTACCGAGTACAATATAGTAATTACATACGGTATTTTGATTTCTTTATAGTGTATTGTACGTTATTGTACCCTGTATAAAATGTGTTAAAGGTTACTGCTGTACACTAGTGTTGAGTGCCATTTTTAGTATTGTCTTGTAATTTTATGTAACGTTGTGGGTACGTCTGATGAAGATGTGCATATTAACGTACAGCTTCACCGTACCCTCCGTTGTCTTTGTTTAGCTCTTGTAACATGCAGACTTGGCTTGCTTCGATTGTCATCGTTTTGATATTCGTCGGCGCAACTTTCAGGAACGCATCCCCAGACGTAAACTGGGTTATTGCTGGTGTCGTGTGCTAATTCACAGACACTAGTAGGAGGTACTTTTATTCTGGCCTTCATAGCCTTAGGGGATAACCACGTACCCGGTCGGGACAGCTAACATGCTGCCAGACCCACAGCTTGCAGAGTGCGAAGATCACGACGATAACGGCACGACGAGTTCCATTACTGATCGCAGCCGCCCCTACTGAAATCGGAGCTCGCCTTATATCCTGAACAGCGTGGCCAGACTCCGCCCTCGGCCCCGCACCCCTCTGGATCCCCCAGAGGGCTCTGTGCCTTGCCCACAGGTGCCACTGGTAGAACGGGCTGTCCCCCTAATTCTATGGTCTACCAATCTCCCAGCGGCACGCGCTGCAGTGACTCATTCCATGTCACTATACTGGTATACGTACCGAGAGGATTCTTTGGAGTGGTGTTACACAATGTATACGGGCGTGGAGGAGTTCTCCATCTAAACCTCTTGAGTGGGATTTGGAAAAAAGAGCACACATTCTACAAATCACAAGCATGGGAAATGCATAAGAAATAATCTTATATATAATATATAATCGTATATATATAATCTTAAATTATCTTAAAGCATTGATGAAGCTGCAGTTCACAAACACAAACCGACGTTTTTTTTCTGATCGGCAATAAGAGAGAGCGAAACACGGCGGAAGACGAAGAGAGACGTGGAAAAAGCTGTACATGCAGAGAGAGAGACGGATTGAACTAGAGAAGGATATGGGAAGTGAGAGAGACGGAGAGAAAGGGACAGAGACATCGGGAGACATGGGGAGGGACAATGATCAATTTTCATGTGTTGATGATGCTGTTGTGACTAATGATTGTGTTATTGCATATGATATACATGACTCTCGTAATAGTTACTATTGTGGCGGTAGTAACGGTTGTGGTGGTTGTGCTGCAGGCGCCTGTGTTGCAGTACCTCTACTACCTGTGTCAAGTTGGCATTGCGATGTCTCCACTCAGCAACAACTCCCTGTTTCTGCCGTACCATCGAAACCCTCTCCCCGAGTTCCACGCTCGCGGGCTCAGGGTGTCTCTCTCCACTGACGACCCCCTGCAGTTCCATTTCACCAAGGTGATTCACTCGTCCATCTCTATGGTGTAACAAGAGTAGTCTTCATTATGGGGACGTGGTCCCTTTAAGTTCCAGTGTCCCTTTGAGATACAGTGTCCCTTTAAGAAATAGTCCATGTAAAACAGGATCCGTTCATGAACAGACTACACCCTGCAATTCCACTAAGATGACGAATTGATCATCACGGTGTTATCATGGTAACCAGCCACGGGGGAATGAGGGCAGTGCCACCAAATGTGGGATAAGGTCCCTTTAATAATTCCCACGTTTTCTTTAAGGAATTTATATTGTGTGTATGGTTGTGGTGGTGACTTTTATTGTGGTTATTTTGAAAGTAGTAGGAGCCTTTAAGTAGTGACTAGTTATGGTGTATATGTTCATTTTATAATCATTAATGGTACTATGTTGGTTGTTGCAGTGGTTGTAGGAACCACTGTAGGAGTGATTGGTTGTGGTTATGGTTACATATATTAATATTGGTAATGTTATGTTGTGGTTGTTGTAGGAGCCACTGATGGAGGAGTACAGTATCGCAGCTCAGGTCTGGAAGCTGAGCTCATGTGACATGTGTGAGCTTGCGAGGAACAGCGTGCTGATGAGCGGGTTCCCCCTAGAGGTAAGCGACTTGGGGGAGAGGGGGCGGCACGGGGATAAACAGGGGACACACAGGGAGAGACGGCACACTGGGGAGAGACGTGTGGGGAGAGAGTGATATGGTGGGGGGGCAGAGGGACTTGTAGAGAGAAAAAGAGAGACATGGGAGAGAAGAGTGAGACACGAGAGATAGAGGGAGAAGAGAGGGAGAGAGGCACCAAGGAGAGATCCACACATGGGGAGAGAGTGAAATTGTGGGGTGAAGAAGGAGACAGCGAGAGAGACCTGGGGAGAAAGAAACATGGAGGGAGAATCGAGAAGAGACAGAGGGGAAAGATGGAGGCACTGGGGGAAAGAGATACATGGGGGAAAGAGAGTGAGACGTGGAAAGAGAGACAGGTGGAGGGACACGGAGAGACATTGGGACAGGTGAGGAAGACACGGAGACACAGGAAGAAAGGACACAAATACTGTCACACCTCTACCACTCACTTAATCACACCCCCCCACCACCCCCCCCCACCACCACCCCCACCCCCCCCCCCACCACCCCCACCACCCCCCCCACCACCCCCCACCACCACCCCCCCACCACCCCCCACCACCACCCCCCCACCACCCCCACCACCACCACCACCACCCCCCCCCCCCTCACAAAGGTGCAACGCCACTGGCTGGGAGCCCAGCTGGAACGGGAGGGGCCCCCCGGTAACGATATCCGGCGCACGAACGTCCCCGACATCCGCGTGGCCTACCGGCACGAGACGCTCTCCCAGGAGCTCGCCATGCTCACCCAGGCTACACCCACCAGGCCCGAGGCCACGCCCTGCGCTGCTCCTTCTATGGGCATGCAGAGCACACTCGCTGGTGGCCCGGCTTCGGAAGGTCCTTATAAGGGCACGCAAGGGATGGGGGGAAGCCTTCGTATGGGTGGGCAGGTTTCGCTCACTGGCACTCAGCCAGTGGAGAGTCAGGTCACGCCCAGCGGCTCTGGAGCAGTGCCCACCGGTGGCAAGACATCGAAAGTCATATTCTGTAATGAATGAGATGATGGTTTTAATGTCAATGATTTTAAGGCTATTACGTCACTGTTATGAGTACTATTGGAATTGTACTTTTTAATGATAGCATGTTGCACATGTTTTTTTGTATTGGCAAATTAATCCGCCCCACAAGGGTCTAAATTGCTTAAAAGTAAATTGTGAGAGAGCTGAGGATGGGTCAATATGGAACACGGAACATGTCCACCTACGATTAATTAGTTAATGAGCCTAACGATAATACTTATGGGTCACTTCCATGACATTGCTTATGCCAGCTTATGATACTAGACTTAGGACATTAGAAATGTATCTGAAGATACTTGGCTTCTTATATACTAAGCTTACGATAGAGACCCATAGACTCGCACTGAATGTGAACCCACTGTCACTGTTTTAATATGCTAATTACACTTCATAAGCTAAGCAAACTCATTGCCGTATAACCCCATAGCTAATGTGCACTGCCATTTTGAAATGGAAAATGAAGTATATTTAAGTGTAGTAACAGTAGTGATTGTTATAGTATTTGTAATAGACGCTTTTCGAAGTATGTGATTGGTGCTTGTGTAGCATTTGCAGAAAATGCTTTGTACAGGCAGACCACTCACTTAGCGCAACCCCGTAGAAACTCTGATTCATTATGGCGCTCTTTGTCCCCTGGAGAAAATGTTTTGATAAAAAATTTTAATCAAATAGTGCAAAGAAAAAGCATTTACGAGAGTGAGAACATGAAGCAGTGCTGGGCAGATGAAACGTCCCCGCCCTCATCATTCACTCAGCTAATGAGAGCGACGCACGGCTCTCAGCCAACCAGACCCCACCCCCCACTGATTCGATTATCACGATTCGTAGTCACGATTATACTTTAAAAAATCGATTAGTTTAGTCAGACGAGAACTCACAAGACCAGGATAATCTCTTAGGCTCCACCTAAAAAAACCTCACAACAGATGTGTACACTGGGAGTGTCACGGAGATCCTGGAGCTCTTCTCTGAGCATGACTGTGGATTGAGAACGCAGCAGCAGTCTCTGCTGCCTTGTAGGAGTCCAGTAAAATGCACTCGTGAGGTACAGTACATATTACTGATGATCTCAATAATTTTTTTTACATAAAATGTATTTTTTTAGCGCTATTACTGATACCCCAATGAAGCCCTATATTGCTCATACAAAAGAAATAATGATTGGCGCTAACTTCACCAATGCACCTTGAGCGCGATGTGAGGTCTGCCTGTATTTGATGTATTCCTACTATAATCACCAGAAATGTCCTTAACGCTCGTGACGTCACTCCACATCGACCAGCCCCCCTCATTAATATTCATGGAGAGGTGACGTCCTCCAAATGGACCCCCCCCCCCCCCATTATTACCTACTATAATGAGCCAAGAATATCTGCGCAACGCTCGTGACGTCACTCTACGTCGACCAGCCCCCCTCATTAATAATCATGAACAGGTTACGTCCTCCACATGAACCCCCCCCCCCTCATAATCATGAGCAGGTGACGTCACTCCACATGGAGCACCATCCCCCCTCATCACTGCACATCGAACAGCCCCCTCAATAATCATAAGGTGACGTCCTCCAAATGGACCCCCCCCCTCAGCTGACGTCACTCCACATGGGGGGCCGAGGCGCCTCCTCCCCCCTCCTCGGCGTCAACTTACAACCCTCACTAAAAAGGCAGTACCCTCACGTCACGCGATCTCCGTAACGCTATTGAGACAAGTAAAACGGACGTCATGATAAACGAGGGATTATAAGCTTAAAATGAAATAGGTCTGTGTCACACCGCACCCTTACAAATTGCACACGCACTAATGCAATGAATATCACGTCGCGGTCTGCTTTTCGCTTGCAAGTTTCAGATTTACTGCAATACACCCGTCCTTCAACGGGCAAAAGGCTAGTTATATATAAAGTATAATTGAATATATGTATACACAAAGAAAAATATGCCCCATGTAGCCTTTAACAGACTTTTGGGGAAAGTGCTGTTGCAAGACACCAATAAAGGCTGACACTGCACACAAGGGGGTGGGTGGCCAGCACCATGCCTAGCCACCTTTGTCTCCTTAAATGGCGAGTTTTACACCGCTCCAGGTACTCAATTGAGTACACACTCAGATAGACATACAACTGCCACCATTCACCAGTAATTGAAGTCACCACAGCGCTTTGTGCCAGGCTAGGTTCACTGAGGACATCAAGTGAAGTGTGGAGGGCTTACTAGCAGGCGGTCATGCTACAGGCCCAAGTGTTATGAGTTGACTGAGATAACTAACAGATGCATCATCTGTGGTCTCTGCTGTGCCGCCTCGCTTTGCTTTAGCTGCCGATCGAAGGGTGACTGCCTCCATTTTCCCAGAAGCCTCACAGTGCACCTAGCCTATCACTCCCCAGTAGTCGCCTAGCCTGTCGCGCCTCAGTAGCGTCCTTTGCAAGCCTGCTTCCCAGAGGCTGATCTTTCCATTGCTGTTACCAGTCAATGTCAAGTCCAATCGGCTCCAAATCCGATGATGACAGCCCATATTTTCTCTTTAACAGCCTGTGCCACACCTGTTTAGCCCCCCCCCCACTCTGTCGGACCAAAGAGAAGTTTTTTGGGCATGTGGTGGCTGGCAATGTGGGCTGCATGACGCAGCTAACACAGTCTGATCGGACCATATCCAAATCTCTCAAACATCTGGTTAAACTCAGGATGAATTTTAGGCAGGCCACCTGGTGCAGGTGTTCATTTAAAGTGGGCCATGTCTTTAGCATTGAGAATAGAAGGCATAACAGCACGAGAAGACATTGAGCGTCATATGGAGCTATAGGTCAAGTATTGTCTACGTAGCATTACACCACTGATGAAGATGAGACCTCGAGTCATGAGCAGACTGCCCAAGTATGGGAATGCTTCCACGATCACCACTGCACCAATGATTAATGTCACAAGTAAATTAATGCTACATTACCATAATTATTATGTGATTCAATAAACGTCAAAGATAATGTTAAGACTACCGTATAATAAAATAATTACTGCCTCGCACTTGTCTCTTATTAAGTGACTGCACAGATATATACATTTAAGGATAGGGGTTAAGGGTTGGAGGTTAGGGTTGAGGGCTAAGGTTAGTGTTTTTGAGGTTAGGTTAGGGTTCGTGTTTGGGGTTAAGGTTAGATTATTGTTATTCCTATTACGGTTTACCCAGACTCACAACTTTTATGATGGTCCTGTCAAGTTTTTGCAGGAGGGAGAAATGTTGCCGAGTTATTTGCATGTAATTTTCACCATTGGGATGTTTTGGCCACTACCAGTCAGATTTGTGGTTAAGGATAGGATCAGGGGATTGGGGTTAATGGATGGGTTAGAGGTTTAGGATTATGCTTAGGGGTTGAGGTTAGTTTTGGGCTTAGGGGAGGGATAGGGTCAGGGATTAGGTTTACGATTTGGGATGATGGTTAGGTGCTATTAAGGATAGGGTCAGAGGTTAGCATATGGGTTAGGGGTAAGGGTTAAGAGGTTAGGTTTAGGGGTTAATAGTGTTACCGTTTCAGGTTGGGGTCAGGGATTACGTGAAGTATCAAAGGCTCGCTGACAGGTGGTCAGGACAGACCCTGGTGGCATGGGTTTACTTATGTGACTGGCGGATTCCCCACCTGTATCCCCATTGTGCCACCTCGCTGCTTTTATCTGACCGGGACTCTGCTCGTTGTGAGCATTGCTCTTCCGCGCTCCTCTGTTAGTCGAGGGCGACTGCCTCCCAACTGCCCAGTCGCGTCCTCTACGAGCCTTCTCCATAGAGGCCAATCTTGACACCGTTGGCATCAGTATTCGGCAAATCCACTCAATTCCACAGCTCATCTTTTCTCTCGCCCATGCCGAGCGTTTAGCCCCTCTCTATCCGGCCTAACAAGATGGTTGGCCATGCGATGACTGGGCATGTGCGCTTATAACGGAGTACAGTACATGCAGTAATCTACTTACGAACGCCCGCACTTTCGAACCAGCTGCCATAAAATTATATTTTACATCGACTTGAAACGCAAACTTGCACTTGCAAACTGAAATGAGGAACTTTTGTTCAGCGGAGCGATCCTCTGCGAGATGTAATGAGCCAGCCTCGTGCTGGGAGTGTGTCTCGTCCTCGCTGTGCGCTGCGTTGCATCACTTCGAGTAGTCAACCTCGCATTCAATAAACCTTCAGAGCCAGGGTGAACATCCGACACCAAACATTTAATGAATTGAACGAGGTAAAACTGATGGAAAAACAGCACAAAATACAGCATCTGTCAATACTTGGAATAGCAATACAATGAACACTGCAGCATCGTAACATTGTCTTAGATAACATGAAACCCCACAATAGGTCCTGGATGGACCAGGCACCTAAATTAGCACTGAATCGCTATACAAGAGAATAAGCTACTGTGTTGAATAAGGTCACTTCGTGTAATCACCATACTGCAGCCTAAATGTACGGCGCTGCACATAACATTGAACTGTGGATGAGATACTTCATCCTTGCTCTCAAGATTGCATTAAAGTTACATGGGTATAAGTGGCAGGTTTCGTTAACTCGGCCTCATTTATCATAATTTAACGGCGTTATAAAGGCATGCATAGCATTATAACGACAATCCTAACATTCCCAGTATTATAAGAACATAAACGAACTTACAGACAATGCTTCTCAAAGTCCCACAATGAACAGATGCACTTCACTGATACGCTATTTGTGCCTCCATTTTGTACTCTGTGTAATTGCTGATACCCTGCCATCATGGCTTCGAGAATGTCAAATCGTAACATCCTGGTCACGTGATCAAACTCAACATCCGGAAATTCCTGTGTACGCACACCCCCACACCTGTCGTGAGGCAGAACAGAGTGTGTGTATGTGCGCGCGTGTGTGTGGGGAGCGGTAGTGCAGCGGTTAGCGTGCTGCACTACGAACCCGGCGAATTCGATTCTCTCTCACGGCCAACACCAGTGACGATTATCTGAACCGGTTCTGGGCCTCCTCCCCTCCGTTGACTCCTCCCCAATTGACTACTTCGTGCGATGTGTAAAAACATTTCCACTTCATAAGATGCTCGCTAACAGCACTTTCCCCAACAGTTTGTTAAAGCTATATGGGGGATCTTTGTGTGGCGAGCGGCAGTGCAATAGTTAGAATGTTGTGCTATAAATCTGGCAACCCGAATTCCATTCCCACTCAGGATCCACATCACTGACGATTATTTTAATGGGCCCTGGGCCTCCCCTAGGTCGACTCAGCCTCAAATGAGTACCTGGTGCAGTATGTGAACATCGCCACTGGGGAGACAAAGGCGGCTGGACGTGGTGCTGGCCACTCACGCTCTCGTGTTCAGTGCTGGCCTTCATAGGCGCTGCTCGCCAACAACACTTGCACCAACAGCCTGTTGAGGCTTCACGGGGGATCGTTGTCGTTGGTTGTGTCTGTGTGCAATTGTGGTGACTCATTGCCCCCCTTCCGACAAGCAAGCCAGCATCAGGTAAGTTAAAATAAAATAGATTTTCTATTAATGTTACTATTTTTGTTTTATTTACTGTACAATATTTGTACAGTATTACGATCGAATGTACAATATTTCTTATTTATGAGTTTTCATTTTTTGTTGAACCGTAACACATTGCATAACACTGACCGTATGGCCATTTAAATAGCACTACATTATTGTGTTCCAACTTACAAAGTTTGACTTACGAACAGGTACCGGGAACGAATTGTGGTTGTAAGTCGAGGACTGTCCATACAGTACTTTGTTACGCCCGAATACACTCCTAAGCATTCTTCCTTGTGTGGGTTCTGTGTGTGCAGGTGTGTCGATATTATGAAGTGGTTGTGGAGAGAGTGGAGTTTCCTATACCTGGGCAGTGTGCTTATGATCACCTCCGGTTTCACAGCAGAGGTCTCACTCCGAATCAGTCGTGCGGCATTATCTTTTCATCAGCTGCGCAATGCTGTGTGGAAGCTACCTGGTCTGTCACTCCGCTCGAAGCTTCGGGTCTTAGCCACAGTTATGCCCTCCCTTCTCTATGCTTGTGAAACTTGGACCTGTCTAATGAAACATCTGTGCCGGTTCAAACCATTTAGGATGGCATGCCTACGATCCATCCTGGGTTTCACCAGGCTGGATTGTGTGAGGAGCTCACAAATCTTTGAAAGATCTGGACACATTCCCATCGGAGAGCTCCTCCGGCAGACAAGGATGCATTGGCTGGGTCATGTAGCTCGCATGCCCAGCCACCGCATGCCCAAGCAGCTTCTGATTTTCAGTTTCATTTATTTGGTATAGCCCTGTGAGCCATTCGACTCTTGAATCGGGTGCAACCGTAACAAACAAAAACATGAACAAGAAAATATCTTAAAGTGACTACGTTCAAACAGAAAAATCCAGGAAAAAACAGCAAAGTCTTCCAGAAAAAGCACCGTATATCAATGCTGTGTGCAAAAATCCCAGTGGGATGCAAGTCAAACAATAACAACCAAAAAACAATTTAGATTAAAGTTATCAGTCTAACTCTGTACTACAAACAAATAAGGCTAAACCAAAACGTTTTCGAAATCACCAAAATAAAGCTATAAAATCAATGTAACAGTGATCATAGGAGCTGTAATTGAAATTTTACAATAAACCATATACATAACATGTACTACCATACTTTGCAGCCATAGCTGGCTGCATGAGTCACTCCATAACAGCAGGAGCATCAGTAGGAGTATCAACATTTTTAAATGCACCTTTAAGATCAGCACACTATAATCAAAACACAAGATCGTACTTTGCAGCGGTCATCCGGAGCGAACATTTAATTTCAAGCCACTGAATTGCAGTGACAGCTAGGGGTGTACAACTCCTCTAGAGCAGTTTTGAGTGAAGATCTCAGGTAGTGATCCAAGTTGCAGTTTATTGGCGATAGCATTCCAGACCCTGGGGGCATCAATAGCAAAGGCCCTTCCTCCAGTATTTGCACGGCAATAAGGAGTGTGAAGCTGGTAAATGAGCGAAGACCTTAGGTCACATTTGTTCTTCGAAACAGAGAGGAGATCCAGCAGGTAGTCTGCGGATTTTTTTTGTAAGTACATCGTGAATAAATAAGATCTGATGCACGAGCCGTCGAACATTAAGAGATGTTAAGTTTGACCCAATGTAGAGATCACAGTGGTGGGTCCTATATGGGCAGTTCAATGCAAATCTTAAGGCCGAGTGATAAATTGAGTCAAGCTTCTTCAGTACAGTACTGGGGGCTGATTTATATACGACGTCGCAGTAATCAAGTTGAGGCAGTATGGTAGCTTTTATCAATTCCAAACGGAACATAGGGGAGAAGCAGTGCTTGTGTCGATACAGAAAACCAATTTTTATTTGTCTTTTTACCAATATAATCAATGTGATCTTCAAAATTTAGTTTTGAATCAAGGATGACCCCAATATACTTATATATCTTGACTTGCTCTATTTGATCATTATTTAAGGAATGTAATTGGGGAAAAATAACTTCCTGCTTTAGTCCTGGTGAGAAGCATAGCACCTTGGTTTTGGAGGTATTCAGGACTAGTACTAGTAGGAGCCTCCTGGTTCCACCATCCCACAGGGGATTATTGTGTCCGTCCGTCGTGCATCCAAGAATGGGAGGGGTGGGGCTGGGTGGAGAGGGGAAGGTGGGGAGGGGGTGGGGAGGGAGGGGCTGGGTGGGGAGGGGCTGGGTGGGGAGGGGCTGATTGGGGCTGGGTGGGGGGTGAGAGGGGTGGGGCTGGGTGGGGAGGGGCTGGTCACCCCGTGGTGCCCTTATAAAACTCAACGTTTATCCTATTAATGGCGGCTTGTGCCCGCCCTCATAGTCGGGCATATTTGTGGAATACACCACGCTGCCGTTGACCCAAGCCATTGACCGAGCAACCCAACGTTCCTACCAGCACCCTCCGCAGGAATGTGTTTTAAGAGCAACTAGCTGATGTTGTAGTTTGTTGAAATCACCCTGGAGCTTAGCAATCACGTCATCCAGAGAGTGGCCAGTAGTAATCAGTATCGTGTCATCTGCAAAAAGATGTACCCTGGAATGATCCAGGTCAGTGCCCAAGTCATTGATATAAAGAGAGAACAAGAGGGGGCCGAGGATTGAACCCTGTGGAACCACTTTTGTTATCTTAACACTGTTTGACCTCCAACCATCTGTGAATACAGTTTGGGTGTGAGAAGAGAGGTAATTTTGTAACCATTATACTGCGTTTTTGGAGAAACGGAGGCAACTTAGTTTACTAAGCAGGGTGTTGTGGTCGACTGTATCAAAGGCTTTGGATATGTCAAGAAAAAGACTGGCGCAGTACTGCTTATTATCAAGGCTACTGTAAATGTGATTCAGAGAGTCTAATGCAGCAGATGTGGTGCTGTATTTTTTCTTCGGAACCCAGATTGTTTTCGATGTAATAGATTGTTGTCGGACAGGAAACTGCTAATTTGGTAGTTCAATAATTTTTCACAAATTTTCATCAACGGGGACAAAATTGAGATAGGTCGGTAGTTATTTGGATCATCTTTAGGGCCTCCTTTGTGAAGTGGATGACTATAGGAATGTTTCCATTATAGAGGTACTGATGCTTCTTTGATGGACAGGTTGAAAATATGGGCTATAGGTTTGTATATTAGGTGACCAACAGTTAGCAGAGCAAATACGGGAATACTACTGCTCCGGTAGAGGAGGACCCTTTGAGGTAGGACAGTTGTTTCAGAATATTACTATTACTTAATATTACTTTCGTGGATTGGCTGGAAACTAAATTCGTTTAATGTTTGGACAGGGGTGTAGGAATTTGCATGCGCAGGGGTGACTCGCAATACATTATCAAAAAGGTCACCAGCTTCAGAAAAATTAAGGTTAAATTTGTCAACTATTTTTTGGGGCTCTGAAAAATATTCCCCAATTCGGTTAAGTTCAATGGGCAGATTATCACTTTTGGATGCCTTTTCGATACATTTGATTGTTTTCCAGAATATCCTGGCATTTCCATGTGATTCCAGGAGAGTGGAGGAAAAATAATAATTTTTTGCATGTCGTATTTTTTACGCATCTTTTCCTTAAAATCCTGTATTCTAGCCAGTCTTTGACCAAATTACTTTTCTGAGCACATGCCCAAGCCTTGTCCCGAGTTTTCATGAGCTTAGTAATCAAAGGAACAAACCATGGTGGGCTGTTGCCTTTAGTTTTAAATCTAACCAACGGAGCATGTTTGTTAAGAATTTGAAGAAACGTTTACCTGAAGGTCTCCCAAGCCATAGTCAGGTTGGGGATATCACAGACCTTGTCAATATCCGAGTGAAGCACATCATTAGTAAATTCCTGAATGCTGAAGTGTCTCATGGAGTGCTTCTCAACCAATTTAGGGGGGCTTTGGGTCTGGCTGATGATCTCACCCCAAATATGAAGGAGTGATCACTAAAGTTATTACCCAGAACACCAGTCAGTGCGGAATTGTGAGGGACATTTGTCAATAGGACATCAAGCAGAGATGACTGTCCCGGATTTTTTAGATTGGGTCTTGTGGGGACATTTATTAATTGAAATAAGTTAAATTCATCTACAAAATGTGTGGCCACGGCTGGCGGGTTTAGCCAATTCCAATTTAGATCACGCACTAAAACTATTTCACCTTTAGGGAGGCCCCCAAGAAGCTCTCTCAGTGCAGACGCAGCTTCAACATAGAGGCTAAACGGGCACAACATGGACTGGAGAAGAGATGGACTGATGCGGTACGGGAGGATGTGGAGCCGAGTGGACTTGCCGACTCGCGGTGTCAAGATCGGCCTCTAATGGAGGAGGCTCGTGAAGGACGCTACTGGGCAGTTGGAGGCAGTCGCTCTCGAGCAACAACGAAGGGGAGTGGAGCGATGCTCACAACGAACGGAGCGCTGGGCGGCTAAAATGCAGCAAGTTGGCATAGTAGGGGGTACAGCTGGTGCATCTACAATTCATCGCAGTCAGTCAACCCATGGCACCTGGTTCTGTCCTAATATCTGTCAGAGAGCCTTCGATACTTCACGTGGCCTCAAATTGCACCTGGCCTGGCGCAGGCAGCTTGGTGACGTCACCGTTACTTCGTGGCGAATGGCGGGTATTGGTCGATTTTGAGTTGGTCTGGTTCGGTACATATCTGATGTGCGTCTTAATCGGTAAGTGGAGAGCGGTAGTACAGCGGTTCACACACTTGTGCTGCGATTCTTGCTCACAGCCAACACCAATGGCGATTATCTAAACGGGTCCTGGGTCTCACCTACGACTCGGCCTCAAATTAGTATCTGGTGCGATATGTAAACATCGCTACTCGGGAGACAAAGATGACTGGCGGTGTTACTTGCCACCCACCCCCTCGCGTGCCATGCTGGCCTTCATAAGTGCTACTCGCTAACAGCACTTGCCCCAACCGTCTGTTAAGGCTATCTTTGTTAATCGGTACCGTGCCGGTTTCAAAAATGCAGGTTGGCCTGCCTACGATCCACCCTAGGTTTAACCAAACGAGATCACAATGTGAGCTCACAGATCCTTTCAAATGTTTGTAGAGTAGTTTCACTCGGTCTGTGCGGATTCAGTGGGATTTCGCGCATATGCGGCAAACCTATTCTGACCCAAAAGCTTCCTTTGTGCGGTTTTAATTCACTCTACATGCAGCAATGCACGTGTGTGGTGCTTGTGTGCGCTACTTGATAGGCAGCCGGCTCCTCGTTAGATGCATAGTCCTTTGGGTGAATGCGGTTCATGCTACGCAAACTTCGCTTTTTTTGGAACCCATCTCCCGCATAAAGTAAGGCAAACCTGTAGTCTCATCGGTGAGCTCCTTCGGCAGGCAAAGAATAGGGCGTGCGTTTATTCGGGCGTAGCCAAGTACTATACTCACAGTCACATCGCCCGCATGCCCAGCCACCTGCATGCCCAAACAGCTTCTGTTTGGCCGGATAGAGGGGGCTAAACAGGCACGGCCCTGTCAAAAACTGAGATGGAGCTGATGTGGTACAGGAGTGGGAGCTGAGTGGACTTTACGATGACCGGTATCAGTAGGGTCAAGATCGACCTATATGGAGGAGGCTCGTGAAGGCAGTTGTAGGCAGTCGCCCACTGTGCCGAGTTGGGCCAGTGGGAAGCACAGCTGGGACCTCTAACAGTCATCTGTCAATCCATGACAACCTGGGTCTGTCCCGTTCCCTTCTGCCAGCGAGCCTTCGACACTTCACATGACCTGAAAGTGCACCTAGCCTGGCACAAGCGCCGTGGTGACGTCGACCATCACTTCGTGGCGAACGGCGGCTGTTGTAATTAATAGCCTAAAGTTCTGTCGGTTGCGGTGCCTGTACGTGTTTGAGTGTGGGTGAGCGCTTGTGTGCTCTAGGGTACTCGGGTGGGTTAAGAGGCTGAGCCGTATAGCGCCAGCCGGTGACCGTGTCGTGTTATTAGCAGGACGAAGTTCAGACCGTGTCAACAGGGGAAGAAACTGAACTACCGAGCTCGGCTCGAATGAGAATGTCTGGGTGGTACTTTTGTAATAAACGACTGGACCACGATGTCTGGCTCAGTGTCCTTTATTATTCGGTTCGTGCTGTACACCCACACGGCTGTCTTTACTCTGTAGCTTCTCCACGGTGCTGACTCCAATGTCGGCCCGATCCCCAACAGCAGCTCCGCTGCTGTTTCTCTCACACAGCCCCCCTTGGCTGTACTCTCTGCTGCTCTTCTCCCTCCGCAGCTCTCACAGCTTCTTGCTCTCTCTCTCTCCCTCCGCAGCTCCTCCTGGCAGCCACACCGCTGCCTCTATCAAGCACCCCCTCTCTCTCTCTCTCCGCAGCTCCTCCTGGCTGTCTCCTCCCCAGCTGCACACCACTCCGCAGCTTGCTCTTATCTTCGGGGTTGGCTCCCGATCGCCGTCGGCGCCCCCCCTTCTCCACACTTGCCCGCGTGGCCTCACTCTTTTCCGCTCACACCCCGACTGCCTTCCCCTTCCGGTTTACCCGCTTAAAGCCCCGAACCTTACCCCCACGTCACATGACTCCACCCCCCGTGACGTCACCTCCGGAAGGTCGCTTACGCCCGCATTACACCACCCTCCCCCGTAGAAAAATCCCAGCCGACCTCGGCTGACCAATAGCAAATCGTAATGCGGCGAACCGAGCTTCCCCCCCTAAAGGACACTAAGCATATAATGTAACAGCAAGAACAACAACAACGCAATCAACATCAACGATCGTACAAAAGCATGCAATAAATACAACTGTAAGAAGAAAATAACAAGACAACAACACTCAACGAAACGTAAGCGATTTGGAACGTGTGCGGGTCGCCGGCCCGTCCCGGACGGTCGGCGGCCCACTCGCAGAACGGGAACGCGATGAAAGTCGAGGAACGACAGGGGGTAATCCCCCTGTCGCAGCTGGAAGTCCACCGCCGTCCCGTGTCTCTAAAGAGTTAGTCTTGGGCTTGTCCTGTGACCGTGCCCGCAGCTGGGTCGGAAGGGCTGCAGGGCTCGAAGGTCCCGCAGACCTGGCAGGCGTCCTCCGAGCAGGGCCCCTCGTCCCCCGCAATGTCACGGCCGGCCTGTCTGGAACAGGTACGACAGGCGCTCTAGCAAAATCAATGGACGCAGGCAGGGGAGAGTCAGCAGCAACAGACCCCGGCAAGGCAACATTGGGGGATGACGCATCATGTAAGGGCACAACATATGGTTTCAAGCGCGACGTATGCACAACCCAGCGACGAGACCCAATCTGGACGCGTGCTGTCTGTGGGTTGGGAACCGCAATGAGGCGTACGGGACCATGCCAGGGTTTGTGCAATTTCGGCGAGGTCCCCGGACGTACCTGTGGACAATGAAGCCAGGCTAGGTCCCCAACCTTCCAAGGGCACTCCCCCTCAGACCGTCGCGCATATCGCTCGTTCCGGGCCTGGGCTTTGGCCGTAGCCACGCGGGCATTCTCCCGCGCCTCCGTGACTCGGCGAACCGTGTCCTGAATGTATTCAGGAAGTGGTTTCCGAGGTCCCTTCACCCCAGTTCCCAATTGCACATCCACCGGCGGCACGTTTTCCCGACCATACATAAGGTAAAACGGCGAATATCCCGTAGCCGCATGAGGCGTCATCCTGTACGCCGAAAGCACCCCGGGGATGTGCAGATCCCAATCTGATTGTTGTTCACTCACGGTATGGCAAAGCATGGCAGACAATGTCCTGTTCAGCCGTTCAACCATACCATCCGTCTGCGGATGGTATGGGGATGTCCGTACTTTCTTAGTCCCAAGGCCCGCGCACACTTCCGCCAATAATTTAGAAGAGAAATTCCTGCCCTGGTCCGTGAGGAGTCTCTCAGGCGCCCCCTTATCCATAATATACCCAAACAAAAAGGCGTCGGTAATGGCCGCGGCCGACTGATCAGGCAACGGCCAGGCCATCGGCCAACGGGAGAGGTACTCAGCCCCTACCAGCAAATATTTATTACCCCTCGCCGATGGTGGAAAAGGTCCCAATATGTCCAGTGCCACCAATTCATTGACTCGAGACACCTGAATCGACTGGAGAGGCGGCACGTAAGGATGTTTCGGCGGCTTACGTTGTGCACACGCAGGGCACGCGCGCACGTGCCCTACGACATCTGTCGCCATGCCGTGCTAAAAATAATGACGTTGCAACGTCAACAAGGTCTTCTGCACCCCTAAATGTAAGAGAGTGTCACAATGGAGGGTTCTAATCAACTCGAACCGCAAGGACGTTGGTACCACCAGGCGCCAACGTTCCTGGAACCCCTCCCGCCACATAAGCAGACCATCTCGGAGAGCGGTTTGTGGCCCCACAGCCGTACTCGGACTCCCATTGTCCTTAGCAGACCGCTTCCGCAAGGACACCAATGACTCATCCATCATCTGTTCCCGGATCCAGACAGACCGCGGCAGATTCAAAACCCCGTCAGCCGGTCCCGGTTCCATCGGAGTGTCCGACTTCTCGACGGCCAACGTGAGCGGCTGAGGGGGGTTTGGAATCGGCGAACACCTATGCGTCCCCGACTCACATTTACAAGGGGCGCGCCGCGGTAATCTGGAAAGTGCGTCAGCGTTCGCATGGCGCACACCCTTCCGATGTTGAATTTGGAAGGAAAATTCCTGTAGCGTGTCCAACCAACGTGCCAACTGTCCGGATGGCTGGTCAATTTTAAGGGCATATTGCAAGGCCGCATGATCCGTACGCACAATAAAGGAACGACCGTAGAGGTATGGTCGAAATTGCCGTAGGAAAAAAACAACCGCCAATAGTTCTCTGCGAGTGACACAGTAGCGGGTTTCCGCAGGAGACAAGACTCGGCTACCATACGCCACGACACGCTCTACACCCCCTTTAGACTGTGATAACACCGCCCCAATACCTGTGTCACTCGCGTCCGTATCAAGAATGAATGGGTGATCGAAATCGGGATAATCCAATGTTGGGGCCGTGGCCAATAGATCACGCAGACTCCGAAAGGCCGCCTCCTCCGGCTGTCCCCAACCAAACTTCCGTCCTTTCCCCGTAAGGAGATGCAAAGGCCTCGCAATCGTCGCAAAACCCGGCACGAATCTTCGGTAATACGAGGCAAATCCCAAAAACCGCCGAACATCCCCCACGGTGGCCGGAGTCGGCCAATCCCGGACGCACGCCGTCTTTTCCGGATCCGTGGACACTCCCTCAGCGCTCACAATGTGCCCCAAATAGCGGACGGACCGTTGCAGTAGGTGACATTTCTTTGGTTTGAATTTCAATTTGGCAGAACGCATCCTCGTGAACACTGTCTCCAGCCGCGTCAAATGTTCATCGAAAGTGCGGCTGAAGACAATGATATCGTCCAAATATATAAGACATGTCTCCCACTGCAACCCCGTCAAAACGAGCTCCATCAATCTTTGAAATGTAGCAGGGGCCGCATTCAATCCCATCGGGAGACAGTTGAATTGAAATAACCCCTGCGGCGTACGGAAAGCGGTTTTCTCCCGTGAGGACTCGTCAAGGGGAAGCTGCCAAAATCCCGAAGAGAGGTCCAGTGTGGAAAAGAACTTAGCCCCCGACAATGCGTCGAGGGAGTCATCCATACGCGGCAGGGGGTACGCATCTGCCACCGATATCTTATTCAATTTGCGGAAATCAACACAAAATCGCAATTTGCCATCCTTCTTCTTAACCAAGACGACTGGAGCGCCCCATGGGCTGTTAGATGGCGATATAATGTCCGCAGCCAACATGTCTTCCACTGCCCCCCGTACGTGTTCTCGCTCCGCAGGACTCATCCGATGCGAATTTAATCGAATAGGGGCAGCATCGCCCGTCTCAATGTGATGGTAAAGCAAGGAAGTGCGGCCCAAATCCAAATCATCGGAGCTGAACACATCGGAATATGTCAACAACAATTTACGCAGCGCACCACGTTGCTCCATGGACAGGGAAGAATTTTCGTCACATAATTGAGCAACCCAACGATCATCCGAACTCCTTGGCTCGGAAACCCCAGCAACAACTCCCCGGCTATGTGGACAATCATGGGTCGCAAACGCCGTAGTGGCATGTGCCACAACCGTACCGGCCGGGACACGGACGTTTTCTCCCCCCGCATTAAGCACCTGTAAAAACGGTAATTGATCCGGCCGGACGATGGTCTGTGCCCCCACTAACGCCAACCCGGTTGTTATCGTGGCGGACGGTGACAACAAGACCCCTACTGCTCCTAGCCGATCAGGCAGGGGCTTCCGATACCGCAAGGGTATAAGCATCTGTGTACCAGGTGGAATGTCCACAGATGCGACGGACAGCGCCTGCACTTGTACGGCCGAAGCAGGTCGCCCCCAGGGCGACGGCAGAAACGAGATTTGACGGCCCCCCGGCAGTTCAATACAATTCTCATTGATTTTGATCAAAATGGGCATCTTAGCCAAAAAATCGGTGCCTAACAAACAAGGAACCGCCAAAGATCTCGATATCAACACAACACCCGAGGCCGACACATCCCCAATAGATATCTTAGCATCCACCTGACCCACGATGCCCATGCTACCCCCGTTCGCAGCGACGCACGACCCATAAACCGGACGCACAGCCCCCGACGGAATGCCCAACAGATGGAAAATGACATCCGATATAATAGTCGCAGACGCCCCCGAGTCGACCAAAATGCGCACGTCCACACCTTGTATGGACCCCGGTACAGTGGACGAACCCGTAGCGGCCGCGACAACTCTCCGTGCCAATTTGCGCCACTGCGTAACTGAATGACAAGGCCCCGTCGATGGCCTTTCTTTAACAACAACAATAGGATCGCGCAACACAGGTGGTGGGTGAGGTGGAAAGCCTTGCCGAGTGTCTGGTGCGTGCCGACATGCCTGTTTCGGAGGATCTTTAGCCGACTTGACCGGTGCCGAGGCCTCCTGCTGCGGCGGAGCCGGGAAGCGGGCCCAGCAGTCTCTGGCGTAGTGGCCCCTACGCCCGCAGCGGAAACATTCGGCCTCGTTGCGCCGAAGCGCAGGCCTCGGCTCCTGACGGCCCCGTTCTGGTAGCATCGCGCGCGGTCTCGGCCCGCCGCGTCCCGTCCATGGAGCGGAGGCGGCCGTCAGTTGTTGAGGGCCCCGGTCATCCGGAACATAGACGGCCTGCGCAGGGTCCCACCCCAGCGCATCCCCTTCTTTGACGGGCCCCCCCGTCCACGCCGTCACTTGTTTCCAGCGACGGAGGTTGAATTGCGCATCGAGACACTTAGCAGCCATCCGGGAAGTTAGCTTCTCATGCCCACACACAGGCATGGGGATCCCTAGATCCCGAGACAACTCCAACATTTTCCCTAATATGAGAGGCTCAAGCAGGTCCTGTGGCGTCTCAGGATAAGCTGCCATGGCCAGCTCCAGCACCGCACCCCTGAACGCCACGGGCGACTCCTCTGGTGCTCGTTGTCGTTGAGCGAATCGCCGATGCGCATCATCTGGTGGCTCATAAGCATCGGCCATTTCTTGAAAAACACCACATAAAGTTGCCTTCTTATCGGTCGCTATGGAACGGAAGAATCGGACAGATTCGTCGTCCAGAAGAGTCGGCAACACCTCCAAAGCCTCCGCATCGGTCCATCTTGCTGTGCGTACCGCCGCCAAGAAGCGGCAGGCGAACGCGCTCCAGTCCCCACCGACGGAAAATTCTTTAACTGTTGTAAGGTGGCGACTCCGACTCCTCTTCCCGCCGTCTTCCAATGGTGGTGGTTGTGATGGCAAATTCAAAATGGCGTCGGCCCGCGGCGTGGCCAAGATGGCGGTTTGGCGCCACGGAGCGCGCAAAATGGCGGCCTCTTGCCGCGTGGGCAATGGCGGCGGCAGGACAGGCAACGTGGCGGCCCGCGGAGCACCACCTGCATCATCCATCGTCCCTGGCGCGACGAGATGGCATAGATGCGCCAGGACGTCCTGAAGTGCCTCCAGTTGTACCGCCATCGCTTGCCATCGTTGATCCGCGTCTGATGATGTCGACGGACCCGCCACCGCGCCAACATCCTCCACACCCGTTCCCGTGGTCGCCTCAGCCTGGCTCTCCTCCACCACCCCAACAGGATCCGTGGTTGGAGGGAGTTCGTCGTCGTCGGACGAAGAAGCCGATGCAGGCGCCGGATTAACTTTCTTCCTCACTTGTTTCGACATGCCGTTGCACTTCCGACACCAGTGTAATAAACGACTGGACCACGATGTCTGGCTCAGTGTCCTTTATTATTCGGTTCGTGCTGTACACCCACACGGCTGTCTTTACTCTGTAGCTTCTCCACGGTGCTGACTCCAATGTCGGCCCGATCCCCAACAGCAGCTCCGCTGCTGTTTCTCTCACACAGCCCCCCTTGGCTGTACTCTCTGCTGCTCTTCTCCCTCCGCAGCTCTCACAGCTTCTTGCTCTCTCTCTCTCCCTCCGCAGCTCCTCCTGGCAGCCACACCGCTGCCTCTATCAAGCACCCCCTCTCTCTCTCTCTCCGCAGCTCCTCCTGGCTGTCTCCTCCCCAGCTGCACACCACTCCGCAGCTTGCTCTTATCTTCGGGGTTGGCTCCCGATCGCCGTCGGCGCCCCCCCTTCTCCACACTTGCCCGCGTGGCCTCACTCTTTTCCGCTCACACCCCGACTGCCTTCCCCTTCCGGTTTACCCGCTTAAAGCCCCGAACCTTACCCCCACGTCACATGACTCCACCCCCCGTGACGTCACCTCCGGAAGGTCGCTTACGCCCGCATTACACTTTGATGCCAGCGAGGTGGGGGTCACGGAACCCTCACGGGGGGCTGCATGTGTAAGTAGCAGGAAAAGAGAAATGGGGAGACAGGATACATGAGAGAAGCGGGGACACAAAGACACGGAGAGACCACATGGAGGCATGGAGCAAAGACACAGACACGGGAGAAAAATGTGGAGATAGACGCATGGAGTCACGGATGCGTGGACACATAAATGGGGAAGAGACACGGAGATACGGCCATGGAGACACGCGGAGAAACACACATCCATAAGAGTAGCGAATTGGCACGTTTTGTTTACGTGACAAACCTGACCAATTGGCTGTGTCGGGTGGTGGAAGATTTAACGACATTTAAATTCACGCGATCTAACCCAAAAAAACCCTCTTATGGATATTGGTCGCGAAAGCCTACGTGTTAAAATACACTCATTTAACTGCACATTTCAGCCACTTTCTCGACTCACCCACCCCACTCGCGCACTCACCCTCCCGCTCACCGACCCTCTAACACCCACTCGTGCATCCACCCACCCGTTGCAAATCAAGTGTACTCACCATTACACAATAAAACTTGAGCTTCCTTCGTTCCCAGTTAATTAATTCATCTATATACAGTATATAAATGGAAATTTGTGAATGTGCCTGTTCAAAATGTTTAGCGTACTTCCCGACATGCAACAAACTTGAAATTTGCCATGTGGGTACTTTCCCAGACTGTACACAATGCAAAATTATAAAAATAGACTTTTGTATTTTGGGGGGGGTGGGGGCGCAATAATGGATATATTTTGCACGGCAAGTGAGCGGTGACGTCACATCTGTGATGTCACCCACTCTTTGTCAGGAGGGTCCTCCCAGTGTTCTGCAGTCGGGAGCAATGTCGCTGCTGTGCGTAATCTCATTTGAGTAATTTGCAGGGCATTTGTCAGTTGGGATGTTTGGCCAATTGTAGTTGCATTGAATGTGTTTTAGCTAAGGATGGAAAAATTGAGAATCCGGAGAAAATCCACTCAGAACAGGGGGAGGACATCCACAAATCTAACTCAGGGTCTTCTTGCTGTGAAGCACGAGCGTTAAAGCCTGTGCTGCGCCCTTCTGCTCACTCAGTCACGTGTTGACATGTATTGTGTTACGAGAAAATATTTTGTCTTACCAAAACATATTTAATTACTTTTAAGGTGTTCAAAATAAAAATACAAATCATCAAAAGCATACAAAAATAAAAACCCACATGGGAATTAACCTGACAAACTGGACATCTCTGTTAACCACTCAACCAAACCATCGCTTAATTCAGGAAAAGCTCAGTCTGAAACAAACTTATTGTTATTGCATTGTTTTAACCTGGGACAAAAATCTGTGAGCAGCAACCGATAGAAGTAGATGAGCATGATAATATTCATGAGATTCAATACTATACAGAAGAAAAGTGGATGCATCAAGAGCTGCCATTGTACAATAACATAGACAGTTAGGTAGGCCTGTGCACCGAGACGAAAAATGACGTATGTGAATGCGTTAAGGTATCGGTTGAGTCGATAGGCCCGACTGCAGCCCGCGTTGGCTCCTGCCAGCTTCATGAGCAGACGCGCGTGCAGAAACACGCTGTTCACTTCTACAAGCAGAGCCACTGTGGTCCCAGCGACGTACTGTAGGGTCAGCAGTGAGTACCCGAAACACGACAACACCTGTAGGAGCACAACAGCACAGGTGATATATTGCAAGGACTGACTAAGGATATGTAATAATAATCACCATCTTTGCATTTACATGGCGTGGATGAAGTGGCTCGGCAACTGAAAGCGACTTTGCATCACATCTCAATCGTTCGGAGGGCACCCCCAGTGGCAGCTGTCCCTGTGCGACGCAAGGCGACTCGGCATTCGGGGCCCGAGTATGCAGCCATTCCGCAGACGCGGAACTGTGTGAGAGCCATTGCTATGATGTCACTCCCATTCCAACCAGCCAAATCAGCTGCAACGGGGATTTTGGCACCAATTTCCAGCAGCAGCAGAAGAATGAACTCAGCGTCTGATGGGGTGGACACTCTTGTTTACGATGCGGGTCGAGCGGCGGCAGGAGCCACGTGAGAAACGAGTGCACGTGGCAGAGGCAAGCACAGCAATGTTGTCTTCATAGTTTAATATATCGTTTTCATGATGTCGTCATAGTTTATTATATCGTAAAAATTATGTTAATAATGTTATTTTTTTTATAAAGTATAATGCAATGTTAATGTTATAAGCGTATTACTTTGTTAGGAATAATGCTAATATTAACCACAACCATACACAACAAATGCTCAAAGAACCACAACCAAACACCACTCAAACCGCAATCATCACAAGAAGTGCTTCAATACACGCAACTTCAATCACTCGAACACAACTACACCAACAAACACATGGTACGCCAAATAGGCACAGCATAGGTGATGACTGTTTGTCATCCAGCTTGACGAACTGTGATTGACCATGCAGGTATGACTCAATCAACCCCAGTGCCATACCCAATACACTGAACCTTGACCTAAGCTGCTCGATGAGTATCTCTTGGTCGATGGTGTCGAAGGCAGCTGAGAGATAGAAGCCAACCAATGCTGTGGCGCAGCAGTCATCCGTGATCTTGTAGAGGTCATCAGTGATCTTTAGTAGAGCCATCTCAGTGCTGTGGAGCTTCCAGTATGCAGACTGAAACAGGTGGAATCTGCCCATTTCAGTGATGTGGGGAAGTAACCACTTCAAACAATGGTTCTCTATGACCTTTTAAATCGTACTCAGGTTTGAGATCGGAGTGACTCTGACTCAAGCCAGCTTTTTTCAGGAGTGGTGTCACCTGCGCCATTTTGAACCAGTCTGAAAAACAGCCTTCACTGAATGAAGAATTTTGCCAGGCGGACAATGAGCGGTGCAACCACGTCCATGCATGATTTAAAAATCGATGTATGGATGTATTCGAGTGGCGATGTTAATTTGGCAGCTCTTTGATGAACATCGACACCTCTGCCACCATGGTTGGTGCCAGGGTCTCGAGTTTTGCATTGGTTCCATGTCGATCAAACTCAGATGGAAAATTGGGAGAATGCATTGCCTTCAAGCTAGAAACTGCCATCTCTTGGTCATGACTATTTTATTGGCGAAGAACATCACAAGTACTGTTTACAGACCGGATTGACAAGTTGATGGGTCGTTGGAGTGCAGAAGACCCTTCACGATGCGCCACAGAGCACAGGGATCCGTGAGCTGATCCATTGATGCACAGAGCACAGAACGATCTGCGAGACTCAATAATGAGTCAGCTGACAGATCTGCAGGCAGCTCTGTAAGCGAGGCGGACAGTCTTGAAACCAGTTTTCTTTCAGAGATGCTATAGCCTCCGCATCCACTGCACTGCAATCAAATCCGGTAAACGCCATTTACCCTTTGGTTCTTTCGGTGAAGTCACGCAGAAAATAAAATAAAATAATAATAGAATACAACGTTTCGATTGCAACACAAGCAACCATCATCATATAAGAATGAATGAGAAAACAGACATAGTAAACTTAGAAATATAATGCAATACAACACAGAGTCGGCTAACACACAAGTGAACACCCCCACCTGGTTGATTACGTTCTTACAAAGATTGCTAAATTTGAGAGAGACAAAACATAGACATGGAGACACAGACAGACACACATGCAGAGAGAGACACACAGAGATAGAGAAACACCAAGGCAAAACAGAAAGACAACGCCTCTGTCGAGGCCTTAAATAGAGTGAGGGGGAGGGGTTTGGGCAGAGAGAAAGGGGGGGGCAGAGAACAACGAAAGAGCTGTGTGGAATTCCGGATCATAGTGGCCAGAGGAGAGACAATGGACCCACAAACAAACTAGCACGGCTATTTTTAGAGCAAGAAAATATAAAGTTTGAGAAAGCTAATTTAGTGAAATTAGGAAGTGTAATGCAATGCAACACAGAGAGTCGGTTAACACACAGTTAACGCATAGCCTGGTTGATTACGTTCTCCCAAAGATTGCTAAATTAGAAGTTAAACGTAAGTTGTGAGGAAACCCTCCCCGTAGAGGTGGTTCAAATTAAATTCGAAGCTTTCGTGACTGCAGGAATTACTCTTTGGTTCTTTCAGTAAAATCACGTAGAAAGAAATTAAATAAAATAATAATAGAATACGACGTTTCGATTGCCACACACGCAGCCATCATCAGATACAAATGAATGAAAAAACAAACATAGTAAACATGGAAATATAATGCAATACAACACAGAGTCGGCCAACAAAACAGTCAACACCCCACCTGGTTTATTACGTTCTTCCTCTTCCAAAGATTGCTAAATTTGAAAGAGATACAAAACATAGACACGGAGGACACATACAGACACACAAGCAGAGAGACTCACAGAGACAAACAGAGAGACACACACACATAGGCACACAGAAAGACAACGTCTCTGTGTCGAGGCCTTAAATAGAGAGAGAGAGGGGGGGCAGAGGGGGAATTGTGTGAAATTCCTACCCATAGGGGGACGGACGAGCTGGACACTGGACTTCTAAACAAACAAGCATGGAGCGGTGTGTGGAATTACTGCCCATAGCGGCCAGAGGAGAGAATGGACCCATAAACAAGCACGGTAGAAAGCAAATTTAGTAAAATTAGCAAGTGTAATGTTTGTCTCTGTGTCAGTCTCTCTCTGCTTGTGTGTCTGTGTGCCTCCTTGTATATGTTTTGTCTCTCTCTCAAATTGAGCAATCTTTGGAAGAACGTAATCAACCAGGTAGGGTGTTGACTGTTTTGTTGGTCGACTCTGTGTTGTATTGCATTATATTTCCAAGTTTACTATTTTGTTGTCTCATTCATTTGTACCTGATGATGGTTGCTTGTGTTGCAATCGAAATGTCGTATTCTATTATTATTTAATGTAATTTATTTCTACGTGACTTTACCGAAAAAACGAAAGAGTAACTCAACTTCTAATTTAGCAATCTTTGGAAGAACGTAATCAACCAGGCTATGCGTTAACTGTCTGTTAACCAACTCTGTGTTGCAATTTTACGAAATTAGTTTTTATCAAACTTCCAATTTTCTTGCTCTAAATATTTCCGTGCTTGTTTGTGTGTCCATTGTCTCTCCTCTGGGCACTATGGTCTGGAATTCCACACAATTCTCTCATTGTTCTCTACCCCCCCCCCCTCTTTCTCTGCAACAACCCCTCCCCCCTCTCTCTATTTAAGGCCTCGACACAGAGACGTCTTTCTGTTTTGTCTTTGTGTGTGTCTCTCTGTGTCTCTCTCTGCATGTGTCTGTCTATGTGTCTCCATGTCTGTGTTTTGTCGCTCTCTCAAATTTAGCAATCTTTGGAAGAATGTAATCAACCAGGTGGGGTTATGACTGTTGTGTTAGCCGACTCTGTGTGGTATTGCATTATATTTCTAAGTTTACTATGTTTGTTTTCTCATTCATTCTTACCTGATGATGGTTGCTTGTGTTGCAATCGAAATGTCGTATTTTATTATTATTTAATTTCTTTCTACGTGACTTTACCGAAAAGACCAAAGAGTAATTCCTGCAGTCACGAAAGCTTCGAATCTAGCCATTTACCACACGCTTTTCCGGACTTCTTTGTTCCTGTTTGGATGGGTGCGCGTTCATCAAGAACAGCAGTAATGTTATTTTCTAATTGAGTTGCAAATGAATCGACCGTCTATGCAGGTTTTAACACGCCGATGGTGACGAGATTTTATGATGGAAAGCATCGTGGTCACAGCCATCACCCACCAAGCCATGTTCTCACTACATGGTCATTCTCACTAATGGTACTTTCAACAGACTGGTAAAATATATCTGCAGGGGTAAGTGTCATGGCCCAGTGGTAGTGTGTTTGCTGCTTTGTTGCCAAGCCGACTTTCAACATTAGCCTCTGTTTCTTAGGATTAAGAATCAGACTTCCATCTCTGTTTCATGACGATGGAAAGAGACTCCAATTAAAGTGTAGAAGTACAGTAGTTTATTCATCAGATGTGTATAAACACGTCTGATCGGGGAGACAGGTGTCTGAGCAAGATTAATTAAATCGCATTATTTGCTATTCACATGTTACAACATTAATTCATATTCTGCTGCCAAAATCCATGATTGCAAGTACGAGCTTGAAAACGTGCTCATTAACATGAAGCCAAAGCAGCTGAAACATAATATGCTTGCCTCTGTATTGGTTGAATAGGATGCCAAGGCTGCTGAAATATGCACCACTTCAGAATTTGTTTCATAGGTCAGATGCCACTGATGAGACTGAAAAAGTCAAAACCAGTCCATATTTTTTCTGCTTAAACCATGTTGTAGGAAGATATTGGTCTAAATAGCTGGGAGATGAAACTGTTACTTTATTTGTACACCGGGCAACAGGCTTTCATATGATTAATAGTTGTTTTTTGGTTAGGCCATGAAATGATCTGGCCAAATATGTCTCAAGACCCTCCACCACCCAACGTAGCCAAACAAATCAAATGTACATGTATACAAGATTTAGCGAACCAAGTATTATGGTTTGAGCTGACAATAATTTCTTGGAACTGGGTCAACCATCTTCAGGTCATGAAACCGGGAAGTCAAAATAAAAGGGAACCACAAGAAACTTAATTTGGAGCTTTCGTAACTGCAGGAATTATTCTTTGGTTCTTTCGGTAATGTCACGTATAAAGATAAAATAATGAATTAAATACTAGCATACGACGTTTCGATTGCAACACAAGCAATCATCATCAGGTATAAATTAAATAGAAACACAAATCTAGTATACAAGTATACTAGATTTTTGCGTGTGTTTTTTTGTGTTTCTATTTAATTTATACCTGATGATGATTGCTTGTGTTGCAATCGAAACGTCGTATGCTAGTATTTAATTTAATTTATTATTTTATCTTTATACGTGACTTTACCGAAAGAACCAAAGAATAGGAACCACAAGACATGTTCAACAATGTTCTCAAATCTTAAGTGTGCTTGGGGCATTGACATGGCCCAGTGGTAGTATGTTCACTATTGCAGAGGTTCACAGTTGGAATTTGGCAGGCTGTCCTGATTAAAACTGCGAGTGATTAACCATAAGAAATGTGACATCTGCTTTACAGTGGATGTTAAAGATCCTGTGGCATCATTCTAAACGAGGAGGCCATTGTGTACCGACATCTTAATACGTAGGCTTTCGCAACCAATGCCATACTCTGGTCTTCACACCTGATTGGCTCACAAGTGACAACATTACGTTTATCCCTATATTGAAGACTGAAAGAGGAGGATTTCTCCATAACTCTGCCTGTCGCCTGATGGGGCTGGTTTGAATTACCGGTGAAACGTCCGAATTGTACATTTTGTGCATTTACTCTCCAACACACCAGTGTGCTCAATGAGTAACGAATTGTCATGTTTTCATTACATGACAAACCTTACTAATTGACTGTGTCACGTGGTGGCGGGTTTAACGACACATTCATATTTATGCGATTTAACCCCAATAACCTCTATTATGGATCACAATCTAAATTTGCCAAAGTTTAAAATTACTCAATTGGGATTAAACTATTTGAGAATGCGTGAAACAGTGCCTCCATGATAGCATTGTATTATAATGGCACAAAACCACAATAACTATATAATTCTTATCATTATTAAGTAGGGTTAGGTTTAATGTAATTATCAATGAGTATAAATGCATGAGATAACCAGCAACGAGGGAAGATGACAAATGCAGAGGGGCACGAGGAGGAGTGGAGAGTGTAAACTGCCCTCGAGGATCATGAGACACTTACCAGCGCGTGGTGAAATAGAAACTCCCATGAAGCCTTCACCTGACCACTCCAAACAATATCCAGTGTGTCCTGCAAGAAATAGCCTGCACAGAGCCACACGTCAAATTACTGCACACTCAATGAAGCTGCAGAACATTGCACAATTTTTATAGCTTTACCCAGTCAGGAGAACGATTCATAATTAAAATTTGTCCTGAAGCTGCTTGGAAAATTTTCAGGAAAAACATCGTTTACGTAAATCGGTACCTGACAATTACATTTATTTGGTGATATCTGGTGAAGGGTCATGCAACACAAATTTGGCTGGCTCATTACATAAATTATTTGCCTAGCCATATCATAACCATTGTGAAAAAATCCCTCCCTTACCTGTGGAGATGGCTAGGAGCACATTCATTGGCAGAGTATAGCTGGTAAGGTCAGTCAACACCTCAGGAAAGAAAATCAAGCTGGAAAAACAAATAGGATTAAGGTTAAAATACTCAACTCATAAAATACACTCATCGTTGAAGGCCCAAAACACCAAGTGGCCAGCTATAAATAGCATGATTAAATGTGTAGTGAGTTAAACTGAGTCGCAGACATATATTTGGAGGTAACACATTTATTTAACTCCAACACAAACGGGGTAACTTTCCCTTAACAGAATAACAACCTATGGTGGTGACCACCAGGCTAACTACACTAGTTACAATGTAACTGCTACTATGGACCGGGACCACAGCTCAGGTCCAGGTCCACGTGTTGGAGACTCGTTGCTCGGAGACCGTAGAACGTAGATATAGACGAAGGTTTCTTCAGGATGAACAAAAACGCCGGTCCCGGCTTATATTCTCTCCGGCGTAGCTGGTTCCGCCTTTGGCCACGACCGCCTTCCACAATCCTCCGGAAGGATCTGGATGCTAACTACGTGACCACCCCGAGCCCCCATTTGGGCCCCTTTGTAGACTTAACTGGTCACATGTCCTCTCGGGTCAACCAGAGTGGCCTTTAGTAACCTCATTCCTACGGCCGGCACTCCCACACCCTGTCCTGTAGAGCTGGCACTGCACCCCAAGCGTGGTGCCATTTAGCGCTATCAATCAGCGCTCACCGAGCCCCTCTCGGGCCGGGACTACACCCACACCATTGTGGTGTCCGCGATGTCGTTACACCGCACGCAGTGCCTCTCTAGGGCAGGCACTGCACAGTGACATCCCGCAATGTCACTACATCACCCCCCCCCTCCTTCGTAGCACTCAGGCTGTCAACTCGCCATCAACAAAACAAAACGAACAACCCCTTAGTGTGCCTTAACAAATAAATGCCCCAACCCATCTATACAATATGTATACTATATACAGAATATACAGTAACTAACGGGGAAAGGAGACAGGAGTATAGAACAACAAAAGGTGAAAACCAAGAAGAGAGAGAGGAAAAAACCCAAAACGCAGTAACATGTGAAACCTCGGGACCCCCTCCAGCACCAACATCTCCCAACCACAACGTGTAACAACACCCGCAAGCACAACAAAGGCCAGCTTCAGCCAATAACCAATACGGCCTGCCGAGTGCGACAACCAACTGACGGTGTGGGAGCACGTGTGTGTGTGGGGGATCACGAAAACCGAAGAGTCTTTGATCGAGTCCTTGTGGCAGGGCTCCCAGAGGAGGTGGGCGTACTCTCCCTGGGGGTTCTGGGGGGAATTTTAAAATGTCCCGTCGAATCCGGCTCCTCACGAAGAGCAGTTGGCCGGGCAGACGGGCCTTCCTCTCCCGAATCTTGTGGAGACGGCGCAGGTGGCGGCTTGGGGGACGTCAAACGCGCGGCACCTTCGGGTATAGTGGAGGACGGTCGGGCGGACGATGGCAGTGGTCCGGGGAGGCGTCGTCGTGGCACGCGGAAGCCCGACGAGACATGCCCCGGCAGGCAGCAGTTGTAGCACATGACGGGGCCGCTCCCAGGATGAAGAGCGTGCCAGGACGATGTTGAGGTCCTTCGCCAACGTCATCAATCTCTCAAGGACCGGCGAGTCGATTCCGTCATGGTCCATCTTCGGGAAGGCAATAGTGCGCTATGGAAGGCGAGGGGCATCTCAGCCTCCCCCCTCCTCAGCGCAGCGAGCTTATGGTGCACATTTCATGGCGGTTCATAGATTGCCACCATTTGAGCAAAGGCTTTATGTAGCTTGGCCATCTCCGACGGCGGGATGGTGAGAAACACCGCCAAGACGTCATCGCCAAGTGCGGTGGGCAGCGCTCTCAGCGCCTCCGTCCACCCTGCCAAGTCGCTGTTCGTCAGGAACCTGCGCTTGAAGGCCACCCAGTTGCCTCTGGTGGCTGAAAATTCTTTAACAAAGGGTAGTCGTCACCTGAGAGATGGAATATCAACAGCGAAACTCGATGCAGTCTCAGATTTGTCGGGCTCTCCGCTCCGCGAGCAAAATGGCAGCCGCTTGCGTGGGCTGTACCACGGAGGTTTCCCGCACAGCTTCGGTGCTCTCTTCTCCACCGCTGGCTCTTCGCGGTGGAGCTCCACGACGATCACCGCCACAGACTCGAGGAGTTGTGAGGCGCGAGCAGAAAGTGTGGCGCTCCCTCCCCGACGGCGATGAGCTGTCTCTGGGATGGTCGTCGCAATGACATAAGGGGTTGGCGGCGTGTACCGCGCCTCGTGAGACGTGTGATACACCCGAAGATGTGGAGCCCGTCCAAGCCTGTGCATCGACCCAAAGCGGAGGCTGGCGAGGGGACTGCATGGTGCGAGAGAATTAACAACTTAGACGGTGAAAGACCTCTCCTCATCCTGGGAGCGTGCTCGTCGTGTACTACAACTGCGGCCTATCGGGACACGTCTCGTCGGGCTGCCGCGTGCCGCGACGACGCCTCCTCAGACCACCGCCATCTTCCGCCCGACCGTCCTCCACTCCACTATACCCGAAGGGGAGTTGCCACATATCACACACTCGGCCCCTAAATCCACCTCACTCATCACGTTCGGTCGGTTTTCATTCCCGTCGTGTGTTGGTGCGCGAGGATTCAGATGTTGCTTGGGCTGATTGGCCTCTCCAACCTGGTCAGTGGTCGGAGTTGGCCTATCGAGTGGTTGCCGGGACCGCATGTTCATCCGCTGTTATCGGATTGATAGAGGGGGTTGAAATCAGAATACTCGTCGATACTGGTGCATCCATGTCTTTCATTTACGAGTTGATTTTTAACATTTTGCCCCTTACGTCCCGTCGGAGTTCCGTGCTTTGCCGCAAACGGCGGCTCATTGAGCATCATTGGGAAAATAACAGCGGAGGTGTGCATTGAGGATATACAATTGACGGGATCAGTTCTTGTATCAACGTCCCTTGCTGTTCCTTGCTTGCTTGGATTGCCTTGAGTTACCTTCGGGCCATCGAATAGTCTTTTTGCCTTCTCCCACCCGTTCGTGAACGGCCAACACTACTGTACAAGCGCTTGCAAGCAAGGCCGTAAAGATTCCCCCCGGCGTGCAGATGTTGGTTCCCTTACGATTGCACAAGCTGCTAGACCAGGAGGTAACTGCGAGAGAAATCCTTTTAGGACCCTCAAACACAGCCATTCGTGGGTTGACGTTGGTGGGGGCCCAGACTTTGGTTTTCCAATGACCATGAACCGTTGAATGCAGGGTTGGATACGTCTGTCATTCAGGAGGGAACCATACTAGCCCACGTGTCACCTGTGATTCGCGAGGGAAACATCGTTGGCAGTGTGGGGGTCGCGTCGAATACAAAGCCGCAACAGGTTTCTGATGAAAAATGGATGGATACACTTTGGTCTGAAAATTCGGAATTGTCTGAGTCCCAGAGGGGGGAGTTGAGGTCGCTTTTGCGTGAATTCTCCGATGTGTTTAGCAAGGGCAAATTTGGCATCGGCCGCACAATGTTTTTGAGTCACTACATCAATACGGGCAATGCTGCTCCTATCCAGCAGAGCCAGAAGACTGGCGGTTGATGAAATGTTTGCCGCCGATATAATCTCGCCGTCCCCAGCCCGTGGGGAGCCCCAATTGTTCTTGTTAAAAACAGGATGGTAGTTTGCGCTTCTGTGTTGACGTCCGTAAGCTTAATAAGATCTCTGTGGCTGATGCGTACCCTCTTCCTTGGATGGACGATTCCCTAGATGCTCTAGCAGGAGCATGTTATTTTTCGACTCGACCTCTTTTCCGGATTTTGGCAGTTGCCGCTAGATGAATCCTCTTAGCCCAAGATAGCCTTTCATACACCACAAGGCTTGAACTTAATCGGCTTCCGATGGTTCTTCATTCCGTGCCGGCTACGTTCCTGCAATTGATGGAACTGGTTCTAGCTGGCCTCCAGTCAGACTCATGCCAAATATACCTTAATGATGTTATCGTTTTTAGCCATACGTTCAAAGAACATCTGGAATGGCGACGTGCTGTTTTTCTTAAAATGCGTGCGGCAAACCTCAAATTTAAACCCCAGAAGTGTCACCTGCTCCGAAAATCTGTTAGGTATCTTGGCCACATAGTCAGTAAATCAGGGTTAGCGACAGACCCGGAAAAAAACGCGTGTGTACGTTCTTGGCCGATTCCCACGTCAGTGGAGGAGGTGCGAAGTTTCATTGGTTTTGTGTCTTATTACCGCCGTTTTGTCGCCGGGTTCACCACTATCGCCAAACCTCTCCACGCCTTGATGGCAAAGGGTCAGAAGTTCCATTGGGGGGAGGAAGAGGAGGCCACTTTTGTTGTGATCCGGGATGGCTTGGTGAATGCCCCTCCCCTGCGATACCCCGACTTTTCCTTGATACAGATGCTAACACCGGAATTGGCACTGTTCTGTTTCAAGTTGTCAATGGTGTCGAGAGTGTTGTCGCATATGGCAGCAGAGTGCTGTCTCCGGCCGAACAACGGTACTGTGTCTCACGCCAGGAACTTTTGGCTATTGTTTTTTTTGTGCAACAGTATCACCCCTATCTTTATGGCAGATGCGTTGATGTGCGCTCTGACCATGCAGTACTACAGTATGCGCTGCGTATTGAGTAGCCATCTGGCCAACTTTCATGTTGGTTGGAAATCCTCCAAGACTATTCCTTTACTGTCTCCTATCGCAAAGGTACCTGACACGAACACGGATGCCCTGTCTCGATTACCAATGAGCGATGGGTGCGCGTGTTTTTCGGGCTCGGGGCGCTGTAAGGCGCCTGCTGAGGACTCGCCCCTCCCCTTGCGGTGTCGGCCAAGGTTGACACCTCTGAGAATGTCGATAGTCCTGTGGCGTGTGACGCCATTATTGGCTTAGACCATGTGGAGTGGGGGCACCTGTTCAAGTTACGCCACCATGCCAAGGAGGCAGAGGGGGGTGGAGTTCGACGGGGTGTAGCCTCTGTCATCCTCAGAGGTGGATTGCTCATGCATTGGGACGGAGGGTTGCAACGTTACAACATTGTCGTACCTGCTGCCCTACGGGGTAAAGTAAGCTGAGCGGTGCACGAGCGATTGTTACACCTGGGTTTCCATAAGACACTAGCCACACTTAAGCTCGACTTTTTCTGGTCTGGCATTGCAGAAGATGTCGCTAATTTTTTGAAGGGGTGTGTGCAGTGCGCACGGCGGAAGCCCCCGTCTAAACCCTGTTGTCCACCGTTGCAATCCATTCAGGTTTCTCGCATAAATTAGCTGGTCACTCTTGATATCCTCGGTCTATTCCCTACTACCCCTCGTGGGAAGAAGTATTCACTAGTGGGTGTCGAACATATTTCGCACTGGCCGATGGCCTGGCCGCTTTCCAACCATTCGGCGGTGGCCATCACCGAGGCATTTCTCAATAGTTATGTGATGGACAAGGGTGCCCCCGAGCATTTTTTGACCGATCAGGGCAAGCATTTTTCTTCTAAATTGCTGCGGGAAGTGTGCGACTTGTTGGGATCAAAGAAAGTACGTACGTCACTATAACACCCTCAGACAGATGGAATGGTGGAGTGGCTGCACAGGACTCTGACCTCTATGTTGAGCCATCAGGTCAGTAAGTCCCAGCTTGACTGGGACTTGCATATTCCTGGGGTCCTGGCTGCCTATAGAATGGCCCCTCATGTGTCCACCGGCTACTCAACATTTTTTTTAATGTACGGAAGAGAGCACGACCCCCCAATTGATGTCCAATTACGAGCCATGCCAAACAAGGCTAAATCAAACATTTCGGACTCCATGCGCTTTAACCTTCAGAGGCTTTCTGAAGCGCGCGAGGCTTCCAGAGAAAATTCCAATTCACGACAATTGGCAAATGAGCGGCTGAAGGGTCTCCATCTTTCCGCACATGAGTGGGCTCCAGGTGACAGAGCTTGGCTGCACTGTCCACAGGTACCGGTGGGTACATCACCTAAATTGTTTAAAATCTCGAGAGGATCGGTTGATGTAATTCGGGTCGTTCGGCCCCAGTGCGTTCAAATTTGCTGGTATCGGCGGTATTGGTTCGTACATCCCTCTCTGTGGGAAGTCATCCCATCTCCACTACACAGGGGCCGAGTGTCAGATGTTTCCGGCGAGCTGAAGTGTGTACCCACTGAGGTTGGTCCTCAGGAGAGTCATCTGATCCCATCCTCAGGTGCCACGCGTTTAACGTTCCCCAAGCCGCCACCTGCAGTGTCTCCCGGCCGACTGCTCTTTGTGAGGAGCCGGGTTGGACGGGACATTTTCAGATTCCCCCCGGGACCCCCAGGGAGAGTAAGCCTACCTTCCCTGGGGACCCGGCCACAAGGACTCGATCAAAGAATCGTCGGTTTTCGTGATCCCCATACACACACTCCCACACCGTCAGTTGGTTGTCACACTCGGCAGGCCGTATCGGTTATTGGCTGAACCTGGCCTTTATTGTGCTTGCAGGTGTAGGGGTGTTAGAGAGAGATGTGTCGGAGGGCTCGAGGAGAATGTTAAGCTAACCAGTGAAGACTGAAGACGTCTTAGCTAGAGCCCTGGACTCCCCTGGTTCGCCGTCCTTATCAGGGCCGAACAGGACCGAGCCAGCGGCGTGGTCCCGAGATCCAGAGCCGGTGCTCTTGTCAGAGCTGGTCTGGGACTCAGGGTACCGGGCCCGACTTACCAGTGTCGGGCCAGATAGCCTCCACTAGCCCGTTAGTGGAGGACTAGGAGGCAGGCTAGGAGTAGCTAGCGCGTGTATCCCCAGCTAGCCGGGTGAGGGGGCCGATACCCCCTCTAGTGTTGTATGCCACAACCGTGCTGTATGAAATAAACCCGTGTGCCTCCAACTCCGGCGTCCAAGAGTCGTGAACTCTACTACACAGGTGTTGTTACATGGTGAGGGTGGGAGATTCTGGTACTGGAGGGGATCCCGAGGTTTTTCGTGTTACTGCATTTTGTTTTTCTCTCTCTCTTCCTTTGTTTTGCCTATTGTTGTTCTGTACTTTTGTCCCCTTTCTCCGTTAGTTGCTGTATATTTGTTTATAGTGTACATATTGTATAGATGGGTTGGGGTATTTATTTTCTGAGGCACACAAGGGGTTGTTTGTTTTATGTTTGTTGAAGGGAGAGTTGACAGCCAGGACGGCTGAGTGCTACGAAGGGGGGGGGGGGGGGTGATGTAGTGACATCGCGAGATGTCACCGTGTAGTACCGGCCCTAGGGGGGCTCGGTGAGCGCTGAATGATAGCGATGGATGGCACCACGCTTAGCGTGCAGTGCCGGCCCTACAGGATAGGGTGTGGGAGTGCCAGCCATAGGAATGAGGTTGCTAAAGGCCATGGCACTCTGGTTGACCCGAGAGGACACATAACCAGTTAAGTCTACAAAGGGACTCCAAGTGGGGGCTCGGGGTGGTCACGTGGTCGGGGTCCAGATCCTGCTCGAGGATTCTGGAAGGTGGTCATGGCCAAGAGCGGAGCCAGCCACTCCGCAGAGAATATAATCCGGGTCCCCCAGAGGAACCAGCGTTGTTGTTCATCTTGAAGAAACCTTCATCTACGTTCTACCGAGTCTCCAACATGTGGACCTGGCCCGAGCTGTGGTCCGGTCCGTAGTAGTTAGTTACATTGTAATTAGTGTAGTTAGCCTGGTGGGCAGTTACCTGTGTGTTGGTGTTAAATAAACGTGTTGCCTCCAAGAGTATGTCTGCGACTCAGTTGAACTCAAAACACATGTGTAGTGAGCCCAACTGAATCGCAGAAATTGTCTTAGGAGCAACACTATTTATTACATAAACTCAACACAACATAACGTAACCTACATTTGGGTGTCGAACGCCCATCTAACCACGCTACGGCAGAACTAGACACGGTCCCGCTATCCCGGTCCGGACCACGAGCTGGGTCCCAGACCGTGTGGCTAGAGGCTTCTTAGGCCTCGGCAAGGTAAGGTAAAAGTTAAAAGGTAAAAACAACGAGCCTACCTTTACCATACCTTTTACCTTACCACAATACAATCACTCTACCCTTACCTTTTATCCTTTAGCAGCTAAGGTAAAAGGTAAAAAGCAACGAGCCTATCTTTTAACCTACCTTTTACCCTTAACCCATACAAATTACCCGATTACAGGGTAATTACTGGGGTACTACCACATGAAAAGGTTTATAATGGTAAATGGTAGGTAGAGCGCTTTATTCATGTAGAATACTCTCGATAATTCCAATTTTACATGCTTTCTTTGAACTCTGTCTGTCGTTGTCATTATTGTTGTTGTCGTCGTCGTCGCTGTCGTATCCTCAAATCTTGTAACTCAATTTTAACACACTTCCTAATGTGGTATCGACTGCAAACTTGGTATATGTGTAGGGGTGTTACGGAGGGGCTGTTATACAATGGGATCACACGTGAAAGAAACACAGTGGGCGTGGCTATGTCGGTGCACAGGAAGGTGCTCCCAGCGACGTCCGCATCGGGCAACCTGGGGGGCTGACTCGGAGCTGGGATCCCCCGGGGCCCCACCCCTCAGCGGGGTTTTGGTATAAAAGGGAATGAGCCGGAGGGCTCAGGGAGAGATGTTGAAGCTAACCAGTGAAGACAGAAGGTCGTCTAGATAGAGCCCTGGACTCCCCTGGATCGCCGCCCTTATCAGGGCCGAACAGGATGGAGCCAGCGGCGTGGTCCCGAGAGCCAGAGCCGGTGCTCTTGTAAGAGCTGGTCTGGGACTCCGGGTACCGTGAGCCCGACTTACCAGTGTCAGCTAGCTAGCCTCCCCTAGCCATTAATGGAGGACCAAGAGGTAGGCTAGGCGTAGCTAGAGGGTGTATTCCCAGTTAGACGGGTGAGGGGGCCGATACCCCCTCCAGTGTTGTATGTCCAGTGTTGTGCTGTACCCGACACGGAATAAATACGTGTGCCTCCAACCCCGGCGTCCAAGTCTCCTGGAAAATTATTACATCTGGTGTCAGAAGTGATCTGCTACGAACATGGACACGTGACGGACGGCTCGTGCCAGGGAACCGGGGGCGGAGGACACTGCTGCCGAAGTTGAGCCCGAGATGGCTGAAGGCGACGCCGAGCAGCCGGGGCCGGGTCCATCCACACCGCAGCGTCTGGATGGAGGGGAGCCATCAGCAGATGGACTGCGGCAGGCTCACGCGAGACAGGCGGAGCTACTTTACGCTGCTGCCGCCACGCTTGACCAAATTACGCGGCTGGGGGCTGGTGGACCGCCACGGAGCGACGACAGCCGACGGGCAGCACGGGTTCCCGCCACTTTCACGGAGCCGGATTCTGAATTTCCCGCCATCGCCGCAGCGACTGCTGAGGGCGTGGCTGGGCTGAGCCTCGCGTCCGACGTCGGGCATACAGTGGCTGCTACGTCATCAGGAGCGGCCAGCGCGTCACCAGTGGTGCGACCGGCGATGCCACTCGTCGTTCACGCCGAAGCCGAGCCGAGTGACGGGAGCAACGGGGGGTGACCTTCGACTGCGGCCGCTGCGTTGCACCAACGTTTACCTCCCCTCAAGGAGTTTGTGGGCGAGGATGGTGACTGGGGCGGCTTTCAGCGGCGCTTACTCGCACACCAGGAGATGGCGCAGTGGACAGATGCCGAGGCTCTCCGCGCGCTGCCGGCGATGCTAGACAGCGATGCCCTCGCCACTCTCACCTCGGCGCCGAAAGCCAAGCGCGCCACGCTGCAGATGGCGCTTCAGCTGCTAGCTGCAGTCTACGGACCACCTTCTGATTGCAGACAGCTATTCTACGATCGTCAGCGGGGTGCCAAGGAGTCGCCCCTGGCGTATCGCACAGCTCTCCTGGCACTGGCAAGAACGGCTTTCCCGCAAATGGATGACGAAGGAGTGGATGCCATGGTGACGGAGAAGATCCTCTTGCTGGCTGACGAATTGGATATTGTCGTCATGGCGCAGGACGACGCTGAGATGTCTTCCCTCCGGGCCGCACGACACCTCCACGCCAACTTACTCTCGCAGCGACGAAAGGCCAGCAAGGCGGCGACCGGCCGTGCCGTGGCTGCAGCCACCCTCCCGGCGGAGGAAATTTGCGCCGTCGACCGTCAGCTAGAGTGGAGAGCGGGAGTACGGCCGGCTCGGGAAGGATCGAGCCGCCTCGACCAGCCAAAGTCATCGGGAGCGCTCCCGCGCTGCTACAATTGCGGCCTCCGGGGTCATGTGGCCTCGGGATGCCGGTCTCCTCGGCAGCGCGGGGCGACGCCTCGACAGGACGCCGCGCCTCTTCCCAAGCTCCAACAACATAACCCGGCGAGTCGCGGCACCCCACATGGTTGGCCTACACACACACCCATCACACACTCACGCACCGCAACGAACGGGGGTCTGAAATTGCACACCAACACGTACCACTGTGGGGACTAATATCCAACCCAGCCAGTGGTCCGTGTTGGCCCATCGCGTTGTGGCCGCGTCGTCGGGGTCGTCAGTCGTTGTGGGGCACATTGATGGGGTTGAGGTGCGCATCCTGGTCGATACGGGAGCATCGGCGACCATTATTTCGGAATTAATTTACAACATTCTTCCTGTTCAGAGCCGTCCTTTGCTGCCCGTTGATGTTCCGTTCTATGCTGCTAATGGGGGCTCACTTGGCATCATTGGACAAATTCGAGCGCAAATTTGTATCGGGGATATCAAATTTTCAGGCCCAATTTTTGTCTCCTCCTCGCTGGCGGTTCCGTGCCTGCTGGGGACGGACTTCCTGGCCAAAATGCCGATCCGTATCTTAGTCGACCAGGGCTGTATTGAGCTCCCTTCGGGCCGACGTATGTCATTTCTGCCGTCTCCCTCTGCGGGTCGGACGGCGTTCGCGACGGTACCGGCGCTCGTCGATAGAACGGTACGCGTACCGCCGGGGGCCCAGATGCTGGTGCCTCTTAAACTACGTCGGCCTTTCGCTAAGGGGATTGGGGACCAGGGGGTTCTGCTGGGACCGTCTAGGGTCGGGGTTAGCGGACCTCACTTAATTCCGGCCCAGACCATCGTTAAAGGGGACGGGGACCCTTTCATCGCGGTCCTCAATGTGGGGTCGCGGACGGTGGTGGTTCCACAGGGGACCGTGCTTGCGCATGCAACGCCGGTGCCCTGTGAGGAGCCCGTCGTGAATCACGTAAGCGCTGCCCCTCTGCCGCGACCACATACGGACAGTGATGAGGGGTGGCTCGAGGCGCTTTGTGCGGGATCGACGGACCTGTCAGACTTACAGCGTCAAAAGCTTAAAACACTGCTGCGTGAATTTTCCGACGTTTTCAGTCGGAACAAATACGATTTGGGCTGCACTCATCTGCTGCGTCACCATATTGATACGGGTGACAGCGTGCCAATACGCCAGAATCCTTTTCGGTTAAGTCCCGCCGAAAAGGACCATGTCAAATCGGCTGTTGATGACATGTTAGCCGCCGACATCATTTCTCCTTCTACCAGCCCTTGGGGAGCGTCGATTGTCTTAGTTAAAAAACATGACGGCTCGTTGCGGTTTTGCGTCGATTTTCGTCGCCTCAACAAAATTTCTGTTGCCGACGCATACCCGCTCACACAGATGGATGAATCGCTTGACGCCTTGGCGGGGGCGCGATTCTTCTCCACATTGGATTTGCTTTCGGGATTCTGGCAGCTTCCTCTGGACGATGATTCGAAACCCAAAACTGCATTCCGTACACCGCACGGCCTGTTCCAATTCAACCGGTTGCCGATGGGACTCCACTCAGCGCCGGCAACTTTCCAGCGATTGATGGAATTGGTCTTGGCTGGGTTACAATGGGACTCGTGCTTGATTTATTTGGATGACGTTATCGTCTTTAGCAAAACATTCGACGAACATCTCCAGAGGTTGCGGGCGGTTTTCCTCAAAATGCCGGCTGCTAATTTGAAATTTAAACCCCAGAAGTGTCATTTGTTACGCGAATCTGTGCGTTATTTGGGACATATTGTCGGACGCTCAGGTATTGCTACCGATCCCGCCAAAACGCAGTGTGTCAGCTCCTGGCCGACTCCCACCTCTGTGGGAGAGGTCAGGAGTTTCGTTGGATTTGCGTCGTATTACCGACGGTTTGTCGCGGATTTTGCAACGATTGCAAAGCCCTTACATGCTTTGACATCTAAGGGGGTCCGGTTTCACTGGGGACAGGAGGCTGCTTTCCGATCCCTCCGGGACGCTCTGGTAAAGGCTCCTCCTTTGGTTAACCCTGATTTTTCCAAACCCTTTTTGCTCGACACGGACGCGAGCAACACGGGAATTGGGGGCGTGCTTTCGCAGGTGGTTGATGGCGTGGAACGGGTAGTAGCGTACGGTAGTCGGGTGTTGTCTCCAGCGGAGCAAAGATATTGTGTCACCCGTCGGGAACTGTTGGCAATTGTTAACTTTATCCAACAGTATCGCCCATATCTGTACGGTAGGCATTTCACCGTCCGCACAGATCATGCGGCACTACAGTACGCCCTGCGAGTTCAACAACCATCGGGACAATTGTCTCGATGGTTGGAGATTCTCCAGGACTTCGATTTCGAAACTACGTACCGTAAGGGCGTTCGCCACACTAATGCGGACGCTCTGTCACGGCTGCCAACCACCTCTGAATGCGCATGCCTTCTGGGGTTGGGGCGTTGCAGGCCTCCGAGTGACATGTCTGTTCCGGTCCTGGCGGCCGCCGCTGACGCAACGTCGATGACGGGTTCGATTGCACAACAGGGAAAAGATTCCTTGCTGGGGTTGCCTGTTGCTGAATGGGGGCGCCTTCAGATGGAGGACACCTCCCTCCTCGCGTTGCGTCGTCGCGTCGGAAGTGCTGGGCGGGAGAGGGGTGATGTCGACTCATGGGAGATGGTCCAGGGTCTGTTAATGCATTGGGACGGGAGATCCCATCGACACCGGCTGGTGGTCCCTTCTGGTTTGCGGGGTAAGGTGGTGTGGGCCGCGCATGAGCGTCTCCTCCACCTGGGGACTCAAAAGACCCTCGCCATGCTCCAGCTGGATTTTTTTTGGCCGGGCATGACAAGGGATGTCGGGGATCTGTTGGGGTCATGTCCTCGGTGTGCGCAACGTAAACCACCAGCACGGGAGTCTAACCCGCCTTTGCAATCCATCATAGTTTCCAGGGTCAACGAGCTTGTCGCGCTTGATATTCTGGGCCGATTCCCCGCTACCCCCAGGGGCAACAGATACCTGTTGACCGGGGTGGAATATTTTACGCGCTGGCCTATGGCCTGGCCCCTTGCCAACCAGTCGGCAGCAGCCATCGCGGAGGCCTTTGTCCAGGGATACGTCCTGGACAAAGGTGCTCCGGAGCGGCTGCTGACCGACCAGGGCAAAACATTTTCTGGTAAACTTCTCCAAGAGGTCTGTGAGCTCCTGGGCACGAAAAAAATTCGTACCTCCCCATATCATCCGCAAACTGACGGGATGGTGGAGCGTCTGCATCGAACCATCACGTCAATGCTGTCCCAACAGGTCTCGGACTCACAGACCGATTGGGACCTTCAAATTCAAGGGGTGTTGGCAGCATATAGAATGGCTCCCCATGCGGCGACGGGATTTTCCCCCTTCTTCCTGATGTACGGCCGCGAACCTGACCCACCTGTTCAGACCCAGCTGCAGATCTCCACGCCGCGGGGTAAATCTAAATTGGCCGACCATGTGAAATTCAATATTGCTAAATTAATAGAGGCACGGGAGGCTGCTATGCAAAATTCCGACCTCCGCCAGAAGGCTAACGAGAGGCTCAGGCTGGGTCGGGCGCAAGTGCTGCAGTGGAAACCAGGTGACAGGGCATGGTTACACTGTCCCCAAGTACCACTTGCAACCTCCTCTAAACTGGTGCGGCCGTGGCGGGGTCCTGTGGAGGTGGTTCAGGTTTTGCGGCCTCAGTGTGTACGTATCAAATGGGGGAAGCGGCGGTGGTTTGTGCACCCCTCCAGATTGAAACCGTTCGTTGCGGTCCGAGTTCCCACTTCACACACGCATGGCCAAACATGTGGGGGGTCCGCCGACTCCCAGGGTCCGCCTCCGCTGCTCTCACCTAACGTGCTGCCGGCTGTCCCGCCCCCAGGTGCACCGGGAGTGACGGGCTCACGCCCGCCAACCTCTCCTGGGGATGCCGAGGGTCACGCGGCAACAGAAAGTGACTCACTCGGACACGGACGGTTGCCACCCAACAGTCCGCCATCCGGGGTTGCCCCGTGTGACGGGCCTGCTGCAAGAACGCGCGCGAAAATGCGCAGACTTTTCTGATGCCCGGAGGATTGTATATATGTTGTGTTCACTGTGTGTTGTGTGGGTGGTGTGGTTTCCTGCTAATTGTATATATGGTGCTCTTACGGAATTCGTATTTATTCGGGGGGGGGGGGGGGGGTGCGTCGGGTTCTTTTCTCTTCTTACTGTTGTTGTTCTTGTTGTTGTTCTTGTTGTCGTTATTGTTGAAAAAAATTGTGAGGCACACGCGGGTTCAAGGGGTAAATACACTTTTATTGTCGTTTTGTTGCAGCCGGGACGGCTGCGAGCTGTACAGGGGGGGGGGGGGGGGTGATGTAGGGGTGTTACGGAGGGGCTGTTATACAATGGGATCACACGGGAAAGAAACACAGTGGGCGTGGCTATGTCGGTGCACGGGAAGGTGCTCCCAGCGACGTCCGCATCGGGCAGCCTGGGGGGCTGACTCGGAGCTGGGATCCCCTGGGGCCCCACCCCTCAGCGGGGGTTTTGGTATAAAAGGGGATGAGCCGGAGGGCTCGGGGAGAGATGTTGAAGCTAACCAGTGAAGACAGGTCGTCTAGATAGAGCCCTGGACTCCCCTGGATCACCGCCCTTATCAGGGCCGAACAGGATCGAGCCAGCGGCGTGGTCCCGAGAGCCAGAGCCGGTGCTCTTGTAAGAGCTGGTCTGGGACTCCGGGTACCGTGAGCCCGACTTACCAGTGTCGGCTAGCTAGCCTCCCCTAGCCGTTAGTGGAGGACCAAGAGGTAGGCTAGGCGTAGCTAGAGGGTGTATTCCCAGTTAGACGGGTGAGGGGGCCGATACCCCCTCCAGTGTTGTATGTCCAGTGTTGTGCTGTACCCGACACAGAATAAATATGTGTGCCTCCAACCCCGGCGTCAAAGTCTCCTGGAACATTATTACATATGTATGTCATAATGATGACAATACTATATTATATCACTAAAAAAATACATATTTTTAAACGATCTTTTGTATACGCTATGTTTCGGCTTGGCTCTAATTGTCCACGCTCAACTCACGTTGGCTGTAATTAGCCACAGCCCCTTACGTTATGGCGAGCTTCGGGGCCACTTCCTGGAGTCGTGGAGTTCTGCCATTACTAGTACATTTAATAAAAGCGTGTTTTTTTAAAGTTTTTTTTTTTATTAAATGGAGGCCACGGACTGCGCCACGGAGCTTCTAGCGGTGAACAAGGCACCGTATTTACCGGGTAATACTTCGCGCTATCTTTACCCTACCGGGTAATTCTTCCGAGCTACCTTTACCCTACCTTTTACCTTACCCCTTGGCATGTCGACACCTTTACCCTTTACCTTTACCCTTTTACCCGGTAAAAAGGGTAATTTACCTTACCTTGCCGAGGCCTAAGGCTTCTTCAACCTGACGTGGATCTTCACTCACCAACAGTCAAGAACCCCGAGCCCCACACGGGGCCCCGTTATATCGGCCCGGGCTGGGGCTGGATCCGCCTCTCGCCCCGCCGACCTTCTTGATCTCTCTGGCCCTTTTCCGCGTGACCACCCAGCGGCCACCGTGCACCAGTGGCCCCCCTCCAATATCATCTGGTCATGTGTCGGCAGGTCAACCAGCGTATCATGCCCCAACGTAACCCTGGCTGGCCGACACTCTCTCTCGATCCCTCACCTGGAGGCCGCACCGCACACTGTACGTGGTGCCTCTGCGCTAACCAGCCCTCACCCAAGCCCCACTAGAGCTGGTACTATGCCCAGTAACCGGGCTGCACATAATGACATTATCTGCCGTGGCCTCGCAAGCCCGGAACCACACAATGACATTCACAGTTACTACACATGTAACGCGCTCTGACGCATTAAGGGCGCTCCATCAAAGACAAATAATTATCATCGTGTAATGTTTAGCAGTATTCTTATCAGCATAGGATTTCAGCATACTGATGCAATGAGCACTTTAAATCTATTGTAACTTAATTTGAATCCGAATCTTAAAAAAGCGAATTCATTTTCTGGAAATTGATTTTTTAAATTAAATAATTGTGTTTTTGCACTATTTTTATTTCTTAAGTAACGCGGTTGCTTTAGATCTAATTCGTATCTGGTTGTCTCTACGGATTATATTTTATTTTTAATTGTTGTACTTTATTTTACGTTATTGCTTTTGTCACGATGGCGACACAGGTCACTCTAGCAAATGAGACTATTCTTGTCTCTGGCGTTCTCACCCAAAAACACAAAACAAACTAAAGCGTTTCACAACACAGTAATCACCAAACAAGATAAGCAATATCAAAAGTGTACACGCACAATTTAGCCGCTGTATAAACCCGCGCTATTGCACAATTGTGGTGGTTGTTTAAGCGGTCGTGGTGGCAAAACGGCATCGATGGTCGTGGTGTTTGTGGATGTGGTGGACATGGTGGTGTTGAATGAAGGAGGCCGTGGATCTGATGATAGCGATCATGACTGTGGTCGTGGAGCTGGTGAAAGCGGTGATGACGGTGGTTGTGGGTGATACTGGTGATAACTGGGGTGGTGGTAGTGTGAATGTGAGACCCCGTTGTTGAGTTTGAGACCCAAACCGAAGTGGATCACTCACCAGCCGAGGGCGGAGGGCCCCGCGATGAGTGCGTGGGCCATGGACACGCGCAGGTTCTGCCAGCGCCACTGCCGTGTCGCATCCCCGCGGAGTACTGCGGGCGGAGGCGCCAGGGGACCCAGAGCCGGGCCCAACGCTCGGAATGCGACTGCCGACAGCAGCGAGAGGAGCGCGGGGTCCATGGCGGCAACGGGCAGGGGGGTGGGACGAGACACCAGGAGGGGAGGACGAGACACCAGGATAGGTGGGGGGAAACGGGGAGCGGGAGGACACGGGGAGCAGGAAGACACGGGGAGCAGGAGGACACGAGGGAGGGGGAGAACACGGAAAATACTAGGTGGACAGCTATCGCGCTGGACAGGCGAAGGGGCTCTGAGGGCACGGACTTTACTACTCAAGGGAGGGAGGCGGTAGCAGCAGCCGAGGTTTCGCAAGGCGACGAGTGGGATGGTGGCGCGCGCGGTGCGGCGGGAGATTGGGAAGGAATCTCACCCGACCGGGTCCCGCAGGGGAGGGGCCGCACCTTGGGGGGAGGGTGGCACACCTTGCGGGTGGGGTGTGGGGACATTACCTCGGAGACTTATAACGCGCGCCTCGCAGGGCGAAAGGGAGGCTCCACATTCCCAGGGCATCTCCACTTGGATATTCCTCCAGCCATGAAAGGACTGAGTCTTTTAGACTGTATCGTCCCATATTGATATTTGTTCAACAACCACACTGCATACTCTTTGGTTCTTTCGGTAAAGTCACGTAGGTAGAAAAAAGAATAGATCACGACGTTACGATCGAAACAATAAGCGACCGCAATATAATGCATCGTCCACAGCAGTCTGCACCGTGTTGTTGCGATCGGAACGTCGTGATCTATTATTCTTTCTACCTACGTGACTTTACCGAAATTCCTGCAGTCACAAAAGCTTAAAATCAAGATTGAACCACACTGCAGGTCACGAAGACCCCCCGTAGAGCCTTCACATACTGTTGGAGCAAATGCTGTTGCAGGTTACAACACACTCAGCCACCCTTTCACTCACTCATCAACTCTCTCACCTATTGACACTCTCAGCCACTCACGGACCCAATCACCCACCTACTCACACGCTCACCCACCCACTCACTCAATCACCCAACCACTAATGCAAACACTCACCCAAGCGCCAACTCCCTCATTGCGTAACCCTAATAGCGTCACCCTCATACCAACTCGCCACACTGCAAAACAATTGTTGAGCACGTGACAAAAGGTCTAAACCGTCAAACAGCCATCAATAAACAGCACTATCAAAGTTGTGCTAGATAAAGGGTGAATGTGTATCTTGAATTGAGCAAGGTTTTTGTAAGAGCTTTGGGGGGAAAGAGACAATGTGAGGAGGGAATTCCAAAGTAGAGTATTGCGAGGGAAGAAGCATAAGAAAAGGTTGTAACCTGCAGTGTGGTGAGTGGGTGTGTTGTAACCTGCAGTGTGGGGAGTGGGTGTGTTGTAACCTGCAGTGTGGTGAGTGAGTGGGTGAGTGTTGTTGTGACCTGCAGTGTGGTGAGTGGGTGAGTGTTGTCGTGACCTGCGGTGTGGTGAGTGGGTGAGTGTTGTTGTGACCTGCAGTGTGGTGAGTGGGTGAGTGTGTTGTTGTGACCTGCGGTGTGGTGAGTGGGTGAGTCGTGTTGTTGTAACCTGCAGTGCGGTGAGTGGGTGGGTGAGTGTTGTTGTAACCGGCAGTGTGGTGAGTGGGTGTGTTGTTGTGACCTGCAGTGTGGTGAGTGAGTGGGTGTGTTGTTGTAACCTGCAGTGTGGTGAGTGGGTGTGTTGTAACCTGAAGTGCGGTGAGTGGGTGGGTGAGTGTTGTTGTGACCTGCAGTGTGGTGAGTGAGTGGGTGAGTGTTGTTGTAACCTGCAGTGTGGTGAGTGAGTGGGTGAGTGTTGTTGTGACCTGCAGTGTGGTGAGTGGGTGGGTGAGTGTTGTTGTGACCTGCAGTGTGGTGAGTGGGTGGGTGAGTGTTGTTGTGACCTGCAGTGTGGTGAGTGAGTGGGTGAGTGTTGTCGTGACCTGCGGTGTGGTGAGTGGGTGAGTGTTGTTGTGACCTGCAGTGTGGTGAGTGGGTGAGTGTGTTGTTGTGACCTGCGGTGTGGTGAGTGGGTGAGTCGTGTTGTTGTAACCTGCAGTGCGGTGAGTGGGTGGGTGAGTGTTGTTGTAACCGGCAGTGTGGTGAGTGGGTGTGTTGTTGTGACCTGCAGTGTGGTGAGTGAGTGGGTGTGTTGTTGTAACCTGCAGTGTGGTGAGTGAGTGGGTGAGTGTTGTTGTGACCTGCAGTGTGGTGAGTGGGTGGGTGAGTGTTGTTGTGACTTGCAGTGTGGTGAGTGGGTGGGTGAGTGTTGTTGTGACCTGCAGTGTGGTGAGTGGGTGGGTGAGTGTTGTTGTAACCTGCAGTGCGGTGAGTGAGTGTTGTTGTAACCTGCAGTGTTGTGAGTGGGTGGATGAGTGTTGTTGTGACCTGCAGTGCGGTGAGTGGGTGGGTGAGTGTTGTTGTGACCTGCAGTGTGGTGAGTGAGTGGGTGAGTGTTGTTGTAACCTGCAGTGTGGTGAGTGAGTGGGTGAGTGTTGTTGTAACCTGCAGTGTGGTGAGTGGGTGGGTGAGTGTTGTTGTAACCTGCAGTGTGGTGAGTGGATGTGTTGTTGTGACCTACAGTGTGGTGAGTGAGTGCGTGTGTTGTTGTAACCTGCAGTGTGGTGAGTGGGTGTGTTGTTGTAACCTGAAGTGCGGTGAGTGGGTGGGTGAGTGTTGTTGTAACCTGCAGTGTGGTGAGTGGATGTGTTGTTGTGACCTGCAGTGTGGTGAGTGAGTGGGTGTGTTGTTGTAACCTGCAGTGTGGTGAGTGGATGTGTTGTTGTGACCTGCAGTGTGGTGAGTGGGTGGGTGAGTATTGTTGTAACCTACAGTGTGGTGAGTGAGTGGGTGAGTGTTGTGACATGCAGTGTGGTGAGTGAGTGGGTGAGTGTTGTTGTAACCTGCAGTGTGGTGAGTGGGTGGGTGAGTGTTGTTGTGACCTGCAGTGTGGTGAGTGAGTGGGTGAGTGTTGTTGTAACCTGCAGTGTGGTGAGTGGGTGGGTGAGTGTTGTTGTGACCTGCAGTGCGGTGAGTGGGTGGGTGAGTGTTGTTGTGACCTGCAGTGTGGTGAGTGAGTGGGTGAGTGTTGTTGTAACCTGCAGTGTAGTGAGTGAGTGTGTTGTTGTGACCTGCAGTGTGGTGAGTGGGTGAGTGTTGTTGTGACCTGCAGCGTGGTGAGTGAGTGAGTGAGTGTTGTTGTGACCTGCAGTGTGGTGAGTGAGTGGGTGAGTGTTGTTGTAACCTGCAGTGTGGTGAGTGAGTGTATTGTTGTGACCTGCAGAGTGGTGAGTGGGTGAGTGTTGTTGTGACCTGCAGTGTGGTGAGTGAGTGGGTGTGTTATTGTGACCTGCAGTGTGGCGAGTGAGTGGGTGTGTTGTTGTGACCTGCAATGTGGTGAGTGAGTGTTGTTATAATCTGCAGTGTGGTGAGTGGGTGGGTGAGTTGTTGTTGTGACCTGCAGTGTGGTGAGTGGGTGAGTGTTGTTGTGACCTGCAGTGTGGTGAGTGAGTGGGTGAGTGTTGTTGTAACCTGCAGTGCGGTGAGTGAGTGGGTGAGTGTTGTTGTAACCTGCAGTGTGGTGAGTGTGTTGTTGTGACCTGCAGTGTGGTGAGTGGGTGAGTTGTTACCTACGGTGTCGAGTGTGGGTGTGACGTGCAGTGTGGTGAGTGGGTGTGTTCTTGTGACCTGCAGTAAGGTGAGTGAGTGGGTGAGTGTTGTTGTGACCTGCAGTATGGTGTAGTGAGTCCAACTGAGTCGCAGACGTTGTCTTTGGAGCAACACTATTTATTTCACCAACTCATCATAACATAACACACCTACACGAGATCCCGGCCCGGACCACGAGCTGGGTCCCGGAACACGTGGCTAGAGTCTCCCTTTACCCGACGTGGATCTTCTTCACCCGCAACACGAAGAACCCCGAGCCCCCCATCGGGGACCCCGTTATATCCGCCAGGGCTGGTGCTGGCTCCGTCCCTTGCCCTGCCCACCTTCTAGATCTCATCGAGCTCTTTCCCGAAGGCTCCCTAGAGCTCTTTTATACCACGTGACCGCCCAGCGGCCCCTGTCCACCGGTGGCTCCCCTCCAATATCATCCGGTCATGTGTCTGCAGGTCAACCAGCTTATCATGCTCCAACGTAACCCTGGCTGGCTGACACTCCCTCTCGCTCCCTCACCGGGAACCCGCACCGCACACTGTACGTGGTGCCTCCGCGCTGACCAGCGCTCACTCAAGCCCCGCTAGGGCTGGTACTATGCCCAGTAAGCGTGCTACACATATAGCCAACGCATTATCCGCCGTGCCTTCGTAAGCCCGGCACCCCACAGTGATATTCACAGTCACCACATGTGTGTTGTTGTGGCCTGTAGTGCGGTGAGTGAGTGGGTAAGTGTTGTTGTAACCTGCAGTGCAGTGAGTGAGTGGGTTGTTGTAACCTGCAGTGCAGTGAGTGGGTGGGTTGTTGTAACCTGCAGTGCTGTGAGTGAGTGGGAGGGTTGTTGTGACCTGCAGTGTGGTGAGTGAGTGGGTGTGTTGTAATCTGCAGTGGTGTGAGTGAGTAGGTGTGTTGTTGTGACCTGCAGTGTGGTGAGTGGGTGGGTTGTTGTGACCTGCAGTGTGATGAGTGAGTGGATGTGAAGTTACCTGCAGTGTGGTGAGTGTGTGGGTGTGTTGTGACTTGCAGTGTGGTGAGTGGGTGGGTTGTTGAGACCTGCAGTGTGGTGAGTGAGTGGGTGTGTTGTTGTGGGGAGCGGTAGTGCCGTGGTTAGCGCTCTGCACTACGAACCTAGCGACCCGGGTTCGATTCCTGCTCTCGGCCAACACCAGTGACGATTATTTGAACCGGTCTTGGGCCTCCGCTAGGTTGACTCAGCCTCAAATGAGTACCTGGTGCGTTATGTAAACATTGCCACTAGTGTTGGTGACCTATCCCCTCGTGTGCCGTGCCGGCACGGCCGTCATAGGTGCTCGCTAACAGCACTTGCCCCTACAGCATCTTAAGGTTATACGGGGAATCTCTGTCTTTGTGTTGTTGTGACCTACAAGCAGAGCCGAACCTATGTATGGTACGGCGATTCGGAGCGACTGCCCCGGACCCCGCGCTTTGGGGGCCCCGTGCTTCGACGTCACGGTGTCGCAAGTAATACTTGCGGTTTAGTTTGAAGGCGTCGCGGGAGTATCGCACCAAATGGAGATGGCCCTGACAACGCGTGCCGGTGACTACAAAGGTATTGGTCTGCTTTCGCGTTGCTGGCCTCACTCCAATTCTCATGTCCTCAGGGTGGCACTGCAATTCTCATGTCCAAATAGATTACTACCAGCCGGCACGTCCTTTGAATATGACCGTCCATCCCTCCCTCCAGCTAACCGGCCAGCGAATACAACATGTTTCTAACAGTGATTATAATTTACAGCAACGTGTCAATCCACTGCTGGATGAATTGGCTTCATTCACACTGCAGCATGCTTGTCGTAGGATGTTGAGCAACGCAGGAACTTGGCTCAACGCTGTGGGATGCGTGGAGACGTCATTGCACAGATGTGTCTATGTCGAAACCACCGCGCGCGTGTGCCCGCACACTTGGCCGCATGCCAGGCAGGAGCGGGAAGCCACGCGGAAATATTTTTATCTCATACATTACAGTACTGTAATAGTGCTATATGATATGAAATAGGTCGTTATCTCCTTTAATGTAGCATGATCACCCGGGTGATCATCCCTCCATCCATTCATTCGGTAATCATCCGATGATCATAGATCACAAATTATACAAATACAGTATTGTTTTTTCTGGTGGGACGGACATGGACGCAGACATAAACTGAATGCATATTAAAGTAGCTTGTCACGGAAGGGCCAGAATTCCTGGATGCCGTGGGGCATCACTGACTTTGTGTCCAGTCATCATTTGATACTGGTAGGAACCTCCTGGTTACACCAGCCCACAGGGGATTATTGTGTCCGTCCGTCCGTCGTGCATCTAAAAATGTGAGGGGTGGGGCTGAGTGGAGAGGGGAGGGTGGGGAGGGGCTGGGTGGGGAGGGTGGGGAGGGGAGGGTGGGGAGGGGCTGGGTGGGAGGTGGGAGGGGTGGGGCTGGGTGGGGAGGGGCTGGTCACCCCGTCGTGCCCTTATAAAACTCAACGTTTAACCTACTCACGCCGGCTTGTGCCCGCCCTCACAGTCGGCCATATTTGCGGAATACACCACGCTGCCGTTGACTCTGGCCATTGACCGAGCAACCCAACGTTCCTACCAGCTCCCTCCGCAGGAATGTGTTTATCATGGCGTGCAGTTCATCCATATCCTGGGTTGTGGCTTGTTGGGAATGGGCGGAGCAGGATGGGGTCAATGTGACGTAGTCAGCAATGTTGATCAGTGATAAATAAGCTCCATATCTGGTACCGATTCCGAATCCGTCAGGACACGCGATGTGCAAGCAACAGGGCGACCACCCACGAGAAATACTCTCCCCGCAAGCAAAATAAAAACTACTCCCGTCGAGCTCGATTGTTTTTGGCTGTGCGTGTTTGTATTCGGCAAGCGCCGGGACTCTGCTTTACAAATCCTTGAACCGTTTTAAGATCCCTTGTTGAGGCTTGTCCCAGTGAAACGTGACCGTCTTGCACAGCAGCCCACAAAGCGGGACATCCACCTCGCTCATGTTGGCAGGAATTTGGACAAGTTATCGTATGAAGTCGATAAAGAGCCACACACCTTTTGAGACTTTGGCGTGGGCATCTCTCGTACAATCTTCACCTTATCGTCATCTACCATCAGTCGTGCACTAAGAATAATGTGACTCACGTACTTGACTGGACCAGACCTGACCTGGCACTTGTCGAAGTTAGCTTCAGGTTGTATTTGGTTGTTCTCTCCACCACCCAATTCGTGACCTTGTCAGGCTCTTTATTGTTACGTCCTGCTCTTAGGATATCAACCATAATAGCTATGGCCCCTGGAAGGTCTTATAACAAGTTGTCTGTGGTTCTTTGGGTACAACTCTGGGACTGACTTTTGTAAAATGTGAGTCGGAGCCATCTGTATCATCCCACTGGCGTGTTAAATGTAGGTAGTTAGCAGGCTGGACTCATAGTTCTAGATTTGAATCTTTCGTGACTGCAAGGATTCATACTCTTAGTTCTTTCGGTAAAGTCACGTAGGTAAAAAAATGAAATTAAACAATAAAAATCACGACGTTTCTTGAATCCCTCCCTCACTTGATACAGCTAATCTGGCTGTGACGGTCCCACCTGATGACGGAGACTTGTTTTGCCTCCGACACGTCGTGATTTTTATTGTTTAATTTTAATTTCATTTTTTACATACGTGATTTTACCGAAAGAACTAAGAGTATGGACTCATTGTCTTGCGTGACTGGTAATAAAATGGACGTGACATCAATTACTGAAAACACTTTGGCATCCGGCGGCAATGACGTCACCACTATCTGCACTTTGGTAATGGGGTAATACTTCCTTCTGATGACCATATTTAAGTGTTTCGGGTCAATGCAGATTCATACTTGGCTAATCTTTAACAATGTTGCCATGGGAGCTGACCCAATCAGTGGGATCTGTCACTTTTGAGGTGTGACATTCTGCCTCCATCTCCATCATCTTGGCTACTATCTTTTTTATTCGGGCGTTTGGTTGTCGGCGCAGCCCATGGACAACAGATGGCATTGTCATATCTATATAACACGGTAGTTGCATTAGTGAAGAACACCGCGTAATACAAAAATACTGTAGCATCATAATAACCATTGATTACATCGGAATTAAGGGGTAGTAGGTTTCGAAAACACCATGACTGATATTTTTAATAATTTGTTATTTTGTTCATTTTCATGTGTTCTTTTATAATGACTGTGTTTTAATTTGATAATATGAAAAACATGCAAATGAGTGAACAGATGCATGTTACAGTGTTAGTCGCTAAGCAATAGAAAATGTAGCCTTAGAGGAGCATGAAGAGAGCAAACGATGAAGGGTGTGAAGTGACTCGGACTGGTTTCCCCTCAATCAGGATTTCCTCCCAACCAAATGTCTTTACCTCTCTCTCGCGGCGCATGCACCACAATAACCAGATATGCACATTCTGAGTCATCCTCAAGGCTGTCCTCTTCTGAGCTGCCGATGATCTGGCTGATGTCTGTGTAGTGTCTTGAATAACAGATGAATAAAGTCCTTTAAGGCACACACTGTTTATTTGTCTTTCTTCCGACACGGTCCCTACACGCAGAGGGATATACGGTTCCCTAACCCGTAACCTGAGGAGGTACAGCCTCCCTATCTGGCGGGACCTACACACGGGTCTGGCTGCTAGCCCAGGGAGGTACAGCCTCTGAACTGGCGGGAGCTACATGCAGTCTACCCACTACCCTAGCGTCCTCCGGCTGGGACCTAGGGTAGGCTAGCTTGACCCACCACTGGCTCGGTGGGTCCCCTGACCTCTGGTCACGCAGAGCCTTAGCCCTTAGAAGGGCTGGAAGGCTGGGACCCAGGGTCCTGTCTATCCAGGACCTATTCCCCCTTGACCGCTGGAACACTGAGCCTCAGCCCTTAGAAGAGCTAGAAGGCTTGGTCCAGGGTCCTATCTTCTACATCCCGGGCTTCGGTCTTCGTGTGAGGAGAACCCAACCAGAGCTCTCAGCGCTCTGGCTTTTATACTGGTTCGTGGCTGGGCTCGTCCAATCCCACGCTACTTTGTGGACCCTTCTGATTTGTCCTTCCCAATCTGTCGTTTGGATCCTCTTTCCTCTTAGCTGACCCTTGGCCGTTTGTCTGGCGGGAATCTGTAAATGCGATCCGCTCTCACCTCCCCCTGACTCCGACCGTTTACCGAGGAAGGCAACGCCGTACCCTAGGTCCCTGAATAATGAGTAACTATCACCTCTACATCTGTGTCAACAGCATGCGTGGCTGTCCTGACTTCCTGCCAACAAACGCAGGCAAAATATCCTGGCTTGTAGCAGTAATTGCAGAGGTAATCCTTGGCTGGACACTTGTCCAGCGAGGCTCATGGCGTTTTCCCATGTACAGTAGATGACGTAGCATACGACGTAATGGCATGCGGCTTGTCTTGACTTCTACCATCCCGCCGTAGCACGTTGATACTCGCATCCTCCTCTTGTATAATCATCTTCGTGCTCTCGAGACACTTTGAAATGTTGGCATTTGCTGATAACCTTGTCTATCGTGAAGAGGATGCCTCCTCAAGGCATTTCTCTCCGAATCGTGCATGTAGAGACCACATAATTGGGCCGTGAAGCATCCATTCTTCTAGATTGCCAAATACAGTCTTTCACGAGGAGCCGCAGTGATGTCACAAAATTGTCAACTCATTTGCCTTGTTCCTGCTTTGTGCAAATGAAGTTGAGCGTGGCTCTAATTTAATTCTTCTTTGGCACTACATAAATGGTGTACTTTTTATACTCTTAGGTTTTTTCGGTAAAGTCACGTAGGTAAAAATAAATAATAAAAATAATAGAAATTATAAAAGAAATAAAATAATAAATGACGACGTTTCGGAGGCAACACAAGTCTCCGTCATCAGGTGGGACCGTCACAGCTGAATTTATTGTATTAAGTGAGGAAAAAATCCAAGAGACAAGTCCTTAAATACAAGTTAAGGGGGGAAGGGGGGGGGCTTGTCTGAATGTGGGGCTAAAAGAGAAACAATGGTGCACATCGGCTCTTGGTTGTGGCCGGTGTTAGCTGATAATAAGCATAAAATTAAGCAATACTGGTAAACGCTGGGGATGTCAACACTCGGTAAAGTAGAATAGTACCTGTCAGATAAGATGGTACAAATATGTGTAGTTAAATCTCTTTTACATGGTTAATGACATCTTTCCAATGATTACTCAGTTTGTACCCATCATCACGGTTGAAGTTATGTCTGTGTTTGTATATCTGGATGGCTTCGTGCACAAACATTTGATGGTATCCAGGTTTGCAGAGCACCTTGGTCTCAGAAAAGACAATCTCATGAGAACCCATAGCGTTGTAGCAATGATCGGCAACGGCGGAAGACTCAATTTTTCCGTGTTTCAGATCTGACTTGTGCTCGCGGACACGATCAGAGATATGACGTTTCGTTTCTCCAATATAACAATCACCACAGCTGCAACTCAGTTTATAGACTCTAGGGTATTGCAAGTCAGGAATGACATCCTTCACAGATAAAATTAGATCACGGATTTTATGTACTGTACTGAATCGGACTTGGATATTATGTTTGTTTAGAATTTTGGAAATATTTTTGGTCACGCCTGCTATGTATGGCAACGTGATAGTTTTGATCGGAGTTTCAAGTGGCTGTTTCTGTATGGTGGGAGAAACAGCTTGGTGGATGGTGCGGTCAGGGCTAGGTGTACTTTTTGTTTCGTGTATGTGTAGTGACTGGGAATGTCACTGTGTGGTGCCGGGCCTGCGAGGCCACGGCGGGAGGTATACTGTTGTGTGTAAACCCCAGACACGGGGTGTAGTACCAGCCCGAGTGGGGGCTTGGGTGAGCGCTGGTTAAGTGCGGTGGCACCACGCACAGCGTGCGGTGCGGGCTCCCGTTGAGAGAGCAAGAGAGTGTCAGCCAGCTAGGGTTACATTGGAGGCATGATACTCTGGCTGACCTGGAGGCACGTGACCAGATGATACTGGAGGGGGGCCACCGGTGGAGGGGGCCGATGGGTGGTCACGTGGGATGGAGAGAGCTCTCGAGAGCCTTCGGGCAAGGGCTAGAGAGATCGAGGTTGGCGGGGAAAGAGGCGGAGCCAGCCCCAGTCCGGCCCTATATAAGGGGGTCCCTGAGAGGGCTCGGGTTCTTACTATTGGACATGCAGGAGATCCACATCCAGCTTGAAGAAGCCTCCAGCCACGCGTTCCAGGACCCAGCTCGTGGTCCGAACCGGGATTGCGGACCCATCGAGGGGGTTCGCCATAGCGTGGTTAGTTGGGTGGTTACCACCATAGAGTATGTTGTGTTAATAGTTTAATCAAAGTGTTGCTCCCTAAGACGTCTGCGACTCAGTTGGACTCACTACATATGTATGGTTGAGGTTACACGGGGTTGAGTTTTCGTACAATTGAGTTTACAAACCAATGACTTCATGTAACAGTAACTTTACATACAATTGAGTGTGAAATTATATTTGAGCGATTCAATTAACGTGTAATTCAGTTTACGCACGATTGTTTAATTTTATCTACGTAACTTCCTTTGTAATTTACCACCATTGCCGACTTCAGCTTGAGCTGAACATCTCTGAAAGAGCTTCACAATTTATTTGGTTCTTCCAGCTTACATCAAATGTCTCGGTCTTTCACGGCAATCACTGTGGGCCAACATAGCACGCCAGGACTTGAGCCATTATGGCACAAATAGTGGCTCTCATCGTCAACAAGGGACCAAAACCTCGTGGACGACTTTACGATCTGCCCGTCTGGGTTTGAACTTCAGTGCTGTGACTGAGCCCTGCTCAACAGGTCCAAAATAGCCAAAGCGTGTGTGCAGCAAGCCTTAGCAGATGGGGCTTACGCAACCAGAATTGTATCTGTGCTGCAAGAAAAACAGTAACCAAGCATAGCAGCGGTCTGAGAACACTACTGCATTTTACAAATGATGACGTTGCTGCCTGGCTCGGTGCAAATGTAGTGGTGGTATTGACGTGCGCCGACTGTGACAGTGATGGATCACGGGGCGGCGCGGGGTGCGGGGTTGGGCACGCGTTGTGGGCGTGGTGTGGACGCGCGCGCCGGGAGTGACAGATGACGGGGCGGCGCAGCGTGGGTGGTGAGGCACGATGAGATGTGGGAAAAGAGGATCGTAGCCAGCGCCCGGCGATTGGTCGAATAAGTGGGTGCTCGCAGCGACGTCCGCAGGTGGGGTATAAAGGGGGACGCGCGAGAGCACTCGGGGAGAGTTACCCAGTTGAAGACCCGAAGACGGAGCTGAAGACCTAGTGCCCCGAGACCCCTAGTCCCGCCGTCCTTGTGGGGACCGGGGCCCTGTGTGGCTCGGAGGCGAGGCTGTGGGACCCGGGGTCCGACGCCCCCGTGGGTCGGGCTGGGGACCCACAGTCGAGACGGATACCCCGGGCAGGGAGTGTCCCGAGTAGCTCAGTGGCGTTAGTCGCCGAGTAGCTAAGTGGATGTTGGTCATCCGAGTAGCTCAGTGGCGTTAGTCGCCGAGTAGCTAAGTGGGTGTTTGTCACCCGAGATACTAAGTGGATGTTGGTCATCCGAGTAGCTCAGTGGGCGTTAGTCGCCAAGTAGCTAAGTGGGTGTTTGTCACCCGAGATACTAAGTGGGTGTTTGTCACCCGAGATACAAAGTAGGTGTTAGTCACCTGTGAACGAGTTTGATAAAATAAAGAGTGTGTTACCCGTGAAGTCGTCTCCCGCCGAGTTACTACATTACAACTGGCGTCAGAAGTAAACCTGTCTTCAAGAAGTATGGACACAAGGAAGACTACCCGTACCCACGAGCGAGGTCGGGACGACGACGGCGTACCGGGGACACCGACCTCGGGAGTAGAGGACGAGGAGTTGCCGCCGATGCAGCACTTCGCGGTGATGGCCGACGCTCCGCTTGCCTCCGACACCAGCCTCCAGGACGCGCACTTCCGGTTGGCGGAGTTGCTACTCGCCGCCGCCGCTGTCTTGGCCGACATCTCCGTTCCGGCGAGCGGAAAAACGGCTGCGGGGGTCGTGGAGGAAGCGACGTTGGAGGATTCCCGCCAAAAGGCGCTTCGCGCCAAAAGTCTGGAAGTTGCCGCCGTTTTTGGGGGGCCGCCACCGATTGGCGGGAAAGACGGACGCCACGTGGACGGACACCTCCGCGCAGCGCAGCCCACGTCATCAGCGCGCGCCGGAGCCCTCCATTTTGCGCCTGACAACCGAGCCGACATTTTACACAACTCCAGCGGAGCGCGGGAAAATCTCTCCGACGTCGACGACGATCGGGTCCTCCAGCAAAGATTGCCCGCGCTGTCGGCGTTCAAGGCGGATGGGGGCGACTGGGGAGCCTTCCAACGGAGGTTCCTCGCTCATCAGGAGATGTCGGGGTGGTCCGACACCACTGCCCTGCGTGCGTTGCCAGCGATGCTTGACGACGACGCACTTGCAGCCTTCACATCTGCTGCAAGGTCGTCCCGCTCTACGCTCCAGGCCGCACTACACCTGATGGCGAAGGTGTTCGGGCCGCCCTCCACGTGTCGCCACCAGTTCTACGATCGGCGGAAGGTGGCTGGAGAAACGACGCTCGCCTACCGCACGGCACTACTCGCCTTGGCGGACGCAGCTTTTCCCCGCATGGATAAGGAGGGGAAGGACGCCATGGTGACGGAGCAGCTGCTGGTGTTGGCCCACGAGTTGGGGGTCCCCATCAACGTGGCGGACGAGATGGATATCTGCTCCCTGGCGATCGCCACGAGCATTCACGCGTACGAGGTCCTCAAACGCAAGCCGGGGGTCGTCTGCAAATGGGCGGGGAACGCGGCACTGGCCGCCACGATCGCCGAACCTCAGCCAGCTGCGGTGCAGGAGCAGGCCTTCGCTGCATCGCGTCCGGGGGAGTGGAGAACGGGAGGTCGTTCGCCCACACGTTCGCCCCGCAAGCTGGAGCAACCGAAACCTACGACGTCCGTCGTCTGCTACAACTGCGGCCTTCGGGGTCACGTCGCAGCCGGGTGCCGGGCCCCGCGTCAGCGCGCCACAGGACCACGTCGGGACGACGACCAGGGCCACAAGTCATCCCAACAAAACCCGGCAAGTCGCGGCACCTCACACGTTCGGTCCACAAACACGGCACATTCGGGTCGCCGCTTCGCGGTGGGGGGTTCGCGGCTGGGTGCCGGGGGTTCAATTCGGCGAGGGGGGTCCGTACGCGGCCCGCAAGCAGTCGAGTGGTCCGAATTGGCCCACAGGATCGTGGCTGCGTCGGCCGGGTCGTCCGTGGTAATGGGGTTCATTGACGGGGTTGAGGTCCGGGTGCTTGTTGACACGGGTGCGTCGGCCACCATCATCTCGGACCTTATTTATAACATTCTTCCCGTCCAAAGTAGACCCCTTCTGCCAGTAGACGTGCCATTTTATGCGGCGAATGGGGGATCCCTGGGGATCATCGGCCAGATTCGGGCGACTATTTGCATTGGTGACATTAAATTGGCGGGCCCTATTTTTGTATCATCATCGCTGGCCGTTCCCTGTTTGCTAGGTACGGACTTTTTGTCCAAAATGCCCATCAAAATTCTTATAGATCAGGCCTGCATAGAGCTTCCGTCAGGTCGGCGGGTTGCGTTCTTGTCGAGCCCTACCAAAGTGCGCACGGTTTGTGCGACGGTGCAGGCGCTGGCGACTCACACTGTACGGGTGCCCCCGGGATCGCAAATGTTAGTACCCCTTCGGTTCAGGAAGCCACTCGAGGTGGGTGCGGAGGCACAGGGGGTGCTGTTGGGGCCGTCAAACAGAGCCAGTAAGGGCCTCGACTTAGCGGTTGCTCAAACCATGGTGAGAGGGGACAGTGAGCCGTTCGTAATGGTCCTGAATACGGGGTCGCGGCCGGCCGTAATTGCGCAGGGAACGGTGCTGGCTCACGCCGCGCCGCTACCCGTTGAGGAACGGCTCGTGGCTCAAGCAGATTTCACTGTTGAGTCGCATCCTCAAAGTGATGAGGGGACTGAGTGGTTGGACTCGCTGTGTGCCGGTTCTGCTAACTTGTCCGGGGTGCAATTGGGAGCATTGAGGGGTTTGCTAATCGAGTTTGCTGACGTGTTCAGCAAACATAAGTACGATATCGGCTGCACTGACCTGTTGCGCCACCACATAGCTACAGGGGACGCGACCCCTATTCGTCAGAATCCCTTCCGGCTCAGCCCAGCCGAGAAGGAACATGTGCAATCGGCGGTTAATGATATGTTGGCGGCCGATATCATTTCGCCCTCTTCTAGTCCGTGGGGTGCTCCTATTGTCCTAGTAAAGAAACAGGACGGGTCCTTGCGGTTTTGTGTCGATTTCCGCCGCTTAAACAAAATCTCGATGGCGGATGCGTATCCGCTCCCCAGGATGGATGAGTCGCTGGATGCCTTGGCGGGAGCGCAGTTTTTTTCCACACTCGATCTGCTTTCTGGATTTTGGCAATTGCCACTCGATAACGAGTCAAAACCTAAAACTGCTTTCCGGACACCTGGGGGCCTATTTGAATTCAACCGTTTGCCCATGGGCTTACATTCCGCTCCCGCCACGTTCCAGAGACTCATGGAATTGGTTTTGTCAGGCCTCCAATGGGATACCTGTTTGATTTATCTCGACGATATCATCGTCTTTAGTCGGACTTTCGAGGAGCACCTCCAGCGACTGAGAGCGGTGTTCCTCAGGATGCGTTCCGCTAAGCTTAAATTTAAACCGGCTAAATGTTTTCTGCTTCGGGAATCGGTCAGGTATTTGGGCCATATCGTGAGTCGTTCAGGGATCTCGACGGACCCTGCTAAGACGCATTGCGTCAGCTCATGGCCAACGCCAACCTCGGTCATGGAGGTTCGTAGTTTCATTGCTTTCGCCTCCTATTACCGTCGTTTTGTCAAGCAATTTGCCACCATAGCCAGGCCCCTGCACGCTTTGACGGCTAAGGGTGTGAGGTTTCACTGGGGGGCGGAAGAGGAGGCTGCGTTCTGCTCCCTCCGTGACGCCTTGGTGCAGGCTCCCCCCTTGTGTTACCCCGATTTCACACAACCGTTTTTGCTTGACACAGACGCCAGCAATACGGGTATCGGGGGGGTGCTCTCACAGGTGGTCGGGGGGGTTGAACGGGTGGTCGCCTACGGTAGTAGAGTTCTTTCCCCCGCCGAACAACGCTATTGCGTAACTCGTCGTGAATTGCTAGCCATTGTGGTTTTTACACAGCAATTCAGGCCGTATCTTTACGGCCGTCATTTTACGGTCCGTACGGACCATGCGGCTCTACAATACGCTATGCGCGTGGCACAGCCATCGGGCCAATTGTCCCGATGGTTGGAGGTCCTTCAAGACTACCAATTCACGACGATTTACCGCAAGGGGTTGCGACACTCAAATGCGGACGCCTTGTCGCGGTTGCCTCCGTGCACGGACTGCACATGTTTGTTGGGATCGGCGCGGTGCAAACCCCCGGTCGCCGGCACCCCGGGAGTTGCGCTCGCCGCCACTGACACGCCGGGAGAGGGCGCCCCCACGGGGAGGGATTCGCTGTTGTCGTTGCCCCTCATTGAGTGGGGCCGCCTCCAGATGTCCGACAGCTCCCTACTTACGCTACGTCGGAAAGTTGGCGCTCCCGGGGTAGGGGAGGCGCGGGTCGGTTCCTGGGTGTGCAGACAGGGCCTTTTGATGAAGTGGAACAACATGTCCCGGCGTCACGTGCTCGTTGTGCCTGTTGCTATGCGGGGTAGGGTTGTTCTGGCAGCTCATGAACGGCTCATGCATCTGGGTTTTCACAAAACGCTCGCCCTAATCCAGCGAGACTATTATTGGCCGGGGATGGGTAACGACGTGGCAAATATTCTTAAGGGATGCGTAGGGTGCGCCAAAAGGAAACCGCCACCATTGGCAGCTAATCCACCGCTGCAATCCATTCAGGTTTCGCGTATAAACGAATTGGTAGCGTTGGACATCTTGGGGCCCTTTCCGGCTACACCAAGGGGAAATAGGTTCCTGCTGGTTGGCGTGGAATACTTCACCTGATGGCCTATGGCATGGCCGCTCGCCAACCAGTCGGCTGCGGCGGTGGCGGACGCCTTTGTCCAGGGTTATGTTTTGGACAAGGGCGCCCCCGAACGCTTGCTGACGGATCAAGGAAAGAATTTTTCGAGCGTTTTGTTGCGCGAGGTGTGCGACCTGTTGGGTACAAAGAAAGTGCGTACTTCCCCCTACCACCCGCAGACTGACGGGATGGTTGAGCGTCTGAACAGGACGATTACGTCTATGTTGTGCCAACAGGTCTGCGACGATCAGGTTGATTGGGACTTACAGGTGCCGGGGGTACTCGCGGCCTATCGAATGGCCCCTCATGCGGCGACGGGGTTTTCCCCATTTTTTCTTATGTATGGGCGGGAGGCCGATCCGGCCATGGACGTCCAACTGGGGATTTCCCAGCCACGTGCAAAATCTAAATTGGCAGACCACATCAAATTTAATATCGCCAAATTGACTGAAGCGCGGGAGGCGGCAAGGTTGAATTCGCGGTCGCGGCAAATTGCGAACGAGAAATTGCATGAGCGGAGGGTGCATATGCATGATTGGAAACCAGGCGATAAGGCCTGGCTGCATTGTCCACATGCACCGTTGGCTACGTCCCCCAAGTTGTTGAGACCTTGGAGGGGACCGGTGGAAATTGTGCGGGTTGCACGACCCCAGAGTATACAGATTAAATGGGGGAAACGCCGTTGGTACGTGCACCCCTCCCGACTGAAGCCCTATGCGGCACCGTGTGACCCCGTTCTGTGCCGTGACGACCGGGCGTGTGATGTGACCGTCGACTCGGGGAGGGAGGTGTCGCAGGCTGATCCTCACGTGTCTCCACCTGACCCACCCCCAGGTGCCTCGGGCTTGACGGCTGCTGACCGTCGAGAGCCTGAACCCCGGGGCACGCACGGGTCCTCGATGCCTGGCCGATGTCTTCCTGAACCGCCGGCACCACCGGACGTTCAACCGCGTCTGGTGCCGTACGACGGACCGGCAAGGCGGACTCGGGCTAGGTCTCAACAATTTTCATGAAGACGTTTTTTTCTCTACACCGAGCTCGCCCGGTGTTCCCCTCTGCCGGGGTAATGTCCCGTTGTAGGGACGCTCGGAAGAAGAAGGGGACACTGCACGAGTCGAAAGAAAAAAAAAATTTTCCATTTATTTTCCTTTTTGCATACACATTGCTATTGTCACTCGCCGGTTTGTATATATTGTTCTATTGTCGCGGTGGCATTGGTTGAGGGTTGCGGATGGTAGTGTTCGCGTCGTGTTGTGTTGTTAAGTTAGTTGTTGTTCTTGTTGTTGTGTTGTGTTACGGGGCACACAGGGCAGTTTGTATATTTTTATAGCAGCCGGGTCGGCTGCGAGCTATGTGGTAGGGGGTGATGTAGTGGTGGTATTGACGTGCGCCGACTGTGACAGTGATGGATCACGGGGCGGCGCGGGGTGCGGGGTTGGGCACGCGTTGTGGGCGTGGTGTGGACGCGCGCGCCGGGAGTGACAGATGACGGGGCGGCGCGGCGTGGGTGGTGAGGCACGATGAGATGTGGGAAAAGAGGATCGTAGCCAGCGCCCGGCGATTGGTCGAATAAGTGGGTGCTCGCAGCGACGTCCGCAGGTGGGGTATAAAGGGGGACGCGCGAGAGCACTCGGGGAGAGTTACCCAGTTGAAGACCCGAAGACGGAGCTGAAGACCTAGTGCCCCGAGACCCCTAGTCCCGCCGTCCTTGTGGGGACCGGGGCCCTGTGTGGCTCGGAGGCGAGGCTGTGGGACCCGGGGTCCGACGCCCCCGTGGGTCGGGCTGGGGACCCACAGTCGAGACGGATACCCCGGGCAGGGAGTGTCCCGAGTAGCTCAGTGGCGTTAGTCGCCGAGTAGCTAAGTGGATGTTGGTCATCCGAGTAGCTCAGTGGCGTTAGTCGCCGAGTAGCTAAGTGGGTGTTTGTCACCCGAGATACTAAGTGGATGTTGGTCATCCGAGTAGCTCAGTGGGCGTTAGTCGCCAAGTAGCTAAGTGGGTGTTTGTCACCCGAGATACTAAGTGGGTGTTTGTCACCCGAGATACAAAGTAGGTGTTAGTCACCTGTGAACGAGTTTGATAAAATAAAGAGTGTGTTACCCGTGAAGTCGTCTCCCGCCGAGTTACTACATTACACAAATAAAGACGCATAATAAAGTGTTGCCTTGACGACAAGTTTCCATGAAAGCACTTCTGATATTCAAACGAAATAAATGTTTAGCAAATTCATGCAAGGATTTTCAGTGAGAGCACGCCTCCTCGTCTTACTCCCTTGCGATGAGTATTTTGCTACTTAATGCAATTTGAATGTTCTGAAATTTGTATTAAGACAGAAACATCCATTATCTATCCACTGCTGGATGATTGACTCTCCAAAGTCACTTTAACATGTAGGCTTTTGCGATCAATATTATCCATGTTTCTTCGGGTTAGATTGCATAAATGTGTGTCGCTAAACCCGCCACCACTTCACACAGCCAATTAAGGGTCGTCACGTAAACAAAACATGCTAATTCGTTACTAGTTCAGCACACCGGTGTGTTGGAGTAAACCCACAACATTTACAATTGGAGTTAAAAGTTTTAAAATTAATTTTCAATTATTTTGAGAACAGTAAATTGCCTAAACAAATGTTAGTTTCAGTGAGGCAAAACCTTAAGAGTACAGAAAATTAAAATATTCAAATTATTGCTGCTGATGAAGTCTGATCAACTGTGGTGATGTCTAGTGGGGATTATAATAAAATCAGATGTTTTTTAAAGGTACCTACCATGAAATGTTTACAAGACCCAACCAATGCGTTGTAATGTAAGACTACTGAAATCATTGAGCATTAATTAATGAACAAGGAAGAACAATACTTGATCAAACCAAGGGCATCAAAACTGCTAAGACTTTATGGGTTGCCAAAGATTCACACACCCGGTGTCCCATTCAGAGTCATAGTAAGTACCAATAGGCTCTGCGACATATAAATTATTCACAATACATAATAAAATACAACCCTAATGACAGTCTGGTACATTTTTGTGTGAATTCCCTGTTCATGAGGGTTCCAGTGAACTAGTCAATTAAATTACTCAATACTCTGGTAACTAACATAGGTTTACCTAACAACATTTACAATTGGAGTATGAAGTTTTGACATTTGTTCTCAATTATTTTGAGAACAGTGAATTGCCAAAAAAAAAAGTTAATTTCAGTGAGGCAAAACCTTAAGAGAATAGAAAATATCCAAATTCTTGCTGCTGATAAAGTCCGATCAACTGTGGTGATATCTAGTGGGGGTTATAATAAAATCTGATATTTTTTTTAAAGGTACCTACCGTGAAATTTTAACAAGACCCAAACAATACTGTGGAATAAAAGACTACTGAAATCATTGAGAAATTAATTAATTAACGAGGAAGAACAATACTTAATCAAACCAAGGGCGTCGAAACCGCCAAGACTTTATGGGTTGCCAAAGATTCACACACCTGGTGTCCCATTAAGACCCATAGTAAGTACAATAGGCTCTTGCGACATATTAATAATTCACAATACGTAATAAAACAAATACAACCCTAATGATAGTCTGGTACGTTTTGATGTGACTTCCCTGTTCATGAGGGTTCCGGTGAACTAGTCAATTAAATTACTCGATACTCTGGTAACTAACATAGGTTTACCAAAATATATCCCACAATTAGCTGAGCATTGTCTAAACAACACCTATTCCTTGTGGAAAGGTGATTTCTATAAACAAAAGGAAGTAACAGCAATGGGCTCTGCTTTGTCGTCTCCTGCTATTGCGAATCTGTACATGGAAAACTCTGAAGCAAAACCCTCTAGTTGATGTTTGTGTGTGGACGACACATGAATTGTCTGGTCACACGATAAAGTTACACTGAATGAATTTCTAAATCATCCCAACTCGTAAAACCCGTCCATCCAGTGGATAAAACTATTTCTGGATAGTCTGCTTGGGCGTGACCGAAATGCAGTCACATCATCACCACACACATAAATCCTCTCTCAATATGCTCATACATTAGGCAAAAAAAATGTCAGATGGTGAAAGTCTGAGGAGTGAGATTAAATATGTTAAGGCGCTGCCATTAAACAGTTACTATAATGCACATATCAACAGGACACTACATGTCAAAACTAAATCAAATATAATAAATGTTGAAATTGATCAAATTATTAAAACAATTAAAACACCATACATTGCAGAAGCTGATAAACTAGCGAGATTTTTGGAGAAACAAACCATCCGAGTGAGATTTGGCATGGTACATAAAATACTAAAACTAATATCAGGTAATAAAGATGAATTACCGAAGATATCAACAGGTGTGTACTGGATTAATTTCTCCTGTGGCCAATGCTATGTTAGTCAGATGGGACAAATGATCAGTATAAGACTAAAAGAATACCATATAAATATTAAATACTCACAAACACAACTGTGGGCAGTTGTAGAATATGCGTGCCAACAAGGACATTCAATTGATTTTAATGTTTCGTGTAAAACTAATTGCTATTGGCCAAGACTAGAGAATATATTGAAATAAATATACTTTTAACATTTCTGATAGCTACAGGCTTATTACTGCTTGTAAGCATATTATCAAGTAATACACTGTTTAACTGCATGTCTATACAAGTTATGTTGATTAACTGTGAATTAATGTATGTATTTTGAACTTTTTTCGCACTGTGAGTGGCGAACCGTACTAATCAGAGCGGGGCTGGATAACTAAACATAAAAACATTCCACTGTATGTTGATTAACTGTGAGCAGCCAATAATAGGTACTGAATATTCTCAGAGCAACATAATGTATGTACAGAAAACTAAACACAAAATCATTCCACTGTATGTCGATTAACTGTGACTAACCCAACCAATAATAGGTACTGCAAATTCTCAAATTAACATGATCCATTGCAATTTATATGACATTAACCCTCCTCTGGTCTTGTGATAGTCTCACAGTGATGACATCACCTTTACTTTATAGCCAGATTTGTGAAGACTTCTTCACAAATCTGGCTATTTCCTGATGAGACTGGTTTTAATCACCAGCAAAACGTCGTACTCGAATTGTAAATTGTTGGTTTACTCTCCAACACACAGGTGTGCTGTAACAACTAATTGGCACGTTTTGTTTACGTGACAAATCTTACTAATTGGCTGTCGGAAGGTGGTGGGTTTAACGACACATTTATAAACAACACTTTATTATGCAAGCTGTCACGATCTGTCTAACCCTCATGATGCAACAGACTGTCGAGCTCCTGCACCCGTGCTAATTTAATCACTCCATCTTTGTGGTGGATGCCCTCTCGGGCACATTCCTTCATTTGGCTGCCACTCCATTGGATCCACCACCTTCCAACATCAATGTATGTTTCTAATACATTTACTCACATTCCTGTCTCCCAGTGTAATTCCAAGTGTGCATCTCTCCATGCTTCTTTGGAAGAAAACATGAATAAGAGGATATGTGCAAGTTGGTCATCATACCGACTTAAAAAAACGAGAATGGCAGAACACGTCGCTAAAAAGGAACAAGGCCAGTGCTTGAGACTAATGGCGACGTCCCCAAAAGTACGACCACCACAGATGGAGCAATAAAAAATCGTCTCGTGTGCAGGTGCTGGGTGTATTGTTGCATCGCACAATTGTGAGTTGTGGCTGCAGCTTGGGGAGGCCTTCATCCAGCAGTGGACTGATCATGGCTGATGATGCAGGAAAGAGTTTAGCACTATAAAGGGAACCAGTGTTACAACATAGCAATTTTAACTTTGAGAACTGATATTTGTTGCTATATGCATATCTTATAACGTGAAAGTGTTTGAATAAAAAAGTTAACTGCAGTATATGCAAACTATTTTTTATTTCATCCCAAAAATTGGCTGACATTTCTGTTAGAGGTAAATACAATCACAAACCCATTTAAGAGCAGCACAAGGAATCAAATACTGGCCACATAAAGTCCTCTCCCAAAGTGATTACCATACTCGGTGTGACAATAGCAACGAGCCACCCTATTTCTATAAAGCAAAGGAAACACAAACTCACGCAGTACAAATGCGTATTCAAAAGACATAAACCACAAACACATTGAGTTCATAGGAAATGGCAATTGGTTTTATACTTCAGCTATGGTCAGGTCAGAAAAGTAGAATTTATTTTTTGGTGATAGTCAAGACATACTGCAGTTATTTGAAATGGCTAATTATGATAATTTTGTTACAGATCACCAGTGAGAATTGTTCTGAGCTCTACAATAATAATTGACGAGTTAAATGCCCGTGCCAATGACAATTAAACATTTTTGGCCATATTGGGTGGCGGAGGGTCTTTACATATATTTTATCAGATCATTATGTGGTGGCTTAACCCACAAAATCAACGATGAATATAAAACGAAGTGTACCAACGGCCAAACATACTTCCGTAGCCTGGCTGTTTTACAAGTTATCTTTCCCACACCAGTGATCCAATGTAAATAAGCAGACAATACACCTTCAGAGCTCTCTCTCATACACAATGCATCAGTCACGTGGCCGTTTAGATGCTAATTATTTTTCTGTATTGTCTTCCATAATAGAAGATTTTGGGTTGGTCGTGAAAGCCTACGTGTTAAATCTGTATTGTCTATTATATATTTTTGCAATGAATTATGACCCATACCGAGAGGATCCTTGCATATGGCATCTGGCAGTTCACCAGCATTGGATCAAGCAAGCCTGGCTGCTAATGGGACGTTGAATGTAAAAACTAAAACAGTTTGCTTGTGTTTAAACAATGCTACTAATAGTATGCACTCCCAGAACGCTGTGGCTGAAGGGATGTGTAAAAAATACTTGTATTTTTCATATGGAGGGATAGATATGAGGTATCTTGTTGCTTATTTATTTTACATTTTATTCTCCATGATACCTTTAATTATTACTTGGCGGTATAATTAGTGTTGGAGTGTTTTATGCTGACATGGTGTTCCTAAGTTAGCGGATCGGTGCCCAGCCCAACTGGTGCACCGCGAAGCAGACCGAAGTTCCAAGCAGGCCAAGCAGCCCCAAGTTACCGAACATCCCGCGCATTCGCTTCCTCGGGTCTGTGAGAGGAGAAGATGAGCGTTTCACTTAACAAGTGTACATTCAGATAATTGAATGTTCAAGCCAATACAATTATTACAATTCCATTTACAGCAAAATTTACATATCATGGTAGTTCTTATACTACACCCAAGTTCAGGACAAATTTGATTCCTAAACAATCGAGTCTGGTAGACCCTACTAGATTGACATTTCTCTTTCATCCATACTCTGTTCAACCACCACACAGCAGGTCACAACTCACTTGCCCAGTCACCCACTTTCACTCACTCACTCACTTTCACTCACCCACCCACCCACTCACTCGCTGTGGTTACTCTTCCCATGAACTTCACTCATTGATTCCTCCTCCCATGTTGAGGACAACACTGTTTTGTCTCTTCCAGTGTTGACTCATTATACTGCATATGGCAACAACAAACGCACTCACCCACTTACCCACCTACTCACTGACTGAACACACTTATCCAATCTCACCCACTCACTTAACCAATCACTCATCCACTTCTATCGCTATAATGATTGCTGTTCTGGTCATTTCACTCGTTGATTCCTTGACCCGTTTCAAGGTCTTGGTCTACCAGGCTGACTTTGTTTTGTATCACTTGGTCAGTGATGAAAATACTCTTACCACCTGTGGAGTAGCCATGAGCAAAAACGAACCGGCCAAGGATCCACACACCACCCAGAGCGCTGGAGATCCGCTAGAGAATGGAAATAAAAATGTAAAATTAAATATTACATCACATACATTTCACCATTATCAGGCATGGTCAATCCACTGCTGGATGAAGACATCATCAAGTTAGTGCCACCTCTCATGATCCTGCGAATGCAACAATCTACCCAGCCCCTGCACACGAGTTGATTTCATCCCTCTTTCTCCGAGGTGGATATCCTCTTCGACGCTTTAAATTCCTTGGCTGCCACTGTTATTAATCTTGACGATTGTCCCATCACCCATTCTAGCCATGACGCGTCCTGCCCAAGCCCACTTGCAACTGCGGTGGACGAACAGTATGCACGACGGTGATACACGGATGTGTTGGCAGGGCGGAGGAACTGGGGCAAGGATCATGGAAGACCTCATCTGGAAGCCCCTGGAACCTGCTAGTGGGTTCGAGAAGGGAGGTGCAGTCAGAGCGGAGCCAGGCCACACTGGGGAGCATGAAGGCAGCTGAGAGTGGGAGCTTCATGGCTGCCGGTTCTGTAAGTGGACTCGTCTCGTCGCTGTCGCCTTCGCCGCCTTCGTCACTGCCGTCTTAACTAGATATTGCGCGGCCGAATAGTTGTTGGCTGTCTCAATCGGTACCATCAGTGTTACATGGTCAGGGTTGTGTTTAGGCTAGGCTAGACGACTAGGGAGAGTGCGAGGGCAAACCTGTGAACCTGTTAAGGCGTTAATAAAGAAGGTGCTCCTGATAAACCTTGTCTCCTGCTCTGCTGACAATACAGTAGTTTAGATGACACTAACCTGCGAATGCTCTTTAATCCACGTTTCCGTTTCTGCCTCGCAAGTAATTGGAGGTATCATTTTACTTCACTGTGAACTAATAGTTTCTAGTTTTAAACCAGGATGTGCATGTATTTATTATTATGAGTCATATACGAGTTTGCCGAACAAAATTAAATACATTTGGGGATAAAAAAAAAACAGAACAGAACATGAGCAGGTGAACAAGAGCAGAGTGGACTGCTTTTTGAAAAAATGTATTTAAAAATAAATTCAACATAGCAATGTGTTTAAAGAGGAGTTTTCATGAAGTGCACACCGTCTACGATGACATTATCATCATAAGTAACCATTGATAATGCTGTGGGTGTATTAACTGTAAAATATTACGCACCATCTGCTTCTCTCACAGTGGACATTAAAGAACCCATGTGCCAGCGTCACGGTTCAAATTGATACATTTACACTGCAAATGACTCAATTGGTATTACACATTGCAACATCGTCCCCCACAGTGAAACTACTGCAGACTGTGCCTGTAACGATGAGAACCGTATGCAATACGAATGATAGCGCCAATACCAAAAATGTACGAATGATCATCATTGAATGGTCAATCCAGCAACAGACACAGTGATGCAGGCAAGGCAGAGCAGTGGTGAACACGTACTGGATGCTGCAGGCCGCCTGTCATGAGGAGGAATAGGAAGACCGGGTAGCCCTCCAGCCTGCACAACACAACAACGCGATGCAATGTTTTAACAGGGGATACGCAATGTGATATATTGTTATTCGTGATCTTACTAGTAAAATGAGTCGTCAACAGTGCAGTATGGAAGACTCGGTTTGCCAGACTCTACTGTGTTTTACTACTGCAATTCAGGTTACAAAAATACACTCATGCACTTACTCATCCACCCACTCACCAACTCACTTATTCACACTCACCGAACACCTCATCCACTAAAAGATCCATTAGAAAATGTCATGACTGCTGTTCTTGATGAACTTCTCCCCATCTGAACAATCAAAAAGAGAACAGGGAAAGCGCGCGGTAACTGGCTGTCACCGGAGGCGATCGCAGAGAAGCAGATCCGGAGGATGCTGCAGTGTCTCTGGAAGAAAACTGGTTTGGAGACTGTCCTCCTCGCTTACAGAGCCACCTGCAGATCTGGCTCATGACGCCATAGCTTTGGGGCGCGTCGTGAAGTGTCTGCCGTTTTCCAACTACCCATTAACTAATAAACTCAGTCTGTGCAAAGAACTTACCATGTTCTTTTCCAATAAAATAGTGATGGTAAAGATGGCAGTTTCTAACTCGAAGGCAACGCATTCTCTCAGTCTGCCATCTGAGTTTGAGAAATCTGGAACCAATGCAAAACTCGAGACCTTGGCACCAATGTCAGTGGCAGAGGTGTCGATGTTCATCACACAGCTGCCAAATAAGACATCGGCACTCGACTACATCCATGCGTCGATTCTCAAATCATGCTCGGGTGTGCTTGCGCTGCTGATTGTCCACTTGGGAAATCTTTAGTTCAGCGAGGGCTGTTTTCCAGACTGGTTCAAAATGGCGCAGGTAACACCGCTCCTGAAAAAAGCTGGCTTGAGCCATAGTGACCCCACAAAGCTTTGTCTGAAGCAGTTACTTCTCCATGTCGTTGCGACGAGGAGATTCAACCTGTTCAAATTGGCGTACCAAAAGTTTTACAGCACTGAGATGGCTTTAATAATGATCACTGATGATCTCTACAAGATCACAGATGACTGGTTTGCCACAGCATTGGTTGGTCTCGATCTCTCAGCCGCCTTCGACACTATCGACCATGAGATACTCATCGGGTGGCTAAGGTCAAGGTATCAGATATGGCCGATCACAGTTCGATCACAGTTCGTCAAGCTGGGTGACGAAGTCATCACCTATACCATGCCTAGTTGGCGTACCACAGGGGTCCATTCTCAAGCCCTTCGTATTTTCAACATACTGCTCTCCAATTGCCGAAGTAATCTTATCGCATGACATCAAATTCCATAAATATGCTAATGATACACAATTGTACACCATAGTGAAGTGAAAGTTAGATATAGAGAGCCTCGGTAACCTCGAAGATTTCACGGCAGCAGTGCTTATGTGGTTTGCACAAAAGGGAATGCTGCTTAATCCAGGAAAATCTGAGGTTCTGCTGGTTGGCACTTGGGCTCAGGCGAAATCATTTGTGGGAAGAGCTTCGGCACCATACTCGACCACATTCAGGTCCTGCAATTGTCTTATCACGGCTCTACAACACATTCGGCCACTGTTGAGTCGTAACATAACCAATATGGTGGCATGTAGCATAGTATTACTGCAACTCACTTCTCTATGGGATGTCTGGAAAAAATATTATCAAGCTATAGCGTGCACAAAATTTCGATTTTAAGCTTTCGTGACTTTACCGAAAGAACCAAGAAGGTGCACAAATTTCTTTGGCACGTGTCATGACGGGTACAGCAAAGATCCGACCATGTCCGTCCGGTGCTTGCCGAGCTGCACTGGCTTTCAGTTGCTGAACGAATACATTGCAAGGTCACGCTCATTACACACAAAGTGCTTGCCACAAATGAGCCTCAAATGAACCACAATACCTTGCTAATCTTGTCAAGGAGCATAAACCATCACGCACACTCAAGTCATTCTCGCAGAACCTTTTGGCTAACCATTTAACAAAGACGGTTACGGCATCGCGTGCTTTCAGATGCACTCCTACGGCCATCTGGAACACTCTTCCTTACAATATTGGGATACCACTTGAACTATGCACTTTTAAATCTAAATTGAAAACTCATTTCTGTAGCGCTGCTTTTTGTGTTTAGTTTAATGTTCTTCCCCTGCAACTCCGATTAGCATGGTTGGCTACATACAGTGCGAAACAATTTAAACATACATACATATTCACTCACATCCACTCACTCAATCATTCACACATTCATCCACTTATTCACACACTTACCCACTCAACCACCACATTGCAGGTCACCATATTTTTCTTTCTGCTTCTTCCTCACACCGCTTCACTTAGTAATCCCACGGTCTCTTTTCCCAAGCCCTTATAACCTTGCTCAATTCAAGAAATGTGTTAACACTTGAATCATATGTGATTTTTGGGTTAGGCCACCAAATGATCTGGACAAATTTGTACTGTAAAATTCTCAAATATCCAGCACAGCCAAACAAATAAAACGATCACTTATACAATCTTTTTACATACCTATTATTCTTATTGGTTCTTTTGGTGAAGTCACGTAGAAGGGAAATAATAAAATAATAGAAATAAAACATAATAAAATAAAAAATGCCTATTGTTTCCACTTCCTGGTAAGTTTAAGCACAATTCTCTGAATCAAATGTATCAATTAGATAAGTGATGTTTGGTCTGAAACTGCATCAAATCTTATCAGAACAAGATTCAGGAAGTCAGATTAAGTGTGTTAACTGACCTGCCTTTTTAAATAGGTGTCAAGACCTCACAGCAACCAATGAGATTTAAATAATGTATGAACTGTTAAAATGTATTATTCTTTTATTCTCATTTATGTGGGCCATATATGAGAGCCTGGTTTTGTGGCTATAGCCTTTGAAATGTGTAAGTTGGAACAAACTCCTACTGCAGCAAATAAAAAAATCATCTTCACTAACCTGCTTCCATTGCCTCTCTCAAAACCCATATTCTCTCTAGCACATCCTACTACTGCTACTTCCTGCCCCTGTCGCGCAGCTACAACCAGGCCTACTCCTATCACTACCCCGATCACTACCCAAACCCCTATCACTACCCCAACCCCTCCTTAACCACTGCCACTTGTTATCCTGTCACCATAACTACACCATTTTAATAACCTAAGTCTTTTTCTCAAACACTATCATATTATGTACAATTTTATATTTGTTTGTAAAGTGCCTTGGAATGAGGCCTTACAGTCTGTACAAGTTAAAGTCAACAAGGGCAATTTCAAAATGTTCACCCCACTGCTCCACAGTTATTAGTGTTTCCAGGCAGGTCTCCTGGGTTTTCCTGACAACTTTCCAGGTTGTTCTCAAGAATTATATTGTGAGACTGGGTGCAGGATACTCCCAGCCTCATCTTGAAACACACCTCCATTCTCCAGCCCCAGATGGTTCTTCCACCCATAAGATGGCACCTCCTCCTTTTAGATGGTGGACTCTTCTACAATGTCTTCTGCCACCAAAAATATTCTACCACAGAAATCTACTTCTGCAGGTTATGGCTTTCCACCGCTATTTATTTCAAATGTTATGATAGATGGTTACTTCTTAACAATGAGATTATTACATGGCATAACCCAAAATCAATTATGAATCAGGATATTGGCTAAGAAAACTTACTTGAGAAATTAACTACAGATTTGTTTACAGGAGCAATCTCCAAAATAAAAGTTACTCACGTATTTTGGTGGGCACGCTGAATGCAGTTGAATATATGGCCATGTTCCGGATCATTGCTGTACATTTCTGGGTACTGTAAGAAAACACACAGTATGACAATGCAGTTAGTTGCTGGACGCATGTGCATCAGCTTAATAAAGAGGTGCCATATACTCTACGACTACCTCTTCTTTTTCTGTACAAATATCCGAGGAAGTTTCTTTAAGAGAATCGTTAAGCACAGGCCCCCCGAGCCCTGTGTCTTCATATCTGCTTCTATTATGTGGATTAAATTCACCCTCTCTACTGTCAAAGTCCACCCATCTTTCCCTAATGTGGAAATATAGTTTTTATTCCAAGACGTCTCAAACGGTCATAAAAAGGTAAAAGGTTCAGCCCTGCAATTGCTTGCTCACGCCATTGCTGGCAGAGGGGCCTCCACTAGAGGGCGCTCCACAGGGTCTAGTACTGTAATTCCCCCATTGTTTAAGTGTATTGTAATATATTCCATAACAGATGCTTAAAAAATACACATTGTTGTATACTGGACCCAAAATACTTTTTTTTTAAACCATGACATTTAAGAAAAAAATATTGACACACAGACTCACAAGGTCAATATTTTCCATCGGCAGTTTTGTGGTCAACACCGTTGATTTTTTTTCGATTTTATTCATGCTTGTTTAACCAGAAAAGCCTCACTGAGCCTCAAGACTCTTTTTCAGGAGGGTCCTGCCAAGTTTTCTCGTTTGGGGGTGATGTTGCTGCTGTTTGTAATCCCAATTGAGTAATTTGCAGGTCATTTCAGCTTCGGGATGTTTGGCCAAAACCAGTGACACTGTATGTTTTTTTACTATGGCAGTAAACTGAAAAGCCCTGAGAAAACTCATGTAGAATAGGGGAACATACAAATTCCACGGAGAAATGTACCCAAGTCAGGAATCGAACAAAGTTATTCTTGCTGTGAGGCTCAAGAGTTAACACTTCTGCCCTCAGCGCTATAACTTAGAGTACAAAGCGAGTCGAAGCGAATGATGATGCACATTTGGGAATGAAATATATTTGCTTTTGCTCATTTAATAAATGTGCATGCTTTGCATTGGAACTGGGGCACATAACTAATGCTTGTGAAGTTGCACGCTTAGCCAAACTAAATGTCGCTTAAATAGCACATTGCATATTTATCCAATCAAAACAGCACGAGTACATTTGGTATTCGTGCTGTTCGAATAATGAAGGTCGATCTGCTTCACAGTCGGCAGTGGTTTCCCAATAGGAGGTGACGTTGCTATGTATTTTCTCAATTGAGTATTTTTTTTCAACTTTGGCAAATTTGGACCATGTTGGCGGCACATAATGACCTCCTTGTTTCCAATGATGTTACGGGATCTTTTTAAACGTCCGCTGTGTAGCAGACGGCACTTATTGCATGGTTAATGCACATCTTCACAATATTTACCAGTGTTTCCTGCTGGAATCAAACTGAAAAATCTGCAACAAGCTGGGTCATGTCACCAGCATAATTTCTTATTATTGGTGGTCAATGGCTCTACTATGTACAATAGCGAATGTAGGAAATAACTCTCCACTGTGCAGATAACAAACTAAACATTTCCAATGTAGAGATACGCATTTAAACCAGAGCGATGGCTTCTGAAGTCACTTCGAAGTCAAAATTCAGACTCCACTTTTTACTCGGCATTAAATCTACAGGGAACCATCAAACCCCTCCCAAGAAGAATAAAGTATTCATTTTATAAAGCGTTAGTCATACAAATTGCATCTCAAAACACTGTAAAATAGAGTGAAATTTTCGCACAGAAACCACAGGCATAGTGGAGGGCAGCCAGAACCAGTACCAACATTTGCTCGAAGCTTTGTGTTGCTTTATTTGGATGTTTGGCCGACTCCAGTAATGAGTGTTTGTGCACGCGAGGACAGCACCCAGAACTTCCAGGTCATCAAACCCTTATTTCTCACATATTTACATCACTTCAACAAATAACTGCGTAACAAAGCTGTTAGCAAACTGCCCGACGAACTAGGCCTGTAAAACGGTATCTGAGAAGCCAGTTTCAAAAGTCAGGAGCTGGTATCCGCTGCCAGTGGAACTTTAATAACGAATGCACCGATTAGTACACAAGACCATATAAACCGCACAGCAGGCGAAGTCACCTTGTGGCCAAAGCCGAGTCCCCTTGTGCCACATAGGGACAATTGTCCCTAGGGGTCTCCTTCGGATTGTTTGAAATTAGATGTGATGCAAGGCGTTTTGAGCTGTTTAAACAATAACCCTATGATGTATCATGAATATGTAGTGTTGTTCTTCTGGGGTAGAACATCATCACACACGAAAAAAACATGCAAACTCACCAGCACTTTATACTTCCTACGAGCCATGCCAACCCGTATGCCCAGGTAAGTCACCAGCAAAGTGCTGGCAACACCTGTCAACACCACACAGCCATACTCCTTTGACAGCACAACCATCTGGAGAAAGAGTCTTATGATTAGTGCATACATTTGAAGCATTTTCATACGGCCATTCATAACCACCACCAGTAACAACAAAAACCCAGCTCCACACACTATATACAAATATACTTCAAACATTTTGTGAAACATTGTTTAGATTGTTATTTTCTTGTGTAAATTAAACTCGTTTAGATATTTTTATGGAGGTGTTTATATTTGTTTTATGTAACATAATAGCTGCACCTTAATCTTGGATTGTTTCAACATAGTTTCTTTACCATAAGGCATCGTATATGAAGTTTCATTGAACTGAATGGACTATCTTCATATTGACAGCACATTTTGTAAAAACAACCGTACAGTTGTTGTATTCATAGTATTATTACACTTCATTTGGAGGTTTTGGGATACGACCTACATTAGCCAGGGTATTACCATTAAACTCAACAGTTTTTATTTGAACATATGAAGCCCATTGAGCTATTATCTATTTTTCAGAAGCGACGTGGCCACAAATAATAGCTAAACGAAGTGAGCTTATGTGGGAACTTATAGCAGCTAAACAATACATAAACGCATGCTTCTAAATGTGGAGGAACCGGATAAAATTTCAGGCCACCACAGGGAGGTAGAGAAAGAGAACGCAGACGCTAAATATACAGAAGGCGTCAGGGTCGGGATGGAACCCACGAGCACCTGTATACCATGCGAGGTAGTTAACACCTCGCCACCGTAGCGCCCCCTTATGAGAATGCGTGGTATGAAAAAAAATAGGTTTTTACCCTATCTGGCAACAGTTTTGTTAAAATGTTCAAACACCAAATAGATAGCTTTTGCAAGGAATAAAGTCTGCATTAACCACACGAACTGGTGGCAAAAACATGCAAACACACTTGCTCCCATAATCTATGCATTGACTTTTGATCCTGGGACCAGAAACAAGTCCCATTATATAGAATGAGTGGTGTCCGTTAGAGCCGTACTCCTTCCTGTCTCCAGAGCGTTTCACACGCGACAAGCGTCACGATGGCTAGATGTTAACTACCTTGCCTGGTATACAGGGAGGTCGTGGGTTCGACTTCGACCCTGACACCCGTATATTTGGAATTTGTGTCTCTCTCCCCGTGGTCGTGTGAATTTTTCTCCGGAATCAACAACATACGTTTAGATTATTTGACTGCTATACATTTCCACGTAACGATAAGCCACTTCGTTGAGCTATCATTTGTGGCCAGGTCGCTTCTGAAAAATATCTACGTAGCTCAGTGGGCCTTGACCTTGGTAAAAAAAGTTAAGTTTTAGTTCAATTAGACTTATATTTCATCTCAACATATTTGAGACGGCACCCCAAAGTGGCAGCTGTCCCTGTGCCGCACGAGGGTGACTCAGCACCTGGCCCGTGAGGCGGGAAGTCGTCTGCTGGCAACAGGGGGTGATGATTGCTGCTGTGTGTCGTGTATTGACTCACTGACTCGTGAACAATAAACTCTCGGCTTTAAACCCCACAGTATGCAGCTGTGAGCAGCCACTGTCTCACGAAGAGCACTCAAAATGTTTCAATCGTAAAGAGTCACTTCCAATATATCGAAAAACGTGTCACTCAAGTCAGCATATCTAAGTGTTTTTGAGGGACTAGAGTATACACATAATATACTGAGACACATACTCTCCGTGTACCCCACACAGGCTGCTGTCGGGGCAAGTGCTGTTGGCGGAGCATCTATGAGGGCCGAAACGAGCGGTCGGTCAGTCGCCATTGTTTCGCCGCTGCCGCTGTGCACAGCGCCATGCGCGCATTCCAACGCTGACCCGGCGAAGGCCCAGGTCCGGTTCTGATATTCGCCACTCATGTTTTTGACTTGAGCGGTAATCGACCTCGGGTGGTCAGGCTCGTAGTGCTAATCACTGCGCCACCGCTCCCTATACTAGAGAGATGGGGGGTGAGGTGAGGGTGACTCGCTCGCTCAAACGCGGGCGCCGCGCTTGTCCTACCGTGTCCACCACTGATGCTGCTGCTGCCAAACGCTGGAAGCCTCCCAAGGTGACCCCCAGCATGGGGGCGGGGCTCTTATGACGCCCCCGAGGTGGGGGCGTCACAAAAGCCCTTCTCCCCCTCCTTCCCTGCCCGCATTAACCCCCTCCTCTCTTTCCCCCCCCTTCCACCCTCCTCCCCGGGTTCAGAGCCCAGCGTCACCATCAGTACCAGATTTCGACTCTCCCCAGCACGTTTAGAGCAGCGAAACGCTACAACATTTCCCTTCTTAGTGGTGAGCGCACACCACTTGACTTGCACTTTAAAGAACGCAAGTTCGATTCCTTCTCCTGTCGCAGCAGTTGAATGTATGAAAAATTCCACTGCTATTAGAATCAGAATCGTAATTTATTATAGAGTAATCCGACGCCCTATGAAGCTCTTTTTTACAGATTTCCAGTAGGGACTGATCAGTAGTGGTGGGTCAATTATAATTGTACTTCTATTTTATCTGGGCCAGTGATTAACTACTCGTGAGTATACGAGCCTATAGCAGTATAGCATTGCACAATTGCAGTTGCTAGTGAAAGGGAGTCCACATGAGTCGTCGTGGAAAGCGGACCTTATTGTTCCAGCAACACAACTCACACACACTCGTAGGAAGCTCTTCCCAGCCAAGCCCCGAGCACACGTCACACTCCCCTTCATATATCCTCCTCCTCGTTCCTCTAAACCTCCTTTACATCAACACTGTCCCTTTGTCTCTTTCTCCACCTCTCGCTCTCCCTTTATTATCCTGCCAAATATCTCCCAAGTCCTCAGCCAATCGAATGTAGTCTCCCGCCTGGCTGTCCCAGCTATCGTTCATGCCCTTACGTGACTCTTAGCTTACTTGAATGTGTCCTTACACGACCTTTACATTAGTTAAAAAAATGGTCATGGTGGAACTATTTGAACGGATTTTGGTCAATAGCAGTAAAAATGCTGCACATGTTCATTGCAGTGAGGGCTTCAGTGTACACAATATGCGATGGAACAGCTAACACAAATTAATCATTAACAGCTAAGACACGTGTCTGAGGCATCATCAGCATCATGGATGAGATATCGACAGAAAAAGAGAATGCGTCCACTGAGGAAGAACTATAGGTACAACTAAAATTTGTATTCATCAGGTAAGGCCAACTGAGCTATATAGCTCGTTTTCAAAAGCGACCAAGCCACAAAGGATAGCTCAACACAGTGGTTTATCACGTGGACATGTATAGCAGCCAACTAATCTAAACGCACGTTGATTCTCAATGTGGAGGGAAAAACTGGAGGACCCAGAAAAAAACTCCTGCATACCAGGCGAGGGAGATAACATCAATTTTGATATGACGCTTTTGTGACTCAGGAATCCATACTCTTTGTTTCTTTCGGTAAGGTCACGTAGGTAGAAAAAATAATAGATCACGACATTTCGATCACCACACAAGCAATCGTTTTCAGGTGGGAGAGCAGCCTGTTTGGCTGCTGAAACAAGTCCTTATATATAGAGCCGAGAGGGGGGGAGGGGGGGGTGCCGCATCGGGCAAGAGGGAGGGGGCTAGAGATTGTGCCTAAGCGAGTGGGAAATCCAAAGATGGGAACCGAGATGAGAGAGGAAGGGGGGGTTGTGGTTGATGCACCTCCACGATGATGGAAGAGATGAGGAGGTGGCCATTGTATTGTGAGAGATTAGCATGTCAATGTGTAGTGAGTCCAACTGAGTCGCAGACATTATCTTGGGAGCAACACTATTTATTCACATACAGCACGAACATAAAACAACCTACGCTCGGGTCTCGAATGCCCATCTAACCACGCTACGGCAGAACTAGACACGGTTCGCTATCCCGGTCCGGACCACAAGCTGGGTCCCGGACTGCATGGCTAGAGGCTTCTTCTCCCCGACATGGATCTTCGAACACCAACACTTAAAGAACCTATGAGCTCCTCACGGAGCTCTCGTTATATGTTCCCGGGCTGGGGCTGGCTCCGCCCTTAGCCCCGCCCACCTTCCAGGCTCCTCGGGCTCCTTCTCGAATGTTCCCGAGAGCTCTCCGGGACCATGTGACCACCCCTCGGCCCCTGTCCACGGGTGGCCCCCCTCCAGTATCGTCCGGTCACGTGACAACAGGTCAGCCAGAGTATCATGCCCCAGAGTAACCCTGGCTGGCTGACGCTCGCTCTCGCTCCCTCACTGGAGCCGGCACCGCTCACCCAACCACCGCTAGTGTTGGTACTGCAGCCCGCAACCCGGGCTGCCCGCAATGACAACATTACCAGCCGTGACTTCGCAAATCCCGGCACCACACCGTGACAAGTACAGTCACTACAAATGTAAACGAACCAACGCAACGGTGGCTGTGCTAGTGAGACATCCAGCTCGTTAGAAAACGAGGGAAACAAACGAGGGACAACACCACATCGAGGGGAGGAGAGAGAGACACACACCGAGAGGCGCACCCACACACACAGAGAGAGACACACACACACAACACACAGAGAGAGAGACACATATATAGAGACACACACAGACAGAGACACACACACACAGAGACACAGAGAGAGAGGCACACACAGACACATATATATAGAGACACAGAGAAAGACACACACACAGAGTGAGACACACACACAAAGAAACAAACACACAGAGAGAGAAACACACACAACAACATCACAGTTATAGAAAGAGGCAACGTTGGCCTTGTTTGTGAGACATTTCGCCCGATAATGTAAAGACATTTAACTTGGTAATGCGACTCAAGAGTGTCGGAATTAACTGCTGACAATGGCAGGTAGGATGGAAACATCAACAACCAGTTAAGGCTTTACCTGGTTAATAACGTCCTTCCAATGATTGCTCAATTTGTACCCATCTTCTCGGTTGAAGTTATGTCTGTGTTAAAATATCTGTATGGCTTCATGAACAAATCTTTGATGGTAGCCCCAAGGTTTGCAGAGTACCTTGGTCTCAGAGAAAACAATGTCGTGTGAGCCCACCGCGTTCAAGCAGTGATCAGCCACGGCAGAGGTAATGGTTCTGCCGTGTTTCAAATCTGCCTTGTGTTCGCGAACACGGTCCGAGACATGTCGTTTAATTTCCCCAATGTATATTAGTATCTACTGACTATATTAGTACCTACTGACACTATAGTAGTAACTACTGACTCAATAGCAGTATCTAGGACTCTATAGCAGTATCTATTGACTCTACAGTAGTATCTATGGACTGCAGTAGTATTTATTGACTCTGCAGTAGTATCTACTGACTCTACAGTAGTATCTACTGACTATAGTAGTCTAATTACAGTAGAGTCAACCTGCGGTGTGAGCGGACTAGAGGCTATGGGAGGTATTGACAGAGGAGTCAGCCGACAGTGCGAATGGACTAGTGGCCACGAGAGGTAATGACAGGGGTATTAGCTTGCATTACGAAGGGATAGGTGGCTACGGGAATGATCGAGAATAGGAGCGTGGCCATGTGACGGAAGAGAACGGTAGAGTCTGCTGGTGGAGCGAGCATCTAGAGCCAGCGAGATGGTTTGAGAATGGGGGCGTGGCCTCTGTATATAAGGGAGATGCGCGGGATACCCGGGGCAGTTGTAGTGGGGTCTCCGCCTGTTCGAGTGAATGTGTCTCTACAATAAAGAAACCATCTCAAGACAAGTGTGTCAAGTCGTCATTACAGTAGTAACTGCACACATTGGGGAGCGGGGGAGAAGAGAACATCACGCTGTTCAGGATTTACCTCAGCGTGTGCTTGTGCAGCAGTAACTGTGCTTATTTTTTCCTTTTTGGCATTTTTAACGTGAAGGAGAACCTCCCTTCGTCGCCGCTCAGCAAGCTTGTTTGCGTTGCTAGGGGCGACCATCAGTCGGCATTTCCGTGCATGCGCCGGAGCGTGCATTGGCACGTGCTCAAAGTTATCATTATGATCAGCGTGCATCAAGTGTGATTTTATTAGTTGACATTGGACTAAGGGCAAAGACAAATAGCGAGTTTTCGTCCAGGGGCTTAGTTTGTTATATATGTGTACTTTGTTAAAACTTAAACCCAACAGTTTGTCAGTTAAAAGCTTGACAAGTGTAGTGAGTTCAACTGAGTCGCAGATGTACTCTTGAAGGTAACAAATGTATTTAACACCAACACACGGGGTAACTACCCCTTAACAGAATAGCAACCTATGGTGGTGACCACCAGGCTAACTACCATAATTACAATGTAACTAGCTACTACGGACTGGACCACAGCTCGTGTCCAGGTGCACGTGTTGGAGACTCCGTAGAACGTAGACGTAGACGAAGGTTTCTTCAGGATGAACAACCACGCCGGTCCCTCTGGGAGACCCGGCTTATATTCTCTGCGGCGTGGCTGACTCCGCCCTTGGCCACGACCACCTTCCAAAATCCTCGAGCAGGATCTGGACCCCGACCACGTGACCACCCTGAGCCCCCACTTGGGGCTCATTTGTAGACTTAATTGGTCACATGTTCTTTCGGGTTAATCAGAATGCCAAGGCCTTTAGTAACCCCATTGCTATGTCCAGCACTCCCACACCCTATCCTGTAGGGCCGGCACTGCACGCCAAGCGTGGTGCCATTTAGCGCTATCAATCAGCACTCACCGAGCCCCTGTAGGGCCGGAACGACACCGACACCATAGTGGTATCTGCGATGTCGTTACACCGCACGCCATGCCTCTCTAGGGCCGGCACTACACAGTGACATCTCACGATGTCGTAGCACTCAGCCGTCCCGGTTGTCAACTCCCCCTTCAACAAATAAACCCAATGAATAACCTCTTGTGTACCTCAACAAATAAATACCACAACCCATCTATACAATATGTACACTTTACTCGTCGGTTCTTTCGGTAAAGTCACGTAGGCATAACATAAAATAAAATACTTATGTGACTTTACCGAAAGAACCAAAGAGTATGGATTTTTGCAGTCACGAAAGTTTCAAATCAAGAATGTACACTATATACAAATATACAGCAACTAATGGGGAAAGGGGACAAAAGTACAGAAGAACAATAGGCAAAACAAAGGAAGAGAGAGAAAGATAAAAAAAAACGCAGTAACACGTGAACCTCGGGATCTGCTCCACCACCAGCATATCCCACCACAACACCCGCAAACACCATGAAGGCCAGGTTCAGCCAATAACTAACACGGCCTGCTGAGTGCGACAACCAACTGACGGTGTGGAAGCGTGTGTGTATGGGGATCACGGGTACACACCTCAGCTCGCTGGACACATCTGACACTCGGCCCCTGCGTAGTGGAGATGGGATGAATTCATGCAGTGCGATGAAGGGCTTGAGGCGAGAGGGATGTACGAACCAACTCCGCCGACCCCACCAAATTTGAACACACTAGGGCTGAACGACCCGAATCACATCAACTGGCCCCCTCCAGGATTAAAAAAATGTGTGTAACGTACCCACTGGTATCTGTGGACAGTGCAGCCAGGCTCTGTCTGCAGAAAGACTGAGACCCCTCTGGAAGCCTCTCATGCTTCAGAAAGCCTCTGAAGAGTAAAGCGCATGGAGTCTGAAATTTCGATTTAGCCTTGTTTGGCGCAGGTCGTAATTGGATATCAATCAGGGGGTCGTGTTTTCTTCTGTACATTAAAATAATGGTGAGTAGCCAGTGGACACGTGAGGGGCCATTCTATAGGCAGCCAGGACCCTGGGAACATGCAAAACCCAGTCAAGCTGGGACTCGCTGACCTCATGGCTCAACATGGAGGTCAGAGTCCTCTGCAGCCGCTCCACCATTCCATCTGTCTGGTAGTGGTATGGCAACGTACGTACTTTCTTTTTTCCCAACAAGTCGCACACCTCCCGCAGCAATTTAAAATATTTTCTTTTGCCCTGATCGGTCAAAATACGCTCAGGGGCACCCTTGTCCATCATATATCCATCGAGAAATGCCTCGGTGATGGCCGCCCCGACTGGTTGTAAAGCGGCCAGGCCATTGGCCAGCGCGAAAAATATTCGACGCCCACTAGTAAATACTTATTCCCACGAGGGATAGTAGGAAATGGACCATGGATATCGAGAGCGACCAGCTCATTTATTCGGGAGACCTGAATTAATTACAACGGTGGACAACAGGGCTTAGACGGGGGCTTCCGCTACGCGCACTGCACACACCCCTTCGATAGCGACATCTCTGCCATGCCAGGCCAAAAATAGTCGAGCTTAAGTGTGGCTAGCGTCTTATGCACACCCAGGTGTAACAATCAGTCGTGCACCGCTCAGATGACTTTACCCCGTAGGGCAGTAGGCACGACAATGTTGTAACGGCGCAACCCTCCATCCCAATGCGTGAGCAATCCACCTCTGTGGATGACAGAGGCTACACCCTGTCGATCCCCACCCCACTCCGCCTCCTTGACACGGCGTCTTAAATTGAACAGGGAAGCGTCCTCAACCTGGAGGCATCTCCACTCCGCATGGTCCAAGCCAATAACGGCGTCACGCGCCATGGGACCATCGGCCCTCTCAGAGGAGTCAACCTTGGCTGACGCCACAAGGGGAGGAGGTGAGTCCTCAGCAGGCGCCTTACAGCGCCCAGAGCCCGATAAACATGCGCACCCGTCGCTCAATTGTAATTGTGACAGGGCATCCGCGTTCGTGTGTCGGGTATCTTTGCGATAGGAAACAGTAAAGGAATAATCCTGGAGGACGTCCAACTAACGTGAAAGTTGGCCAGATGGCTGATCAATTCATAATGCATACTGTAGCGCTGCATGGTCAGAGTGCACCTCAAAGCATCTGACATAAAGATAGGGGTGATACTGTTGCACAAAAAAAACAATAGCCCAAAGTTCCCGGTGTGTGACACAGTACCGTTGTTCGGCCGGAGACAGCACTCTGCTGCCATATGCGACAACACTCTCGACACAATTGACAACTTGAGACAGAACAGTGCCAATTCTGGTGTTGTTAGCATCTGTATCAAGGACGAACGGCAAGGAAAAGTCGGGGTATCGCAGGGGAGGGGCGTTCACCAAGCCATCCCGGAGCGCAACAAATGTAGCCTCCTCCTCCTCCTCCCAATGGAACTTCTGACCCTTTGCCATCAAGGCGTGGAGAGGTTTCACGATAGTGGCGAACCCGGCGACAAAACGGCGGTAATAAGACGCAAAAGCAATGAAACTGTGCACCGCCCCCACCGACGTGGGGGTAGAACAAGAACGTACACTGGTGGTTTAGTCTGGTTCCGTCGCTATCCCTGATTTACTGACTATGTGATCAAGATACCGAACAGATTTTTGGAGCACGTGATGCTTCTGCGGTTTAAATTTGAGGTTCGTTGCACACTTTTAAGAAAAACAGCACATAGCCGTTTCAGATGTTCTTTGAATGTACGGCTAAAAACAATAACATCGTCGAGATATATCAGGCACGAGTCCCACTGGAGGCCAGGTAGAACCAGTTCCATCAATCGCTGGAACATTGCCGGCACGGAATGAAGACCCATCGGAAGTTAATTAAATTAAAATAAGATTTGTGGCGTACGAAAGGCTGTCTGGGCTTCGAGGATTCATCTAGCGGCAACTGCCAAAATCCGGATAAGAGGTCAAGAGTCGAAAAATAACGTCCTACTGCTAGAGCATCCAGGAAATCGTCTATCCGAGGAAGAGGGTACGCGTCAGCCACAGATCTTATTAAGCTTATGGAAGTCAGCACAGAAGCACAAACTACCATCCTGCTTTTTGACAAGAACAACCAGGGCTCCCCATGGGTTGGTGGATGGTGAGATGATATCGGCGGCCAACATTTCATCAACAGCCAACCTTATGTGTTTTTTTCCATAGGGCTCAGCTGGTAGGGGTTCTGCTAGATGGGAGCGGCATCGCCCATATCATTATGGTGACTCAAAAGCGTAGTGCGGCTGATGTCAAATTTGAACAAAGTGTATCCATCCATTTGTCATCAGAAACTTATTCCGGCTTTGTATTCGACATGACGCCCACACCCCCAACGATGTTTCCCACGCGAATCGTGGCCGACGCATGGGCTAGTACGGTGCCCTCCTGAATGACAGACATATCCAACCCTGCATTCAGGACTTGAATGAACGGTTCCTGGTCATTGGATAAAAAAATTCTGGGCCCCCGCCAATGTCAACCCACGAATGGCTTTGTTTGAGGGTCCTAGGAAGATTCCTCCTGCAGTCGCCTCCTGGTCTAATGGCTTGCGCAATCGTAAGGGAACCAACATCTGCGTGCCGGGGGGAATCTTTACGGTCTTGTACAGTAGCGTTGGCTGTGCACAATCGAGTGGGAGAAGGCAAAAAGGCCATTCGACGGCCCGAAGGTAACTCAAGGCCACCTTGATCTATCAACATTTTCAGGGGAATCTTCCCCAAGAAGTCAGTCCCAAGCAAGCAGGGAACAGCAAGGGACGTTGATACAAGAACTGGTCCCGTCAATTTGATATCTCCAATGCACACCTCCGCTGTTATTGTCCCAATAATGCCCAATGATCCGCCGTTTGCGGCAAAGCACGGAACCCCGACAGGACATAGGGTACGACATTTAGTGGGAAAAATGTAAAAAATCAACTCGCATGCACCAGTGTCGACGAGCATTCTAATTTCAACCCCCTCTATCAATCTGATAACAGCAGATGAACCTGCAGTCATGTCAACCACTCTATGGGCCAACTCTGACCACTGACCCAGTTGGAGTAGCCAGTCAGCCTGAGAAACATCCGAACCCTCATGCACCGACACATAATTGGAATGAAAACCGACCGGACGCGACAAGTGAGGTGGATTCAGGGGCCGAGTGCAAGATGTTTCGCAACTCGCCTTTGGGTATAGTGGAGTGGAGGATGGTCGGGCGGACGACGGCGGTGGTCCTGGGAGGCGTCGTCGCGGCACGCAGCAGCCCAACGAGACGTGTCCCAGCAGGCCGCAGTTGTTGGAGCTCATGATGAACTCGCTTCCAGGACGAGGAGAGGTCTTTCACCATCGAAGTTGTTCATCCCGTCACACCATGCCGTCCCCTCACCAGCCTCCACCTTGGGTCGATGCGCAGGCTTGGATGGGCTCCACATCTTCGGATGTATCACGCGTCTCAAGAGGCACGGTACATGCCACCAACCCCTTATGTTGTTTGAAGAGCTGTTGCACCTGGATGCATCTTGCAACCTTTGAGAAGACAAGTCACCTTCGTCGACGACCGGCAGAACAATGTTGAGGTCCTTTGCCAACGTCAACATTCTCTCGAGGACCAGCGAGTTGACTCCGTCGTGGTCTATCTTCGGGAAGGCAGCCTTTGCTAGCACCAATAGTGCGCTACGGAAGGTGAGGGACATCTCGACCTGCCTCTTTCTCCGCGCAGCGAACCTATGGCGCACATTTGATGGCAGTTTGTAGATTACCGCCATTTGAACAAAGGCTTGATGCAGCGTGGCTATCTCCGACGATGGAATGTTGAGAAATGCTGCTAAGGCATCGTCATCAAGCGTGGCGGGCAGCGCTCTCAGTGCCTCTGCCTCCGTCCACCCCGCCAAGTCACTGTTCATCTGGAACGGCGCTTGAAGGCCACCCAGTAGCCTCCGGCGGCTGTAAATTATTTAACAAAGGGCAGTCGTCACCTGAGAGATGGAATGTCAACAGGCGAAATCGACGCAATCTCATATTTGGCGGGCTCTGCGCTCCACGAGCAAAATGGCGACCGCTTGTGCGGGCTGCGCCACGGAAGTTTCCCGTTGGCGGGAAATGGCGACGGGATGCTCGACCCCAGGCGGCTGCGGTGCTCTCTCCTCCACTGCTGGCTCTTCACGTTGCAGCGACGATCACCGCCATGGACTCGAGGAGTTCCGTGAAGCGGGAGCAGAAAGTGCGGCACTCTCCCTGATAGCGATAAGCTGTCGCTGGGATGTTCGTCGCGATGCTCCACCGACAGCACCTCACTCCATTTCTCCGGGGTCGCCATTCCAGGGGCTGTTTGAGGAATTATGTCTTTGTTGTCCGACGTCCTGGTATATAGTGTGCCTCGTGTAAGCATAACCTAACTCGGTTATTTTACTAACAAAATAATATTTGGCCACTTTCGACACCAGTTGTAGTGAGTTCAACTGGGTCGCAGACGTACTCTTGGAGGCAACACATTTATTTAACACCAACACACCAGTGACCACCAGGCTGACTACACTAATTACAACTAGCTACTCTGGACCGGACAACAGCTCGAGTCCAGGTCCACATGTTGGAGACTCGGTGGAATGCAGAACGTAGACGTAGACGAAGGTTTCTTCAGGATGAACAACAATGCCGGTCCTCCGGCTTATATTCTCTGCGGCGTGGCTGGCTCCGCCCTTGGCCACGACCACCTTCGAGAATCCTCAAGCACGTGACCACCCCTAGCCCCCACTTGGGGCCCCTTTGTAGACTTAACTGGTCACGTGTCCTCTCGGGTCAACCAGAGTGCCATGGCCTTTAGTAACCCAATTCCTACGGCCGGCACTCCCACACCCTATCCTGTAGGGCCGGCACTGCACGCCAAGCGTGGTGCAACCATCGCTATCAATCAGCACTCACCGAACCCTCTAGGGCCGGTACTACACCCACAACATAGTGGTATCTGTGATGTCATTACACCGCACGTCGTGCCTCTCTAGGGCCGGCACTACACAGTGAAATCCCACGATGTCACTACACAAGAATAGGCATCTACACACACAGACAAAAATTACTCTTATATGTGTAGGGGTGTTATGGAGGAGCTGTATGTGTAGGGGTGTTAGAGAGAGAGCCGTTATGCATGGCAGCTTATGGGAAACAAACACAGTGGGCGGGGCTACGTGAGTGCACGGGGGGGGGGGGTGCTCTCAACGACGTCCGCACCAGGCAGCCCGGGGCCCCATCCCTCAGCGGGGGTGGAGTATAAAGGGGGATGTGTCAGAGGGCTCGGGGCAGAATGTTTAAGTAAACTCTTGAAGACCGAAGGCTGCCTAGCTAGAACCCTGGACTCTCCTGGGACGCCGCCCTTGTCAGGGCCGCGCAGGACCGAGCCAGCGGCGTGGTCCCGTGAACCAGAGCCAGGACTCTGGGACTCCGGGTACCGTAGCCCGACTGACCAGTGTCGGGCCAGACAGCCTCCCCTAGCCCAGTATTTGGAGGATTAGGAGGCAGGCTAGGGGTAGCTAGCCGTGTGTTCCCAGCTATCCGGGTGAGGGGGCCGATACCCCCTCCAGTACTGTATGTCCCCAGTGACTGTTGTGAAATAAATACGTGTGTCTCTACTCGGATGTCCACGCGTCCTCAACGGTACTACATCTGGTGACAGAAGTGAACAACAACGAACATGGACACGCGCCGAACAGCTCGGGCCGGGGTGCAGGAGGCGGAGGACACCGCGGGAAGTGCGGTGCCAGAGACGGCTGATGGAGGCAACGAGCAGCCGGGGCCGAATGCATCCTTACCGGGGCATCGGGAGGAAGGGGAGTCGCCATCCGACGGACTTCGGCTGGCGCACGCGAGGCTGGCGGAGCTGCTGTATGCTGCTGCCGCCACACTCGAGAGCATCACTCGGCTTGGGGCTGCTGGACCGCCGCGGGGCGAGGACGGCCGACGACCGTTGCGCCTTCCCGCCATTTCTACTGACTACAACTTTGAATCTCCCGCCATCGCTGCAGCAGCTGCCGAGGGCGTGGCCAGCCTCAACCTGGGGTCCGACATCGGCCTCGCAGGGGCTGCCGCGTCACCACCAACGGACGGAGCGTCACCATCAGCGCGACAGGCGATTCCATCTGTCGTTCGTGCCGACGCTCAGCCGAGTTGCGGGGACAGCAAAGCGCGGGCCTCCACGGCGATCGCTGCGCTACACCAAAGGCTGCCCCCGCTGAAAGAGTTTGTAGCTGAGGAGGGCGACTGGGGGGGGTTCCAGCGGCGCTTCCTCGCGCGCCAAGAAATGGCGGGGTGGTCGGACGCCGAAGCCCTCTGTGCGCTGCCGGCGCTCCTCGACGGCGACGCCCTCGCCGCTCTTACGTCGGCACCGAGGGACAAGCGCTCCACTCTTCAGATGGTGCTGCAGTTGCTGGCTGGGGTCTACGGACCTTCGGCGGAATGCAGACAGCGATTTTACGATCGCCAGCGGGGTGCAAAGGAGTCGCCCCTCGCCTACCGTATGAGCCTTCTGGCGTTGGCAAAGACGGCCTTCCCTCGTATGGATGACCAAGGCGTGGACGCGATGGTCACTGAGAAAATTCTTCTGCTGGCGGACGACCTGGACATCGCCATCGTCGCACAGGAGGACACGGAGATTGGTTCCCTCCAGACGGCGCGGCTCCTCCACGCTAACCTCCTGTCACAGCGACGGAAGGCCAGCAGGGCAGCGGCCGGGCGTACGGTGGCTGCCGTCACCCCCCCGATGGAGGAGGTCTACGCCGCCGACTTCCGACAGCAGCAGAGGGTGGGAGTACGGGCGGGCCGGGATGGGTCGGGCCGCTCCGACCGTCCGTCATCACCGCCTGCGCTCCCGCGCTGCTATAACTGCGGCATCCGGGGCCACGTCGCCTCGGGGTGCCGCTCTTCTCGACAGCGGGGGACGACGCCTCGCTGGGACGCCGGCTCTCCTCCTCCTTCCAAGCTCCATCAACATGACCCGGCGAGTCGCGGCACCCCACATGTTTGGCCAAAGCACACACCCGTTACACACAAGCACACCGCAACGAACGGGGGGTCAACATTGCGCACCGTCGGGCCAACACGCACCACTATGGGGACCCAAATGGAACCCAGGCAGTGGTCCGTGTTGGCCCACCGCGTTGTGGCGGCGTCGTCGGGGTCGTTGGCCGTAGTAGGGCACATTGACGGGGTCGAAGTGCGTATCCTCGTCGATACAGGAGCGTCGGCGACTATCATTTCGGAACTCATATACAACATTCTCCCCGTCCAGAGTCGTCCTTTGCTACCGGTTAATGTCCCATTCTACGCTGCTAACGGGTGCTCATTGGGTATCATGGGTCAGATTCGCGCACAAATTTCGATCGGTGATATTAAATTGTCCGGCCCCATTTTTGTTTCCTCCTCGCTGGCGGTTCCGTGCCTGCTGGGGACGGACTTCTTGGGCAAAATGCCAATTCGGATTTTGATTGATCAAGGTTGCATTGAGCTCCCGTCGGGACGACGGATGGCGTTTTTGCCTTCCCCTACTGCGGCTCGGTGGGCGTTCGCGACGATACCGGCGTTTGTCGTTCAAACGGTTCGCGTGCCGCCGGGGGCACAAATGTTGGTGCCCCTAAAACTTCGTAGGCCCTTCGCTAAGGGTGTTGGGGATCAGGGTGTCCTGCTGGGGCCATCTAGGGCCGGGGTTAGCGGGCCGCATTTAATTCCCGCCCAGACCATCGTAAGGGGGGACGGGGACCCTTTCATCGCGGTCCTCAATGTGGGGTCGCAGGCCGTGGTAATTCCTCAAGGGACCGTGCTTGCTCACACAACGCCGGTGCCCTGCGAGGAACCTGTCGCCAATCACATTGGCACTGCCACTCTGCCGCTTCCACATTCGGACACCGATGAAGGGTGGCTTGAGGCGCTTTGTGCGGGATCGACGGACCTGTCGGATGTAGAGCGTCAAAAACTTAGGACACTCCTGCGCGAATTTGCCGACGTGTTCAGTCAGAACAAATTCGATTTAGGCTGTACCCATTTGCTGCGTCACCATATTGATACGGGTGACAGCGCGCCCATACGCCAAAATCCCTTCCGGCTGAGTCCCGCCGAGAAGGACCATGTCAAATCGGCTGTTGATGACATGTTAGCCGCCGACATCATTTCTCCCTCTACCAGCCCGTGGGGAGCGCCGATCGTTCTGGTTAAAAAACAGGATGGATCGTTGCGGTTTGCGTCGATTTTCGCCGCCTCAACAAAATTTCCGTTGCTGACGCATACCCACTTCCCCGTATTGACGAATCGCTGGACGCCTTGGCGGGGGCGCGATTCTTCTCCACATTGGATTTGCTTTCGGGATTCTGGCAGCTTCCTCTGGACGATGAATCTAAGCCTAAAACTGCATTCCGTACACCACATGGTCTCTTCCAATTTAACTGGTTGCCGATGGGATTACACTCGGCGCCGGCGACTTTCCAGCGATTGATGGAATTGGTTTTGGCTGGATTGCAGTGGGATTCGTGTTTAATCTATTTGGATGACGTTATCGTCTTTAGCAGAACATTTGACGAGCATCTCCAGAGGTTGCGGGCCGTTTTCCTCAAAATGCGGGCTGCTAATTTGAAATTTAGACCCCAAAAGTGTCATTTATTGCGCGAATCGGTACGTTATTTGGGGCACATCGTTGGACGCTCGGGTATTGCTACCGATCCCGCCAAAACGCAGTGCGTCAGCTCCTGGACGACTCCCACCTCGGTGGGAGAGGTCAGGAGCTTCGTTGGTTTCGCGTCATATTACCGACGCTTTGTCGCGGACTTTGCCACCATTGCTAAGCCCCTGCACGCTTTGACGTCAAAGGGGGTCCGCTTCCATTGGGGACAGGAGGAGGAGGCTGCGTTCCGCTCCCTTCGGGACGCTCTGGTTAATGCCCCTCCCCTGGTTTATCCCGATTTTTCAAAACCCTTTGTGCTCGATACCGACGCGAGCAACACAGGTATTGGGGGCGTGCTTTCCCAGGTGGTTGAGGGCGTGGAACGGCTGGTCGCGTACGGTAGTCGAGTGTTGTCTCCAGCGGAGCAACGATATTGTGTCACCCGTCGGGAACTGCTGGCAATTGTCTATTTCATCCAGCAGTACCGACCATATCTGTACGGGCAGCGTTTCACCGTCCGTACAGACCATGCGGCGCTACAGTACGCCCTGCGAGTCCAACAACCATCGGGACAATTGTCTCGATGGCTGGAGGTTCTCCAGGATTTTGATTTTGAGACCACGTACCGTAAGGGCGTTCGCCACACCAACGCGGACGCTCTGTCGCGCATGCCAACCACCCCCGAATGCGCATGCCTCCTGGGGTCGGGTCGGTGCAGGCATCCTGGTGAAATGCCTGTTCCGGTTTTGGCGGCTGCTGACGACGCAGCGTCAATGACGAATTCCATCGCACAACAGGGATCTGATTCCCTGTTGGGGTTGCCTGCCACGGAATGGGGGCGTTTGCAGATGGAAGATACCTCCCTCCTTGCGTTGCGCCGCCGCGTCGGGGACCGGGGGCGGGGGAGAGGTGATGCCGACGCATGGGAAATGCTCGGTGGGTTGTTAATGCATTGGGACGGGAAATCCCATCGACACCGGCTGGTGGTCCCTTCGGGGTTACGGGGTAGGGTGGTGTGGGCCGCTCACGAGCGCCTCCTCCACCTGGGAACCCAAAAGACCCTGGCCTTGCTCCAACTTGATTTGTTTTGGCCGGGCATGACAAGGGATGTCGGGGATCTGTTAGGGTCGTGCCCTAGGTGTGCGCAGCGGAAACCACCAGCGAGGGAGTCGAACCCGCCCCTGCAGTCTATCAGGGTCTCCCGGGTGAACGAACTTGTCGCGCTGGATATTCTGGGACCGTTCCCCGCCACCCCCAGGGGAAATAGATATTTGTTAACCGGGGTGGAGTACTTCACGCGCTGGCCTATGGCCTGGCCCCTGGCCAACCAGTCGGCAGCAGCCATCGTGGAGGCCTTTGTCCAGGGATATGTCCTTGACAAAGGTGCTCCCGAGCGGCTGCTGACCGACAAGGGTAAAATTTTTTCTGGCAAATTGCTCCAACAGGTCTGTGAGATCCTGGGCACGAAAAAGATTCGTACCTCTCCATATCACCCACAAACCGACGGGATGGTCGAGCGATTGCATCGTACCATCATGTCGATGTTGTCACAGCAGGTTTCGGACTCACAGACAGATTGGGACTTGAAAATTCAGGGGGTCCTGGCAGCGTACAGATTGGCCCCCCATGCTGCGACGGGATTTTCCCCCTTCTTCTTTATGTATGGCCGCGAACCTGACCCACCTGTTCGGGCCCAGCTGCAGATCCCAGCGCCACAGGGAAAAACTCAATTGGCCGAACATGTTAAATTTAACCTGGAAAAATTGACAGAGGCGCGGGATGCTGCCATGCAAAATTCTGACATGCGGCAGAGGGCTAATGAGCGCCTCAGACTGGGTCGCGCGCATGTGCTACAGTGGAAGCCGGGGGACAGGGCATGGCTGCACTGTCCCCAGGTACCACTCACGACCTCCTCAAAACTGGTGCGGCCGTGGCGGGGCCCCGTCGAGGTGGTTGAGGTCCTGAGACCTCAGTGCGTACGCATTAAATGGGGGAAGCGCCGGTGGTTTGTACACCCCTCCAGGCTCAAACCCTTCGTTGCGGTGCGAGGTCCCACTACACACGCGCGTGGCCAAACATGTGGGGGGGCGACCGACTCAAAGAGTTCGTCTCCGCTGCTCTCGCCTGATGCGTTGCCGGCTGTCCCGCCCCCAGGTGCACCGGGAGTGACGGGCTCACGCCCGACGACCCCCACGGGGGATGCCGAGGGTCTTGCGACGTCAACAACAGACTCACTCGGAGATGGACACTTGCCACCCGACGGCCTGCCGGCCGGGGTTATCCCGTGTGACGGGCCTGCGGCGAGGACGCGCGCAAAAATGCGCAGACTCTTGTGACGCACGGAGTGAAAATGGGAAAAAAAAAGGAAAAAAAGAATTTTTTTTTTTTTTGAAATATTTTTTTTCCTGTGTACGTTCACATGTTATGCTCACTGTGTGCGGCGTCGGTGGTGTGCTCCTGGCACATTGCATTGTGCGAATGTTGTGTTCGCTGTGTGTTGTGTGTGTGCTGGGGGGTTTCCTGAATAAAAATGTATATACGTTGGTTGTACGGATTTTGTATTTATTCGGGGGTGGGGTGCGTCGGGTTATTTTCCCTTCCTGTTGTTCTTCTCGTTGCGTTATTGTTGTAAAAATGAGGCACACGCTGGGGGATCGAGGGGTGAATAAACTTTTATTGTCAAGGTTGCAGCCGGGACGGCTGCGAGCTGTACAGGGGGGGGGGTGATGTAGGGGTGTTACGGAGGAGCTGTATGTGTAGGGGTGTTAGAGAGAGAGCCGTTATGCATGGCAGCTTATGGGAAACAAACACAGTGGGCGGGGCTACGTGAGTGCACGGGGGGGGGTGCTCTCAACGACGTCCGCACCAGGCAGCCCGGGGCCCCACCCCTCAGCGGGGGTGGAGTATAAAGGGGGATGTGTCAGAGGGCTCGGGGCAGAATGTTTAAGTAAACTCTTGAAGACCGAAGACTGCCTAGCTAGAGCCCTGGACTCCCCTGGGACGCTGCCCTTGTCAGGGCCGCGCAGGACCGAGCCAGCGGCGTGGTCCCGTGAACCAGAGCCAGGACTCTGGGACTCCGGGTACCGTAGCCCGACTGACCAGTATCGGGCCAGACAGCCTCCCCTAGTTCAGTATTTGGAGGATTAGGAGGCAGGCTAGGGGTAGCTAGCCGTGTGTTCCCAGCTATCCGGGTGAGGGGGCCGATACCCCCTCCAGTACTGTATGTCCCCAGTGACTGTTGTGAAATAAATACGTGTGCCTTTACTCGGGTGTCCACGCGTCCTCAACGGTACTACATATGTAAGATAGGAAACCCATGCAGAACAGGGAGAGAACATTCAAACTCTGGACACAAAGGCGCTGAGTCGGAAATTGAACCGAGGACGTTATTTACGGAGGCCAAAAGTGTTACCACTGCACTACTCTGCTGCCCTATCTAAACACAATATAAATATACATATTGATTTGGAAAAGCTAGTTTAAAACATATGTTTTTAAACCAAAAATGTGTCTCAGTGAACACTGCTGTGGCTGCTCCGTTGACCTGAACAGTCACTTACAGTTGTTTGAACAGCATTTTTGCTTCATGTCTCGTAACCTCACTACTCCCCCTACTTGTTTTTTGGTCTGTGTCAGCAGAGAAGTTGCACAACATTCCCAACAGTAACTTGAAATAAAAAAAAAAGTATTTTTATGTTACATTATTTGGTGATGCTGTATTAAAAGTCGTGCTAAAGCACAACTAACCAAAAAAGCTCACATTGTAAATAACACTGCATTAAAATAAAATACCATGGGAACCTCATTTGCCAGTAAAAATATGATAATAGTTTTTTTACCCTTTTATCTGGCAACAAAACTGACACCTTTTTACAAGGAGTCATGTTTGTATAGACCGCAATACCTGCAGTCATAAAACAAACAAAAGACATAACTGATAATGTGCACTGTCCTTGAAGTTGATTGGTCCACACCCGAGACAGCTTTCCTTAGAGCCTAGTCTCACATGGGTTGGACCAGATGACGCCAAAAGGCGCACAACTCAAAGACAATGCACCATCAGAGTATGAGAGCTCGGGGTAAGCATTTACACCATGGGAACCTCATTTGCCAGTAAAAAATATGATAATTGGTTTTTTACCCTTCTATCTGGCAACAAAACTGACACCTTTTTACAAGGAGTCATGTTTGCATAGACCGCAATACCTGCAGTCATAATACAAACAAAAGACATAACTCTGATAATGTGCACTGTCCTTGAAGTTGATTGGTCCACACCCGAGACAGCTTTCCTTAGAGCCTAGTCTCACATGGGTTGGACCAGATGACGCCAAAAGGCGCACAACTCAAAGACAATGCACCATCAGAGTATGAGAGCTCGGGGTAAGCATTTACACCATGGGAACCTCATTTGCCAGTAAAAATATGATAACCCATGTGAGACTAGGCTCTAAGGAAAGCTGTCTCGGGTGTGGACCAATCAACTTCAAGGACAGTGCACATTATCAGAGTTATGTCTTTTGTTTGTATTATGACTGCAGGTACTGTGGTCTATGCAAACATGACTCCTTGTAAAAAGGTGTCAGTTTTGTTGCCAGATAGAAGGGTATAAAACCAATTATCATATTTTTACTGGCAAATGGGGTTTTTCCTCTTCATCCAGAGCCACTGACTGCTGCCTTCTGCCGCCTCCGATACGGCTCTGATTGCCGAACGCTAGCTCTGGCCCTTAATTCCCAGGTTTCTAAGCAGTCTGGTTGTAGATGTTGCCACAAAACCTCTGCAGCCCACCTTCACTGGTCGGACTTCTGTGTTCCAGCCATGATGCCGTGCTTCGGCAGCTAGATCAGCATAGCGCAGATGTTTTCGCTCATAAGCCTCATCTAGTGAGTCCTCCCAGGGTACTGTGAGCTCAATGATGAAGACCTTCTTGAGCGAACAGGACCAGAGCACCATGTCAGGTCTTAGGGTGGTGGTTGCGATCTCCGGAGGAAACACAAGTTGCCGGCCAATGTCAGCTAGCATTTTCCAGTCGCGGACCAAGCGCAGCTGGTCTCGCTCTAATGGTGTAGAGCCGCTCTTCGGTGGTTTAGCCCCTTCGTGGACAAAGGTCGTCCGTAAGGGGTGTGATGCTGCTGGGGGTGGTAGGGAGTTGGTGGCAGCTCGCTTGTCCTCCAGGGCGGACGCAAGGTTTTTAAGGACTTGGTTGTGACGCCAAGTGTAGCGTCCTTGGGTGAGGCTTGTTTTACACCCTGTGAAACATGTTATTGACAGATGTTACAAAAAATTGGTCAATAGTTTTCAATGCACTTTTTTTTCAATGGGATATTCTTACTTTTTTTAATCCTTTATATTAAGTTCACTTGCTTGCTTTCTTGCGCGCTTACGACCGTGCAAATCTTTCAGTAGTTTTTTAACCCACTTCCCGTGATCCAATCGAGCTGATATTTTGCACACAGACTCGTTGTGCGTGACAATTTATTTTCGTGACATTTTTTTCCAAAATTTTACACTTTTTAGGAAAATTTTTATTATATTTAATTACCAAATGCTTAATGGTGGCAGACAATCATCTGACCCATAGGTGGCAGCCATCTCAAGCCAGAGGACGAGAGGACTCTAGCCGCCACGCATATAAAGGATTTATAGTGAAAAACTTTGTCTTTACGGGTTAATTTTTAATTATTTGACGTATTTTTTTTCAAGATCTTCATTGTGTCGTGAGTCCAACTGAGTCGCAGACGTTTCTTTTAGAGACAACACATTTATTGTAACACCGTAACACAAAGGGGTGACGGCCCTTTTACCCAATACAAGCTCGGGTGGTGACCACCCAGCTAACTATGCTATACAGAGGGGTTACTGCTACTAAGGGTCGGACCCTTACTCGGGTCTCCGACCACGCGGTTGCCTCGTAAAATGAAGAGCTTCCAGCTTGAGATGTAGAGCTTCCCGCTTGTAGGTGTTGAGCTTCCAGGTCCCACTCAGGGACCCGCCTGATATCCCCCTACGGTCGGAGCCGCTCTGCCCTCGGCCCCGCCCGCCTTCTCGAGCATTCTTATTCCCTCTTGATCCTTCTCAAAAGCTCTCCCCGGACACGTGATCATCCACTAGCCCCCCCACCTGTGGCCCTCTGTGTGGAGACTCCGGATCACGTGTCTGCGGGGTCAACCAGAATGCCATGGCCCGGGGCAACCCTGTCCCTGGGCTGACACTCACCCACTCCCCGTTGTGGGAGCCCCCACCACACGCTGTGTGTGGTGCCCGCACTATCCCAGTGCTCACCAAGCCCCGCTAGGGCTGGTCTTACACACAGCCACCCACACGGTGCTGTCCACGATGTAGGAACATCGAACGGCAGGGCCCTTCTGGGCCATCCCCGATGTCACTACAATTGAAATAGAAACATAGTGTAGTTTATCATATTGTTTTGTGTAGTTATTGAGTTATATTGGTTTTTTTACAACTTGTCAGGTAACATATGCCTTTTTACAGAAGTAATTTTGAGATTAGTTTGCAATGTACTTTAATTTGTTGTCCTTTCCCTGCACCTCCAATTATCATGGTTGGCTACATATGGTGCGAAAGAAGTTGAACATACATGCAAATATTTACTTATTTATGATAATATGGTGCCAAGCAGCACTTAGTTTATAGCTATTTGCTATCTTGAAATAGTTTTCCAGTAAAAAGCTATTTTTGCATAGGATATTCATTTAATCAAAGTCCATTGCGTATCCATCCCTTGACACGGGTACTACGCCAAAAGAGATACATTCGTCTGTGGGTATTTGAAGCATTTCAGCTGTTTCTTCATACACACACATTTATGCCGTTCTGGCCAATGCAGTGAAGGCCATGGTTGCATATACCGGCAGTTATCAGCTTACGAACACCAGACTTATGAACATCAGCAGTTACGAAGTTGGACTTGCTGTGTTAAAGTGAGTGCGTGTGTGAAAGTGAGTGAGTGCGTGTGTTCATATGTGCACATGCCCTCGTGTGTGTAAGTGCGATGGTTAGCATGCTGTGCTACCAACCCGGCCACTCGAGTTTGATTCCAGCTCACGACCAACACCAGTGACGGTTTAACTGAATTTGTCCTGGGCCTCCCCTAGGTCGACTCAGCCTCAAATGAGTAACTGGTGTGGTATGTAAACATCGCCACTGGGGAGCCGAAAGTGGCAGGACGTGGTACTGCCCACTCACCCCCTCGTTTGTCTTGCTGGCCTTCATAGGCGCTTCTTATAACAGCACTTGCCCCGACAATCTGTTAAGGCTATATGGCGATTGTGGTCGGTGTGTGTGTGCATTTGTGGTGAGTTATTGTGGCCCTTCGAACAAGCAAGCCATCAACAAGACTCAAGGTAAGTGAAGATAAAAAAAACATTTTTTAAATTCATGTCATTATTTTGTGTTTGATCTACTATATAATGTGTTACAGTATCATATGCAAATGTACTGTAACACATTTTGAAGATCGATTCATTACCCCCACAGATGATGAGTTAATATGGGAATATTTAGCATTTTCTTTAATTTGCTCCCACTTTAACTGCTTACATTTTCTATGTATTTTTTTAGTTGTAACAGAAATCAGCAATGGAAGCCACACATTACTGGTTTTGCTCAATGTATTTCCCGAAAACGAACCTTGCATTCCAAAAGTGATAAGGCTAGAGTTATGTTTATTTTTTAAACAATTATTCACTCGCGCAAACAGATAAAGCAAATCATTGACACAAACGCCCACACATGAGTATTCTTGTGTGGCATTTATATGGAGCATTACTACACGCACAAACGTCAATTGCAAACCATGGCTACCCATGCACTGGGTTTACTGCTGTTGCTGATGTATGTGCGAACAAGTGTGACCCAAGACCCTATGTAAGTAATACTGCACGTGTGCAATGTGTGTTATATTAAGCACGAAATAGGTGATATGGCCCAGCAATGTCGAATCAAACCCCTGTCACAGAGGTTCCTGGTTAGACCAGCCTGATTAATACTGCAGTGTGAATTAACCTTAAGAAAAATGCACGTATCGGCTTCACTCACATTGAACGTTAATATTCCATTGACATTACAATATTCGAAGTGAGTCGGCCACTGTGCTTTTATTATCGTCTACATTTGCCAAATTCGAAAAATGTCACTGCAAATTACACAGTTAGCATTTGGCATGAAGTATACATTATTATGTCCTACTGGCAGACTAATGCCCGATTGCAGGCCAGGTGCTGAGTCATCGTATGCACTGAAGTGCACTTTCGAATTTTTGAGACGTTATGTAAGTCTCTTATTGTGTATAAAACGTAGAGACGCTCCTGCATGAAGACCACTCTATTAAAACAAATTCGTATCATCGATAATCCACCTGATCAAATGGATCCAGATTTTTTTAGAAGGCTAGGAGACTGAGCTAACGACATATTGTTTATGTGCAAAGACAATACATGCATACACATATACAATATACACAGTGTAATACACAACTCTTATAAAGCGTTTAGCATTTGGGCCAACGTATTATTACGTTTATCCAGGATACCCTCAGTGAGTGTCAAGATATTTTTTTCAGGAGGGTCCTGCCAATTTTTTGCACTAGGGTGTGATGTTGCTGCTGTGTGAAATCACATGTGAGTAATCTGCAGGTAAATTGTTTGCACGAGAATTTCGGCAGCCCATGGCCTTCCTTATTCTGGCTCCTGCGGAGAGCTTCTCAGTGCTTCACGCCTCGCCTGTCGCCCCCACTGATGCCCCCCTGCCAATGTGTGCAAATACTACTGACTTTATTGTGTCGGGTGTGTCGGGAGAAATACCTACTAAATATTTTTTTGCAAGTCCCAGGATGGTCTCAGGGGCCGTCCATAAATGACGTCACACGATTTTTGACGATTTTTGACCCCCCCTCTCGTCACACGGCGTCACAAAAAGTCAGACCCCCCCTCAAATGTGACGTCACAAAGCTCTGCCCCCCCCCAACCATATTTCCATTATGAAAATAAAACATGCTTCAAATCGCTTTAAACTATTGTCATTGATGTTGTAGGAGTGTTGTTATAACAATTAGTGTTGTTATAACAATTCTATATTTATTTAAAGTTGCGCATTTTTACGTGACATCACATTTCTCAACCCCCACCCCTCTCTCGTCACACATCGTCACAAATGTCTGACTTTTAAAAGTGTTATATGTTGCTTAAGTTGTTGATTCGGTTTGTGTTTCTCTTATAGGCGATGGTGTAGTCCAGAAGGTGGTAATACTTGGATCTGGGGTGCATCAATGCAAAATAGTGCTTCTCCTTTGGGTATAAATGCGTGTTTGTGATTGACAGTTCGTGTTGGGTGCATAATTTAAGCAGTAGGCCTCCATTTGCATTGCTATTACCTTTACTGAATGTGCCAAGAATGGTTTTGTACTTTGAGAAGTTGCCGCCAACTCACGCATTTAAGTTACCAAGTATGAGCAGTCTGACTGATTGTGGTACAGAGCCCATGACACAATTTAGCATGCTGTAGAATTATTCTAGATTGAGTATAATTATTCTTTGCTCTAATGTTATTTTGTCATCGTTGGCGCATACACACGTATCAGTGTTAGAGAGCGCTCTTTAGAGGGAGATGGGTAGTGAGATGACTTTATCCGCTATGTCGTTGCTAATGGCAAAAGCCACACCAGCATCTCTTCTTTCCCCAGGTGTCTTCCTACTCCAGAATGATGAGCTTGAAAAATCATTTCTTGTAGAACTGCTTTTAGTGTTTGTTTTGTTGTCCTTTTTCCACACCTCCGATTAGTGCAGTTGACGACATACGTTCAACATACAACATACATCAACAACAACAACCGCCATTCGCCACTAAGTGGGGGTGACGTCACCACGACGCTTGTGCCAGGCTATGTGCACCTTGAGGCCACGTGACGTGTCGAATGCCCGTTGCAGTGGCAGGAGGTCACAGGGCAGACCCAGGTGCCACGGGTCGACTGACTGAGATGACTGGCTGATGCACCACCTGTGCTCCCTACTGTGCCAACTTGCTGTGCTTTAGCCACCCGGCGCTCCGCTCATTGTTGTGAGCATCGCTGCTCCGCCCTCCGTTGTTGTTGGAGGGCGACTCCCTCCAACTGCCCAACAGCGTCTTTCACGAGCCTCCTCCACAGAGGCTGATCTTGACACCGCTGGTACCAGTGTAGTAGAGTTCACGACTCTTGGACGCCGGAGTTGGAGGCACACGGGTTTATTTCACACAGCACGGTTGTGGCATACAACACTAGAGGGGGTATCGGCCCCCTCACCCGGCTAGCTGGGGATACACGCGCTAGCTACTCCTAGCCTGCCTCCTAGTCCTCCACTAACGGGCTAGGGGAGGCTATCTGGCCCGACACTGGTAAGTCGGGCCCGGTACCCTGAGTCCCAGACCAGCTCTGACAAGAGCACCGGCTCTGGATCTCGGGACCACGCCGCTGGCTCGGTCCTGTTCGGCCCTGATAAGGACGGCGAACCAGGGGAGTCCAGGGCTCTAGCTAAGACGTCTTCAGTCTTCACTGGTTAGCTTAACATTCTCCTCGAGCCCTCCGACACATCCCATTTTATACCCAACCTCCCCCTTGAGGGGTGGGGCCCCGGGGGATCATAACTCCGAATCAGCCCCCCCGGGGTGCCTGGCGCGGACGTCGTAGAGAGCACCTCCCCGTGCACTCACGTAGCCCCGCCCACTGTGTTTGTTTGCCATAAGCTGCCATGCATAACGGGCTCTCTCTCTAACACCCCTACATCACCCCCCCCCCCCCCCCGCATAGCTTGCAGCCGTCCCGGCTGCCAACATACAAAAAAATTACAATAAAAGCGCATTTACCCCCTGACCGCGCGTGTGTCTCACTATTTTTCAACAATAACAAGAATAACAACAAGAACACAACAAGAACGCAACAGCGAGAAGAGAAAACAACCCGACGCACCCCCCACGAATAAATACGAATTCCGTAAAAACAGCCTATATACAATTTGCAGGGAACCCACCACACACACAACACATGGCGAACCCAACATATGTACATCCAATGAGCAGGGAACACACCACCCACACAACACACAATGAACACAACCTATGTACACATCTTCCGGCCTCACAACAGTCTGCGCATTTTAGCGCGCGTCCTTGCAGCGGGCCCCTCACACGGGGTAACCCCGGGTGGCGGACCGTCAGGTGGCAACTGTCCGTCTCGGAGTGAGTCCTCATCCGACGCCGCGTGACCCTTGGTATCCCCAGGAGGGGTGATCGGGCGTGAGCCCGTCACTCCTGATGCACCTGGAGGTGGCACAGCTGGCAAGGCATTAGGTGAGAGCGACGGAGACGGACCCAGTGAGTCGGTCGACCCCCCACATGTTTGGCCACGCGTGTGTGAAGTGGGGATGTGTACCGCAATGAAGGGTTTTAATCTAGAGGGGTGCACGAACCACCGCCGCTTCCCCCATTTGATGCGCACGCACTGCGGTCGCAAAACCTCGACCACCTCCACAGGGCCCCGCCACGGCCGCACCAGCTTAGAGGAGGTTGCAAGTGGCACCTGGGGACAGTGCAGCCATGCCTTGTCCCCCGGCTTCCACTGCAGCATGTGCGCCCGACCCAGTCTGAGCCGCTCATTCGCTTTCTGACGGAGGTCAGAGTTTTGCATGGCAGCATCCCGTGCCTCTGTTAATTTGGCCAGATTAAATTTTATATGGTCAGCCAATTTAGTTTTACCCTGCGGCGCGGGGATCTGCAGCTGGGCACGAACAGGCGGGTCAGGTTCGCGGCCGTACATGAGGTAGAAGGGGGAAAATCCCGTAGCTGCATGGGGGGCCATCCGGTATGCCGCCAAGACCTCTTGAATTTGCAGGTCCCAATCGGTCTGTGAGTCCAAAACCTGCTGTGACAACATTGACGTGATGGTTCGATGCAGACGCTCGACCATCCCGTCAGTTTGCGGGTGATACGGGGAGGTACGAATTTTTTTCGTGCCCAGGAGCTCACAGACTTGTTGGAGTAGTTTGCCGGAAAAATTTTTGCCCTGGTCGGTCAGCAGCCGCTCCGGAGCACCTTTGTCCAGGACGTATCCCTGAACAAAGGCCTCCACGATGGCTGCTGCCAACTGGTTGGCAAGGGGCCAGGCCATAGGCCAGCGCGTAAAATACTCCACACCAGTCAACAAATATCTATTGCCCCTGGGGGTGGCGGGGAATGGGCCCAAAATATCCAGCGCGACAAGCTCGTTTACTCTGGACACTTTGATTGATTGCAAGGGTGGGTTAGACTCCCGTGCTGGCGGTTTTCGTTGCGCGCACCGAGGGCATGACCCCAATAAATCCCCGACATCCCTTGTCATGCCTGGCCAAACAAAATCAAGTTGGAGCAAGGCGAGGGTCTTTTGGGTCCCCAGGTGTAGGAGGCGCTCGTGAGCGGCCCACACCACCTTGCCCCGCAACCCAGAAGGGACCACCAGCCGGTGTCGATGGGATTTCCCGTCCCAATGCATCAGCAGACCTTGCACCATCTCCCATGCGTCGGCATCACCCCTCCCCCGCGCAGCACCGCCGACGTGACGACGCCACCCGAGGAGGGAGGTATCCTCCATCTGGAGGCGCCCCCATTCAGTGACAGGCAACCCCAACAGGGAATCTTTTCCCTGTTGTGCGATCGAATTAGTAATCAATGTTTCGTCGTCGTCGGCGGCCGCCAAGACCGGAACCGATATGTCCCCTGGAGACCTGCAACGTCCAGACCCCAGGAGGCATGCACATTCGGAGGTGGTTGGCATGCGCGACAGAGCGTCCGCATTGGTGTGGCGAACGCCCTTACGGTAGGTGGTTTCAAAATCAAAGTCCTGGAGAATCTCCAACCATCGAGACAATTGTCCCGATGGTTGTTGAACTCGCAGGGCGTACTGTAGTGCCGCATGATCTGTGCGGACGGTGAAATGCCGACCGTACAGATATGGGCGATACTGTTGGATGAAATAGACAATTGCCAACAGTTCCCGACGGGTGACACAATATCTTTGCTCCGCAGGAGACAACACCCGACTACCGTACGCGACCACCCGTTCCACGCCGTCAACCACCTGGGAAAGCACGCCCCCAATACCCGTGTTGCTCGCATCGGTGTCAAGCAAAAAGGGCTTAGAAAAATCGGGGTAAACCAAGGGAGGAGCTTTCACCAGAGCGTCCCGAAGGGAGCGGAAAGCAGCCTCCTCCTCCTGTCCCCAGTGGAACCGAACCCCTTTTGACGTTAAAGCGTGTAGGGGTTTCGCAATCGTCGCAAAATCCGCGACAAACCGTCGGTAATAGGACGCGAAGCCAATGAAACTCCTGACCTCTCCCACCGAGGTGGGAGTCAGCCAGGAGCTGACGCACTGCGTTTTGGCGGGATCAGTAGCAATACCTGAGCGTCCCACGATGTGTCCCAAATAACGCACCGATTCGCGTAACAGATGACATTTTTGGGGTTTGAATTTCAAATTAGCCGCCCGCATCTTTTGGAAAACCGCCCGCAACCTCTGGAGATGTTCGTCAAATGTTTTACTAAAGACGATAACGTCATCCAAATAAATCAAGCACGAGTCCCATTGCAATCCAGCCAAAACTAATTCCATCAAACGCTGGAAAGTTGCCGGCGCTGAGTGGAGTCCCATCGGCAACCGGTTGAATTGGAACAGGCCGTGCGGTGTACGAAAAGCAGTTTTAGGCTTTGAATCATCGTCCAGAGGAAGCTGCCAGAATCCCGAAAGTCAATCCAATGTGGAGAAGAATCGCGCTCCCGCCAAGGCGTCAAGCGATTCATCCATCCGTGGGAGCGGGTATGCGTCGGCCACCGAAATTTTGTTAAGGCGCCGAAAATCAACGCAAAACCGCAACGAGCCGTCCTGTTTCTTAACTAGGACGATCGGCGCTCCCCAAGGGCTGGTGGAAGGAGAAATGATGTCGGCGGCTAACATGTCATCAACAGCCGATTTGACATGGTCCTTTTTGGCGGGACTTAACCGAAAAGGATTCTGGCGTATTGGCGCGCTGTCACCCGTATCAATATGGTGACGCAGCAGATGAGTGCAGCCCAAATCGTATTTGTCCCGACTGAAAACGTCGGAAAATTCCCGCAGTAGTGTTTTAAGCTGTTGACGCTCTGAATTTGACAGGTCCGTCGATCCCGCACAAAGCGCCTGGAGCCACCCTTCATCGCTGTCCGAATGTGGTCGCGGCGCAGGGACAGCGCTCACGTGATTCGCGACGGGTTCCTCACAGGGCACCGGCGTTGCGTGAGCAAGCACGGTCCCCTGTGGGACCACCACCGTCTGCGAGCCCACATTGAGGACCGCGATGAAGGGGTCTCCGTCCCCTCTTACTATGGTCTGGGCCGGAAGTAAATGAGGTCCACTAACCCCGGCCCTAGACGGCCCCAGCAGAACCCCCTGGGCCCCAATGCCCTTAGCGAAGGGCCGCCGAAGTTTCAAAGGAATCAACATTTGTGCCCCCGGAGGAACGCGCACCGTTCTATCTACGAACGCCGGCACCGTCGCGAACGCCGTCCGACTCGTAACGGGGGATGGTAGAAACGCCATGCGTCGGCCCGATGGGAGCTCAATGCATCCCTGGTCGATTAATATCCTAATCGGCATTTTGGCCAGGAAGTCCGTCCCCAGCAGGCACGGAACCGCCAGCGAGGAGGAAACAAAAATCGGCCCAGACAATTTAATATCCCCGATACAAATTTGGGCTCAAATTTGTCCAATGATGCCAAGTGAGCCCCCATTAGCAGCATAGAATGGCACGTTAACGGGCATCAAAGGACGGCTCTGGACAGGGAGAATATTGTAAATTAATTCCGAAATAATGGTCGCCGATGCTCCCGTATCGACCAGGATGCGCACCTCAACCCCGTCGATGTGCCCCACAACGGCAGACGACCCCGACGATGCGGCTACAACGCGATATGCCAACACGGACCACTGGCTGGGTTCGATATGAGTACCCAGAGTGGTGCGTGTTGGTGCGATGGTGCGCGATATCGACCCCCCATTCGCCGCGGTGTTTGAGTGTGTGACGGGCGTGTGCGTGGGCCAAACATGATGGGTGCCGCGACTCGCCGGGTTATGATGATGGAGCTTGGGAAGAGGGCCGGCGTCCCGTCGAGGTGTCGTCCCGCGCTGCCGAGGAGAGCGGCACCCCGAGGCGACATGGCCCCGGATGCCGCAGTTGTAACAGCGCGGGAGCGCTGACGACGACGATGGATGGTCGAGATGGCTCAAACCGCCCCGGTCCGCCCGTACTCCCGCTCCCTGCTGCCGTTGATGGTCGATGGCGCAAATCTCTTCCGCCAGGAGGGTGGCTGCAGCCACGGCACGCCCGCTCGCCGCCTTGCTGGCCTTCCGTCGTTGCGAAAGCAGGTTTGCGTGGAGGAGTTGTGCCGCTTGGAGGGAGCACATCTCCGCGTCGTCTTGTGCGACGATGACGATATCCAAGTCGTCCGCCAGCAGGAGTATCTTCTCCGTAACCATGGCGTCGATACCTTCGTTGTCCATCCGTGGAAAGGCCGCCTTCGCCAGTGCCAGGAGGCTTGTGCGGTACGCCAGGGGCGACTCCTTTGCCCTCCGCTGGCGATCGTAAAAGAGTTGCCGACAGTCCGACGGCGGACCGTAGACTGCAGCCAGCAGCTGCATCGCCGTCTGCAGCGTGGAGCGCCTCTCCTTCGGTGCCGATGTTAGAGTGGCGAGGGCGTCGCTGTCGAGGAGTGCCGGCAGCGCGCGGAGAGCCTCGGCGTCCGTCCACTGCGCCATCTCCTGGTGAGCGAGGAAGCGCCGCTGGAAGCCGCCCCAGTCGCCTTCCTCGTCCACAAATTCTTTGAGTGGAGGTAGTCGCTTATGTAACGCAGCGGCTGCCGCGGAAGGTCGCACTCCCTCGTCCCCCTCACCCGGCTCTGCCTCGGCGCGAACAACCGATGGCATCGCCGGTCGCACCCGTGGTGACGTTCCGTCCGTTGGTGATGACGCGGCAGGTACTGTACGGCCGCTGTTGGACGCGATGCTCAGACCGGCCACGCCCTCAATAGCAGCCGCGGCGATGGCGGGATTTTCCAAGTGGTGCTCCGTCGAAATGGCGGGAAGGCGCTGTGGTCGTCGGCTGCCATCGCCCCGTGGCGGTCCAGCAGCCCCCAGCTGTGTGATGTGGTCCAGCATGGTGGCAGCGGCGTACAGCAGTTCCGCCAGCTTAGCGTGCGCCTGCCTCAGCCCCTCTGTCGACGGCTCCCCATTCTCCTGTTGCTGCGGTGTGGACGCATCTGGCCCCGACTGCTCTGTGCTTTCTTCAGCCGTCCCGGGCTCCCCGACTGCAACGGTGTCCTCCCCCTCCGGTACCCTGACTCGAGCTGTCCGGCGCGTGTCCATGTTCGTAGATCTTCACTTCTGACACCAGATGTAGTAGAGTTCACGACCCTTGGACGCCGGAGTTGGAGGCACATGGGTTTATTTCACACAGCACGGTTGTGGCATACAACACTAGAGGGGGTATCGGCCCCCTCACCCGGCTAGCTGGGGATACACGCGCTAGCTACTCCGAGCCTGCCTCCTAGTCCTCCAATAACGGGCTAGGGGAGGCTATCTGGCCCGACACTGGTAAGTCGGGCCCGGTACCCTGAGTCCCAGACCAGCTCTGACAAGAGCACCGGCTCTGGATCTCGGGACCACGCCGCTGGCTCGGCCCTAGCTAAGACGTCTTCAGTCTTCACTAGTTAGCTTAACATTCTCCTCGAGCCCTCCGACACATCCCCTTTTATACCCAAGCCCCCCCTTGAGGGGTGGGGCCCCGGGGGATCATAACTCCGAATCAGCCCCCCCGGGTGCCTGGCGCGGACGTCGTAGAGAGCACCTCCCCGTGCACTCACGTAGCCCCGCCCACTGTGTTTGTTTGCCATAAGCTGCCATGCATAACGGGCTCTCTCTCTAACACCCCTACACCAGTCATCGGCAAGTCCATTCAGCTCCACATCCTCCTGTACCACATCACTACATCTCTTCTCATGCCCGTGCTGCGCCCGTTTAGTCCCCTCTATCCGGCAGAACAAAAGTTGTTTAGGCATGCGGTGACTGGGCATGCGGGCTGCATGACCCAGCCAACGCAGCCTTGCCTGCTGGAGGAGCTCACCGATGGGACTTTGCCCAGATCTTTCAAGGATTTGTGAACTCCTCACACAATCCAGCCTCAGGATAGATCGCAGGCAGGCCAGCCTAAATGTTTCCAATTGGTGAAGATGCTCCATTAGGGGGGTCCACGTTTCGCAAGCATAGAGAAGGGAGGGAATGACCGTGGCCGAGAAGACGTGAAGCTTCGTGCGAAGCGACAGACTAGGTAGCTTCCATACAGTGTTATGCAACCAATGAAAAGATAATGCCGCCCGACTGATTCTGAGTGAGACCTCTGCTGTCAAACCGGAGCTGGTCATGAGCACACTGCCCAGGTATGGGACACTTTCCACTCTCTCCACAACTTCCCCATCACCGATTGGGAGTTGTGGGGGTGGGTTTCCCAATAGTACAAAATACTCAGGCAGATGCTTAGTTTTGGTGGGGCTGATGGTAAGGCCCCACATCTTAGTGGCATGCTCCAGTTTCAGCAGCAGTGCCTCCAACTCCTTCTCTGAGTGAGCGGCAATTACCAGATCATCTGCATACATAACGTGGTTGACCAATAGGGAGCCATTCTTTGACCGCACCCGGGCATCGATCAGCCTCCCATTGTATCTGTACCAGATGGAAATTCCTCTGGTACAGCCATCAAAGGCTTCATGAACTACGTTGTCGAAAAATATGTTAAATAATGTTGGAGCCATGGCACATCCCTGACACACCCCAAGGTGAACAGTGAATAGCTCCGACTCCCGGCCACGTAGTTTTACCCAGGCCCGCTCACTATCATGAAAGTTCTTAATGATTGTGAGAAGAAGGTCAGGGACTCCGAAAGCACGAGGAACAACCCAGAGCCCAGGCCTACTGATGGTATCATAGGCCTTGACCAGGTCATTAAAGCAGATATGTAGGTCTTGTTTGAATTCCCTACACCTCTGCTGTAGCAAACGGACAGAAAATAATGCATCGGTGCAGGACCGCCCTTTCCTGAAACCACATTAGGGATCCACAGGACCTATCCTGGCACACTGAGGAGTGAGATGCCCCTGTAGTTGTTACAGTCTGTGCGGTCCCCCTTCTTAAAGAGAGCGACCACAAGGGCATCCTTCCAATCCTGCGGAACCCGTCCATTGGTCCAGACTGTTGTTATGATGTCATGTAGGGCAGTCTGTGCACAAACGCCACCCTCCCTCAGCATTTTGCTTGGGAGATCATCTCTGCCCGGTGCCTTTCCTGGTCTCAGACTTTGGATCGCCTTCAATACTTCCTCAACAGATGGCACCTCAGCCAGCCACTCACAGGGGGTGACTTCTTCCAATATTTGAGGCCCCGCAGCCTCAGCAGGGTCATCCCCACTTTGTTCCACGATGTCTTCCTTGTCGAGGAATTTCCCCTCCCCCAGGACTTCACAGAAATGCTCAGCAAATCTGCAAAGCTGTTCCTGGGGGTCTGAGATTGGATCACCGTTTTTTCTCCTAATGATGGTAATAAGTGTGGCGCTGCAGGTTACTTTTTTGATGGAGTTAAATAGAGATTTGTAATCGCAGGCCATCTCCTCAGCAACACGCGACCACCACCCATCCTTGCAGCACCTCACGGCTCTTCGAACCTCCGAGCGAAGGCTGCGATAAGCCTCCTCATTCTCTGACGTGGGATGCTGTAGACGATTAGAGTGGGCCTGTCGCTTTTTCTTAGCCAGATTGAACACCTCCTCTATCAGCCAGGGTCTCTGGGGAGGTCTGGACCGCGTACCCAAAGCAGCCATTGCAGCTGCATGAGCCACAGTCCTAAACCTCACCCATTTACCCTCGAAATCTAGAGGAGTGGGGGACGATGCCCCCAGCTGCAAGCGATGATTAAATTCTCGCTTGCAACTTTCATCAGCTAGCTGAAACCAGGCCACCTTAGGTTTGAATGGGGTCCTGGGTGTACACCCACCACCGGAGTGGAAGAATGATAGGCGCATCTTACAGATGACAAGTCGATGGTCAGAGGACAGATCAGCTCCACGGTAGGTCCTGGTGTCAAGGACATGGGCTCGCATCCGCTGTTCCATCACTATGTAGTCCAGCAGATGTTCTTGCTTGGACCCGGCATGCATCCATGATGCTGTGTGGATACGCCAATGCTGGAACAGCGTGTTGGTAATTATAAGCCCATGGGCTGCAACAAAATCTAGCAGCCTCCTACCGTTGTTATTAAGCTGATCTGGCCCATGCCTTCCAATCACTCCAGAATAGGTGCCAGCATCATTACCGACTCGGGCATTGAAGTCACCAAACAAGATGACTCTATCCTGAGGGGCCACTTTAGCTAGCACCTGTGACAGGAGGTCATATAAGGCATCTGACTCATTGGCCTTGCCTGCATCTCTCCACAGATGTTCGTCTTCGGTGGGGGCATAAGTAACCACCACCACCACTCCTCGCCTCCGGTTGATGGGAAGGCGAGCCCAAAGCATTCTGGGGCTTACAGCTTCCACACCTCACCGCCACGCTCCCACACCCCCTTCATTATTTGTTCAGAAGAAGAGCCACTCCCTGTTGTTTGGCAGTTTCCTGCCCCGAGTAGAGGACTGTCCACCCTTCATGGATGGCAGGAGCCAGAGCCGGTCCACTGGACCTCCTAAATACCACAGAGATCCAGGCGGTACCGTTCCAGCTCCCGACAGAAGAGTGGCAGCCTCTTCTCCGCAGTGAGCATTCAAACATTCCACGTGGCCATTCGTAGTTGCTTTTTGTTGTTTCTAAAGGAGCCCCGAGGGTAAAGATTCAATCTCCTGGCTCCGCCAAATGGGGTTTGGCCAGGAGACGTCATAGACGCCTGTCCCCCCGGGGCCTCCGGCACAAGCTTGTTAATTACATTTTTAATTCTTGGTTTAGTGGTAATTAATTGAAGGTGGAGGGGTTACTAGCCCCTTGCAACCATCCAGAGCCCCCATTTGGCCACTGTGGTGGTTACAAACGCCATGAGGGGAAAGGCCAATCAGAATTGGCCCTCCCCCCACAGCACTGTCCATGATAGTGTTACCCGTCCGGCACCACGAGGAGGTAAGGGGTTGTTTTTCTGCACTACTGTGTAGCAACAGTACCGAGTGATGAGTGGGACTGTATGCCTGGTGCCTCTCTATGGCACCAGAGTTAACATGTCACGGAATGGCTCACTAGGGGGCAGGGCCAGGGTGTCACTGAGGTCGGGTAAGGACATGATATCCGGCGTGAACCCGAGAGGGCACGTGACCGGACGAGGGGGCAAGGGGGGTGTGAGGGTCACGTGATGTGGAACCAGGGCTCCCATGAAGGAACTGGGGGCGTGGCCAAGGGCGGAGCCGGCCACGCCGGAGCGGTTATAAGCCAAGTCCCGAGAGGGATCTGGGCTGTTCAACTCTAAGGATGAAGCCGCCATCTACGATCCTCGGTCTCCGGTCTTTGCTCGTGGACCAGGCAGCCGGTTAGCTGTCCTGGTCCGACTATATAGATCCCCTTGAGTGTTAGTTAGTTAGAAGGGGTGGTCACCACCCTATGTAGTTATCCTGTTAACGTTAAGAGTTACCTGTTGTGTTAGTTAATAAAAACGTGTTGCAACCAAGTTCAAGTTTGCGCCTCAATTGAACCCACTACACATATATAGGAGAGAATAGCTGTCCTTTTTTCAGGTCGATCAGAAGCAAACCTGCCAAGTAGTAGCCGGATATTCTAAAGTAGCCATTTTCATCTTTATGTTTCTTACCGCATGTTTGAACGCCCATTGGCTGCAACTTGCCAACCAGATTTTAAAACGAGCGAGCTTTCCTTATCGCACTTTTCCTGAATAGAGTTGCCTACATGCCTAGACTGCTGGCTTAAACACTTGCTTACACATTGCATCACACTCTTGCTGACACACCCCTACTGGATATGTGTGAAAAAAAGCTCATCGGATTCCTCCAGTCTAACTAAGATTATGATTCTAATTACAGGTGGATAATTCTATCATCCAAATTCAACAGAGAAAGGTTGCGGAGTCGGGAATCGAGGAGCAAGATTTAACACTCTACCACTAAAATATGTATACAGGAAATATGTTTATATATATTTACCATGTAAAGCCCACTGAGCTATATAAACATATAGACAATATATATTTATATTTATTTACCAAGTAAAGCCCCCAATGAGCTATTAAGTCTTAATCAGAAGCGATCTGGCTATAAATGAAGACGTGGCTTACATGGAAATTAATAGCAGCTAAAAACTTTAAGCGCATTTTTCTAAATGTGGAGAGAAAAACCGGAGGAGCCGGAGACAATTCCACATGACCACGGGGAGAACATGCAAACTACAAATATATAATTAATATGGATATGTTGTTGCTTTCCCTTCTCGTATTTGCATCCAGGGTTCTCCTCTCAGTCCCGAGTGTGATTCTCGCTGGGAGCAACGTCAATGTGCTTGTGGACACACGCGGTCTCACTGAAGATGCAAGAGTAGTGATCAGGGTGGAAGAGTTCTTGACTAAACATCTACTTGCCACCCAAACAATCCCTCTGACTCAGCTGGACCCAGCCATCGCCACTCTGAAGGTAACGCAATTGCTTTCAAAGCAACAATAACTATGATTAATGACGTCAAACCCAAACTCAGGATCATATTATAAACCAATGTAGACTGCACTCCGTCAAAGGAGGAAAAGCAAAACTACACAAACTTTCTCTCCTGAAGCCCTCTCATTACTAGCAGGCTTCAACATTGGCATTCAGCTCCTGAACATCTTGCCAAGTGCAAGAACAGAATAGTTTGTCAATTTATAAAAAAAATTGTCCAGAAAATCTGTGTGAATCAACTTTAAGAAACAAGGGAAGCAAACAAAAAGCATGAGGAGGGGCGGGGGTGCATGGGGGGCCGCACAGGTTTGGGGTGAGGGGGTCCGTGTCGACGTGTTTTTTATGAGAGGTATTTGATGCCATAATACACTCCACACCCTCCCCCCCCCCCCACTAGTGGTGGGTCAGTTGATGTACATGCAGGGCAACAACTACAATTTCACATTCAGATGGTCAAGCCAGATAACCAAGTCAGGAATAGTGGAGTGTATCGCTGTGATGTCTGTTTTGTATTTGTTTATCGGGCAATTTCATTGTTATATGTTGTATTATCTCTTGTGGATGACCACAGTCGCACACTGGAGAGTTTGTAATGTTCCATTTGTACATCAGGTATCTGCATCTGCCATGGTTTGTGCGGATGTGGTTTAGGGAGGACCATGAACATTGTGGAAGATTATTCTTCTTCGTGTCTTCTGTCCAACCTATTTAGTCTTTGCCTAATATTTTGCACAGACCACCACTTCTGATGTTGGCATTGCCAAATTTTGAGGAGTGCTGTGTCGCTCTGCATCCCAATTTTTCAGGTGGAAGGCACAGATTTGGGTTTTACTCAGGTTGGGTTTGAAATGATTATTTAGGTTGTACCTTGACATCTCCACTGCCCTCTCCAAGATCTCTGTGTTCTCAAAATTCCTCTGCTGTGTGGTGATACAGAAGTCGTCAGCATAGATGAACAGCTGATATTCAGCAGGAAGTGGCTGATCATAGATATTGAATGAAAGTGGGGCGAGCACACTGCCTTGTAGTAAGCCATTATTTTGAGAACGGCATCTACTTTTTGCCCGTTTAGCTCCATGTGGATGCGTCTGTTCTCTAGGAGGCTATGAATGGTCTGGCTAAGGTCTAAGTAGCCAGTTATGAGGTACAGTTTGTGGATCAAAATGCCATGTTGAACAGTGTCATATGCAGCCGGTGATCATCTTCTGTTGGTAACAATCTTCGATGTGCTGTGTGAAGTTTAGTAGTTGGCCTCCTGCACAGGATCGGCCAGGTCTGAAGCCTGCTTGGTCTTGAGTTTGAGATCTACCAGGGGTGAAATTTGTTGTAGGATAAGACGTTCGTAGAGTTTGTAAGTGATGCAAAGGATGGAGATTGGTCTGTAGTTTTTGGTGATGAAAGGTTTTTCCCTGGTTTGGGCAGAGCTATGACTCTTGCCTTCCTCCATACTGATGGTATCTGTTTACTCGTTATACATGTGTAGTCACTTAACTCGGAGACAGTAAGACTTGGAGGCACTTCTTTTATTTTACGAGCACCATCGGGATGATACACACCCGGCGTGGGTACACACTATTACTGTTGCTAGCCTATACACAACACTAACCATCTAACACTGATGGCTCTGAATCGTGAAAAGTGGACCACCCTTCAGCAGGCTTACAGCAAAATGGCGGCCGTGTACGATCCGCCTTCCAACACGCGTAGGAAATTCCTTCAGCGGAGGCGAGGGGAGGCCGAGATGCCTCTTGTCTACCGCAGCGCGCTGTTAGAGCTGCGACACGCAGCGTACCCAGCGATGGACCGGACGGCACTAGACTTTCTCGTCATGGAAAGGATGTTGGGGCTGGTGCACGAAATGGGTGTTGTCTTGCCGGTCATTGACGAGGACATACAGACGTCCCATTGGGCCGCCAGGTGCCTGCAGACCCACAAGAATTTGCACCGGTGGTCTGTGATGGTGGCATGGATGGGAGAGCCCGGGCAAGAGTGCAGCTTGGCCGACTGGTTGCCTCGATGCGTTGCGGTGCTGCCGGTCTCCAACCCCGACAAACCCGGATTTTTCGCTGCCATTTATTCTGGACATGGACTCCACCAACACAGGTTGCGTATGGCAGTCGCATCCTGTCCACCGCTGAACAGCGGTACTGTGGCACCTGCAGATAACTTTTGGCCATAGCGTACTTCCGAAAGAACTAAGAGTATGAATCCTTGCAGTCACAAAAGCTTCAAATCTAGAATTCATACAACAGTACAGACCTTATCTTTATGGCAGGGATGTTTTTGTTCGCACGGATCATGCAGCCCTTCAGTAATCTCTGCGAGTGGACCAACCTTCCGGCCAGCTCTCACACAGGCTGGAAATACTTCAGGAGTACTCGTTTTGAGTTATATATCGTCAAGGGGTGTGACATTGTAATGCGGATGCGTTGTCCTGCTTGCCCCTGGTGGAACGTTGTGTGTGTTCGTCGGTTGCGGGCCGCTGTAAACCGCCTGTGGTGGGGTCACCGAACGTCGTGGCGGCACTCGGTGAGGGGGAACCCACCAAGGTGGTCGCGCTGGAGGACAGCACTTTGAACTTCACGTACACCGAGTGGAGGCGGCTAAAGTTGGAGGATGGGTCCCTGATGGCCTTGCGGCATCGAGCTGAGTTACGGCACAAAGGGTCTGCTCCCACGGAAGGTCCGCAGGTTGTCCTTCATGAAGGACTCTTGATGAGGTGGAACGAGGCGCTGCACCGTCACTGTATTGTGGTTCCCACCGCCCTGCGAGGCAGGTTGAGTCAACTCATTACACATGTGTAGTGGTGATACGCGCTGGGGTAGGGATCGGGTGCCAGCGCGTAGTGATTGGCTGTGTGTGCCGGTGACGCGCTTGAGAGGGAGTGATCGGGTGGCAGCGCGGCGTGATTGTTTGGGTAGTGGAAACACGCGCTGGGGGAAAACGGATCGTAGAAATAGCGCGTCGTGATTGGTTAACTAAGGAGCGATGCTCACGTCGAGGTCCGCATCCGCTCCGTCTCCCGTGAGCAGGGACTATATAAGGTGATGCGCACAGGCGCACGGGGAGAGTGTAACCAGCGAAGACTGAAGGCGGAGAGGAAGAGATAGGGCCCTGTGGTACCCAGTCCCGCTGTCCTGTAGGGACCGGGACTCTGTGTAACCCAGAGGCAGAGTGTAGGGTGAGCATGCAGTGTGAGCATGCAGTATGTGTAGCCAGAGGCATAGGGTCTACACGAGACGAGTGACGCGTATGTAGCCAGAGGCATAGGGTCTACACGAGACGAGTGATGCGTGTGTAGCCAGAGGCATAGGGTCTACACGAGACGAGTGATGCGTGTGTAGCCAGAGGCATAAGGTCTACACGAGACGAGTGATGCGTGTGTAGCCAGAGGCATAGAGTTTACACGAGCTAAGTGAAGTGTGCAGTCAGAGTAATAGAGGTCACACGTTGTATCGTTGTATCGTGACAAGTAGTCAGAAGAATAGAGACCACACGTTGTATCGTGACAAGTAGTCAGAAGAATAGAGACCACACGTTGTATCGTGACAAGTCAAGATTTAATAAAAAGTGTGTTACCCGTCAAGGAGTTTCCTGCCGTCATTTCCAATACTTCAACTGGCGTCAGAAGTGAAACAGTCTTCCAAGCATGGATACAAGGAATACCCGTCGGACCCACGGGATTGACCGCGAGGATAACCTTGACGACTCGGGCCAGCTGGCATCGGGGGGTGAGGACGAAGAATTGCCCACGCTGCAGGATCCGCCGACGGCGCCGGGCGAGCAACTGGGGACCGATGTCGTGCTCCGCGAGGCGCACTCCCGTCTGGCGGAGCTGCTGCTCGCCGCCGCGTCCATCCTGGCGGAAATCAGCTCGTCGGCAGGAGCGGGGACGGCGGCGGACATTCTACAGGGTCGCCCCGCAGATTCCCGCCAAAATGACTTGGCGATTCCCGCCATTTCATCTGCGCCGACTTTTGGCGGGAACGGTGACCGCCACGTGGCGGCGGTTCTCCAAGCGCGCCCGCTTACGTCATCAACGCGCGCTGCGGACCGCCATCAGACACCCGCCACTGGGGCCGCCATCTTACACACCGACGGGGCGGCGGAGAGGAACCACGAGGCAGAGGACGACTTCATCTTTCAACAGCGCCTTCCCACATTGTCAGCCTTCAAGGCGGAAGGCGGTGACTGGGGCCAATTTCAGCGCAGGTTTTTGGCGCATCAGGAGATGTCCGCCTGGTCCGACGCTACGGCCTGCCATGTTGGACGACAACGCGCTCGCGGCCTTCACGTCCGCACGGAGGTCGGACCGCTCCACGCTTAAGGCTGCGCTGGGTCTCATGGCCAAGGTGTACGGACCTCCCTCGGCGTGTCGCCATCATTTTTATGCAAGGCGGAAGGTAGACACGGAGACCGCGCTCGCCTATCGCACGGCGTTGCTGGCTCTCGCCGACGCCGCGTTCCCTCGTATGGACGAGGAGGGCCAAGATGCGATGGTTTTGGAGCAACTGCTCAAGTTGGCGCAGGACCTGGGGGTCCCCATCAATACGGCCGACGAAATCGATATTTCTTCCTTGCGGGTCGCTACGAGTATACAAGCGCACGAGGTCCTTCAACGCAAACAGGGGGTCGTCTGCAACGCTGCCGTGGCCTCAGCTCCGGGTCCGGTGGTCACCGAACCCCAAGTCGTCAGCCCACGAGAGGAGGCGTTCACCGCGGGACGACCAGGGAACTGGAGGTCGGGGGGTCGTTCGCCTCTGCGATCGGGCCGCAAGCCGGGGCAACCGAGATCTACAACGACCCTCATCACGTGTTATAACTGCGGCCTCCGGGGCCACGTGGCGTCCGGTTGCCGCGCTCCACGTCAGCGCGCCATGAGATCTCGGCTGGACGATGACCAAGGCCCCAAGTCATCCCTACAAACCCCGGCAAGTTGCGGCACCTCACATGCTCGGCCTACATACTCGACACACATGGGCCGTCGCGTTGCGGCGGAGGAGGGCCGGTTAGGGTTCGGGGATTCGGTTCGGTGAGGGGGGTTCGGCCGGGACCGGGGAGACATTGAATGGTCGGAGTTGGGGCACAGAATTGTGGCTGCTTCAGCGGGTTCATCCGTCGTTACGGGATCTATTGATGGGGTCGAGGTCAGGGTGTTAGTGGACACGGGGGCGTCGGCGACTATTATATCGGACCTCATTTACAACATTCTCCCCGTCCAATGCGGTCCGCTGCTCCCAGTGGATGTGCCATTTTACGCCGCTAATGGGGGATCGTTGGGCATTATCGGTCAGATTAGGGTGTCCATTTGCATTGGAGATATCAAATTGTCGGGACCCGTTTTCGTTTCGTCTTCTTTGGCGGTTCCTTATCTATTGGGCACTGATTTTTTGGCTAAAATGCCCATTAAAATTGTCATCGATCAGCGTTGCATTGAACTACCATCGGGTCGCCGTATTTCATTTTTGACGAACCCTACTGAAATTCGGACGGCATGCGCTACGATACAAGCGTTGGCGACACAGACCGTGCACGTGCCCCCGGGTTCACAGATGTTAATTCCCCTCCGGTTGCAGAAACCATGGGTGGGGGAGACTTCGGAACAAGGCATGCTTTTGGGTCCTTCTAACAGGGCTGTCGGGGGTGTCGGTTTGTCGGTGGCTCACACTTTGGTTCGGGTTGACAAGGATCCGTTTGTGATGGTTTTAAACGCTGGGTCGCGCCAGCCGTCATTCAGCAGGGCACCGTGCTAGCTCACGCGGCGCGGGTCCCTGCGGATGAGCGGCTGGTTGCGCAGGTTGATCCGAGCCCCACGCAGAACATTGAACTTAGGGAGGACCTTGAATGGGTCCATTCGCTGTGCGCGGACTCGGACGATTTGTCAGGGGTACAGTTGGGTGCGCTGCGCGAGTTGCTTATGGAATTTTCTGATGTGTTCAGTAAACATAAGTATGACATTGGGTGCACGGATTTGTTACGCCACCACATTGAAACGGGCGATGCGGCACCGGTCAGGCTAAATCCCTTCCAACTAAGTCCTGCTGAGAAGGAACATGTTCAGTCGGCCGTTAACGATATGCTAGAAGCCGACATTATTTCGCCTTCCTCCAGTCCTTGGGGAGCACCTATTGTGCTGGTTAAGAAGCAGGATGGGTCCTTGCGATTTTGCGTAGATTTCCGTCGCCTGAATAAGATCTCTGTGGCTGACGCGTATCCGCTCCCCAGGATGGACGAGTCCCTCGATGCATTGTCTGGTGCGCGATATTTTTCGACTCTTGATTTATTATCGGGATTCTGGCAGTTGCCACTCGACGAAGAGTCTAAACCTAAGACAGCATTTCGGACTCCAGGGGGCCTGTTCCAGTTTAACCGGTTACCCATGGGACTTCACTCCTCTCCAGCGACGTTTCAGTGCCTTATGGAGTTGGTTTTGTCGGGCTTGCAATGGGATACGTGCTTGATTTACCTTGACGATGTCATTGTTTTCAGTAAAACATTTGAGGAACACCTCCAGCGATTGAGAGGGGTGTTCTTACGAATGCGATCGGCTAAATTAAAATTTAAACCGGCCAAATGCCACCTTTTTCGTAAGTCCGTTAGATACTTGGGTCACATTGTCGACTCTTCGGGGATTTCTACCGATCCCGCGAAGACGGACTGTGTCAGTTCATGGCCGACACCCACGTCAGTTTCGGACGTGCGCAGTTTCATCGGTTTTGCTTCTTATTACCGCCGATTCGTTGAGCACTTCGCCACTATTGCAAAACCCTTGCACGCTCTAACGGCGAAAGGAGTGAAGTTCCGATGGGAACCGGAGGAGGAGGCCGCATTCTGCTCCCTCCGGGACGCCTTGGTGGGTGCCCCACCCTTGCGCTATCCAGATTTTGCGAGTCCCTTCTTGCTAGATACGGATGCTAGCAACACGGGCATTGGGGGGGTGCTATCCCAAGTCGTTGGGGGAGTCGAAAGGGTGGTCGCTTATGGTAGCAGGGTGTTGTCACCGGCGGAGCAGCGCTACTGCGTCACCCGTCGCGAGCTGCTTGCCATTGTTTTTTTTGTACAACAATTCAGACCGTATCTCTATGGTCGTCACTTTACGGTCCGGACGGACCACGCGGCGCTACAGTATTCATTGAGGGTCGCCCAACCCTCGGGCCAATTGTCACGGTGGTTGGAAGTCCTCCAGGACTATCAGTTCACGACTACATACCGTAAGGGGTTGCGACACACAAATGCCGATGCCCTGTCGCGATTGTTGCCTTGTCATAAATGTGCGTGTCTATCGGGATCGGCGCGCTGTAAACCGCCGGTTGTGGAAGATATGGGGGCATTGGCTGCGACCGCGGGCGCACCAATCGGGGATGTCCCCGCTACCTCTCAGGGTCAGGACTCGCTGCTCTCACTGTCGCTGAGTGAGTGGGGCCGTCTCCAAATGGCGGACAGCTCCCTGCTAGCATTGCGCCGCAGGGTGGGGGGTCCCAAAGAGGACCAGGAGCGAACTGGCTCCTACGTACTTAAGCAAGGCATGTTAATGAGATGGGACAGTTTGTCCCGGCGGCACGCACTTGTGGTGCCTTCCGCTGTGAGGGGGAAAGTTGTCTTGGCCGCACACGAACGCCTCTTGCATTTGGGAGTAAACAAAACGCTTGCCCTGCTTCAGCGTGACTATTATTGGCCGGGGATGGGGAGTGACGTGGTGAATATTCTGAAGGGATGCGTTGAGTGCGCCAGACGGAAACCACCGCCCATGGCAGCTAATCCACCGCTGCAATCTATTCAAGTCTCGCGCACTAACGAGCTCGTTGCGCTCGATATTCTGGGGCCTTTTCCAGTCACGCCTAGGGGTAATAAGTACCTGTTGGTGGGGGTCGAATATTTTACCCGGTGGCCTATGGCGTGGCCACTCGCCAACCAGTCGGCGGCGGCTGTGACGGACGCCTTTGTCCAGGGCTACGTCCTGGACAAGGGGGCTCCCGAACGCTTGCTGACCGACCAAGGGAAAATTTTTTCAAGTAAATTGCTGCAAGAGGTGTGCGATCTGTTGGGTACTAAGAAGGTGCGTACCTCCCCGTACCACCCGCAGACGGACGGGATGGTGGAGAGACTCCACAAGACTTTGACTTCTATGCTGTGCCAGCAGGTGTGTGAGGCACATGTTGATTGGGACCTGCAGGTCCCGGGGGTCCTCGCCGCGTATAGAATGGCCCCCCATGCAGTGACGGGATTTTCCCCATTCTATCTGATGTACGGTCGGGAAGCCGACCCGCCCATGGAAATGCAGCTTGGCCTGTCCGCACCACGAACTAATTCAAAATTGGCAGAACATATTAAATTTAATATTCATAAGCTGACAGAGGCAAGGGAGGCCGCACGGCTTAATTCGCGGGCTCGCCAAATTGCAAACGAGCGGTTGCGTGCACGGAAGGTGTCCGTGCACGACTGGAAACCAGGTGACAGGGCCTGGCTGCATTGCCCTCAGGCACCTTTGGCTACGTCGCCTAAATTGTTGAAGCCATGGCGGGGACCCGTGGAGGTCGTGCGTGTTGCACGCCCCCAGTGCGTTCAGATAAAATGGGGAAAGCGACGGTGGTACGTCCACCCCTCCCGACTGAAACCGTTCTCGCCTCCATATGGCCTCCCCTTGTGTCGTGAGGGCCGAGCATGTGACGTGACCGACGACCCAAAGGGGGAAATGTCTCTGCCTAATCCTCACATGTTTCCACCTGATCTCCTCCCAGGTGTCTCGGAACTGACAGCTGCCGACCACCGGCGGCCGGATCTTCGCGGCGGGGCCGGTCCTTTCAGGCCCGATCCGCGCCGTCTAGAGCAGCCGGAGCCACCGGACGGTCGTCAGCATCCCGTCCCATATGACGGACTGGCCAGACGGACTCGCGCCAGGTCGCGCTACTTTTTATGACCTACCACGTGAGGAGTCGAGGAAGCTGGAGCGCCTCGTCACTGCGTTTAGTCACAGGGACGCTGGGCGCGTTCATTTTCTGGAAATCGCTTTTATTGTGTTGTTCGTCGGGCTGTACATAGCTTCTTATCGAGGTGTTGTGTGTGTTGTTGTTGACTTTTCTTGTGTTAGTTGTCAATTTGTACATAGGTTGCTGTTGTGTTGTTGTTGTTGCGTTACGGGGCACACTGGGGGGTGGGGTTTTTGTTGTGTTAACGTTATGTTGTGTTGTTGGTTAGCAGCCGGGCCGGCTGCGAGCTATGTGGGAGGGGGTGATGTAGTGGTGATACGCGCTGGGGTAGGGATCGGGTGCCAGCGCATAGTGATTGGCTGTGTGTGCCGGTGACGCGCTTGAGAGGGAGTGATCGGGTGGCAGCGCGGCGTGATTGGTTGGGTAGTGGAAACACGCGCTGGGGGAAAACGGATCGTAGAAATAGCGCGTCGTGATTGGTTAACTAAGGAGCGATGCTCACGTCGAGGTCCGCATCCGCTCCGTCTCCCGTGAGCAGGGACTATATAAGGTGATGCGCACAGGCGCACGGGGAGAGTGTAACCAGCGAAGACTGAAGGCGGAGAGGAAGAGATAGGGCCCTGTGGTACCCAGTCCCGCTGTCCTGTAGGGACCGGGACTCTGTGTAACCCAGAGGCGGAGTGTAGGGTGAGCATGCAGTGTGAGCATGCAGTATGTGTAGCCAGAGGCATAGGGTCTACACGAGACGAGTGACGCGTGTGTAGCCAGAGGCATAGGGTCTACACGAGACGAGTGATGCATGTGTAGCCAGAGGCATAGGGTCTACACGAGACGAGTGATGCGTGTGTAGCCAGAGGCATAGGGTCTACACGAGACGAGTGATGCGTGTGTAGCCAGAGGCATAGAGTCTACACGAGCTAAGTGAAGTGTGCAGTCAGAGTAATAGAGGTCACACGTTGCATCGTTGTATCGTGACAAGTAGTCAGAAGAATAGAGACCACACGTTGTATCGTGACAAGTAGTCAGAAGAATAGAGACCACACGTTGTATCGTGACAAGTCAAGATTTAATTAAAAGTGTGTTACCCGTCAAGGAGTTTCCTGCCGTCATTTCCAATACTTCACATGTAGCAGCCCTTGCAAGCTGTTCTCCCCGTCCCCCCTCATTCTGCCCCTTGCTCGATTCGGCCCTGTGGATTGCGGGAGGGGAGGTGTCTAAGGGACAGAAGGCGAGAAGCCCAGATTGAGAGTAACAGGAGGGAGGAGGAACCCACGGGGGACTCTATTTCTACTATGCACGTCACTTTTATCATCTGTACAGCGATTTTACTTAGTTTTTATTATTATTTGTTTATATATTTTAAAATATTGTTGCTGCTGACTTGAGAGGGAGAGAGAGACGGGCATGGCGCACCATGGCGTAGCGGTGCGGGTGGCTGTAAGGTCGCCTCCGGCGTAGAGCAGGTTTTCCCGGCTGTGCGGACTACCACGTTCGTGCCTCAAATTTAATGTTAACAGGGTGGAACTTGAGGCAGGCGGCTCCACCATTTCAACCTGTGCTGTTGGTGCCTGTGGGCGATGCGGTGCGCTCGGAGAGTGTGATGCTGGGCTGCGGGAGTGCAAGAGGCGCGTATAGGAGATGCAGCCTGATTACGTGAAGCCTGACCTCGCCTAAAAAAAGTGCACGAGGCTTCATCTTCTGTAGTGTTGGAGAGAAGAGTCTGCTGAGCCCAGAGCAGCTGATAAATAATGGACGGGAGTAAAGTGACGCGAGTCATTCTTGGGAGAAATCATGTTTTCAAATATTTTGGAGACAGAGAAAAATATGGGAACAGGAGCAAATTTAAAACATCTTCATGGTACAGTATAATGGAGGTGTGCGCACATGAGCCATGCATCAGACCATAACTTTGAAATTATTTTTCAACGTTTGTCAAATCGTTCAGGTCAGATAGTTATTTTATACTCATGATAATGCAGGCTCTAGGTAAAGTGGTTAACTGGTTACTGTGTTTTTCAGATTTCAACAGGTGTGATTTAGGTGATATCCGTGAATGTTAATTTCAAAGGTATAATACTGGCTCATTGTTTGTGCTCATATTTTACATTTCAGTTTATAGGCAGAGATAGTCAAAGGAGAAACGTTTCTTACATGTCGTTTCAGATTATTTAGATAGATACAGATTCCTGCAGAGAGAGAGAGCCCTGGAGAAATTCCATTCACTGATTGCTTCAGAGTCCTTCAGGCAGAGAGTTCTGGATCTGTGTTTTTAGGTAGGTTAAGTATTACAGGCAGAGTGGTACTTAGGCCACTCCCAGCCATCGCAGTGTCTGGGTGGTGGTTCATGCCCTGCATCTGTCGTGTACTGGGAGGTTCATTAACAGCGTTTGCTATAGAAATGCAACTTGAATATGCTTTTTCGGGATTGCAGGTGCTGGAATTATTACATTTCTCCATCTTCTATAAGTAAGTACCATACCTTGTTATTGTTAGCTATTTTCCACATTGGCCATTTGATCCCTTTACCCTCTATTTTAAGGGATGGGTCACCCCAGAGAGGAGACAATCTGTGGAGGAAGGAGGAGATCGAGACCTGCTTGTCTCTGTCAACTCCTAAGGTGGCAGTTGCATTCCACAATGGTTTAAAGCCCCATATTCTATCTTTAGTAGAAGCTAGAATAATAGCCATGAGGGCCTAGGGCAGGGGTCGGCAACCAAAATAACAAGAAGAGCCAATTCTTTCCAATTCGGTACAAAATTCAGTATTTCAAGAGCCGCAATGCATCTGAGTACATACTGTACATACGTACATATCGTCAAGAAGCAGCCCGTAAAGAGCCGCATGCGGCTCCGGAGCCGTAGGTTGCCGACCCCTGGCCTAGGGGCTGACAGAGCTTTCTTCACATTCCTTTCATATCCCCCTCCTCTCCGAGTTCATCCATTTAATATTGAGGAGGGCAATTGATCGGTGGTATTTAAGAAAGTTGGGAAGGGCCAAGCTTCCCTCCTTCCTCGCTAGTGTAAGTAAGTATTAATCAATTCTCACCATCTTGTAGTTTCAAATAAATGACGCAATATGCAAATGAGGAGTTTTAAAGATTTGGGAATGTGGGTAGGGACAGTCCGAAGATGATAAATACGTTTTGGAAGGTAATTTTATGCCAGGTAGGCACAGTTAGAAATGAATAGAAAGATGTCCTTCAGAGCAGAAAGCGACATCACGGTTTCTTGAAGCACGGTTGGAACTTCCTCTGGAAAAGAGTGGGAGACAAAGAGGTTATTATGACCCCTAGGTGTTTGATTTGAGTCGGGCCCCACCTGAATGGCGAGAGTCCCTCAATGGGTTTAGCCGAGATGGGGAAGAGTTCTGATTTACAATCTGAGGCTTCTTTGTATTTTGTGATAAAGGATAGGAGAGTGGGAATATAGGGCATAGGCTATGTTAATGTCAATAGTACATCGTCTGCATGCAAATTGTTGTTATCGCTTGTCCCTTTACGTATACTCCAGCCACATTACAGTTGCTTCTAATACTTTCCGCAAGTGGTTCTATCACCAACGTAAACAAGATAAGCAAAAGGAGGCATGGTTGCCTGGTGCCCCTACCTAATGGAAAGGTTGGGGAAATCAGTTCGTTGGTTATCACTGTGCCAGAAGAATTTCCATAAAGGAGAATGCATTTTGATTTAAAGCTTTCGTGACTGCAGGGATTCATATTCTTGGTTCTTTCGGTAAAGTCACGTAGAAGGGAAATAATAAAATATAAATATAAAACAATACCAATTATCACGACGTTTCGACTGCAACACAAGCAATCATCAGGTGTGAAATCCACAGCAAGAAATTTTGAAAAAAGCATTTATTATTTCCCTTCTACGTGACTTTACCGAAATAACCAAGAATATGATAATGCATTTATTAATGAATGTGGAGGGGATGCAACATTTTCCATCACCCGAAAAAGAAAGGCCCACTCAACCCTGTCAAATGCTTTCTCTTCGTCCAATGTCAGGGCATAGGCAGTGAGCTTTTCCTTGGTGGAAATATCTATCGTATTCAACTGGTCTCTGGTGTTGTTCGCTGAGTCTCTGTTTCTAACAAAACCTATTTGTGTCTCTCCTATTAATGAGAGAAGGATTTTTTAAGTCTACTTGCTTAGATTTTTGTGAGCAGTTAATTGTCTAAATCCATTTGGGAAATTGGCCTGTAGTTTTCTCACTTGCTTGGGTCGGGTTCTGAATTCGTAAAGTACCTGGTTTTTATTTTTCGATTTAAAGCTTTCGTGACTGCAGGGATTCATCTTCTTGGTTCTTTCGGTAAAGTCACGTAGAAGAGAAATAATAAAAAAATAAAAGTAAAAATAATAAAATAATTCTCACGACGTTTCGGCCACAACGCAAGCAGCCGTCCTCAGGTGAAGATCAGGTCTGTCGGAAAGACAGCGTCTGAATACCTGGTTTTTCCCTCGAGGGCCTCCCAGGCATTAATGGTTCCCAGTATGTGGGAAGTAATAGGGGCCCCCAACCGCCTTTTCAGAGCTGGACGGGGAACTGATTTGGGCGTGGAGCCTTACCAGATGGTTATGATGCCAATGCATAGTTCAACTCCTGCATAATAAAGGACCATTCCACCTTTCCTACCAGAGGGAAGGTCAGTCTAGGAAGGAAGATTTTGCGGAGGTAAGTGTCTATTTTTCACTTGTAAGGGAGTGTGACGTGTATAGGCCCTTGTGAAAGCATTTAAAGTGGGCATTTATTTCCTTGACATTTGTGAAGGGGGCGACCCATTTCATTTTGGATGCAGGCTATGTCAGTGCATTTCCATCTGATCTTAACCATTCAAACTATGATCTTTCCTGTAAAAGGTGAGGAGTCATGGGAGGGACGTCTTTCATATATAGTCATGTGGTTTGGTCGTTAAGAATCGTATCTATCTCCAATTTGGGAGAGTTGATTTCCCTCAATGTTTTGAGTTTGTGTAACCTTTGAATATTAAAGGAAGGAGCTGAGTTTCGTTTCCAGTGCGTGTTGTTTATCTTTAATATCCCTCAGTCTTCGAGCCTCTTTTTTAATTAATGAGACTCTCAAGAAGGCTTTAAGGGTATCCCATATGATCAGGATGGACATTGGGGATTGACTCATCATGAATTCTTACATTTTTGTTGTTATCTCCTCCATGACCTACTTTTCAGCGAGTAGCCTCGTGTCCAGGGACCAAATGCTATGCATCACCTCTTCAGGATTAAGAATTAACTTGGTGAGCACCGGGGCATGGTCAAACAGTTGTAAATTTAGTATTTACATTTTTGCTGATTTGCTATAGGAGGAGTTTGGAGACCAGAAAAAACATTTCTTCTGGAGAGTATCCTATATGCCTTGGAGATGTGGATGTAATGTCACTCTCAAGAATTTAGGGTTTTCTATATGGTGGCAAATATCAGTGGAAATATTTCAGAAGGAGGATTGCAGATTGGAAGTGACCAGTTAATGAAGACGAACGAGTTTAATTACATGTGTGCAATAGTGTTTACTAATGGATCACTAGAAGGAGAGATGTGAACAAGAACAAGGGCTGGATGGCTGAAATGGTGAGAGATGACATCCAATTTAGATACAGTGAGGAAAAAAAGGTATTTGATCTCCTGCTGATTTTGTACGTTTGCCCACTGACGAAGAAATGATCAGTCTATAATTTTAATAGTAGGTTTATTTGAACAGTGAGAGACAGAATAATAACAAGAAAATCCAGAAAAACGCATGTCAAAAATGCTATATATTGATTTGCATTTTAATGAGGGAAATACATATTTGACCCCCTCTCAATCAGAAAGATTTCTGGCTCCCAGGTGTCTTTTATACAGGTAACGAGCTGAGATTAGGAGCACACTCTTAAAGGGAGTGCTCCTAATCTCAGCTTTGTTACCTGTATAAAAGACACCTGTTCACAGAAGCAATCAATCAGATTCCAAACTCTCCACCATGGCCAAGACCATAGAGCTCTCCAAGGATGTCAGGAACAAGATTGTAGACCTACACAAGGCTGGAATGGGCTACAAGACCATCGCCAAGCACCTTGGTGAGAAGGTGACAACAATTGGTGTGATTATTCGCAAATGGAAGAAACACAAAATAACTGTCAATCTCCCTCGGCCTGGGGCTCCATGCAAGATCTCACCTCGTGGAGTTGCAATGATCATGAGAACGGTGAGGAATCAGCCCAGAACTACACGGGAGGATCTTGTCAATGATCTCAAGGCAGCTGGGACCATAGTCACCAAGAAAACAGTTGGTAACACACTACGCCGTGAAGGACTGAAATCCTGCAGCGCCCACAAGGTCCCCCTGCTCAAGAAAGCAAATATACATGCCCGTCTTAAGTTTGCCAATTAACATCTGGATGATTCAGAGGACAACTGGGTGAAAGTGTTGTGGTCAAATGGAGCTCTTTGGCATCGACTCAACTCGCCGTGTTTGGAGGAGAAGGAATGCTGCCTATGACCCCAAGAACACCATCCCCACCGTCAAACATGGAGGTGGAAACATTATGCTTTGGGGGTGTTTTTCTGCATCAAAGGGACGATGGACGGGGCCATGTACCGTCAAATCTTGGGTGAGAACCTCCTTCCCTCAGGGCATTGAAAATGGGTCGTGGATGGGTATTCCAGCATGACAATGACCCAAAACACACGGCCAAGGCAACAAAGGAGTGGCTCAAGAAGAAGCAAATTAAGGTCCTGGAGTGGCGTAGCCAGTCTCCAGACCTTAATCCCATAGAACATCTGTGGAGGGAGCTGAAGGTTCGAGTTGCCAAACGTCAGCATCGAAACCTTAATGACTTGGAGAAGATCTGCAAAGAGGAGTGGGACAAAATCCCTCCTGAGATGTGTGCAAACCTGGTGGCCAACTACAAGAAACGTCTGACCTCTGTGATTGCCAACAAGGGTTTTGCCACCAAGTACTAAGTCATGTTTTGCAGAGGGGTCAAATACTTATTTCCCTCATTAAAATGCAAATCAATTTATAACATTTTTGACATGCTTTTTTCTGGATTTTTTTGTTATTCTGTCTCTCACTGTTCACATAAACCTACCATTAAAATTATAGACTGATCATTTCTTTGTCAGTGGGCAAACGTACAAAATCAGCAGGGGATCAAATACTTTTTTCCCTCACTGTACACACACATGGAGTTACACTCACAAATCGACGTACACACATACAGCGACTCAAACACACACATACGTAGACTCTCACACACACATCGACCTAAGCACACATATGGACTCACACACATACACATCGATGTACACACACACATCGACTGACACACATAGCCACACACAGTGACTGACACACTCACATGGAGCCATGCACACACATCGACTAACACACACACAGCGACTGACACACACATGGACTGACATGCACACTTGGACTTACACACACACACATCGACTAACACACACACATCGACTTACACACACACATGGACCTAAACACACACACATATGCACTCAAACACACACACATTGACTCACACATACACATCGACTTACACAGCAATCCCCGATGATGCCACAGCTAGAGCAATTTTCTCTGTCTGGCGAGCCTTAGCGAGGAGCAGTTTGAAAACAAAGTTCTTCCCAGTACTGGCAGGTGCATCAAGGAAAAAAATAGTCGATTTGTAGTCTCAATGTCTTCCAAGATTTTCGTGTAGGCTTCTATTTGTGCAACTATCAGCTTTGGTTAATTTTGCTAACTAAATTTAAGAAGCTGTAAAGCATAATAGCATATTTAACGTAGGATCTCTTGAGCAAGGGCATGCAGGATGTCCCTGTAGGGCAGGCATGTCCAAAGTCCGGCCCATGGGCCAATCACGGCCCGTGGCCAGATTTCATACGGCCCGCAGCTTCGGTCTTATTTATGGCTCGCTAGTTCTGTCAGAATAAAAAAATCATGAAACTTTAAAGATGTAATTCCTCCTTTCACCACACGGTGGCAGCACCATTATAATGCTCTCTGGCTCTGCATCCGTGCCTCGAACCCTTCTCGAATCATTTATGCCATGGCGACTGCAATTTTTTTTTTAAAGTTGACAGTGAGGGCCGAGCTTTCAGGAGCGATGGGAATTACATACTTCTTCACTGAAAATCGAGGCAATTGCGTTTGTCTAATTTGTAAAGAGACGGTTGCCTTGTTTAAGGATTTCAACGTAAAGAGACACTCCGAGACTAAACATGCTACAACATACGACAAGCTAACAGGGAGTGACCGCTGAAAAAGTGAAGCAACGCCAAGCTGCTCTGGCATCGCAACAGCGATTCTTCACGCGGGCCTGTGAGTCAAAGGGAAACATCACCAAAGCCAGCTACGAAGTGGCCATATTAATAGCTAAACATGGCAAACCTTTTACTGAAGGTGCGTTTATCAAAGACTGTGTCATGAAAATGCTCGAGAACATTTGCCCCGAGAAGAAGCAAGAATTTATGAATGTTTGCCTGGCACGCAACACTGTGGCACGGAGAGTTGAGGACATATCGCCAGATATTCAGAGACAACTGGGGGACAGGGGAGTGGCTTTTGACTATGTCTCATTAGCCTGCAATGAAAGCACCGATGCATCTGACACTGCACAACTACTTATTTTTTAAGAGGAGTTGATGGCAACATGAACGTGATAGAGGAGCTGCTTGACCTCAAAAGTCTTAAAGGGCAAACCAGAGGAACATATTTATTCGTTTATGTTTGTGAAGCTGTTGATGATATGAAACTACCATGGAGTAAAATTTCTGGGATCGTTATCAATGGTGCGCCTGCCATGGCTGGTGAGCGAAGTGGAGTGTCCACACTGATCTGCAATAAAGTCAGCGAAGAAGCAGGTAACGCTATTCAACTTCACTGTATCATTCACCAGCAGGCTCTCTAAGCCAAACAACTCAAATTTGACGATGTTATGAAACCAGTGGCAAAGGCAATCAATTCTATTCACTCTAAAGCTCTATCCCACCGACAGTTTCAGCACTTCTTGCGGGACATCCAGGCTGAATACGGTGACATAATATATCACAACAATATGAGGTGGCTAATTCGGGGGTCCGCACTGCAGCGATTTTTCTCTCTCAAAGAGGAAATTGGAAAATTTTTGGTGAGAAGGGACAACCAATGGAAGAACTGTCCGATCCTGTATGGCTGTCAAATCTGGATTTTTTTGGTTGACATAACGAAGCATCTGAATGCGCTGAATGTTAATCTTCAAGGAAAAGATGCACTGGTGAGCCAGCTATACGCTCACATCAAGGCCTTTGGAACAAAAATGCAACTTTTCCAAAGACACTTGTCTGAAACAGAACCCTGCACCGCGCACTTCCCAGCTTTGAAAGAGGTCATTGACAGTTTCCCACAGGACAACATCGGTGCACAAATGAAGAGTTATGCAACAGCTATCACATCTTTTTCTGTGGAATTTAACAAACGCTTTCGGGACTTTGCAGTTATTGAAAAGGACATGTTGCTTTTCTCTTCTCACTTCTCCGTGGACCCTGATGATGCTCCTCCACAGCTGCAGCTGGAGCTCATTGAACTGCAGTGTGACGATGAGTGCCGCAGAAAAGACCAGCAGTGTTCTCTTGTTGACTTTTAACGGCAGCTGAACAAAAGCAGGTTTCCAGAAATGCGGTCATTCGCTAAGAAAATGCTGAGCTTATTCGGCTCCACATATTTGTGTGAGCAAACATTCTCAGTCATGAACTTAAACAAGAACCGATGGAGGTCAAGGATGAGTGACTCCCACTTGCGTGACATTTTACGCATCTCAACCACTGCCCTCAAGCCAGACCTGGTCTTTTTACTGAAATCTAGATCTCAGTATCACCCTTCTTATTAGTGTCAGCAAGTTATCTGTTCCTTGATCAATCTGAAATTGAGTGTTTTGAACGGTAACATCTGTCACTATTACCAGTGACAAGCCTAAAGCACACTAATGCCCTTGGACTTATGGCACTTGTTTGATTAAACTCTTGAATAAGATTTGGTTATGACTATTGATGTTATGTACATGTAGATGTGACACAAACTATGGCTTTCTGAAAGATCTTGTAAAATACAAGGGCAAAATTCACTTGTTTTAAAGTTTAATGATTAAAGACCACTTTGCATTACTTATAACTCCTGTTTAAAATGTTCATGAGGCAAAGATATTTAACTCATGGAAATTTAAGGTATTCTATACAGTTTGTTCAATGTTATCTGACTTAATGAAAGGCAGAATTGTGTTTTAGAGTTGTTCACGTCTGCCTGAGTGGCTTATATTTGGTTACATTGTCATTTGAAAAATAAAGGTAATTGTAACAATGATTTTTTTTTTTATAACAGTGTGTATTTTCACGTAACTTTTGTGGTTAAAAAAATGTCTGAAGGAACTATTGGCCCCCGGGCATCTTCACTTTATCAAATTTGGCCCTCTTTGCAAAAAGTTTGGACACCCCTGCTGTAGGGTGTTGGTAGTCCCATAGACGTGAGGTATTTTCCACCAATGGAGTGCAGTTTGTCCTGAATGAGGATGATGGCCTGTTTGAGGATGATGGCCTGTTTGAAAATGACATCAGAAAAGTTGACGTCGAGGTTTGGATTTTCTCATTGAGCTCCGTGGAGGATGTCCTCACTCATGCCCTCTTTGTATTTTTGCCAGAGTCCCATGGATTTAGATGGGCTGCAAACTTGAAGATTCATGCAGAAGTTGGAAAGGGGACTGACCAACAGAAGCTTCTGTCATAGCTTTATGAAGATGGCAATCATGCGCAAGAATTGCACGAAGATTGCAAGCTTCCCTATATGTTTGACAGACAACTCCTTCCACTGTTTAGAGGTGCCCTTTGGCAACATGGAGAAGCATTGGGAGAAAGTAACACTGCTGATTGTTGGGATGAACTGTGTAGACTCGTCCTAAGGCATCAGATTCACCGTCAGCAGCCCGTCGTTTCCATTTTTTAGCAGTCCATGTGTAGTAGGAGGGAACTTAATGGTAGAGCAGGTTGGCAGCAAATGGGTCACTTGGGCACAAAACAAAGAACGCCATAAGGGTGGTATCTTGTGGAGCCATGGCCTGTTGTTGGGCATTTCCTTTGGTGACGTAGATGTGTTGACCATTTTGGAGGTGATGTTCCAAATGGACGACTGTGGGGGAACGGTCATGGATGGGGAATCTAAAGAATTCTGGAAATGGCCTCATTGTTCCTTGGAAAAAAAGTTTGAGCTCATGCACACTTTGCTCCTCTGTTCTGTAAGGCAAAGACAGCCATGTCAGAGCATTTGTTGATGTATTGGCAAATATATTTGATGGCTTTTTTTAGAATACCAGAATTTCACATGAAAGTGGGCCTGGAAGATTTTGCACAATAGAGGGCAGTCGGGAACGATCCACCAGTTCATCTTCTTGGTTTTTTCGGTAAAGTCACGTAGAAGGGAAGTAATAAAATAATAAAAATAAAACATAATAAAATAATTCTCACGACGTTTCGGCTACAACGCAAGCAGCCGTCTTCAGGTGAAGAATGAGACACTGCCAAGCTAGGAGCTTATATATAAGCTGAGTTGGGGGTATAAGAAGAGCGCCTTAACAAAAGAATGTGCATATCAAGAGGAATTTAGCATATTCATGGGAAATGCGTAGGAGGTGGGCGGGGGGGGTTCAAAGTCATATTATGCCCATGCATTATGACTTTGAAACCCCCCTAACCACCTCCTACGCATTTCCCATGAATATGCTAAATTCCTCTTGATATGCACATTCTTTTGTTAAGGCGCTCTTCTTACACCCCCAACTCAGCTTATATATAAGCTCCTAGCTTGGCATTGCGTTGTAGCCGAAACGTCGTGAGAATTATTTGATTATGTTTTCTTTTTATTATTTTATTACTTCCCTTCTACGTGACTTTACCGAAAAAACCAAGAAGATGAATCCCTGCAGTCACGAAAGCTTTAAATCGAGATCCACCAGTTGTGAACCTTAATTAGCGAGTTAGTGGCAGGTCTGAGCGTTGTTTGAAATCCACCATGCTCAGTATTTCTGTGATGATATAGAGGATAGCATGATGGGCCAACTGAGTCTTTCAAGTAGTTCCGTGGATACCTCTTAGTACACCTGTGGTCTTGCATACATGGAACATTTTGATAGAACTGGCCACATGGGCCATGGGCCATTTGGTTGCAGACCACATAGGAAAATGGCAGGGTCTTGATGGGGGTGAGGTAGCTCAGCACTGATAAATGTGTCAATGTGACTTTCATGAATTGTTTCCCTCATCCATAGCGAAATGTGAGCATGAGGAAGACAACGTTTTTGCCACCCAATGGTGTGCAGGTGACTGCTTGTCTATCCAAAGACGTTGCCTTCATTGGTCGTAATAAGCATCATGAGGTCATCAACTTTGAGTTTTAAGACCCTCGCTAAGATTTCATGTCTGTCTGGTGGCTTTTGGTTTGGATGAAGGTAAACCTGGATCTCCTTTCATTTGGGATTGCAAGTGAAGGTGATGAAGAGATGGGGCGTAGCATATTGGCTAATGTACGTCATGGCATCCTGAGTCTCTCATGCATGTATCTTGGTGGAGCTGTGAAGGACGAAGGCAAAATAACTAATCTGCCCACATTGTGACCGTTTGCATCTCCTTTGGTATTGATGGCGTCCCAGAGATGAGCAAACTGTTCACACGCAGGCGGTTTTGATTCAGTTGAATGTAAAGAAGGCGCTCACTCTCATTGTTGGCATACTCATCGACATAGCAGAAAAACACCCCCAAAGCATAATGTTTCCACCTCCATGGTTGACGGTGGGGATGGTGTTCTTGTGGTCATAGGCAGCATTCCTCCTCCAAACACGGCGAGTTGAGTTGATGCCAAAGAGCTCCATTTTGGTCTCATCTGACCACAATACTTTCACCCAGTTGTCCTCTGAATCATTCAGATGTTCATTGGAAAACTTCAGACGGGCATGTATATGTACTTTCTTGAGCAGGGGGACCTTGCGGGCGCTGCAGGATTTCAGTCCTTCACGGCGTAGTGTGTTACCAACTGTTTTCTTGGTGACTATGGTCCCAGCTGCCTTGAGATCATTAACAAGATCCTCCCGTGTAGTTCTGGGCTGATTCCTCACTGTTCTCATGATCATTGCAACTCCACTAGATGAGATCTTGCATGGAGCCCCAGGCCGAGGGAGATTGACAGTTCTTTTGTGTTTCTTCCATTTGCGAATAATCGCACCAACTGTTGTCACCTTCTCACCAAGCTGCTTGGCGATGGTCTTGTAGCACATTCCAGCCTTGTGTAGGTCTACAATCTTGTCCCTGACATCCTTGAGGAGCTCTTTGGTCTTGGCCATGGTGGAGAGTTTGGAATCTGATTGATTGATTGCTTCTGTGAACAGGTGTCTTTTATACAGGTAACAAGCTGAAGTCTACAATCTTGTCCCTGACATCCTTGGGGAGCTCTTTGGTCTTGGCCATTGGTGGAGAGTTTGGAATCTGATTGATTGATTGCTTCTGTGAACAGGTGTCTTTTATACAGGTAACAAGCTGAGATTAGGAGCACTCCCTTTAAGAGTGTGCTCCTAATCTCAGCTTGTTATCTGTATAAAAGACACCTGGGAGCCAGAAATCTTTCTGATTGAGAGGGGGTCAAATACTTATTTCCCTCATTAAAATGCAAATCAATTTTGTAACATTTCTGACATGCGTTTTTCTGGATTTTGTTGTTATTCTGTCTCTCACTGTTCAAATAAACCTACCATTAAAATGATAGACTGATCATTTCTTTGTCAGTGGGCAAACGTACAAAATAAGCAGGGGATAAAATACTTTTTTCCCTCACTGTATATTTGGAGTGTCATAGTGCTGGCTGCTGGTGAAAAAGGGGAACTGTGGTCTCCGGCAGTATTGAAGTCAGAAGGCCATGATAGACACTAGAGCGGGACATGTAGGGGAAAGGTCACAGAATGGGGCCCGTTGGGAAGCCTCGGGAACTCGCTAGTAGGTTCCAGAGTGGAGGCGTGGCCAGGGCGGAGCGAGGCCACGCTGAGAGTATAAGAAGGGCCCCTGTGAGGGACCTCGTGGCTGTTATTGGAGTGGGATCCCCGTCGTGCTGTTCAAGATTGTTACCATCGTCGCTGTCTCGTCGCCATTGTCGCTGTCGTCTTCACTCGTTTATTGCGCTCCTAGATAGTTGTTGGCTGTCTCGGTTCAGCGCCGTCGGTGTTAGACGGTTCGTGTTATGTATAGGCTAGCAACCCATGTAGTGTTGTGTATTGGCGAGCGACTGTCGAGTATGAACCCACGTAGGGTGTGTATTATACCGATGGTGCTCGTTAAATAAAAGTCCCTCTAATTCTTATCATATCCGAGTTGGTCAGTACATATTTTTAAATTGACTTTTTTTTACCTTTCCTATTATTCGCGCTCTTCTCGTGTTTTTGTATTATTTTTTGTTGTAACGTTATGACCTGCCTCGACTGGACAGCTGTGAAAAAGATCTTTATAGCTTATTGGATTCCTCCAGTATAAATACATATTATGATTCTGAGACAGAGTGGTGGGCAGGGGAGAATATGCGTCTAAACTTCCTTCAATTCTCCAGGGGTAGGTAATAGACAAGAAATATAATCTTTAACATGTAGGCTTTCGTGGCCAATATTATCCATTATAGAGGTTTCTTGCCCCGACACTGAATTAATAAGGTTTGTCACGTAAGCAAAACATGTCAATTAGCTACTGGTTCAACACACCGGTGTGTTGAAGAGTAAACCCACAACATTTACAATTCGAGTTCGACGTTGTGCCGGTAATTACAACAAGCCAACAGCCAGAATTGTGGAGAAATCCTGTTTCGGTCTTAAATATAGGGATAAATGTGATGTAATCATTTGTGATCCAATCAGCTGTGAAGACCAGAGTGGGGGTTAATGTATTCATATAAATTGCAATAGATATCTATTCTTGGTTGGGTTATTCACAGTTAATCAACATACATAATTTACATTATGCATGTACATTATGCCGATGTTGGGTCCAAAAATAGCAAATATTGGCTGCTCAAAGTTAATCACCATCGACAAACGATGACCAGTTTTGTCATGCAATGAAACAGTGTATAACTTGATAACATACTTTGAAACTACACTAAGAATGTTGCTATCAGAACAGGTAAACATATGATAATTGTTTTTTACCCTTCTATCTGGCAACAAAACTGACACCTTTTTTACAAGGAGTCATGTTTGCATAGACCACAATACCTGCAGTCATAATACAAACAAAAAACATAACTCTGATAATGTATGCACTGTCCTTGAAGTTGATTGGTCCACACCCGAGACAGCTTTCCTTAGAGCCTAGTCTCACATGGGTTGGACCAGATGACGCCAAAATGTTACACTTTTTAGGACAAAAATATTATATTTAATTACCAATTGCTTAATGCTGCCATGCAATCATCTGACCCATAGGTGGCAGCCATCTCAAGCCAGAGGATGAGAGGACTCTAGCCGCCACGCATATAAAGGATTTATAGTGAAAAACTTTGTTTTTACGGGTTATACTTGTTTAGTCTTATGCTGATCATTCGTCCCATCTGACCAACATAGCATTTGCCACAGGAGCTATTAATCTGGTACACCTTCTCTTGATAGCTTCGGCAATACATCTTTAGTACCAGATATTAGTTTCTGTATTTTATGTACCATGCCAAATCTCACTCTGATGGTTTGTTCCTCTAAATATCTAGCTAGTTTATCAGTTACTCCCGCAATGTATGGTATTTTAATCGTTTTCATTGCTTGATCAGTTTCAACACTTGTGCTATTTCATTTAGTTTTGGTAATCAGTGCCCTGTTGATTTGTGCATCATAACAATTTAACATGTTTAATCTCACTCCTCAGACTTTCACCATCTGACAATTTCTCAGCCCAATGTATGAGCATCTTGATGAGAGAGGAATACTCTGTGGGGTGATGGTGTGACTGTATTCAGATAGGCGTCAGTGTGTGTTTTCTTTTGGTGAACGCAGTGTGTTATTTTACCGTTTCGGTTGCACCCAAGCAGAATATCAAGAAATCACATCAAATGTATCCCTCTATTTGAGACGGAAACAGGATAATTTTTCCACAATTCTGGCTGTCGCCTGATGATGCTAGTTATTATTACCGATGAAACGTCGTACTCGAATTATAAATGTTGTGGATTTTCTCTCCAACACACTTGTGTGCTGAACTAGTAACTAATTCGCATTTTTTATAGTGGCAAACCTTACTAATTCAATGTGTCGGGTGGTGGCGGGTTTAACGACATTTATATTTACGTGATATAACCCAAAAAAATCATCTTAAGCAAATATAATAAATCTTAAAATAGGTAATTTTAATAAAAGAGAAAAGGTAGACAAGCAGGCAGGGTTACAGAGGTCTCTCTGAGCACTGCTCACTTGGGCCTAACGTCAACAGAAGCCCATGAACTAATTATTATTTTAAAAAATATTGGTCGAGAAGCCTACCATGTTGAATTGTATTAAGTTTTGTGTATTGTATATATTTGTTGCTTTATATGCCAGAAATTTGTGATACCCTTTTGCGTAGAAACAGCCCACATGTGCATTGCAAGTGGTGCACTATTTATCATTTTGCCTGTAGTGAATGTGATAATAGGATGATTATGCATGTTTTTTTTACAGCTCGCGCTTGACATTGAGAACCCAGATAAAACAAATTCTCAATCAACAAAGCATCATGTCCAGCTGGTGGCCAAGGTGGAGTCAAATTCCTTTAATAAGGAGATCATGGCCCATGCACTGCTCTCATTTCGATCAGGGCATGTTGTTGTCCAGACTGACAAACCTATCTACACACCAGATGAGAAAGGTACTGTGTGTGTACTAGGTTTGTTAAAATCTTGAGTCAATGATTGGGTGAGTGAGCGAGTGAGTGGGTAATTGTGTGATTGAGTCAGTGAGTATGTGAGTGAGTTGGTGAATGAGTTAGTGGGTGAATATGTGAGCGAGTGAGTAGGCGAGTGAGGGTGTTGCTGTGACATGCAGTGTAGTGGATGAACACTGGATGAAATAAAACGGTCATTCTGGTCGACCGAGTCCTCAACATGAGTGGAGGAATCATTGAGTGGGAACTCTCACCATGGTAGTAGCAATACAAGATTGATAAGGATGTGACTGTTTCTTGTTTTCAACTTTTTGCTTCTGCCGTACGAAGCACCCATGCATTGTGATGTGGTCTCAAACTTGGCACAAATCACTATTTGAAAAAAAGAAAAAATTATGACTGGTTTCCTGCACGTATATGAATGGTTAGAGCAATAAACATAACATGTTTACAAGGCAGTTGAAACAACTGGGAAAGTTGATCAAAACCCCCTGGCCCAGCTCTGTCCACCCAGCAGTATAAATGGGTAATCCACATATCGCATGTGGTGGGGTGATGCGTGGGTAAGCCCATCTCTTCCAACCTGCCTGGTCAGCTTGAGAGAGTTGAGAGAGTAGACCAAATACTCTGGGGCGTTGATTTGACCTAGCAGTAGTATTTGTTACTTGATGTAGAGGTTCATAGTTTGAATTCAGTGGCCACCCTTATTGATACTGCGGGTGTATAAAGGAAGGAGGTCTGGTTAATTATTGTTTAGGTATTCATGAAAGACTACCTCACTTTCTGAAATGTTAGAAATGTAGCTGTGTTTAATCAAAACAAAATTTCGAGGAGAATATTATAATACGAATCAGTGCTGGAGGTGGATAATTGGTAGTGTAGTGGTAATTATGGAGACACAGTCTTCTTCTGGAGGCAACACGTTTTTTTAACAGTAACAACTATAACACGAGGTCCCTAGCACAAAGGGGTATCGGCCCCTCCACCCGATACCCTGGGAAGGTATAGCCTTCGTGCTAGCGTGTCCTACTCACTGGGACCACTTCATCCATATATCAGCCCTCTGGCTAGGGGGACCTAGGGGGACCTAGGGGAGGCTAGCTGACCCTACCCAGCCAAAGTCCTCGGGTACGGGCCACTGGCCCGCTCTGTCCCGGCCCTTAGAAGGACAGTGGGTCCGGGGGTTCCCAGGGTCCTATTCTAAGCTGGCTCTTCGGGTCTTCAGCTTGACGACGACTGGCAAACCCGTTCAGGGGTCCGCCTTATTTCCAGCTCCTAGGGTCACTCCGCCCCTGGCCACGCCTACTCTCTGAAACCTTCTGGAGGGACCTGGACTATTGCGTAATCCCCCAGCCCCCACTGGGGGCATGGGGTGTATAATTCCGGTTCCCAACCACCCTCTGGGTTCTTTGGCCTAACGGCGTTATTTGATACAGGCCGTACTCGCCGTTGCCCCCTGTTGACCCATGGCTGACGCTACACCAGGTGAGTGGTAACCACGTGTTATGCTCACAATACCCACTACATTACCCCCCCCCCCCCTCGTAGCACTCAGCCGTCTCATCTGCCAGCCTCCCCCTTATATATATATTTTAAAGAACATCGAACACAACAATAAGTATGTGTGCCTCAATACAACAATAACAACAATAAAAACCCCTATAAATACCCCAGCCTACCTGTACACGTGTACATTATTTACAAATATACAAGATAATTTGATGGCGCAACGCACGACCGCCCACACCCCATGGTACACACGCGATCCCCAACCGCGACAATGTGACCGACCGTTGATCAAAGAACAGGGCGAAAAGAGGAGAACAAGCCAATAAACGAACCCGATGGACAGGTAAGTGCGGTGTGGGCATGAGGAACCATGGGAATTTTATGAAAATCGGGGGGTCTTGGACCATGTCCGCGTAGCAGGACCATCATATGAGCCACAAGGTCTCTGTGGCGGCTCGGCAGAAACTGGTTCTGAGTGGGGAACAGCCCGCAAGGGCAGGTTAGGAGAGGCAGGCCCCATCAGGGCCTCATCCGGTGGTGCCGGTGGGCGCTCGGTGTCGGGGGCGGCCGATGTCGACGGCCATGGAGGCCTCAATCCCATAGCATCTGAGAGTGGGATCAGACGGCTTGTCCCAGGGTTAGGTTCCGCAGATGAACACCCCGGCGCGTTGGACACATCACACCCATGGCCCCTGCGATGTGAAGATGAGGTGAAAGTGTGCGGTGCGACGTAGGGTTTCAGACGCGACGGGTGGACGTGCCGAGATTGCCTACATGTGCTCGGAAACGCGGTGGCACTGCAATTTTTCGTTGGCCAGCTGCCTCGCCCCGGAATTTTCCCTGGCGGCCTCCCGTGCCTCGGTCAGTTTTTTAATATTGATATCGGATGTGGTCCAAAAGTTTGGATTTTGAGGCAAGCGGTGTGACACGTAGCTGCACATCTGTTGGGGGATTGACATCGCGGCCATACATGAAATATAATGGCGAGTATCTGGACGCTGCGTGGGGTTCCATTCTGTACGCAGCCAGGACACCGGAGATATGGAGATCCCAATCTAGTTGCGACTTGTCAATCTGGTAGCACAGCATTGAGGTGAGCGTCCAATGAAGACGTTCAACCATCCCGTCAGTTTGTGGGTGGTACAGAGAAGTGCACACTTTTTGTGTACCCAGGAAGTTACACACATCCTTCAACAGGGTGGATGAAAAATTCCTTCCCTGGTCGGTCAACAGCCGCTCCCTTGTCCAGGACGTAGCCCCGGAGAAAGGCCTCGGCAATGGCTGCTGACGACTGGTTGGCGAGTGGCCAGGCCATGGGCCAGCGGGTAAAATATTCTACCCCAACCAGCAGGTACTTATTACCTCGAGAGGTAGTTGGAAAGGGCCCAAGAATATCCAGCGCCACCAATTCGTTGACGCAAGACACTCTAATAGATTTTAGGGGCGGGCACGACGGCCTAGCCGGTGGCTTCTGCCTGACACACTGGGTGCAGCTCAGGAGCAGATCGGCCACATCGTTCGCCATACCTGGCCAATAGAAATCGAGCTGCAGCGTGGTAAGTGTTTTCTAGACCCCCAGGTGCAAGAGGTGCTTGTGAGCAGCCCAAACGGCCTTTCCGCGCAGAGCGGTTGGCACAACAATGTTGTAACGGCGTGAGCTACTGTCCCAGGTCATCAACAGACCATCGCGCAGAATGACGGGCGCGAATCCATCACTATATTTCAAGTTCCTAAGTCGCTCAGCACGGCGGCGTAACTTAAGAAGGGAGGCGTCCTCTGTTTGGAGGTGCCCCCAGTCCACGAGGCATAAATCGAGTAATGCATCTCGAGCGGACAGCCCGTTCAGCTCCTCAGAGGAGCCACCCCCAGGAGCGGCCACCTCAGCTGCAGCAGCAAGTGGCGTGGGGTGCGTAGGTACAACGGGCTGTTTGCATCAGCCGGACCCCGAAAAGCACGCACACCTGTCGCCAGCGGGAAGCCCGTGACAAGGCGTCGGCGTTCGAGTGTTTCGTTCCTTTCCGATAGGTTACCGTAAACGAGTAGTCCTGCAGGACCTCGAGCCAGCGAGACAATTGGCCAGACGGTTGGTCAATTCGCAAGGCATATCGTAACGCGCATGGTCGAAACGTACAGTGAAATGTCTGCCGTATGAATATGGCCGGTATTGCTGGACGAATAACACAATGGCCAATAGCTCACGGCGAGTTACGCAGTAGCGTTGCTCCGCCTGAGATAAAACCCTGCTGACATAAGCGACAACCCTTTCAACCCCGTCGATCACCTGGGACAGCACACCGCCGATGCCAGTATTACTGGCATTCGTGTCGAGAATAAGCGGGCGTGCAAAGTCAGGGTAACACAGGGGAGGGGCATTCACAAGGGCATCCCACAATGCTTTAAATTTGGCCTCCTCCTGTCCGCAATTAAACTTTTTCCCCTTTGCCGTGAGGAAGTGGTTTTGCTATCGACACAAATCCCGTAACAAATCGTTGATAGTGTGAGGCAAATCCAATTAAAGTCCTCACTTCTCCCACAGAAGTGGGAGTCGGCCATATACGCACACAGCTCGTTTTCTCAGGGTCAGTCGCAATGCCCCACTGGCTGACAATATGTCCCAGATAACGCACCGATTCCCGCAAGAGGTGGCATTTTTCCGGTTTAAATTTGAGGTAAGCTGCTCGCATTTTAATGAATACAGCCCGCAGATGATCCAAATGTTCCTCAACTGTACGGCTGAAGACAATTCTAGATTTGAAGTTTTCGTGACTGCAAGGATCCATACGCTTTGGTTCTTTCGGTAAAGTCACGTAGGTGAAAAAATTAAACAAAAAATAAATTAATTAAATCACGACGTTTCGATTGCCACACAAGCAATCATCATTAGGTGTGACAACCACAGCAAGAAAATGTTTTACTGAAGTGGGAGAGACTGGGCAGGGGGGGGGGGGGCTAGAAGTAAGAGGATGCGGTGGAGGTGCGCGGGGGGGAGGAAGGGGGAGAGAGGGAGAGCAACGCACCGATAACGATTGCAGCCATAACATGATGGTGCTCAAAACAAAAATATAGCCGTACTGCTAAACACTGAGGATGCAATTAACTCGGTAAAAGAGACTAGTACCTGTAAATAACATGGAACAACTATGAACAGTTAAATTTTACTTGGTTAATAACATCTTTCCAATGATTGCTCAATTTGTACCCATCCTCTCGGTTGAAATTATGTCTATGTTTATATATCTGCATAGCTTCATGAACAAATCTTTGATGGTAGCCAGACGGCTTGCAGAGCACGTTGGTCTCGGAGAAAACAATATTATGAGAGCCCACAGCGTTATAGCAATGATCAGCAACGGCAGAGGAATTAGTTCGGCCATGTTTCAGATCTGACTTATGCTCGCGGATACGGTCAGAGACATGACGTTTCGTTTCCCCAATGTAACAATCACCACAGATGCAACTTAGTTTGTAGACTCCAGGGTATTGGAAGTCAGGAATGACATCCTTCACAGATAGGATTAGATCACAGATGTTGTGTATTGTACTGAATCGGACCTGGATCTTGTGTTTGTTGTAAAGCCTGCTATGTATGGTAACGTGATGGTTTTGATCGGCGTCTCAGGGGGTTGTTTCGCCATGGTTGGAGAAACAGCTTCACGGATAATACGGTCCGAGTACCCTTTCATCTTGAGGACGGGTGTACGTGTTCCAGTTCACTGGTTAGGTGGTGTTGGTCAGAAACACAGTGGGTCCTATGGTGCAGAGTTTTGATGAGGGAATTCTTCTGTGCTGGATGGTGGTGGGTTTCAAGTTTTAGATAGGAATCTGTGTGGGTGACTTTCTTGTAAACAAAATGTCCCTAAGAGCCATCAGGCTTCTTCTCAAACATCCAGGAATGGTAGCATACCATCCTTCTCCACTTCCATGGTGATTTTGATGGATGGGTGTATGGAATTGATGTGGTTGAATAATTGGTTCAATGCTGACAGGCCATGTGGCCAAATGACGAAAGTGTCATCCACATATCTCTTTCACAAGGAAGGACGTAGGGTGGATGTCTGGATGGCATCTGTTTCAAATTTCTCCATGAAAACATTCGCTATCACTGGTGATAAGGGGGAACCCATGGGGGTACCTTCATTTTGTTTGTAGAAAGTACCATTCCAGGTGATGTAAATGTTGGTAAGGCAGTGCCTAACCAGAGTAGGAACATCAGGGTTCAGTCCATGTTGGGCTAAATCTTCAATTATTGCTAAGGTGTCAGGCACTGGAACCTTGGTGAACAGAGAAACCACATCAAAGCTGACTGGAAAATCATCTGGGGATAATGAAATGCCCTTTATTAGAGAGACAAGGTGAACTGAATTAAGTACTGCTGAGGTAGTCTTGCCAGTGAATGGAAGCAAGGTATCAGACAGAAAACGGGCCAGCTTGTAGGTAGGTGAGTTGATAGTGGAAACGATGGGCCAAAGTGGTGTGCCTTCTTTATGGATCTTAGGACGACCATAGAATCTGGGTGGTCTGGCAGCAGAATATTTTAGGGAGAGTCGTTTAACTGGTTCGATTAAAGAGGTCGAACTAGTAATGATATTGTTGTTTTTTGTTGTCAGGCTGTTAGTGGGATCTTTGTTGATTTTGGAGTAGCTACCATCAATAGGAGGTCCTGGATGTTGTTGTTGTATGTGGTTAATTCATGATGACAGTGGCATTGCCCTTGTCGGCTGAGAAGATCACTATGTCATCCCTCTTTTTCAATTTTGCGAGTTCCAAACGCTTTGCTGATGTTACTAACGAGTTTCTTAGCATTTTTAAGGATGGTAGCATTTTCAGCTCTAGCAACATCTGTCGGGATGTGTTTCAAGCCTTTTAGGCCTACATCGACCTGGGAAATTATATCATGCACTGGGATATGTTTGGGGGTGATAGCAAAATTCAACCCTTTGGCTAGTACCGATTTTAGGTTTTCAGAAATTGGGATGCTACTCTGATTGATGACAGTCTTATTAACATCTAACTTTTTCAACTGTGGGTCTGGTGCCTTTTTTGACAAGAGGTTGAATTTAGCAATCAAGTTGGCTTTGCATTTGGTTGACATTTAATTATCAGAGGAGACAGTCATGTTATCTAGATGGTCCCAATCAGAAGTGGAAATTTTTTCTGTTAATGTTAAGTGTGATTGTAAGATAATTTTGTCTAAATTATCGAGTTCAAATCGGAGTAATGTTATTCTCTCTGAGATTAGTGATAGGCTAGATTTAAACAAAATCCGTTTATCGTTCGGTGAAGTGACAGCAGCAGATGTGAGTGGAAATGCGATAGGTATTACCTTGTTATCGCAGCTGTGATTTCTTGTCCCGTTGTCTGTTAAAAGCTCTAACAGATAATGGAATCCCTCCCCGTAGAGGTGGTTCATTCTAGATTTGAAGTTTTCGTGACTGCAAGGATCTATACTCTTTGGTTCTATTCGTCATGTAGGTGGTCAGAAATGCAGTCGGCTCTATGGTGCAGGGTTTTGATGATGGAATTATTTTGTGCCGGATGGTGGTGGAATTCAGGTTTCAGACAGGAATCTGACCAACACCACCTAACCAGTGAACTGGAACACGTACACCCGGCCCTCAAGATGAATGGGTACTCGGACCGTATTATCCGCAATGCTGTTTCTCCAACCATGGAGAAACAACCCCATGAGACGCCGATCAAAACCATCACGTTACCATACAAAGCAGGCGTTACCAATAAGATTGCCAAAATCTTAAACAAACACAAGATCCAGGTCCGATTCAGCACAGTACACAAAATCCGTGATCTAATCCCATCTGTGAAGGATGTAATTCCTGACTTCCAATACCCTGGAGTCTACAAACTAAGTTGCATCTGTGGTGATTGTTACATTGTGGAAACGAAACGTCATGTCTCTGACCGTATCTGCGAGCAAAAGTCAGATCTGAAACACGGCAGAACTAATTCCTCCGCCGTTGCTGATCATTGCTATAATGCTGTGTGCTCTCATGATATTGTTTTTTTCCGAGACCAAGGTGCTCTGGAAGCTGTCTAGCTACCATAAAAGATTCGTTCATGAAGCTACCTAGATATATAAACAAAGATGTAACTTCAACCGAGAGGATTGGTACAAATTGAGCAATCATCGGAATTTTTTTTTATTAACCAAGTAAAATTGAATCGTTCATAGTTGTCCCATCTTATTTACTGGGTGCTAGTCTATTTTACCGAGTTAATTGCATCCTCAGTGTTTAGCAGTACGGCTATATTTTTGTTTTGAGCGCCATCATCTGTTTTGGCTGCAATCGTTGTCGGTGCTTTGCTCTCACTGTCTCCCCCTTCCTCCCCTCCGCGCACCTCCACCGCATCCTCTTACTTCTAGCCCCGCCCACTCCCCCCCCCCCCTGCCCAGTCTCACATCCCAGTCCTTAGTGCACATGCAACGCTCCCCCTCCCCTTATTCCTTCCCCCCCCCTACCCTTTCTGACTTATATAAACCCCTTAACTCCGGCATCTCTCCCACTTCAGAAAAAAAATTCTTGCTGTGGTTGCCACACCTGATGATGATTGCTTGTGTTGCAATCGAAACGTCGTGATTAAATTAATTTTTATTTCATTTTTTATGTTGTATTTTTTTTTTCACCTACGTGACTTTACCGAAAGAACCAAAGAGGCTGAAGACAATTACATCATCGAGGTAAATGAGACATGAGTCCCAGTTCCATGAGATTCTGGAATGTCGCTGGTGCCAAGTGGAGGCTCATGGGCAGCCGATTTAATTCGAAGAGGCCCTTTGGCGTGCGAAAAGCCGTTTTAGGTTTTGATGCCTCATCCAAGGGTAGTTGCCAAAATCCGGGCAAAAAGTCCAGTGTAGAAAAATATTGTGCCCCCGCTAAGGCATCCAGTGACTCGTCCCTTCGAGGAAGCGGATACTCATCTGCTACGGAGATTTTGTTAAGTTTCTGAAAATCTACACCAAATCTCAAAGAGATATCGTGCTTCTTGACGAGTACAATTGGGGCTCCCCATGGGCTGGTAGATGGGGAAATAATGTCCGCGGCTAACATGTCGTTGACGGCCAACCGGACATGTTCCTTCTCAGCCATGCTGAGGCAAAATGAATTTTGCCGAATGGGATCGGCATCTTCCGTATCAATGTGATGGCTCAATAAATTAGTGCGTCCAATATCAAATTTGCTCTTGCTGAATACGTCGGAGAATTCCCGCAAGAGTGCGCGCAATTTCAACCTTTGGGAATCGGACATTTTACCAGCAGGCGAGCAAAGAGAGTCCAGCCACCGTTCATCAAGGTTCGAATGCGGCCGCGACCGAGGTGTGTTGCCCATGTGGCAACAAGCGAGTTATTGTGGGGCACAGGTGCTGCTTGATCAAGCATGGTACCCTGCGGTATGACCATCGTGCGCAGCCCGGCATTCATCATCTGGATGGAGGGATCTCTATTACTCGCACCGACAAGTTCTAGCCCTCGCACCGCGGTGTTGGAAGGACCCAATATTATACCGTTTACTGTCGCACCCGAATCGATTGGTTTCCGCAGTCGTAAGGGAACCAGCATTTGAGCGCCCTTCTGGGATATGCACCGTACGAGACGCCAGCGCTTGCACCGTAGCGCAGGCCATGCGCAAGCGGGTGGGAGAAGGCAGGAAAGACATATGTCGACCAGAGGGGAGCTCGATGCAACCTTGGTCCACAAGAATTTTGATTGGCATTTTACCTAAGAAATCAGTGCTGAGTAGGCATGGCACAGTGAGGGACGAGGATACCAGAATGGGACCAACCAATTTAATGTCCCCAATACAGACTTAGGCGTTAATTTGGCCAATTATGCCCAATGATCCCCCATTAGCAGCGAAACATGGTACCTCGACGGGAATTAGCGACTGGCATTTCTTAGGCAAAATGTAAAAAATGAGCTCAGAAGTGATGGTTGTGGATGCCTCCGTGTCTACTAGCATGCGAAACGCAACCCCTTTGATAGAGCCAATGATCACGGAGGATCCTGCGGTCATGGCGACGACTCTATGGGTCAACTCCGACCACTGATCCGGTCAGAGCGCATCTGTACTGTCCACAGTGGCGGTGTCCAGCGCTGGTCACGTTGCTGATGACGTGGTGACGTTCGGTTGGTGCAGGCCGAGGGCAGAATTGATATCGTTCTCGCGATGCACGTGGCTTCTGGTGGAAGCGCGTCCATGGGCTGAAGTGACGTCGTTTCCGCGATGCACGTGGCTTCCAGCGGAAGCACGTCCGTGGGTGGAAGTGACATCATCCCCACGATAAGATTGGCTGCCAGCGGAAGCGTCACCGTCTTGGGTGGTAAATTCAAAATATTTGGTGGGAGTTGAAGAGTCGGTGGCAGGAATGGCTACTACTTGCAGGTCCGCTCCCCCCACCTCCGCCGTCGGCACTCCTCTGTGAATTTATTTAAGGATTGAAGCCGCGGCATGCAGGAGGTCAGCGAGGCGGGAGTGCACCGCACGGAGCGCTCTCCCTGAAGACGGCGGGCTCACGGGCGCCTGTGCAGGCTGCATGTTGGCCGTTGGGGTGGCTTCGCCATAGTTTTGGGGTGTCGTCTCCCCTGGAGCAAGTGGAAACAGAATCATCCGCTGCTGGTGGAGGCTCGTCCTTCGCAGCACTTCGCTGCTCACCAGAGAGGCCCGCAATTGGGGCCCCTTGCAGCTGCAACCTTGGAGGGGTTGGAGGGGCAGCGGAAGCAGGTGCCCCCGTCGCCGTGGTAGGTCCACCCGGTGCAGAAATCCCTTTGTCCGGTAGGATCACCATCGGCCCGTCTACAGGAGGCACGACAGGCGCGCTTGCAGGTTGAACAGGCAAGGGCAGTGGCACGTCAGACGCGACAGACACCGGCAAGGCAACGTTAGGAGATGACGCATCGACACGCGGAGCAACGTAGGGTTTTAATCGGGACGTGTGAACGTACCAACGACGCGACCCGACCCGAACTTGTGCGGACTGTGGGCTAGGGACCTCAATCAGCACCACCGGCCCTTGCCAGGGTTTGTGCAACTTAGGGGAGGTCCCCACCGGCACCTGTGGGCAGTGGAGCCAGGCCATGTCCCCGCATGTGGTGCCATCCGGTAAGCCGAGAGCACTCCCGGGATATGCAAATCCCAATCGGTCTGCTTCTCGCTAACCGTATGACAAAGAATGGCCGACAGGGTCCGGTTCAACCGTTCAACCATCCCATCAGTTTGTGGATGGTAGGGAGAGGTCCGAACTTTCTTAGTTCCCAGTGCGTCGCACACATCCCGCAATAGGTTTGAAGAAAAATTTTGCCCTTGGTCCGTAAGCAGCCTTTCCGGTGCCCCCTTGTCCATCACGTACCCGAACAGGAATGCCTCCGTGATAGACGACGCCGACTGGTCGGGCAAAGGCCAAGCCATTGGCCATCGTGAAAGATATTCGACCCCGACCAACAAAAATTTGTTCCCCTGAGCGGACAGGGGAAAGAGCCCCAGAATGTCCAACGCCACCAATTCGTTAACCCGCGTCACTTTAATCGACTGCACTGGGGGAACATACGGTTGTTTGGGCGGCTTCCGCCGGACACAGTCGGAGCTCGCCCGAATGTGCCCGACGACATCAGTCGTCATGCCGTACCAAGAATAATCACGTTGCAACGTCAACAAGGTTTTCTGCACCCCGAGATGTAACAACTTCTCAGCGTGCAGAATCCGAATCAACTTGTATCGCAACGACGACGGCACAACAAGGCACCAGCAACCCTTGCAAGTCCTCTCTCCACATCAACAACCCGTCATGGAGAGCTGCCCCCGGCATCCCATCAGATGACGGACACCCCTTCGACTTTGCAGCCTGACTCCGCAAGGCCCCAAGCGAGTCATCGAGCAATTGTTCACGAACCCACACGGAACACGGCAAATTCAAAACCCCGTCAGCCGGTTCTGGACACGTGGAAGCCGCGGGCTTCTCCACATCGGACATAACAGGCCGCGGGGGCTGTGGAACCCGCGTACACCTATTTGTGCCAGAGGCACACGCGCAGGTGGACCCCTGCGGCAGTCGGGAGAGCGTGTCCTCATTAGCGTGACGCGAGCCCTTACGGTTTTGAACATCAAACGAGAACTCCTGCAAAGTTTCCAGCCATCGTGCCAGCTGGCCAGATGGCTGGTCAACTTTCAGGGAGTATTGAAAAGCCGCATGCAAAAGGTGACACTTCTTGGGTTTAAATTTCAAATTGGCAGAACGCACCCTAGCAAAACCAGCATCCAATCTCTGAAGATGCTCATCAAACGTGCGGCTGAAAACAATGACGTCGTCTAAATATATCAGGCACGTGTCCCACTGCAGGCCGATCAACACGAGTTCCATCAACCTTTGGAATGTAGCAGAGGCGGCGTTCAAACCCATGGGGAGACAATTAAACTGAAACAGGCCCTGCGGCGTACAGAAAGCCGTATTTTCCCTCGACGATTCGTCCAGGGGGAGCTGCCAGAACCCTGAGGAGAGGTCGAGAGTCGAAAAAAATTTCGCCCCAGACAAGGCATTGAGGGAATCATCCATACGTGGCAGGGGGTAAGCATCTGCAACCGACACTTTGTTTAACCTCCAAAAATCAACATAAAATCGCAGGCTACCATCGTTCTTCTTCACCAGGACCACCGGAGCACCCCATGGGCTGTTGGATGGAGAGACAATGTCGGCGGCCAGCATATCATCTACTGCGCCGCGGACGTGATCCCTTTCCGCTGGGCTCAATCGATGCAGATTCATACGAATGGGACTAGCATCCCCGGTATCAATGTGATGGGAGAGCAGCGAGGTGTGTCCCAGATCGAAATCATCTTTGCTAAAGACGTCGGAATATTTGGCCATCAGCGCGCAAAACGCGGACTGCTGGTACGTAGTCAGGGACGGGTTTTCCTGACACAACCCGATGATCCATCGATCGTCCTGCGACGTAGAAGCCGAAACCCCCGCTATGAGACCCTGGCGATCCTCATCATCATGGGCCATGAAAGCAGTCATGGCATGGGCCAAGACCGTACCAGCCGGCACCACAACATTGTCCGCGCCTCCGTTTAACACTTGCAAAAACGGAGGCTGACCCGGCCGAACAATCGTCCGGGCTGCGACCAGCACCAAGCCGCCCGTAACAGCATTGGACGGTGACAACAACACACCCGCCGCCCCCTCAACCCCAGGCATGGGTTTCCGATAGCGCAGCGGAATGAGCATCTGCGAGCCCGGTGGAATATCGACCGAAACGTCAGACAGCGCCTGCACCGGGAGGTCCGGGGTGGACCGGCCCCACGGCAACGGCAAAAAAAAAAATCTTACGGCCCGCCGGTAACTCAATGCAACCCTGATCGAGCCTTATCTGAATCGGCATCTTTGCCAGGAAATCGGTCCCCAATAAGCAAGGCACAGCGAGGGACCTGGAGATCAACACTGTCCCCGAAGCCAACACATCCCCAACGGAAATGCGTGCTTCCACCTGACCCATGATGCCCATACTCCCCCCGTTAGCGGCAACACACGCATCGAAAACCGGATGTACCCGCGACGGCGGAATGTATAGGAGATGGAAAATAACATCCGAGATGATAGTGGCGGACACGCCCGAATAAACTAAAATGCGCACGTCAATCCCCTGTATAGAGCCCGGCACGGTCGAAGACCCAGTGGCGGCCGCAACGACTCTGCGAGCCAGTTTCCGCCACTGCGTCATCGTCCGACGCGGATCACTTAGAGTCCCCCCGTTAGAACAGGCACCCGGAACGCACTCCGTCAATGATGAATGAGATGAGAGGCCTTGCCGGGTGTCTGATGCGTACCGACTTGCCTGACACGGGTCACCGTCCGACGTCGATGGCGCGTCCTTGGTCGGGGACTCCGGGCAAAGAGGTGGACGAGGGCGACTCCAGCAGTCACGCGCAAAATGTCCGAGACGTCCACAGCGATAACACGCCATGTCGGCTCGTCGCCCAGCTCCCCCGGCGTCCTGGCGATCTGCCGACGAGGGCCCCGAGCGCGACACCGCTGGGCCGCCAGGCCCAGCATCGTCCGGGACGAAAACGGCCTTCGACGGTGTCCAACCAACGGCCTTCCCCTCCATGGTCGCACCGCCCGTCCAGGCGGCCATCTGTGCCCAACGGCGCAAGTTAAACTGCGCGTCGAGGCACTTGGCAGCCAACCGGAAGGTCAGCTGCTCATGGCCGTACACGGGCAGTCGAATGCCCAGGTCCTTGGACAGTTCCAACATCTTCCCCAGTATCAAGGGCTCCAACAAGTCGGGCTCGGTCTCGGGATACACGGCCATGGCCAGCGCAATCACAGCGCCACGGAAGGCCACAGGTGATTCCTCCGGTGCCCGTTGTCTTTGGACAAATCTACGGTGTGCGTCGTCTGGAGGCTCGTATGCTTCCGCCATCTCGTTGAAAGCCCCTTTCAGCATCGCCTTCTTCGCAGCCATGATGGAGCGGAAACATTTTAAGAACTTGTCATTGAGGAGCGTTGGCAGAACCTCCAAGGCCTCTGCATCCGTCCACTTGGCGGAGCGTACAGCCGATTCAAAGCGCCAAGCGAATGTGCTCCAATCCCCTCCGACAGTAAATTTTTTAATAGTCGTCAGACGGTGGCTGCGAGTCCCCCGCTGCTGTCACCCGAAGCGGGCGCCCCACGTGGCGGTGACAAGATGGCGGCTTCCTGCCAGTCAGTCGTGGCTGCGCCCAAGATGGCGGATGTCTCAGCTGCACCCGAAGTTTCCCCCTGGAGAGGCCCGACGTGTGGTTGTCCCGGCATCGTCGCTGGCGCGACCAGGGTGACCAAGTCCAGCAAAACGGCCCGTAACGAATCAATTTGCTCCGCTACGAGCCGCCAGCCGTCCTCGGTGCCCGAAGACGCAGGCGGCCCGGCTCCCACGACAACATCTTGTACACCTGTCGTGTCGCTCGCCGCCGTCCCGCCCGCACCCTCCGTGTTCGGGACTGCCACCGCTGGAGGAAGGTCCTTGTCGTCCTCTGAAGAAGGCGTAGGTTGATTTTTCTAATTGAGATGTTTTGACATCTCAAATCACTTCTGACCCCAATGTAATAAAGGACTTCGTCACACACTGCTGGTCTACGTTGCACTTTATTTAGCTTCTTGCTCACACCCCGCTGGTCCCGACAGTGGACCAGCGTCTCCTCACGCACGCCCCGCATGCGCTCCCTCGTCAGTCCTTCTGCTCCCCCACACCGCACACCACTGGCTGACGGTGTGCCGAAGCTCCTCCAGCCACGTGGCTGATGGCGCGGATCCCCTCCGGCCACCCAACGTGGTCCAGCCTCTTGACTCCAACAACTGACCTGGAGCCCTTCCGGGCTCCCACCTATATCCCCTTTACCACGTGATCCTGTCTCCTCCCCTTCCGGACCGTCAGATCCGGCCTTCCCATAGCGCCCTTCTGGCTCCACCCCCGTTCACCTCGCTTCCGATTGGACCCGAGGTGAACGGCGGGCCCTCCCATATGCTCCCATACTGGGCTCCGCCCCCCAATACCCCGGGCCGTATGATTGGACCAGAGGCCAGCAGCGAACCCCGTATACGCTCGCATTACACTTTGACAACAGAAACATTAAGTAAGAGGCGACCGACCAATGCACACACAAAGGAGGTGAAGGTTACATAAGCATTGACTTGAGAGTGGCTTGATAGAGCTTGGTGGTTACTATCAATGTGTTTTCATCATTCAGCTTCTTTAGAGCCTTGGCTTCATGCATATTTTGTAATGTGAGCCATTGAGATGTTTTCTCACTGATTCCTTGCCGGCTACATTGACGGCACAGGTGATGCACCCATGCTGTACATTTCAGAGATCCTTTTTCTCTCTCTCTGCATGCGAAAATCCTTCGCTGTTTAAACAATGATACATTTTATTCGACGTACTGGCTTGATTCGCCAAGGTGCAGCCTGAAAACCCCAAAACTCGGTCGAGTGGATTATTTGCGCTGGTGGTTCAAGCACTGCCACTTCCCTAGTCAATACTCTGGGCTTATTACCCATACCTACTTACTTCCCTGCCATATGTGCCAGTGCCTGGTGCATTCTTGAAATTGCACTGAGACATAAAGAGGAATACATGTGTGGCGAGTTACTTCTGAGACACTAATAATAGGAGGCAACACACGTTATTTATACACTTTAACACGTGTTCATGCACGGGATAACTATAAACGGGTCAGAGCAGCCGGCACACTGCCTGACCCACGACGCTGAGTGGCAGCCACATGTGATGCGTGTGGGTGTTTCAGCTCAGTTATTATACTGACTTCTTGGATTTTAATATGATTTATTGTTTGGCATAGTTTCAAGAAAAACCTTGCATCCATTTGGTAAATTTCCATGTACAATTTTTGTTCATCTTACTGATGAGCTGAAACAATAATAATTGGCATCTTTACATGATTATACAAGTGACAATTTATGGGAGGGTCTTGTAACATTGCGTGGTCTAAACCAAACATCAACTATGAATTGGTAGTGAAGATGTTTTTGTGTACGTGTGTTTTACAGTCAAGTATCGGATGTTTCCAATGAATCAAAAGATGTCACCAATTCTAGGTTCGCAGTCAGTGACGGTGGATATCGTGGTATGTATTTATCTTTTTGTGGTTTTCAGCTTTGAATGCTTTTGAACATACATTGACCATTATGACTTCCTGAATTTTCCTGACAATACTCGAGGTAGTCAAATGACACGTCGTATTTAATTGCTGCTAATTTTTGTTATTGTTCTTCACCTTATATTAAATGCTTGTCCACGTGAACTTCTGGTGACCTCAGCCTGAGTGAGCACCACTTAGAGAGACCTCTACAGCCCTATCCACGTATCCATAAAATATTTGTGAACTAAATTACCTGGTTTCAGTTGTATTCTTTTCCTTATCTGTTATTTCAAGCTTGAATCTTAAGGCCAAATCTAGGATCATTAGACCCCTCTCGCTTGCCCCCTTATTTTTTTGCTTCATCTACTTCGAGCCCTCGATGGACCAAAACTATGACCGACTGAAAACTCAGCCTTCTCCACGTAGCTAATGGCGGACAGAGCTCTGGGCAAGAAAGAAAAAGCGACCTTTCCACTTCCTTCCCCACACAAAGTCAGATCCGACGAACTCGCCAAATAGGTCCTGCAACTTCTTCAGAAACTGCAGCTGAAAATATACCAAATCCGGGAGAAAGCTAAAAAAACTCCATCCTCCCTGGTGTCCTTAACGACAAGATGAGTGGCGAAGCAAGAGGCAATCACGATGCCCCTTCAATCCATTGTGGAGCGATCTGAACTGGAAACATGAGGGGAAGCTCAGGGAGCTGGATGAAGCATATAACAAGCTGCAGGCCAAGAACAGGGAGAACCAACTGAAGGCTATGGCCTCCCCGAGGGCATTCAAGGCAGTACTCCACATGGTGCCCTCTCCTTCATCCAGAAGCATCACCCTTCGGGACCCTGAAATTCCAGACCCCCTGCCTATGTCACCAAACATAATTGTGTAGGCGTACATAATTTTAAAGAAGTAGGGCTACGTGGCTATGGAGACCAACAACCCCAGGCCTCACCCGTTGCTGATTCTCTTCTCAAATAGACAAGGGTAGCCGAGGTGCTAAGATTGGCAAGGTGGACGAAGGGAAAGGCCACCCTAATGCAGGGAAATCATGTCTTCAATGCCCCAAACTTAAAACCGGCCAACTTGAAGAGAAGCCTGCTGCTCACCCTGCATAGGAATTTGGTGAACAGGGAGTGAGTCCGATCCGAGCTGCTCTTCGCTGCCAAGTTGAGGATCCACATTGCGAGGATAATGGGATTTTATGACCCTGGAGGAGGCTATGCAGTGCAAGGATATGCAAGAGGTTTTGTAGGAGCCCGTGATGCGTGGTGAACAAAGATGGTGAACGACCCCTCCTCTGCAAGAGACTGTGTTTCAGGGCCCACCCCCAACCCTCTCCTCCCGCCCCTCCCCCCGTCTCCCCCCACCTAACATGTGCCCTGCACTACCCTCTATCTCAACCTATACTCTTTTAGCAGTCATTCCTCTCCGAGTCACTTTCACCTGCTTTGATCCTCTCCATTCTCTATGCAAACCCCCGCGTCCCCCCCACCCTGCTCTCGCCCCCGCCACACCCCCTGTCCTCTAGCAATACACCATACCACTTTAATAATTAAGCAATTAATGACGAAATAAAAATAATTATCTCTTTGCGCCAGTGAACTATAGCTTGTTCTCTGTTGGTATCAGCACCTACTAAACACTGATACATAAGAACTGCAATAGCCCTGCTAACGATAATTACATAAATAGCGCAGTGATTACTCTATACAACAGCACCACACCCGCTTTCTATGGCCTTACTCTTTATTTTTAACACTAGCGGGAAGTACCCGGCGTTGCCCGGGCAAAATAGACACACACACATCGACTTACACACAAACATCGACTTACACACACGCAGACATCGACCCACACACACACAGACATCGACTTTACACACACATCGACCTAGCCACAAACACCAATGGACTCACACACACACACACATCGACTAAGACACAGACACATGGACTTACACACACACATGGACCCACGCACACACATCGACTTACACACAGACATCGACCCACATAAATACATCGACCCACATACACACATGGACTCACACACACACACATCGACGTACACACACACACACATTGACTTACACACACATGGATACACACACACACATCGACTTACACACATACATTGGCTTAGACACACGTTATTATAAAAAAAAGAATAGTTTATTGTAAAATATTAGTTGTCTACACACACACACCAATCACACACATTGACTAACACAAACACACACACATCGAATCACGCACATACACAGCGACTTGCACACACACAAACATCGACTTATATACACACACACAGACGTATACACACACGCATGGACGCACACACAACCACATCGACTTACACACAAACATTTACTGGCACACACACACATATTGACTGACTCACTCACACATCGACTTGCACACACACACCAACTTATACACACACACACGGACGTACACACACATTGACTCATACACTCACATACAGACTCACACACATATCGACCTACACACACATATCGACTAAGACACACACACATGGACTTACACACACACATGGACCCACACATACATATGGACTTATACACACATGCATCGACTCACACACACACGTACATAGACTCACACACACATCGACCTACACACACACATGAACTTACACACACAGACATATCGACTAACACACACATCGACACACACACACACGCATCGACTTACACACTCACATATCGACTAAGACGCACACACATGGACCCACACATACATATGGACTTATACACAGACGCATCGACTCACACACACACACGTACATAGACTCACACACACATCGACCTACACACACACATATGAACTTACACACACAGACATATCGACTAACAACAACAACAACAACCGCCATTCGCCACTAAGTGGCGGTGACGTCACCACGACGCTTGTGCCAGGCCATGTGCACCTTGAGGCCACGTGAAGTGTCGAACGCCCGCTGGCAGGAGGTCACGGGGCAGACCCAGGTGCCACGGGTCGACTGACCGAGATGACCGAGATGACTGGCTGATGCACCACCTGTGCCCCCTACTGTACCAACATGCTGTGTTTTAGCCACCCGGCGCTCCGCTCGTTGTTGTGAGCGTCGCTCCTCCGCCCTCCGTTGTTGTTGGAGGGCGACTGTCTCCAACTGCCCAGTAGCGTCCTTTACGAGCCTCCTCCACTGAGGCCGATCTTGACACCGCTGGTACCAGTCATCGGCAAGTCCACTCAGCTCCACGTCCTCCTGTACCACATCACTCCATCTCTTCTCTAGCCCGTGCCGCGCCCGTTTAGCCCCCTTGATCCGGCCGAACAAAAGCTGTTTAGGCATGCGGTGGCTGGGCATGCAGGCTACATGACCCAGCCAACGCAGCCTTGCCTGCCGGAGGAGCTCACTGATGGGACTTTGCCCAGATCTTTCAAGGACTTGTGAGCTCCTCACACAATCCAGCCTGGTTAAACCCAGGATGGATCGTAGGCAGGCCAGCCTAAATGTTTCCAACCGGCGAAGATGCTCCATTAGGGGGGTCCACGTTTCGCAAGCGTAGAGAAGGGAGGGAATGACCGTGGCCGAGAAGACCTGAAGCTTCGTGCGGAGCGACAGACCAGATAGCTTCACACAGCGTTATGCAACCGATGAAAAGATATTGCTGCTCGACTGATTCGGAGTGAGACCTCTGCTGATAAACTGGAGCCGGTCATAAGCACACTGCCCAGGTATGGGAAACTCTCCACTCTCTCCACACCTGCCCCATCACAAATTGGGAGTTGTGTGGGTGGAGTGTCCGATGGTACAAAATACCCAGGCAGGTGCTTAGTTTTGGTGGGGCTGATGGTAAGGCTCCACCTCTTAGTGGCACGCTCCAGTCTCAGCAGCAGCGTCTCCAACTCCTCTTCTGAATGAGCAGCTATTACCAAATCATCGGCATACATAACGTGGTTGACCAATAGGGAGCCATCTTCTTGGTTTTTTTCGGTAAAGTCACGTAGAAGGGAAGTAATAAAATAGTAAAAATAAAACATAATAAAATGAAACAATTCTCACGACGTGTCGGCCACAACGCAAGCAGCCGTCATCAGGTGAAGAATGAGACACTTCAAGCTAGGAACTTACATATAAGCTGGGTTGGGGGTGGTAGAAGAGCGCCTTAACAAAAAGAATGTGCATATCAAGATGAGTTTAGCATATACATGGGAAATGCGCAGGGGGCGGGGGGGCTTCAAAGTCATACCATGCCCACGCACTATGCAGGATCAAGAGCACCAAGGGGGGGTACAGGGATTAGCATTAACAAAGGAAAGGAATGCCAATGATATGTAGCTGCAGTAACTAAACAACACCGTAGAAAACTAAGGTATAAACTACATACAAAGACTAAAATATAAACTGCATAGCACCATCAGTATACTTACTATACTCTACAATAAGCTGAGTTACTAACAGCAAGTAATACATTACAATACTACGTCGTAAAAGTTATATAATATGCTTCCATCTAAACTTTATTCTCTTACATCAACCGAGCATATACCGTACTATATACTGCCATAGATAAACCCAACATTAAATTATATACTGTATTGCAATAAACCACATTTCAACATAACACTATGTATTATTCTACCTACCCTAATGTGTATCAAAATGGTTTATTACGTCCTTCCAATGATTGCTAAGCCAGAATCCATCTTCTCGATTAAAATTGTCTCTGTGTTTGTATATGTGGATCGCCTCATGAACGAATCTCTCATGATAGCCAGGTGGCTTGCAGAGAACCTCTGTCTTGGAGAAGTCAATGTCATGTGAGCCCACTGAGTTGTAACAGTGATCTGCCACGGCTGAGGTGTTTGTCCTACCGTGTTTCAGGTCAGCTTTATGTTCACGGATGCGGTCCGAGACATGTCGTTTGGTTTGTCCAATGTAACTGCTACCACAGAGGCAACTTAGTTTGTAGACACCAGGGTGCTGTATGTCTGGAACCACATCTTTTACAGACGGTACCAGATCACGGATTTTATGTACTGTGTTGAATCGGACCTGGATCTTGTGTTTAATCAGGATTTTGGAGATCTTTTTTATGACCCCAGCAATGTAAGGTAAGGTGATGGTCTTGAAAGGCTCCTCAACAGGATCCTTCTTGATGGTTGGCTTTGCGGATTGTGTAGTCGGAGTAACCATTAGCCTTAAGAGCTTGGCGTATGTGTTTGAGTTCACTGGAAATGTGTTCATGGTCGGATATGCATTGGGCTCTATGATATAGAGTCTTGATGAGGGAATTCTTCTGGGATGGATGGTGGTGGGAATCCGGTTTTAGATAAGCGTCCGTATGGGTGGATTTCCTGTAGACAGAGTGGCTCATTGAACCATCAGGTCTCCTTTTGATTAGGACATCCAAAAAGGGTAGCTTGCCATCTTTTTCGACTTCCATGGTGAATCTGATGGCTGGGTGTATGGAATTGATGTGGTCAAGAAATTGGTGTAGAGCAGGCCGGCCATGTGGCCAGATGACAAAAGTGTCGTCTACGTAACTCTTCCATAAGGTCGGGCGTAGAGTGGCAGTCTGGATGGCGTCCGTCTCAAATTTCTCCATGAAGATGTTAGCTACAACCGGAGATAGGGGGGAGCCCATTGGGGTGCCTTCAATTTGCTTGTAGAAAGTTTTATTCCAGGTGAAGTATGTATTGGTTAAGCAGTGTCTCACCAGGGGGGGTACCCCAGCATTCAGTCCCTGATGAACCAATTCTTCAATGATTGCGATGGTGTCAGGTACAGGAACCTTGGTGAATAAGGAAACCACATCAAAACTGTCAAGCAGGTCGTCTGGGGACAGGGCAATCCCCTTGATTGTCGATACCAGGTCAGTAGAGTTTAGTACCGCAGAGGTGGTTTTTCCAGTGAAAGGCCGTAGGATTTCAGACAAAAAACGAGCCAATTTATAGGTGGGGGAGTTGATAGTAGAGACAATGGGACGAAGAGGTGTATCTTCTTTATGTATCTTTGGTAAGCCGTATAATCTTGGTGGCCTGGCTGCAGAAGGTTTCAACGAGAACTGTTTGGTCTGATCAAATAAAGCGGTTGAATCAGAAATGATATTGTTGGTTTTAGTGACAAGGCTGTTGGTGGGGTCTCTTTTTATTTTTGTATAGCTACCATCGTTGAGTAGTTCTTGAATTTTGTTGTTGTATTCTATTTTGTCCATGATGACAGTGGCATTGCCTTTGTCGGCTGAGAGGATGACAATGTCATCCCTCTTTTTTAATTGAGCTAATTCAAAACGCTCATCTTTGCTGATGTTGCTAGCTGGCATCTTGGCGTTTTTGAGGGTTGCAGAGACAATAGGGAGCCATCCCTTGATCGCACCCGGGCGTCGATCAGCCTCCCATTATATCTGTACCAAATGGAAATTCCCCCGGTACAGCTATTGAAGGCTTCACGAACTACGCAGTCGAAATAGATGTTAAATAATGTGGGAGCCAGAGGACATCTCTGTCGCACCCCAAGGTGTACAGGGAAAGGCTCTGACTCCCGGCCACGTAGTTTTACCCGGGCCCGCTCACCATCATGAAGGTCCTTAATGATCGTGAGCAGAGGGTCAGGGACTCCGAAAGCACGAAGAACAACCCAGAGCCCAGTCCTACTGATGGTATCATAGGCCTTGACCAGGTCAATAAAGCAGAGATGTAGGTCTTTTTGGAATTCCCTACACCTCTGCTGTAGCAGACGGACAGAAAATATGTCATCTGTGCAGGACCGCCCTTTCCTGAAACCGCATTGGGGCTCCGCAAGCCTCTCCTCAGCGTGCCTGGCAGGGCGATGTTGAATAATCCTTGCCAGGACCTTACCCAACACACTGAGGAGTGAGATGCCCCTGTAGTTGTTACAGTCGGTACGGTCCCCCTTCTTAAAGAGGGGGCCCACCAGGGAATCCTTCCAGTCCTGCGGAACCCGTCCAGTGGTCCAGACTGTTGCTATGATGTCATATAGGGCAGTCTGTGCACAAACGCCACCCTCCTTCAGCATTTCGCTTGGGAGATCATCTCTGCCCGGTGCCTTCCCTGGTCTCAGACTCCGGTTCGTCCTCAGTACTTCCTCAACAGCTGGCACCTCAGCCAGCCACTCACAGGGGGTGACCTCTTCCAATATTTGAGGCACCGCAGCCTCAGCAGGGTTATCCCCACTTTGTGCCATGATGTTTTCCTGGCTGAGAGATTTTCCCTCCCCCAGGACCTCACAGAAATGCTCAGCAAATCTGCAAACCTGTTCCTGGGGGTCGGAGATTGGATCACCGTTTTTTCCTCTAATGATGGTAATAGGTGTGGCGCTGCAGGTTACTTTTTTATGGAGTTAAATAGTGATTTGTGATCGCGGGCCACTGAGGCAGACTCCATCTCCTCAGCAACCCGCGACCACCACCCATCCTTACAGCGCCTTACGGCTCTCCGAACCTCCGAGCGAAGGCTGCGGTAAACCTCCTCATTCTCTGACGTGGGATGCTGTAGGCGATGAGAGTGGGCCTGTCGCTTTTTCTCAATTAACCTGAACACCTCCTCTGTCAGCCAGGGTTTCTGGGGAGGTCTGGACCGCGTACCCAAAGCAGCCATTGCAGCTGCATGAGTCACAGTCTTAAACCTCGCCCATTTACCCTCGACATCAGGTGGAGTGGGGGACGATGCCAACCCCAGCTGCAAGCGCTGATGAAATTCTCGCTTGCAACTTTCATCAGCTAACTGAGACCAGGCCACTTTTGGTTGGAATGGGATCCTGGGTGTACACCCACCACCGGAGTGGAAGAATGGCAGGCGCATCTTACAGATGACTAGTCGATGGTCAGAGGGCAGATCAGCTCCACGGTAGGTCCTGGTGTCAAGGACATGGACTCGCATCCGCTGGTCCGTCACTATGTAGTCCAGCAGATGTTCTTGCTTGGACCCGGCATGCATCCATGATGTTGTGTGGATGCGCCGATGCCGGAAGAGCGTGTTGGTAATTACAAGCCCATGGGCTGCACAAAAATCTAGCAGCCTCCTACCATTATTATTGAGCTGATCTGGCCCATGCCTTCCAATCACTCCAGACCAGGTGCCAACATCATGACCAACTCGGGCATTGAAGTCACCCAACAAGATGACTCTGTCCCGAGTGGCCACTTTAGCCAGCACCTGTGACAGGAGGTCATAGAAAGCGTCTGACTCATCGGCTTTGCCTGCATCCCTCCACGGATGTTCGTCTTCGGTGGGGGCATAAGTAACCACGACCACCACTCCTCGCCTCTGGTTGATGGGAAGGCGAGCCCAAAGTATCCTGGGGCTTACAGCTTCCCACACCTCACCGCCACGCTCCCACGCCCCCTTCATTCTTTTGTTCAGAAGAAGAGCCACACCCTGTTGTTTGGCAGTCTCCTGCCTCGAGTAGAGGACTATCCACCCCTCATGGTGGCAGGAGCCAGAACCGGTCCACCGGACCTCCTGAATGCCACAGAGATCCAGGCGGTACCGGTCCAGCTCCCGACAGAGGAGTGGCAGCCTCTCCTCCGTAGTGAGCGTTCGAACATTCCACGTGGCCATCCGCAATGGTTTTTCGTTGTTTCTGGAGGAGCCCCGAGGGTGAAAATTCAATCTCCTGGCTCCGCCAAATGGGGTTTGGCCAGGAGACGTCATTAAAGCCTGACCCCCCGGGGCCTCCGGCACAAGCTTATTAGTTACAGGTTTATGTTTGATTCGTGGGTTTGTGGTAATAAATTGAAGGTGGAGGGGTTAACAGCCCCTCGCACCCGTCCAGAGCCCCCATTTAGCCACTGTGGTGGTCACAGACGCCATGAGGGGAGAGGCCAATGGGCATTGGCCCTCCCCCCACAGCACTGCCCACGACAGTGTTGCCCGTCCGGCACCGCGAGGAGGTAGGAGGTTGTTTTGCCGGACATATCGACTAACACACACATCGACACACACACGCATCGACTTACACACTCACATATCGACACACACATAGACTCACACACATATGAAACTACACACACACAAAATATTGATTTACGCACGCACACATATGGACTAACACACACATACACGGACTCAGACACACACACAGATCGACCCACGCACACACATCGACTTACACACACACATCGATGTGCACACACACATGGACTCACACACACATGGACTTACACACACACACGGACTTAAACACACACATACATATGTAATATGAAGAGATGTACCTGGGAGGTAACTGGGCCATAGTGATAGGCTCTGCCGGCCTCAGCCCGCAGCCAATGGGACGTCGAGCCAGGGGCGTAGCCTGTGGCTGCATGGCAACATCTGGAAGGTTCCAGGGGGTGAGGCTGATGATTGGCTGCATGGTATCACGTGGGCCAGGTGTTATAAGGGGTGGAGAGAGACAGCTCCGGGTCAGTGTGGAGAGGGGCTGAGGAGGGACCACGTCTGTGTCACCGGCACGCCAGCGACCACGTGGCGGGCTGGAGGCTGTCTCCGACACACACCGTCAACCAGTGGTGTGGGAAAGCGAGGCAGCCAGCGGACGCCACGCTCAGGGAATGGAGTAACGGGGAAAAGAGGAACCCAGCGTGTGAGGGAGCTGTGAATGAGGAACGAATAAAGAAAAGACAAAAGACACGGTCTCATCTGGAGCGGATTTATTACACATAGAGTCACACACACATCGACCTACACACACATATGGACTTAAACACACACACATATAGACTAACACACACATGGACTTACACACACACATCGACTGACACACACACATCGACTTAAACACACACCGCACACACAGACGTACACAAACACAGCGACTGTCACACACACACATTAACTCACACTCACATTAATGCACACACAGACGGACTCGCACAGACCCAACGCACACACATATATGGACTCACATGCACACATGTATGTGACTTTAGTGAAAGAAGCAAGGGAGAGGCGAAATGCACGCGTGTATAATAAGTAAGTAATTAGGAGTGACTACGAGGGTGTTCCGCCATTTTGGTGCAAACATTTGCTGCGAGCAAGAGCGGCAAATAAATGAAAGTCAACTAATACAAAATGAACCTAACCTATCTGTAACTATGAGCAGATGCGCACCAATCAAGCGTTATTGACATAACATCACTGCTCAACCCCTGCACTGAGGGGGCAAGTGTAAATATAATAGAATGAAGACGTAATAGCAATGAGTACATTTATTGGTTTGCCCCTGCTCAGTAAGTGATATTACGTGGCTGGTTATGCCTCAAGAATAAAAAAAGGCTATTCTTCACCTTTTTGGGAGCAGTACAGTGATATTTAGAAATATACCTATTTTCAAAGAAAAAACGTTTGCATAAGTACTCTTTGGTTCTTTCGGTAAAGTCACGTAGGTATAAAATAAAATAGATTAAATCACGACGTATCGGGCGCAACACAAGCGTCCATCATCAGGTGGGACAACCACAGCAATAAACAATTGCTAAAGTGGGCAAAAGGGCTGCTGTAACAGGAAGCTATATAGGTAAGAGAGGGGGGAGGAGCAAGGGGGGAGAGCTAGAGAGGGGGGTGTTGGGGAGGGGAGTGCTGAAGTGAGCGGGGCTGGGAGTGGGAAGCTGAAGAAGCTGGAGATGCGGAAAATGAAGGCAATACCATAAAGCAGTTAAGGTTTTACCTGGTTAATAACATCCTTCCAATGATTGCTCAATTTGCATCCATCTTCTCGGTTGAAGTTATGTCTATGTTTATATATCTGTATGGCTTCATGAAAAAACCTTTGATAGTAGCCCGAAGGTTTGCAGAGTACCTTGGTCTCGGAAAAAACAACATCATTAGAGCCCACAGTGTAATAGCAATGGTCTTCCATGGCGGAGGAATTAGTTCTACCGTGTTTCAGATCTGACTTATGCTTGTGAACACGGTCCGAGATATGTCGTTTCGTTTCCCCAATGTAACACCCACCAGAGGTGCAACTTAGTTTGTAGACTCCAGGATATTGCATGTCAGGAATGACATCCTTGACAGATGGGATTTGATCACGGATTTTGTGTACTGTACTGAATCGGACCTGGATCTTGTGTTTGTTTAAGATTTTGGAAATATTTTTGGTAACGCCTGCTATGTATGGTAACGTGATGGCGTCTCAGGGGGTTGTTCGTCCATGGTTGGAGAAACAGCTTTGCAAATAATGCTGTCCGAGTACCCATTCATCTTGAGGGCCTGGTGTACATGTTCCAGTTCACTGGATAGGTGGCGTTGGTCAGAAATGCAGTGGGCCCTATGGTGTAGTGTTTTGATGAGGGAATTCTTCTGTGCCGGATGGTGGTGGGAATCAGGTTTCAGATAGGAATCTGTGTGGGTGGCTTTCCTGTAGACAGAATGTTCCAACCGAGAAGATGGATACAAATTGAGCAATTATTGGAAGGCTGTTATTAACCAGGTAAAACCTTAACTGTTTATGGTTGTTCCATCATATCTGCCGGGTACTAGTCTATTTTTCCGAGTTAATTTCCCCCCGCATCCCCATCGTTCCCAGCCTCCCACTTCCAGCCCCACTTTCTCCCCCCCCCCAGCTTCACGTCCTCTCTCCCCTTAGTGTCACGCAGCGCCCCCCCCAGCCCCCTACCAACAACCCCCCCCCCTCTCTCTCTCTCTCTCTCTCCCCTTGCTCCTCCCATCTTTTCTTACCTATATAACCTCTTGCCACGGCAGCTCTCTCGCCCACTGCATTGTCATTGTTGCTGTCATTGGCATTGCTGCTACATTGGCATTGTTGCTGCATTCGCATTGTTGCTGCATTGGCATTGTTGCTGCATTAGCATTGTTGCTGCATTGGCAATGTTGCTACATTGGCACTCGTGCACCGCCCATGCTCCTGGTGCTGTTGATACACTTGGGCTACGCACATCCCCGAACCATTATTAACAGTTTGCCTTTAGAGGCTCACGTGACTTTACCGAAAGAACCAAAGAGTAACTATAGGCCTATTTCCTTGTTGAATTCAGATTATAATTTTCTCACAAAAATTCTGGCAAACAGACTTGAGAACATTCTTCCTTCACTCATAGGTTTTGTCAGAAATAGGGACTCGTCAGACAATATCAGAATCCTAATAAATGCAATTGACATCGCCACTAAGATAAAACTCACTGCCTATGCCCTGATACTAGATGGGAACAAGGCATTTCACAGAGACGAGTGGGGCTTCCTATTTTGGGTAACGGAAAAGTTTGGCTTACCCTCCGCATTATTAAATATATGCAAGCTCCTTTACGCTAACCTCTTTGCTGTGTTAGTAATCAATGGACTGGTCTCCCCAAGCTTCCCCCTAGGCAGGCAGGGCTGCCCCCTATCACCCCTCCTTTTTACTTTGGTAATTGAATTATGAGCAATAATCATCAGGGCTAGCTGAAATGTGGTTGGAGTATGCAAAGGGGCAAGTGACAATCAAATTAAACTATATGCGGAATACGGTGAAGCCTCAGGTGATAAACTAAACTCGGCGAAGCCAGAGCTGATGCCTCTCTCCCCAATCTTCGCCAAACCTCATGATGAACTTTTGCCAATCAGATGATGTCCAACCCAGATCAATTACCTAGGTGTCAAAATACCCTCTTCGCTCCCCACTCTCTTCTCGAGAACATTCTAACTTTTTTACAGAAATCACGACATCACTTTCCGTGTGGAAGGACACCCCCTCTCCCTTTTAACCGTGCCGACCTGGTGAAAATGATGATTCTGCCGAAACTCCTCTATCACCTGTGAAATGTCTCTACCTGCATCCCTAAAGCCTTCTACAAAACCTTTCACTCGCGAACCATGTAATTTGTCTGCAACTATAAGATGGTGAGAATTGATTTTTACTCGCTTACACTAACCAAGAAGGAGGGAGGCCTCGCCCTTCCAGACTCTTCTCAAATACCGCTGATCAATCACCCTTCTTAATGTCAAACACTGTATAAATCTAGAAATGAAGGGTTCGTAGAAGGAATGGGAAGAAAGTTATGTTAGCCCCTGGACTCTCACTGGAATTGCTTTCACCCCAGCCACAGACAGAACATGGGGTCCTAAACCATTGTGGACATTAACTGCCACCTTATGAATCTGCAGGGACAAACAAGTCCTGATCCCCTCCACCTTTCATAAAGGGGGGGGGGGCGGGATTTGGGTAGAGAACAATTAGAAAGTTGCGTGGAATTCCTGCCCATAGCGGCCAGTTTGTTTGTGGAATGTGCACATTCAGTTTGTTTGTAGAATGTGCACATTCTACAAACAAACTAAAGGCACCCCAATGGGTTCTCCCTTATCTCCAGTTGTGGCCAACATCTCCATGAAAAAAATTGAGACGGACGCCATCCAGGCATCCACTCTACGCCCGTCCTTGTGGAAGTGGTACGTGGATGACACGTTTGTCATCTGGCCACATGGCCGACCGGCTCTAGAACAATTCCTCAACCACATCAATTCCATCCACCCAGCAAACAAATTCACCATGGAGGTAGAAAAGGATGGCATGCTACCCTTCTTGAATGTCTTAATCAAAAGAGACCAGATGGCTCAATGAGCCACTCTGTCTACAGGAAAGTAACCCATACTGATGCCTACCTAAAACCTGATTCCCACCACCATCCATCCCAGAAGAATTCCCTCATCAAAACGCTACACCATAGAGCTCAATGTATCTACGACCATGAAGACCTGACCAGTGAACTCAAACACATACACCAGGCTCTCAAGGCGAATGGATATTTTGACTACACAATCCGCAAATCTATCACCCCAACCGTGAGAAAGGAGCCATCTGAAGATCCAATCAAAACCATCACCTTACCTTACATAGCAGGGATAACCAAAAAGATTTCCAAAATCTTTAAAAAACACAAGATCCAGGTCCAATTTAACACAGCGCATAAAATTCGTGACCTGATCCCATCTGTGAAGGACAAGATTCCTCACATGCAATATCCCAGCGTCTACAAACTAAGCTGTATCTGCGGCAGCAGTTGCATTGGGGAAACCAAACGACATGTCTCAGACCGTGTTCATGAACATAAGGCAGATCTGAAACAGGGCAGGATCAATACTTCTGCTGTGCCTGATCATTACTTTAACACAGACACAATTTGAACCGAGACGACGGTTTTAAACTCAGCAATCATTGGAAAGATGTCATCAACCACTTTGGGTCATGACTTGATTTGTTTTCTTGTCCACCTCCACCATCAGCAGTGTGGGTGTGTGGAGCGAGGTGCAATGCTTTGATTTGTGTAGACCTACTGCCGGTGTCGGAGACTTCTCTTACATTAACATTAGCTGCCCCGCCCATCTCGAAATCTTTATAAACAGATATTTGATTGGTGTTGACCTACTGCCGGTGTTGGAAACCTCTCCTTCTTTAACATTAGCTGCCCCGCCCATCTCTAAACCTTTATAAACAGCTTGCCCTCAGAAGCTAATCTCCTTGTTCCTGATGACGACTGTTTGTGTTGCGACCGAAACGTCGCGATATTTTTATGATTTTTTATTCACTTTCTTTTTATTCTTTTATTGTTATTCTTTTTTATATCTACGTGACTTTACCAAAAGAATCATATCATATGAATTCCTGCAGTCACGAACGTCGTAAGTCAAAATGTAAAAGTAATTTTTGTCTGTCTTTCTGTCTGTCTGTCAGTGTATCTGTCTGTGTGTTTGCCTTGGGTCTTTCGGTAAATTCATGTAGATAAGTTCAAAGAAAGTAACAAAAATAACGAAAAACTACGATGTTTCGATTGCAACACAAGCAATCGTCATGACCATTGCTTGTGTTGCGATTTAAAGGAAATGACGATTGCTTGTGTTGTGATCGAAACGTCGTAGTTTTTAGTTATTTATTTTATTTGAACCTATCTACTTGACTTTACCGAAAGATCCAAGAATATGAATTCCTGCAGTCATGAAAGCTTTAAATCAAGATTTAAACGTTAAAGTAGACCAACACAATACACTTGCAATTGTTTGCCCTTAGTGCATTCTAAACTAGGAAAATATAACTTCGTGGAATGTATGCTGATCGTAAAAATAAATTAGAGGCACTCGCCAAAGCACACATCCGTACATGCACAGAACTCTGACTCGCGGTTGCCCCTAGTAACCCAAAAACGCTTGCTTAGCGATGGGAGACGGGGACGATGACGTAGACATAGTACTTGGGTTCCACTTCACCTGCAAACAGCCCGGATCTGTGATCGGAGCTTCCTTTTTATCTCTCTCGGCGCGGCCTGGCTCCACGCTCGGCCGCCCCGTACATACAGAATATTCTCGACGGTTCCAGGCTACACCGCGCCTGTTCCCTCTCTGGCTCCGCCCTTAACCACGCCTCTTTCGGGAACTCTCTAGACGTTCGCAGCTACTCTCCCCGTGCCCCCTCGTTCACCTTTGGCCCACATTACTCACCCCGGTCCATCACGTGCTTGACCCGGTGCCATGGTGAATCGTCCTCACATGGCGCCTACTACCAGCAGCCCCCCACCACACTCTTCCAGTGGCGCACTCTGTGGTGATTCCCTGCGGCGCTGGTGGAGGCTGCAATCCCCTACTCTGTCGATAGGACTCATCAGGCTTCCTCCTGCTAGCATCCAGTACCATGCCCCGAGTAGCCCACTGAATGGTACTGCATGGTGTGTTACCCTACGCGCCTGTTTCAATGGCACTTGGCGCTACGCGCCATAGTGATTCATTTAACAAAACTATACAAGTTTTGAAAGAAATATGTTTTTCCTCCGGGCAAAGCCAGATACTTCCTGCAAGTATATATACATAACAATACAGTGTATCTTGCACGCAGCTCATTTTAAATTACATAAATATATCTATGGAGCCTGGAAGCCCTTGGGGGTGGCATGAATAGAGGAAGTGAAGAAGGTGAATTTGATCATAATAATCATCTTCAGCTATGGCCAAGCCACTGCTGGATGAAGACCTCTCCAAGCTACTATTACCTCTCACGATTCTCCCATGTAATATCTCCTCCTCAGTGGGCATCCTTGGCCGCAATCCATATCTTGGCTGCCACTGTTATTATTCTTGACCATCAGCCGTCTGTCCCTTCTAGCAACATGTACTGACCAAGATCACAATTATCTTAACAGTTTAAATTATGTAATTAAAATCGTATGCTGCCAATTATATCTGTTCGTCATCGTCATTCAATGCGATTCCAAGCATGCACTTCTCAATGTTTTCTTGTGGAATTTCATATTTGATCTATACTTTTCGTTAATTACCACATTTCTTCAGGCCATTTCTCTGCTAGTTTTCATCACGAACTTCAGCTAGGTACAACATAGCCCCTGCATGATAGCCTTGTACCAACCAAATGGTGCAAATATAGTGACATCGCTGGATGTCACCATGCTGTGGGTGCAATACTGGCCCTGGAGGGGCACGTTGTGCAGTGTAGCGACATCACCTGATACCACAATGTTGCGAGTGTAATACCGGCCCTAGAGGGGCATGGTGTGCGCGGAATAATAGCGCAGGATGGCACCATGCTTTAACTGCAGTGCCGACCCTACAGGACAGGGTATGTGGGTGCTGACTAAAGGATACATTTGTGCGAGGCCATGGCACTCTGGTGGACCCGGGAGGACACGTGACGATGAAGTTGACAGAGGGGCCCCAAGAGGGGACGAGGGGAGTCACGTGATTGGGACCTATATCTTTCCCGAGGATTCTGGAAGGTGGATGTGGCCAAGGGCGGAGCCGGCCACACCACAGAGAATATAATCCGGGTCCTGAGAGGGACCGGGGTTGTTGTTCATCCTGGAAGAAACCCTTCGTCTACGATCTCCATTCATTGAGTCTCCAACACGTGGATCCGGGCCGAAGACGTTGGTCCTGATCTGTAGTCACAGTTAAGTAGTAACTAGTGTAGTTAGCCGGGTGGTCACCACCTTAGGTTTTTATTCTGTTAAGGGGAAGTTACCCCGTGTATTGGAACTGAATAAATGTTTTGCCTCCAAGGTCTACGTCTGCGACTCAGTTGAACCCATTACACAAATACCAAATGTCTACATTATTTAATCATGTTCTCTATTACAGAATGCAGATGGAGTGATTGTAGAGAGACAAATAAAAACCATCAAGTCCACCGATGAGGGAATAGTGGATGGAACATCATTCACAATCCCTGCTATTGCCAAGTAAGCTCACACGTAAATATTTACACGTTGTGTGTAAAATTATATACAACAAAGTAATGTATTTAAAAATATATATATATATACTTTAGTCAGTAATTATATTTTCATTATTTTGACAGTTTACAATATCCCACCTTCAGAGAATAAACTGTAAAATATAGTATATACATCTTCCTGAAAAATCCTTCACGTCATCTTCTGTCTTCCATGCAGTTGGGATCAAACTTTTACAAAAGCTCTGCTATGATATTGTCACGTGCCATGACATATCATGGCAACTCAATATTTTGCAAGTGTTTGCTTTTTTGCAGAGTTGTTAAAATAAACTTAACTTTCCGGTAACCACTTGAATAATACAGCAAAAAACAGTTACCGGTTTGCTGCAAGTGTAGGGCTTGAGTATAGCGCGCCACACATCCCCCGCCTCTGTTGCTATGCAAGCAAGCACAGTACAGTGGGGTGATGTGAGGTAATGGTTGTTGTTGTGACTTTAGGTGTAGTGGGTCGTTAAGGGTTGAAACAGGTGTCAGGGTAGCCGGGAGGACACAGGCCAGTGATTGGCTGGAAAGGTAATTGGGCATTAGCTGGCGTCGCTCCGGCGGCGAAAACAAGGCCACGTGACACGGGGGGCCAGGGGGCGAGCGATAAGCGGGGGGTAGAGATAATTAGGGAGATTAATTGGTGTGCAGTAACGGTGCCCGGAGAGTCGCAGAGCAAGTGATAGTAGAGTAAAGCGTAGAGACAGTGTTAGTAGAGTAAAGCACGGAGAGACAGTGGTAGCGAGAACGCAGTGAGCAACCAGGGTAGCCATGCATCGTAAGGATGCAGAGTAGGAAAAACCGTAGAGACGACAAGCGTAGCGATAGTGAGGTAGAGGGCACGGAGAGACGCGCAGCGGTGGCGCAGCAGAGAGACGCGGAGCGGAGCGAGGCCGCGCCGAGACGCGGAGCGGTGGCGCGGCGAAGGTAGACTCTAAGAGGAAAGTAAAGAGGAGAGAAAGACAACCCTTGTACGAGTCCTACAACTGGTGTCAGAAGTGATAACGGACCTGCACCGAGATGTCCAAGAAGGTCATGAAGAAAAAGAACTTACCGGCAGCCTCGTCGGCGGAGAGCAGCGATGCGGACGTGATACCTCCATCAGGAACGGAGGCCCCCGCATCGCTGGAGGACGTGACGGAGCAAGCACCGCCGCACGACGAGGTCGACACGCACGACGAGGAGGAGCCGAGCCCGCCGCACGTATGGAGTGCTGCAATGGCGGCGTGGGAGGCCAGGATGGCGGTGCTCATGCAAGAATTTGATCGAGTTCTGCGGTCGATGCGGGAAGCACCGACGGGATTGGATCCGCAGCCGCACGACCTCGTTACATCTGCAGGGGCTGACGGTGCGGCTGGATCTCCCGAGGCGCCAGGTGCGCCGCTGGACGAGGAGGTGGAACCAGAGTCGCTGGCCTCGAGCACGCCACGTCGGCTGCACGTGGAACGCTTCGAGGTCCCGGTCGGCGACTGGACAGCGTTTACACGACCATTTCGGGCAGCGTATGAGTCGCTCGGGTGGACGGAGGCTCAAGCGCTACGGGCGCTGCCAACGGCTTTGAACGAAGATGCGTTGGCGACGTTCTACGGTCTCCCTCGAGGGGTTCGCTTGTCCTTGACAGAGATATTTGCGGCGATGCAGAAGATTTACGAACCTCGCTCGGTCGCCAAGCGCAAGTTTCAATTGAGGCGACGGGCGGAAGGAGAATCTCCCCTCGCGTATCGCAGTGCGCTGTTGACTCTTGGCCAAGCGGCTTACCCGGCAATGGACAAAGCGGCCCTTGATTCTTTGGCCCAGGAGAAGCTGTTGCAGATGGCGAAGGAGCTACAAGTTGTCCTCTCACTTCCCAGCGACAACGACGACGACGGGTCATCTTTGCAGCTTGCCAGGAACATCCAGGTTAACCTGGATCTTTGCGACGAGCCATCGGCGGGGCCATCTCGGCCCCTGGTGGTGGGCGTTGGATCAGACGGTGGTCTACCGGAGGGAGAGCTGACGCCGCTGACAGCAGCGGTCGCACGACCACCATTGAGCCCACACCGCCGCTCGGATGCGGGCGGACGTGGCGGTCCGTCACGCTGCTACGAGTGCGGGCGGCGAGGACACTTCGCGCGGGACTGCTGGAGATGGAGACGCGTCTTCCCACGTTCATCGGGACCCTACAATCGGGAATTCTACCCAGCGCAGGATTACCAGGTGAGTCGCGACACATTCAATACACGGCCGTATCCTACACCTCACCCATCCGCGTCGATACATAATGTTGATCCCCCTTCGTATGATGCTCAAGGTAATGCGGTATGGGGTGCGTTGGCTCATCGTGTTTTGGGGGCTGCGCCGGGTTCGTCGGATGTGATGGCGTTTGTTCAAGGGATTCAAATTCGGGTTATTGTTGACACGGAGGCATCCGCGACGCTTATTTCTTTGCACACCCTCCGATTGCTCCCTGCTTCGGCCCATGTTTTGGAACCGGTGGAGGGCCCGTGTATAGCGGCAAATGGGAGTAGTTTGGGAATTATGGGTCGTATACTAGCAACGATACAGGTCGGGGAGGTGTGTGTAACGGGGTACATTTTGGTTTCGTCTGTTCTGGCTGTGCCGTGTTTATTGGGCACGGATTTTTTGCAAAAGATGCCGATTAAGATTTCGATTGAAAGGGGACAGTTGGAATTGCCGTCAGGAAAGTGTATAAAATTTTTGGGTACTCCGTCTAAATTTGCTCGTGTCAACGCTGTGGTCTAGGCGGTGGTTAGCCGCACGGTGCGCGTTCCGCCTGCGACGCAGATGCTTGTCCCGTTGAAATTGAAAAAGGGGCTGTCAGTAGGTAACTTGGAGGAGGGTATATTATTGTCACCTTCAAATGCCGTGTCACGAATGCCCTCTTTGGTAGGGGCTTTTACGATGGTGCCAACGACGGTCGAACCGTTTATTCAGATTGTAAACACGGGGCACGAGCCGGTCATTATTCAGGAAGGGACCACGCTGGCACACGCGTCAGTCGAACGAGGTTCAGAAAGCCATGTGTGTTTGGCAGCGGGGGGGGGGGGGGGGGGGGGGTAACACGCTGCCGCGACCGGAGGAGAAACCGAGCTGGTTTCGCGAATTGTATGCAGGTAACGACGATTTGACACCCGAGCAGCGGACGCGGTTAAGGGAGTTGCTTTGGGAATTTAGGGATGTGTTTAGCTCAGGGAAGTTTGATGTCGGTCGTACGACCCTGTTGCGACATCACATTGACACTAGAGATGCAGCCCCTGTTCGATTGAATCCTCACCAGGTGAGCCCGCTGGAGAAGGATTGCATTCGGAGGACGGTTGATGAGATGTTGCAACAGGATATCGTATCCCCTTCGTCCAGCCCATGGGGAGCCCCGATCGTGTTGGTAAAAAAAAGGGATGGCTCTCTACGATTTTATGTAGATTCCCGGAAATTGAATAAAGTTTCGGTGGCGGATGCTTATCCGCTTCCGCGCATTGACGACTCATTGGACGCATTTTCCGGCGCTACATTTTTTTCCACATTAGACCTCTTATCGGGCTTTTGGCAATTGCCCTTGGACGAGGCATCTAAACCGAAGACGGCTTTTTGCACGCTGCAAGGATTGTTTCACTTTAATGTATTGCCAATGAGGCTGCACTCCGCACCAGCCACTTTTCAATGACTGATGGAGCTGGTGTTGACGGGATTGCAGTGGGAGTCGTGTTTGATTTACCTGGACGACGTCATTGTGTTCAGTAAGGATTTCGAGGGACATTTGCAGCGGCTGCGAGCTGTGTTTGGCAGGGTAAGGGGCGCCAATTTGAAGTTTAAACCCCAAAAGTGTCATCTGTTGCGAACTTCCGCTAAATATCTTGGTCATGTGGTCAGCGAAGCGGGGGTCGCAACGGATCCGGAGAAAACTAGTTGTGTTCGTGCGTGGCCAGTGCCTAAAATGGTGTCGGAAGTACGCAGCTTCGTGGGCTTTGCGTCATATTATCGGCGATTTGTTAAGAATTTTGCTACGATTGCGAGGCCACTGCACACGCTCACTGCTAAGGGTAAAAAGTTTATATGGGGTGTTGAGGAGCAGCGTTCATTTGAAACGCTCCGGGACGCGTTCGCGGACGCACCGCCGCTCGGGTATCCAAATTTTGCAGAAATGTTTACGTTGGACACGGATGCCAGTGACACGGGCATCGGAGCTGTGTTGTCGCAAACGATTAACGGTGTTGAAAGGGTCGTCGCGTATGGCAGCCGGGTACTGTCCCCGGCGGAACAAAGGTATTGCGTAACGCGCAGGGAATTATTGGCGATTGTTCATTTTGTGCAGTTGTATCGACCATACTTGTACAGGCGACAGTTTTTGGTCCGCACCGACCACGCGGCATTGCAGTACTCCTTGCAGATCGATCAACCCTCGGGCCAAATGGCCTGCTGGCTTGAGGTCCTGCAGGGATACTCATTTACGGTCCAGCACAGGAAGGGTACGCGTCACGTTAACGCGGATGCTCTGTCCCGGTTGCCTCAGGCATCGGGCTCGTGTCAGTGCTCTGAGGGATCGCCGCGTTGTGGGCCGCCGCTGCAGAGCGAGCCGAGAATGGCCGCTGCAGCTAATTCAAACCGGGTTGACGAGACACCGGATACTGAGCCCGGGTTGTTGGGTTTGTCACGGGGGCGTTTGGTGCGGTTGCAAATAGACGATCCGTCGCTTACCAGGATGAGGCTACGGGCCTCTCGCTCCAAACAGTCGGATGATCGGCCATTTCTCCGACTCATTGACGACCTCCTGGTCAGATAGGATGTCGTCTTACAGAAATGTTGTATAGTGGTGCCGCTGTGTTTACGAGGGAAACTCATTTCCGACACGCACGCGCGGTTGATGCACTTGGGGGAGAAAAAAACCGCTTTGACTTTAAGTAATGATTTCTATTGGCCGGGGTTGCAGAATGACGTTCATTTGTACGTTAAAGCTTGTCACGAGTGCGCACGGCGGAAGGCGCCAGCCGAGCCATATCGGGTACCATTGCAATCGATACGTGTTTCGCGGGTTAACGAAATTGTGGCCCTTGATATTTTGGGACCGTTCCCCGTTACCCCGCGGGGTCACAAATACTTGCTCGTGGGGGTCGAATACTTAACTCGGTGGCCTATGGCATGGCCGTTAGTAGACCAATCAGCGGGATCAATTGTGGAGGCCTTTCTGCAGGGTTACGTTTTCGATAAAGGGGCCCCGGAGCACCTGCTTACAGACCAGGGAAATTTTTTTTCGTCCCGCCTTTTGAAGGAGGTGTGTGACGCATTGGGTACGAGAAAAATCCGGACATCCCCATACCACCCGCAAACCGACGGGATGGTCGAGCGCCTTCATCGAACATTGACATCTATGTTGTGCCAGCAGGTTAATTTGGCTCAGACGGATTGGGATGTACATGTCCCGGCGGCTTTGGCCACTTATAGATTGGCCCCACACGCTTCTCCAGGATATTCACCCTTTTATCTGATGTATGGGCGTGAACCAGAAGCCCCGGCCTTGGTCAGGCTGGGTGTGAAATCTAAGAGGAAGTCGCCAGTGGTGGCTGTCCCCATGCGCGAGTCATTGGATCGGTTGAACGAGGCCAGGGAGGCCTCGCTGCGGAATACGGAACGAAGGCAGGCAGCTAATGAGCATCTGCCTGGGGGGCAGCCTCCATGGGAACCATGGCAAGTGGGGGACAAGGCTTGGTTACATTGTCCGATGGTGCCGGTAGGCATGTCACCAAAGTTCCACCGGCCCTGGCAGGGGCCCGTTGAGATTGTGGAAGTTCGTCGGGATCAAAGTGTAAGGATTCGCTACGGTCGACGGTTGTAGCACATTCACCCGTCACGGTTGAAAAGATATGTTGTGCCATATGATGCGTCATCTCCAATCCCGGAACGGCCTGTATTGGATGTGTCCGACGAGTGTCCTGGGGGGCGATGGGAAGATGCACCTCAGCGGTTTACCCCCCGTGTGCCTGCAGGAACACCATCTTTGAAGCGACGGACACGCCGGGACGCACAAGGCCGTGGGTGGCTCTCGTCGAGAGTTGGACAGGGGGATGGAGATGGACGCACGGTTCGGGCAGAACGCTGCCCTGTGGCCACGGACGGGGATGCCCTAGCCCCTGTTCCATTGAGTCGGGGAGACGGACCGGCCGCGGGAACACGTTCACGATGATTAACTTTTACTTAAATTCCTGGAACTCGGGGTTGTATATATATTGTGCATCTGTTGAACTTTTCGTGTACTGTGGGTTTCGCGTTTCGCGTTGTTTTAGCCGGGACGGCTAGTTTTTTTTCACAGGGGGGGGGGGGGTGATGTAGGGCTTGAGTATAGCGCGCCATGCATCCCCCGCCTCTGTTGCTATGCAAGCAAGCACAGTACAGTGGGGTGATGTGAGGTAAAGGTTGTTGTTGTGACTTTAGGCAAAATGGGTCGTTAAGGGTTGAAACAGGTGTCAGGGTAGCCGGGAGGACACAGGCCAGTGATTGGCTGGAAAGGTAATTGGGCATTAGCTGGCATCGCTCCGGCGGCGAAAACAAGGCCACGTGACACGGGGGGGGGGGGGGGCAGGGGGCGAGCGATAAGCGGGGGGTAGAGATAATTAGGGAGATTAATTGTTGTGGGGATATAAGCCAGAGCGCAACGGAGAGAAGGGAGTCCTGTACGAGTTGGTGTCGTGGATGGAGCTGCAGTAACGGTGCCCGGAGAGTCGCAGAGCAAGTGATAGTAGAGTAAAGCGTAGAGAGAGTGTTAGTAGAGTAAAGCACGGAGAGACAGTGGTAGCGAGAACACAGTGAACAACCAGGGTAGCCATGCATCGGAAGGATGCAGAGTAGGAGAAACCGTAGAGACGACAAGCGTAGCGATAGTGAGGTAGAGGGCACGGAGAGACGCGGAGCGGTGGCGCAGCAGAGAGACGCGGAGCGAGGCCGCGCCGAGACGCGGAGCGGTGGCGCGGCGAAGGTGGACTCTAAGAGGAAAATAAAGAGGAGAGAAAGACAACCCTTGTACGAGTCCTACACAAGTATAGAATTATATAGACCATTAAACACAACATATTTACCTTTCAGCTGAGAAACGAAGGGAGCTGCAACAGTTGCATGATGGTGAGCACACTGAATTTGCGTTACAGAAGTCACCAATTCAATTACATCCCTGGCTCTATCCACCCAGTGGTATCTGTGTTCAGAATGGTTTGCCGTTCCGAAAGTCAGTTGTTAAAATAATTTTTTACTTTCCAGCAACCACTTGAATAATACAGTAAAACACAGTTACCGGTTTTGCTGCAAATATAGAATTATATAGACCATTATACACAAAATATTTACCTTTTAGCTGAAATACGAAGGGAGCTGCCACAGTTGCATGATGGTGAGCACACTGAATTTGCGTTACAGAAGTCACCAATTCAATTACATCCCCGGCTCTATCCACCCAGCGGTATCGGTGTTCAGAATGATTTACCGTTTCGAAAGTCAGGAACCAGTGGGATGCGAGTAATTAATGCACTAAATGTATAAACTGCACCGTGGCAGGCCTCAATGTAAATAAAAGGTAAAGATGTAGCCCTGCAATTACATGCTTACTGCACTGCTAGTGGACAAGAGAAAGCTCTACAGCAGTGCTTTTTAATCTTTTGATTTCACGGCACATTTCTGAACCTGCTCGATTTTAGTGGAACACTGAACCAAAAACTATACAGTATTTCATCCAGCAGTGGATTGACGAAGGTAATGTGTGTGCACTCGTCTCTTTATCAAGTGATATGCCGCTATGGATGGGATTTCTGCATCATGGAAATGTGACATTTGTACAATTGTGTGTGTGGTTCTCCCCTCAACCACCATGTGTTCCCAAGCCCTCATCGCAACTCAATTAGGACCAGAGATGCGTAATGCTTGGATTTAATTACTCACCCGGTGCACCTGGCTCAGCCAATTCACTAAGATTGGGGAGTTGTGTGTTTTGCGTGTGCCAGTCAATGCGTATGTGTCTGTCTGTGTGTTTAATTTGAATTTTTTTGAAAAACTACACAAACTATTTGGTTCTTTTGGTAAAGTCACGTAGAAAATAAAATAAAATACTAATAGAATACGACCTGTCAATTGTAAGCAGGAATGAGAAAAAAACAAACATAACAAACTTATAAATATAATGCAATACAACACAGCGATTCGGCTAACACAACAGTCAACGCCTCACCTGGTTGATTACGTTCTTCCAAATAATGACAAACAGAAAGACAGCGCCTTAAATAGATAGAGGGGGGAGGGGTTGGTGTAAGAGCCATAAGAGAGAAAGTGAATGTATTATTTCTGCGTATACATTTTTATGTACATCTGTCATACATTTGTTGACAGACTGGACATATTTGACTTGGAATATTCCAACTGGTTAGAACCCCCCTGTTGTGGTTAGACGCTCCATTGATTGAACCCATGACGTAACTTCCGGTCTGACAGTATAAACGGGAAATTAGGAGAAGAGCCAGGCAGGGAGCGAGTGGACAGTCTTTGACCGTGCGACAACGTGCTACACAGTACGTGGACATGCGAAGATATAGCTTTGGAAATCGTTCGTTTTTGTGCAACTAAGAAATAAAGAAACAGTTTGATTTAAGACACGTCATACACGCGTCAGACTTATTGCTCCCCAAGGTTAAGACATAGCCTTTTTTTGGTACGAGAAAGCTGCGCCTACAAAAGTCTGTACTCGCGTGGAAGAAAGCCGTGCAAGAAAGAAGTGAGAATGCTCTTCACGTCCTACCAACAAGGCAATAAGTCTGCGTCTAAGAAGCAGGTACCATTACGTTTGTATGAGAGAAGATTGTTAGCAATTGTGAAAGATAAGCAAACATTAATGAGCTACTGAAGCCTGTTAACTACATAAACAGAACTGTGAGCTGTATTTGCTTTGCCAAGCCAAGACGGTGCATATTTAGGAACGGATCTGCAAAGGTTATTTCTTTGAATAACTCTGAGAGTTTTGAAATATTTGGCAATACGTTGTGCACTGAGGAAACAAGATTGCGGACGACATTGCAAAATCAGCTACAGTACAAGGCAGCACAAAGCCGCGAAGCTACGCGTGAACACGGCAAGCAGGAAAGCACGTTGTTGGCGGGAAAGCGGCGGTGCAGGCAACTAGCCAGGACGCATATCGCCATATAGAGTCAGAAAAGCCCATGGAAATGTGGATCCCAAGCATCTGAAGATACAAGTGAAGATAAGAAAGATGAAGATGATGTTGATCCATGTGACAATATCATTGTTATCAGTTCCACGGAGCAAAAACACAAGTAAACATTGATCCGTAACTGGAAATGACTCAATAGTTTCCTCCAAAAGCTCCACAATTTTGGCACGTGGACGAGAAGAACCAGAACACACAGCTCTGTTAGCCAAGGTAGCATCTTTAAAGAAGAAACAAGAAATTGAGTTTGAAGCAGTACAGCTGATGACAAAGTTGAAAACTCAAAAGGAGCAGTTGAATCAGAGACTGCTATTGCAGCATCCAGTGCTAAGCTAAAGGTGTTTGGAGAATATGTGGACTCTTTGGATGGCAGGCATGAGTATTTCAAGACCAAGACATGATCCAGAAGAACCTCAGGACTGGACAAAAAGTACGGAGACAGAGCATTTGAGAAAACCCAGCCGGCTCATGCTGTAGGAGCATACGAGGAATCTAAATAAGCTCTTTCAAGAGGTAGAGAGGCTGGTACAAGTACAGCATTCCACAGACCTGACCCAAGTCAACACCACCAGATGCCTGAAAGGAATGAATTAGATCTTTATCAAGTGATGCAGCATCAGAACGAGATTGGAGATGCTTGTAAAACAGCAAAATTTGTATCACCTTCCTTAGAGAGACATTCCTGTGTTCAAAGGTGATCCACTTGTCTACAAGTCCTTCATCAGAGCTTTTGTGCACACCATTGACCATAAGACGGAGAGTAGCCAAGACAAGTTTTATTACCTGGAACAATTCACCAGTGGAGAACCACAAAATCTTGTGCGCAGTTGTGAACATATGAGTCCAATCAGAGGCTAGCAGGAAGCCAGGAAGCTACTTCAGAAGCAATATGGTGATGAGCTGAAGATAGCCAGTGCCTATATGGCGAAAGCTTGGCAGTGATCAAAAATGAAGATGGAAAAGTGTTGCAGACGTATGCCTTATTCTTGATTGGATGTCGGAACATCATGGTAGATATTGAGTACATGGATGAAATGGATAATCCCACGAACATGCAAATGTGGTCATCTCAAAGCTTCCATATAAGATGAGAGAGAAGTGGAGAGGGAAGGCCTTCATTGTTCAAGAACGACAAGGAAGAAGAGCCAGGTTTACAGACTTGGTGGACTTCGTCGACAAGCAAGTCAAGTTGCAATGGATCTGCTGTTTGGAGACATGCAGGATACCAACAGAGGTATTGCAGGAAAGGGAAAAGACAAGACTGCAGAGATAAAGACCCACCAAAAGAGTGGTCTTAAAGGAAGCAGTTTTGCAATAAGCGTCATGCCTTCTGAAGAGGGGAAAGCACAAGACTCACCTCAGAAAAATAGTCGAGACAAGCCTGCTAATGCCTTCCAGAAGTCCTGCTTGTTCTGTGAGAAGAATCACACACTGGATTCTTGCATTAAGATCAGAGAACAGCCACAGAAAGACAGAATTTAGTTTCTGAAGAAAACATGACTTAGCTTTGGATGTCTTTATATAAGGGCACTTTAGCTAGGAGTGTAAGAAAAAAATGAAATGTCAAGAGTGTAACTTGAAGCATCCAAACATGCTGCACGTCATTATAGAAAAGTGTCACCTCTAAAAGGAATGAAGATGGCAACACTGAAGAGAAGACAGCCTCAAGTGCTATTGTGTCCCTTAAGCATGAAACTTGTAGCTACATTCGGGGCTGGAGATGGAGAATGTATTCTCGCCATTGTTTCAGTGAAGATCAAATCTAAAAGAAGTGAGAAGAGTGTGGAGACATATGCACTAATGGATCCAGGAAGTTAAGCGACGTTTTCTACTGAAACCTTGAGGAAACAACTCAACGTCAGAGGCAGGAAGACTGAAATCCTTCTCTGAAGCATGGGTCAGGAGAAGTCAGTACACAGTTATATCTTGGCAGACCTGGAAATGAGTGGACTTGAAGAGGGAGATTATATTGGTCTGCCAAAAGTTTTCACCCACAGTGACATTCCAGTGAAAAAGAAAACCTACCACTACAGCATGATGTTGATAGATGGTCCTATCTAAGAGAAGTGCGCCTCCCATGCATTGAGGCAGAGATAGGCCTGCTGATATGAACTAATGCACACAAAGCAATGGAACCATGGAAGGTGATAAATAGTGAAGGTGATGGACCCTACGCAATCAAGATCACTCTTGGCTGTGTAGTGAATGGACCTATGAGAACAGGAGATACCAATGGAAAATGGCAAAGTTTCACAGCAAACCGTATCTCCATCTCAAACATTGAATAACTGTTAGTCCAACAATACAACACAGACTTCTCAGAATGCAGTTGTGAAGACAAACCAGAGATGTCACAAGAAGACCATCAATTCATGTGATCTGTGACAAGGTCAGCAGAGCTGGTCGATGGGCACTATACCATTGGTTTGCCATTGGGAAGTGAGAATATGAAAATGTCGAACAAGCGCTGTGTTGCAAAGCATCGCATCATCAGTCTCAAGAGAAAGCTTAGCAAGAGCCCAGATTTCCATGAGGACTACAACAGCTCATGAGATATCATTGCAAAGGGCTTTGCTGTGAAAGTGCCTAAAAAGCAGCTGGAACGAGAAGATGGAAGAGTCGTGCAGTTTACTGCTAGACAGCCAGTTTAGATTTATTTTCATAATCATATCCATATTCCCAGTCTGTTACCCCCAGCTTCACACACTACCATCACCATTACCACATGGTGTCTTCAGCTTGCGCAATTTACCCCCCCCCCCCGGCAGCACAACAAAAGCTGCTTAATCTTAGCTTCCTTATCTACTTCCGCCCACGGCATCACAAAGCTTTAGTTTGAACTCCGTACGTTGCGCCCACCCCATTTCCTCACATCGCCCACACACTCACCATGGCCCGTCCCCTCCCTCCATCCCCCGCGACTATATAATTCCTCATCACAGCCATCTCTTAAGACACACATAAGCGGTTGTGCTTTCGCTACGTTGTCCCCACCTGAAGGACTCTTGTGTTGCACCCGAAACGTGATTTAATTTAGTTTTAATTTATTTTATTAGATTTTTTACCTACGTGACTTTACCGAAAAAACCAAAGAGTATGAATCTTTGCAGTCACGAAAGCTAAAAAAGTGTGGTACATTCTTCATCATGGGGTGTACCACCCGAAGAAGAAGAAGATCCGTGTAGTCTTCGACTGCACTGCAACATACCAAGGTAATCTCATTGAATAAGCAGTTACTCCAAAGACCCAACCTCGCCAACACTCTCATTGGTGTGTTGACAAGATTTAGAGAAGAACCTTGGGCTATGGTGGCGGACATCGAGTGGTGGCCTAATGGCGACCTGAGTCAAGCCACAGAGGAGTACAGAATGACTGTGCACCTGTTTGGAGCCACGTCATCACCCAGCTGTGCATTTTACACACTAAGGAGAATAGCTGAAGATGGAAGAACCGAGTCAGCACCAGAGGCGGTTGACACAGTATGCCGAAACTTCTACATCGACGACAGCTTAAAGCCTGTGTCATCTGAAGCCCATGCTGTCACTCTGTCAAGAGATCTCCGAACTTCGTGTTCTAGTGGGGGATTCCACTTGACAAAGTGGGTAAGCAACAGCAGAGTTGTCATTTCACAGAAGAAGAAAGAGCCATAAAGATGCTCGGACAAGAACATCAAGTGTTGCTCAATGAGTTTACCTTTTGGACGGATAGCACTACAGTGGCAAACAGGATCACTACAATCCGTGAGGCCACAGAACCAACCCATTGGAGGTATATAAATACCTTAGTGAACCCGGAGGATCATGCTTCAAAAGGTTTGAAAGCTGTAAACTTCATCAAAAGTGAAGAATGAATTCCGGGACCCAAATTCCTGTGGAAGGCTCCAAGTAAATGGCCAGAACGACCAATTCAAAAGAGTCAAAGCTCAGATGATGATGATCAAGAAGTCGGTAACAGTCAATCTCATCAGTATCAAAGAGAACTCTAACACAGTGAACAGACTTGTCAATCACTACTCAAGTTGGCATCATCTGACGAGAGCAGTGGCATTGTTTTTCTGACTGAAAGAGATTCTGCTGCACTTGAGGAATAAAAGAAAAGAGTATCGAGCAACAATCAGTCAGGCTGAAAGTAACCCTGAGAGGCAAAAGATACATCTCAAGCAGTGCATGCAGAAACTCAAAGCAACACAGGAAAATGAACCGCTTACAGTGGAAAATTTGACCCAGGCTGAGATCGACCTAATCTGCTTCAGCCAGAAGAATTATTAAGACCATGCCAGACTCCAACGGTTCAGTCTGTCACGTGTGTTAAAACGAAGTTCAGAACCTATTACAAAGCTCTGTCTGTTACAAGAAGCAGCATGAAAGTATACGGTTAAGATCAAGAGAAGGCTCAAGAAAGCCATTAAGTGGCAGAAATACAATACATTTTTATTTTTTATAAGTACAGTTTATTATTTATAGTTTTGTGGCTCTTAAGGTTACATTTTAAGAGTAATTGGTATGCTCCCTGTCTAGCCAATTAGGGGCTGGTAATGTAAGAGCCATAAGACAGAAAGTGAATGTATTACTTCTGCGTATACATTTGATGTACATCTGTCATACATTTGTTGACAGACTGGGCATATTTGACTTGGAATATTCCAACTGTTTAGAACCCCCTAGTGGTTAGACGCACCGTTGGTTGAACCCATGACGTCACTTCTGGTCTGACATTATAAATGGGAAGTTAGGAGAAGAACCAGGTGGGGAGCGAGTGGACACAGTATTTGACCGTGCAACAACGTGATAAAGTACGTGGACAGGCGAAGATATAGCCTTGGAAATCGCTTGTTGTGCAACTAAGAAATAAAGAAAGTTTTACTTAAGACATTCTAGATTTGAAGCTTTCGTGACTGCCAGGATTCATACTCTTAGTTATTTCGGTAAAGTCACGTAGGTAAAAAATGAAATAAAAATTAATACAAATTGATGCAGCAAATCTGGCTGTGACGGTCCCACCTGATGACGGAGACTTGTGTTGCCTCCGAAACGTCGTGATTTTTATTTTATTTGATTAATTTTGATTTCATTTTTTACCTACGTGACTTTACCGAAAGAACTAAGAGTATTATTTAATACACATCAAACACACGTCAGACGTATTGCTCCCCAAGGTTAAGAAGTAGCTTATTTTTTGGTACAAGAAAGCTGCGCCTACAATTGGGGTAGAGGACAATGAGAGATCCATCTTCTTGGTTCTTTCGGTAAAGTCACGTAGAAGGAAAATAATAAAATAATAAAAATAAAACAATAAAATAATTCTCACGACGTTTCGGCCACAACGCAAGCAGCCGTCCTCAGGTGAAGAACAGGTCTGTCGGGAAGACAGCGTCTGAATGAAACACCCCAGGCTTGGAGCGTATATTTAAGCTGGGTTGGAGGGGGAAGAGCACCTTGACAAAATAAGTTGCATATCAAGAGGAATTTAGCATATTTATGGGAAATGCAGATATGGGATTAGTACTACTTGTGAAATGCGTAGGAGGTGGGAGGGGGTTTTACAAAGTCATTATGCCCGTGCATTATGCAGTATGCAGGATTAGCAGCATCAAAGGGAGGGGATAGGGGTAGCATTAATAAAGGGAAGGAATGTTAATAGTATGTAGCTGCAGTAACTAAACCACCACATAAAAAACTGAAGTATAAACTACATAGTATCATCAGTATACTAAATATACTCTCCAATAAGCTGTGCTACTAACAGTAAGTAATACATTACAATTCTATGTCGCAAAAAATACAATATGCTTCCAGCTAAACTTTTTTCTCTTACATCACACGGGTCTACCCCGTACTATATACTGCCATAGACAAACCCAACATTAAATGATATACTGTATTACTATACACCCTATACCTTCGACTATACATTGTAATATTACACTATGTATTATTCTACCCACCCTACTGTATATCACACTGCTGTATATTCACTATACAATGAGAGAGTTATGTGGATTTCCGGACTATAGCGGCCAGAGGAGAGACAATGGACTATAAACAAACCAGCATGGCAATATTTAGAGCAAGAAAATCGGAAGTTTGACAAAAATTTTAGTAAAATTAAAGAGTGTAATGAAATGCAACAGAGAAGTTGGTTAACACACAGTTAACGCATAGCCTGGTTGATTACATTCTCCCAAAGAATGGCAAACAGAAAGACAGCGCCACTGTGTCGGAGCATTACATGGAGAGAGGGGTGAGGGGTTGGGGCAGAGAGAGAGGGAGGGGGGATTGGGGTATAGAACAATGAGAGAGTTGCGTGGAATTCCGGACCATAGTGGCGGAGGAGAGACAATAGACTATAAACAAACCATCACGGCAATATTTATAGCAAGAAAATCGGAAGTTTGAGAAGGCAAATTTAGTAAAATTAGGAAGTGTAATGCAATGCAACACAGAGAGTTGGTTAACACACAACGCATTGCCGTGTTGATTAATTTCTTCCAAAGATTGCTAATTTAGAAGTTAAGTGTGAAACAGACAAGCAAGGAAAAATTTAGAGAGAGAAATAGGAAGTTTGACAACAAATTTAGTAAAATTAGAGAATGTAATGCAATGCAACACAGAGAGTCGGCTAACACACAGTTAACACATAAACTGGTTGATTATGTTCTCCCAAAGATTGCTAAATTAAAAGTTAAGTGTGAGTTGTGAGGAAAACCTCCCCTCTCGTGGCGAGCAAACCCCAACATTGTCATTCAGCTCTAGAACATATTCCCATATGCAAGAGCAGAATCGGTAATTTTTGGCATGGCCATCTGTTTGTCCGTCCATTTTATGGTTTTACCTGGTTTTCTGTGGCTTGTGTGTTCATTTCAATGTCTAAGTGTCTGTCTTATTTGTTTTATGTTGATCTCTGTGTGTCTATATGTTCATTCTTTTAGTAAATTGTCTATGTCTGTTGTCTAATTTAACTCTGTGTCTGTTAATTGTCCAATTTCACTATCTAGGAGTTTCTTTGTGTTATGTTGATGTATGTGTGTGTTCATTATTATATGCATCGTCTGTTCATCAATTCAAACATACCAGAGATATCTGAGACTTTGCTACGACATACTGGTTGCAAAGCAGTGCTATAGAGGGTATTTTCTGTACTGTACTCTGATACATATCAGGTGTGTTGGAAGAGGTTTGAGTTACCCACACTTTACCCCACAACGACCTGCTGTAGATTGGCTTACTGTGCTACAGAGTGTAAAGAACCGTTGGGGTGGGGGGCTAGTTGAGAAACTTGTTCCAATGTCTCAACTGCCGCTCCGAGAGTGACTTCTGGATTGTAAGTGAGAAAACCGTAAAACTCCTTTGGCAGCTGCCTTCACTTCTCAGTTAAAAATGTTAACATGTGTTCGTTTCTAGACACATATGTGCAGGCACCCGGTTCACAGGTTTTTTACAATGTTTTCATGCGGTTAGCGGTAATACATAAAACCAGTTTTAACAACCCCAGGAATTATAATGCTCATGATGTTATTATCCACAGACATGGCACTTGGAAGATTTTTGCCCGAATGAGTGGAGCACCCAATGTCAACTCATCTGCAGAGTTTGATGTCCAGGAATACAGTATGTAACCATTAACAAATACACATTTAATCATATAATGTCACTACAATGTGTTCTGCCCACATTCTTCCTGGTTTGTCCAGATTCTCAAATTTCCTCCTTGAGCTAAAAATAAACCATAAAATGTAACTGGCATTGACTATAACATCCCAATCGTGAAAAAAAAGGCCTGCAAATTAGATTTGAAGCTTTCCTGACTGCAAGGATTCATAGTCTTAGGTTTTTTCGGTAAAGTCATGTAGGTAAAAAATTAATAATAAAAATAATAAATAAAAATAAATAATAACAATAATAGAAGAAATAATCTCTGATCGTGTCCGCGAGCACAAGTCAGATGTGAAACACGGCAAAATTGAGTCTCCCGCCGTTGCCGATCATTGCTACAACGCTGTGGGCTCTCATGAGATTGTCTTTTCCGATACCAAGGTGCTCTGCAAACCTTCTGGCTACCATCAAAGGTTTGTACACGAAGTCATCCAGATATACAAACACAGACATAACTTCAACCGTGATGATGGGTACAAACTGAGTAATCATTGGAAAGATGTTATTAACCATGCAAAAAGATTTAACTACACATATTTGGACCATCTTATTTGACAGGTACTATTCTTTAGTTACTGTACAGTTTACTGATAGACAGCCAGTTTTGTTTTATCATGTTTAGCTTCTTTTTTCACACGCTGGTTGCCTGCCTTGAGTTTTACCCACCCAGCAGCATAGCAAGGGGCTGCTTTGTCCTGACTTGCTTTTCTGCTTCTGCCATCTACATAACAAAGGCTCAGTCCCAGCAGCAGCAGCCGTACTAACCATCTTATAACAACTCCTCCCCCGTGACCCATCCTGGCTCCTCCCCCCTCAACCAGTATATATACAAGGTCGGGTCTCTTGGGATTTCTCTTTATTTGATACAGCAATTGTGCTGTGACGGTTCCACCTGAAGACAGAAGCTTGTGTTGCCTCCGAAACGTCGTGATTTATTATTTTATTTCTATTCTATAATTTTTTTTTTACCTACGTGACTTTACCGAAAAAACCTAAGAGTACCTGCAAATTACACAATTTGGATTACGTATAGGAATATCACCCTCCACTGACAGACTAATGCCCACTTCCAGGCCAGGTGCGAAGATACCTTGTTCCTACAAGCACAGTTGCCACTGCGGGTGCTCTTTCAAACATGTTTGAGATGACTTGTGATGTACGTAGGTTATCGGGCGTGATGCACTCTGTGATGTCTAGACGTGAAGGGCGCTGTTTTAACAAAACACATCATTGTACTAAGAATTTTTATGGAACATTAAATACAAAGCAAAAACAGTGTCTTTAAACCCAAATGTAGATGCTGTAATGTGATGTGTAGGTTTATAATTTTTACATAATTCGTAAAAAAGTAACAAATGTTTTATATGTGTATTAAACATACACACAAGCTTATTGGTACATTAATATTTCCCTAGTCTTGCCGACCTTTGAAGTGAAGATTAACCCCAAGCAGAGAGTGTTTCACATCAACGATGAAGAATTTGTTGTGGACATCACTGCAAAGTAAGACAATTTAATATTGTCTCATCTATATACAATGTGGTGAAATATATTTAGATTACACCACATGCTAAAGCCAACGACGCATATGTTAGGCGTACCAATTTTCATACTTGTAATCAGTTGAAAAATGGCCAAACATTAAAATAGCAAACACTACGTGTTACCGTCCTGTTGAAAGATATCAAGAGGACAGTAATGTGGCCCATTGGTAGCACGTTGGAACTTTGCTGCCGATGTTTATATTTCTAATCCAGTTGCACACTCTGGTTAATACTGCGGGCATATTAACTGTAGAATACTATACGCTGGCTGCTTCACAATGGACATTACAGATTTTGTGAAGTCATTAGAAACGAGTAGACAAGTGTGTGCAGGCCTCACGGTACATATTTGAAACATTACCCATATTTAATATTCTCTTGTAATTATACAAACCATGATCGCCCTCGACTGTGAAACTGCACATGTGAAACAGATGGGTGTGGATGCAAATATACTAAACTACAATTTTTTTTTAACTTGTTTACTTTCCATTAAAGCTCGATTCACTGAACCTGCATTGCATTGTGTGATATAAAACCACTTAAAAGCCCAAATAACACATATATTCGTGACAACCGCACTAAACCCACCATTTAAATTGTCAAATCAGTAAAGCAACATAGGACCAGTAGATCATCTTATCATATACAGTGAGAGAAAAACCCTTGGTGGCAAAACCCTTGTTGGCAATCACAGAGGTCAGACGTTTCTTGTAGTTGGCCACCAGAGGTTTGCACACATCTCAGGAGGGATTTTGTCCCACTCCTCTTTGCAGATCTCCAAGTCATTCAGGTTTCGAGGTTGACGTTTGGCAACTCGAACCTTCAGCTCCCTCCACAGATTTTCTATGGGATTAAGGTCTGGAGACTGGCTAGGCCACTCCAGGACCTTAATGTGATTCTTCTTGAGCCACTCCGTTGTTGCCTTGGCCGTGTGTTTTGGGTCATTGTCATGCTGGAATACCCATCCACGACCCATTTTCAATGCCCTGGCTGAGGAAAGGAGGTTCTCACCCAAGATTTTACGGTACATGGCCCCGTCCATCGTCCCTTTGATGCGGTGAAGTTGTCCTGTCCCCTTAGCAGAAAAACACCCCCAAAGCATAATGTTTCCACCTCCATGTTTGACGGTGGGGATGATGTTCTTGGGGTCATAGGCAGCATTCCTCCTCCTCCTCCTCCAAACAAGGCGAGTTGAGTTGATGTCAAAGAGCTCCATTTTGGTCTCATCTGACCACAACACTTTCACCCAGTTGTCCTCTGAATCATTCAGATGTTCATTGGCAAACTTCAGACGGGCATGTATATGTGCCTTCTTGAGCAGGGGGACCTTGCAGGCGCTGCAGGATTTCAGTCCTTCACGGCGTAGTGTGTTACCAACTGTTTTCTTGGTGACTATGGTCCCAGCTGCCTTGAGATCATTGACAAGATCCTCCCGTGTAGTTCTGGGCTGATTCCTCACCGTTATCATGATCATTGCAACTCCACGAGGTGAGATCTTGCATGGAGCCCCAGGCCGAGGGAGATGTTGTCACCTTCTCACCAAGCTGCTTGGCGATGGTCTTGTAGCCCATTCCAGCCTTGTGTAGGTCTAAAATCTTGTCCCTGACATACTTGGAGAGCTCTTTGGTCTTGGCCATGGTGTTTGGAATCTGATTGATTGATTGCTTCTGTGAACAGGTGTCTTTTATACAGCTAACAAGCTGAGATTAGGAGGACTCCCTTTAAGAGTGTGCTCCTAATCTCAGCTCGTTACCTGTATAAAAGACACCTGGGAGCCATACATCTTTTTGATTGCGAGGGGGTCAAATACTTATTTCCCTCATTGAAATGCAAATCAATTTATAACATTTTTGACATGCGTTTTTCTGGATGTTGTTGTTGTTATTCTGTCTCTCACTGTTCAAATTAACCTACCATTAAAATTATAGACTGATCATTTCTTTGTCAGTGGGCAAACGTACAAAATCAGCAGGGGATCAAATACTTTTTTCCCTCACTGTAGATATTTATATAGCGCCTTGGTTCTTTACAACAATTATACAATTGTACTTAAAATGATAATGCTTAAAATAGTGAAGTTATTAAAAGTGGTGGTGTCGCTATGGTGACAGTTAGGAGGACAGGTGCGAGTGGTTAAGGAGGGGTTGGGGTAGGGGTAGTGACAGGGGTTGGGGTAGTGATAAGGGTTAGGGTAGTGACAGGAGTTGGGGTAGTGACAGGGGTTGTGATAGGGGTTGGGGTAGTGATAGGGTATGCCTGGTTGTCGCTGGGGGGTCGGGGCAAGGAGTAGTGTGGAGGCTGCTCGCCTCTGTCTCCATCGTCCCCTCCGTATCATTACCCCCTTGCTGTCTGGTGGGGTCCGGACTTTCGTCCCCCATCTGCTCCCTATCCTGTACCCCCGTGAGTGCTGCGGATCGTGTGTGCATGCTCCCCCTGCGCTGATGTTGGCCGCGGAGCGCAAGTTGCCGCCGCCGTGCGCGCGAGATAAACAGCACAACAATGCGCAGCCGATTACGCGCTCGAGCCGCGGGGTTGGGGGTCAGGGGCCCACCACCGCGCCGCACTTACGCAAGTAACGAGCACACGCACGATCGCACAAAGCTAACAGCTTCAATGCGCACAGCGATTTCGCACACGCGAGCGGGGCACACGCCGACACAACGACTCGTCCCCTCCCGCACTCGCACGTGTACGTCAACACAAGTATCGTACAAGGACAATTCTCCTCTCACACGGCTGCGTAGGCACGCAAACACACAAAAGCGCTCTCCCTCCTCCTCCTCTCGCTCCCGCCAGCGTGCGATCACAGCGCGCTCCGGCGCCGCGGCTCGCGGGTTCACCGTGTGCGGCTTGCGGGTTTTACCGTGTGCGGCTTGCACACACACGAGCGACGCCCACGCTCGAGCGAGAGCACGTAAAACCCCCCTCTTGCGCGGCCGCGCGTTTATACAAATACACTGTGCGCTCCCCGGGCGTCAACACACACACCTCCGTACCCGCACAATCGTACAGAGACCACGGCCTTTACGCATACAACGACCACACACCCGCGAATGCAGCACACGCTAATACCACGTGCAAAAATACCCAACAACACGGTTTTATTACTACGCTCGAGATTTTATTAGCGCTTGTTAACCAACCGAGCCACCCGTGTGTGTGTGCGGGCCAGCAAGGCGCTTCTAACCCACACTCTGGTGGCGTGCAGCCCTATTCTATGCTGCGCTCTCTGTTAAACTGCTTTCCTCTCGTCCTTACTCCGAACTAACCCTTCTCCCACGGATCTTACTCTCCGCTCTGAGGTGTTGTAAGGCGCGTAATACGATACCGTCTGTAGTCCTTGGTGGCCTTGCGCCGCTCAGATCGTCCTGCAGACAATCTAGCGGCTCGCCCGATGACTCCTTCGTCGCTGACTCCGTGTCAAAACTCCAGAAGAAGAGACCTTCCCCTACTCTGCCCTCCGTCTTTTATACTATTCACATCAAAGGCTAGGCGCCCCCGTCCCGACCGCCTTGGTCTCTCGACCAATCCTGAGCCTAGGATTTCCCGCCCTTTTGCGATCCCGCCGGCTTTTGATATTTCGACTAATCAGTAGCCCCGGGTCCGTCGCTCTCCTTGTCCTCGGTTACATCAATGGCTCGGCGCCTTCGCCCCCGACCGCATTGTTCTCCCGACCAATCAGGAGCCCCAGACCCGTGGCGCCCTCTGCCAACGCTGCTTTTTTTTTGGCCCTGATCCCAGCTATCCGCCTTGCTGACCCCGTGTTTGTGTTTGTATGCGTTTCTAACTGCGGGGCTCTCTGAGCTCGCCGTGGTCGTGCGATCTCAAATCCGCCCACGGCGCCGCAGTGTTACTTGGCCTGGGAAGGGTCCTGTCAAATTCCCTGGCCCTGAGAAACCGTGGGGTAACCCCCCGAGGGGGCCCTCGGGTGAAAACTCAGGGTAGGTGACCCGACCACGAGGCCCTACGTGGGTGCGGGTGCGTGCTTATGTGGGGGGGGGGGGGTGATGGGGGGACGTGCGGTGGGGGAAGCCGGGCGGCTCCCTGGCTCGGCAGAGCGGCCCCGTCGCTGTGGCACCACATAGCTCCCCGAGGTGCCAGTCCCCGTCCCGGGTTGACTGGAGCACCTCGCCTGGGTTGCCCCCACGAGGTATCGCCGCGGGGTCCGCGGGATTCGCCCGGCCCTTGTGGCTGGCCTCGGGGGTGGCGGCTCCGTCTCCTGGGGCTCCGGCGGTGGTCTCCTCCTCCATTCCAACTGCTCCCCTCGGCCTCTGGCACCTGCGGGCTGGGGAACAAACTTGGAGGCGGTGGGGTTTAAGGGTCGCCGTCCTCGTCGCCCCCAGGCCCCGCCCGGGGCCCCTCGGAGCCCGGGGCTCCGTGGGGCCCATATACTGCACGAGGCCCCCGGGCACGGGGGGTGGGGGGACCCCGGGGTTTCGGGGTACTTGGACGGCGGGGCTCCCCCCCTCGGGGGCTGCTCGCCACGGCTTCAGTCGGCGGATGTTGACCACCATCTCCCGGCCCCTCTCTCCTCCCTGAATCAGCACCGTCCATGGTGAGATCTGCCGTCTCACAATCCAGGGTCCTCGCGAGTAGGTGGTCAGCTTCCCCACCTGTCCGGCACCGACGCGGGGAGTGTACAGCCACACCTCGGAGCCCGCAGTGTAGAAGGGGGGCTCCATACGGGGTCGGGCGCCCTGCTCTTGCCGCTGGTGCGCGGCCTCTCCGTGCGGGTAGGCTCGGCCCCTGGCCCCTCGCAGGGTCTCCAGCAAGTGCTCCACGGGGTGGCTCCCTTCCTCCCGTTGCGGCGGAGGGACACCGAACAGCAGATCTGCGGGCAGGCGAGACTCGCGACCAAACATCATTAGGAACGGGGTCTGTACTGTAGATGTGTGAACGGCGGTGGTGTAGGCGAACAGGGCATAGGGGAGGTTTTCGTCCCAGTCCTGTTGATTCGCGGCCGCCATGCGTTTAAGCTTCCTGGCCAGAGTCTGGTTCATCCTCTCTACCATCCCGTTCGCCTGGGGGTGATACGCCGTGGTTCGGTCCTTCTGGATCCCGAACTCTCGGCACAGCGCCTGGAATAGTTCGGCCTCGAATTCACTACCCTGGTCGGTAATGACTCGTTCGGGGATCCCGCACTTAAGTACGTAGTTTTCCACGAAGGCCCGGGCCACTACGAGGGCTGTTTTATCCGGGATAGCCACCGCCACGGGGTAGCGGGTGAAGTACTCCACCTTATTACCGTCTTTTTGCGTCGGGACCGCTTCGATTGCACCCCTAGATGGTCCACTCTCTAGGGGGCGTTGGGGTTTAACCCCGGCGCGTTTCTAGCGCGGGCGATCTGCGGACAGTCTCTCACGAGATGCCCTCGCCGGTCACACAGGTAACACGCACGGGGGGCCGTCCCGTAGGAGCCCCCCCGTCCGTTCCCTATCCCCCCTCCGGCACGCCGCTGCCCCGACTCTGCCTCTAGTCGAGCCACTGTCCCAGTTAATCCTCCTACCTCGGCCTGGACCGTCTCTACCTGGGTTACTCTGTCGCCTACCTGGGTTACCTGGCCGGAGACATCCTTTATACCCGTTTGTATACCGGCAACCCATCCCGGGGTTGTCTCGCGGGACACTGGAGGCTCTCTTTCCCGGCCCCTTACCGTCCTCGCGAGCTCCTGTTCCTCCTCCTCGTCTTCCGAGAGCAGGCTCGCAATGGCGCGCTCTCGTCCCAGCCCCCGGAGCTGCGCGCGTTCGCTGTGAATTCTTTCACACTTACGTGCGCGCTCGACAAGGGCGTTAAAGGGAAGACGTGGGCAGCTCATGTCTGGCTGCCACCACGCCGTGCGAGACAGGTACCGCTGGATTTTCTCGGCGGCCAGTTCCTCAATAACATCAGTTGCGTACCCCGGGCGTGCGATCTTTGTTAACTCACGCACATCCTCGGCGTAATCACGTAGATCCTCGCCCGGTTGGCGACGGCGCGCCTCTAAGGCCGATTTTGCTTCCTCCTCGTCACGCGTGCCAAAACGCTGATCGAGTCGGCGCATCAGCTCCTCTAGCTGTGTCTGTGCGCTCGCGGGTAACGCTTCTACAAAATCGGCTGCCCGCCCATCAAGATTCATATTAAGTTGACGTACTGCCTGCGCGTCCGTCCATCCATTAATTTCCTTGGCCCCTAAGAGATTGCGGGCGAATGCCTTCCACGAAGGGGCCCCCCGGCCGGTAAATATTAGTCTTATTTTAGCGTGAGGTAACGCGGGGGTCCGTACCGCTTCTGACACCAATTTGTGGAGGCTGCTCGCCTCTGTCTCCATCGTCCCCTCCGTATCATTACCCCCTTGCTGTCTGGTGGGGTCCGGACTTTCGTCCCCCATCTGCTCCCTATCCTGTACCCCCGTGAGTGCTGCGGATCGTGTGTGCATGCTCCCCCTGCGCTGATGTTGGCCGCGGAGCGCAAGTTGCCGCCGCCGTGCGCGCGAGATAAACAGCACAACAATGCGCAGCCGATTACGCGCTCGAGCCGCGGGGTTGGGGGTCAGGGGCCCACCACCGCGCCGCACTTACGCAATTAACGAGCACACGCACGATCGCACAAAGCTAACAGCTTCAATGCGCACAGCGATTTCGCACACGCGAGCGGGGCACACGCCGACACAACGACTCGTCCCCTCCCGCACTCGCACGTGTACGTCAACACAAGTATCGTACAAGGACAATTCTCCTCTCACACGGCTGCGTAGGCACGCAAACACACAAAAGCGCTCTCCCTCCTCCTCTCGCTCCCCCCAGCGTGCGATCACAGCGCGCTCCGGCGCCGCGGCTCGCGGGTTCACCGTGTGCGGCTTGCGGGTTTTACCGTGTGCGGCTTGCACACACGCGAGCGACGCCCACGCTCGAGCGAGAGCACGTAAAACCCCCCTCTTGCGCGGCCGCGCGTTTATACAAATACACTGTGCGCACCCCGGGCGTCAACACACACACCTCCGTACCCGCACAATCGTACAGAGACCACGGCCTTTACGCATACAACGACCACACACCCGCGAATGCAGCGCACGCTAATACCACGTGCAAAAATACCCAACAACACGGTTTTATTACTACGCTCGAGATTTTATTAGCGCTTGTTAACCAACCGAGCCACCCGTGTGTGTGTGCGGGCCAGCAAGGCGCTTCTAACCCACACTCTGGTGGCGTGCAGCCCTATTCTATGCTGCGCTCTCTGTTAAACTGCTTTCCTCTCGTCCTTACCCCGAACTAACCCTTCTCCCACGGATCCTACTCTCCGCTCTGAGGTGTTGTAAGGCGCGTAATACGATACCGTCTGTAGTCCTTGGTGGCCTTGCGCCGCTCAGATCGTCCTGCAGACAATCTAGCGGCTCGCCCGATGACTCCTTCGTCGCTGACTCCGTGTCAAAACTCCAGAAGAAGAGACCCTCTCCTACTCTGCCCTCCGTCTTTTATACTATTCACATCAAAGGCTAGGCGCCCCCGTCCCGACCGCCTTGGTCTCTCGACCAATCCTGAGCCTAGGATTTCCCGCCCTTTTGCGATCCCGCCGGCTTTTGATATTTCGACTAATCAGTAGCCCCGGGTCCGTCGCTCTCCTTGTCCTCGGTTACATCAATGGCTCTGCGCTTTCGCCCCCGACCGCATTGTTCTCCCAACCAATCAGGAGCCCCAGACCCGTGGCGCCCTCCGCCAACGCTGCTTTTTTTTTGGCCCTGATCCCAGCTATCCGCCTTGCTGACCCGTGTTTGTGTTTGTATGCGTTTCTAACTGGGGGGCTCTCTGAGCTCGCCGTGGTCGTGCGATCTCAAATCCGCCCACGGCGCCGCAGTGTTACTTGGCCTGGGAAGGGTCCTGTCAAATTCCCTGGCCCTGAGAAACCGTGGGGTAACCCCCCGAGGGGGCCCTCGGGTGAAAACTCAGGGTAGGTGACCCGACCACGAGGCCCTACGTGGGTGCGGGTGCGTGCTTATGTGCGGGGGGGGGGGGGGGTGATGGGGTGACGTGCGGTGGGGGAAGCCGGGCGGCTCCCTGGCTCGGCAGAGCGGCCCCGTCGCTGTGGCACCACAGTAGCAGCAGGATATACAAGGGAGAAGAGGTGGGTTTTAAGGGAGGAATGGAAGCAGGTTACAGTGAAGATGATTGTGTAATGTGCAGTGGGAGTTTGTTCCAGTGAAGGCGAGAAAGAGGGGAAAAGGAATGAAAGCATGACTGGGCACAGGGCGAGGGAGGTACAGAGAGGGACAGTAGAGATTGGGAGTTGAGAGGATGGGATGGGGCATAGTAAGATATGAGAGAAGCATGATATGGTGAATCAAGACAATGGAGGGATTTGTTGAATAAAGTGATACATTTGAAAGAGAGTGATAGTAGACAGGGAGCCAGTGGAGTTGGGAAAGTAGAGCAGAAGTGTGAGGAAGGTTACAAATTATCCAGGCTGATGCATTTTGTATCTGTTGGAGAGGAGTGAAGGTGTAGGGAGGAAGGCCGAGAAGAAGGGAATTTCCATTGTCAAACTGAGTGAAAATTAGGAAGTGAACCAGGAGGGGGCGGGGGGGGGGGGGAAATTTGCAAATGTTCAATAGGTGAAAGTGACAGAGAGAGGGAGGAGTTAATGATGACCCAGAAGTTGCGAGCAGCCGAGACAGGAGCGAGGGTAAAGAGAGGTAATGCGATGATAGGACATCGTGGAGGGGAATGGTGAGAGGGGGAGAAAAGGGTTTCAGTTTTAGAAGGAATGATGGAGAGGTAGTCACGTGACATCCATGATTGGACAGTTTTTTGGAGGGGTTGAAAGAAACACAGGAAGTGCATTAAGAGAGATAATACTGGAGCCAGGAAAGGGGTGTGTTTGTGATACCGAGACTGGAGAGTGTGGAGAGGAGTATAGGGTGATTGACCCTGTCAAAGGCTGAGGAAAGATCGAGGAGAATGAGGATTTAGGAGAGGCCATAATGGGCAGAGTTTGTTAAATGGTTATGTGCAGTCAGAGGGCAGTTTCAGTGGAATGGGAGGGGCGGAATCCAGATTGGAAATGAGGATAAAGAGAATTATATGAGATGTAGTGAGTAAGGTGGGAGTGGACAAGATGTTCAAGACGTTTAGAGAAACAAGGGAGGAGAGGGATTGTCTGGTAGTTGGCAGGACTAGAAGTGTTGAGAGAGAGGTTTGTTTTAGAAGGGGGATTATGATAGCTGCCTGATAGATGGCAGGAAAAAACACCAGAGGGGAGCGAAGAATTGAAGAGAGGGAGACTAGGTAGGTAAGGATAAGAGGGAGGGGAGGAGGTAAAAGAGGAGAGGAGGTAAAAGGGATGGGGTCCAAGCGACGGGAGTTAGGATAGGCTTTGGATTTGATGGCAGAGAGTTTGGATGATGATGTGTGAGAAAAACCAGTGAAGAGAGAGTCAGGTGGGTGGAAGGACTGGATGGTTGGACTAGAAGATGAGGCTGGCAAAAGAGAGCAGATGGAGTTCATTATTACGGGCTGAGAAGATTTGGTGGGGAAGATGGGCAAGGGAAGAAATTATAGTTAAGAAGTAGTCCTGCTTGGCTACTTTTAAGGCAGCTAGAAAGTGGGTGAGAAGAGAGTACTAGGATAACAGAAATCGGGAGGACTTTTACAGTTATCCAGCTTTGCGCAGAGAAATATGAGGGAAGGAGTTAATCATGCAAGGAGGGGCTTAAGTGACGGGGATCAGAGGCGTAGGGGGGATAGGTCGTTTAGGGAAGAAGATAGCACCATAGAAGAAGCAGAGTCAGGGTGGAAAGAGGAAAAGTCAGCGATTTAAATAAAGAGGGAAGAGACGCAGTAAGTCAGAGAGTGAGTGTCCAGGGAGTGAAGGTTGCGGCAGAGGAAAGGGTGGGTAAATAGTGGAGTGGAATGAGCAAGGGAAGGCAAGGAAATTTAGGGAAAGGAGAAAGTGGTCTGAAGGGAGGCAGAATTGAGTATAGATAGGTGTTGCATTACAGTGAGAAAGGAAGATAAGGTTCAGGGTACTGACAGATGTATGAGTAGGGGCGGGGGGGGGAAGCAGGTGAAAGCCAAACGAGTTGATTAGGGGGAGTAGGACAGAGGGGACCTGCTAAGGTGGAGGTTGAAATTACAAAGGAGAATAAAGTGATGACAGATGGGGGGATGGAGGAGAGGAGGCAATGGCTTCACAGGGATATGGATGGGAGATGAGCACCAGTGCCTCAATGCTCAGTTGGGCAGCAGCAGGAGGAGATGTTGAGACTGGAGTCAGGGAGATGTTTACTGATATTCATTACTAGATTTACTACCCATATTCGCCCGAGACTTGGATTCGTGTCTTGGATAAATACAAGGCCTACGCGGAAGGTTGGGGGGGGGTGCGTGACGTCAGTAGGCACACTGCGTAACGCTGCCGCATGCGGGTGACACAGATGTGACGTCACCGCTCACTTGCCGTGCAAAATATATCCATTATAGCGCCCCCACCTCCCAAAAATAGAAAAGTATATTTTTAGACTTTTAGCATTGTGTACCCTCTGGAAGCTACTCACATGCCAAATGTCAAGTTTGTAGCATGTTGGGAAGTATGCTAAATTATTTAGGCAACTCGGGAAGGGAATGATGTGAGAGCTGAAAATTGTCGCGTTCCCTTAGAAATTCCAGACAGCCTAAGCTTTGCAAATTTCATGACGTCAGAGCTCAGCGTTCGATAGTTTTTGCTGCTTTACACAAACAGATGTATTTTTCGCTTTATATTTAAGAGCAAGCTGAAAATAGTCGCGTTGACTTAGAGAATCGAGACAGCTATGTCGCGCATTTGTACAGGATACACGGCCTACGCGGATGGTTGGGGGGGATGCATGACGTCAATAGGCACACTGCGTAACGCTGCCGCATGCGGGTGACATCACAGATGTGACGTCACCACTCACTTGCCGTCCAAAATATATTCATTTTTGCGCCCCCCCCGCCCCCCAAAATACAAAAGTCTATTTTTATACTTTTTGCATTGTGTACAGTCTGGAAGCTACCCACATGCCAATTTTCAAGTTTGTTGCATGTTGGGAAGTATGCTAAACATTTCGAACAGATACACATTCATTATGAATAACATATTTTCTTTGGCTAGGCAACGTATTGATCTGGCCAAATATATGTCGTAAACCCCTGTACCACTCAACATAGTCAAACAATTATCACAAGAAAATTATGAAAATGTAACATAATTAGCGCTATACAACTTCATACATTAGAGACAATTACATTTGTTTGGCTGTGCCAGGTGGTGGAGAATCTTAGGAAATTAGGTCAAATCATTATGTAACCAAACCAAAAATCAATTATGACTCGCAATCTTGGCTGTACAAACCTCTGTAGAAAAGTAACCACTGTATAATTTTCACACTTATTAGGAAAATATGGTTACTGTATATATAACCATGCTATTCTGCTGCCATGTAAAATATAACTATTTTATTTGTGGTGATGTGAAAAAAAACTACGACGTTTCGATCTCAATGCAAGCTTGCTTTGCGGTCGAAACGTCGTAGTTTTTGTTATTTTTGTTATTTTCTTTGAACCTATCTACGTGACTTTACCGAAAGACCCAAAGAATATGAATTCCTGCAGTCACGAAAGCTTTAAGTCAAGATCAAGAATCCTATCATCCACAATGTAATTTAAGATTTCCCAAGATTACAAGTTCATGAGTGAGTCCCAAATCTGCCATGTATGTCTGTGTTAAAGGACTTAAAATATATTTTGTATGAAACAAATAATGTGCTGATGCACAGCAAAAAAGTGTTTAAATATCATCTTCATTATCATTATATATCAGGAGCCTCTAGGGCAGGGGTCCTCAAACTACGGCCCGCGGGCCACATGCGGCCCGCCGAGGACATTTATCCGGCCCATGGTCACTAATTGGGCTGCACTTCTGAGCACTAATTGGGCTGCGCTTGTAAGCACTCATTGGGCTGCGGTGGTGGGCACTGATTGGGCTGCGGTGGCGAGCACTGATTTGGCTGCGCTGGTGAGTACTGATTGAGCTGCGGCGGTGGGCACTGATTGAGCTGCGGCGGTGGGCACTCATTGGGCTGCGCTGGTGAATGGTTCAATGGGCTAATTGACTGGACTTGCCCCCCAGGTCTAAGGCTGCCAGCCCTCCCCTGGCTGCGCTTAAAAGGCTCTCCCTCCCTCAGCTCCCTCACTTGCCCCTCGGCTCCACTCCCAGTGATATTCCTGTGTGCTGGGGATATACTGCGATCTGTGAACAAAACTGCAGGTGTAATTAACTTTTTAATGGCACCCGCACCAGTGTGAGCCTGGGGTAAAAGCGGAGTTCCCCCAATCAGACTGCATTGATGGGCAGTGCAGTCTGTATGTCTCTGTGTGGGCAAAGTTATTACTGGTATATTGTTTTTGTAGCGCTGTATATATATTGGTATTTTACTAATAGCAATTTTGACTCCCTAGGAAACAATGATGTCAAGAAAGAGAAAAATTGACTCGGAGTGTAGGATATTCAAAGAACAGTGGACTTATGATTACTTTTTCATGCAGTACAAGGAAAGAGCTGTGTGTCTGATATGCCAGAATATAGTGTCTGTGTTCAAAGAATACAATTTACGTCAACACTATGAAACTCAACATAAAGATAAATATGATTGTTTGGTCGGAGAAGTGAGAAAAGATAAAATATTAAAACTGAAAAATACATTAACAACTCAGCAAAATACTTTTGTGAAGCAGAAGCAGCTAAATATTTCATCATTGCGAGCAAGTTTTCAAGTTGCCAAGCTAATAGCGTGCACTGGCAGACCATTCGTGGAGGGAGAATTTTTAAAGAATGCCTTCTTTCTGTTGCCAAAGAGATGTGTCCAGAGAAGGCCAATTTATTTAGTACAGTGAGTCTTTCAGGACCTACAATTACACGGAGGATTGAAGAAATGGGAGACAATTTGCATCAGCATTTGCAAAACTCCACAAAAAAACTTTCCTATTTTTCCTTGGCACTCGACGAAAGCAATGATGTTCGTGATTCTGCACAACTTCTAATTTTTATTCGTGGGACGAATGACTATTTCGAAGTCACAGAAGAGCTTGCTGCACTGCAAAGCATCAAAGGAACAACTACAGGAGAGGATATCTATGAAAAGGTTTGCCAAACTGTGAATGGTTTGGAGCTGAATTGGGCTAAACTAGCCAGTGTGACAGCTGATGGTGCTCCTAGCATGGTGGGGTCTAAGAAAGGAGTAATTGCTCGCATTAACCAAGAGATGGACAAACATAACCATTCTCATCCAATAGCCATACACTGCCTCATCCACCAACAAGCGCTGTGTAGTAAATCACTGAAGTGGGACTATGTTATGAAAATTGTGGTATCTTGTGTTAACTTCATTAGAGCTCATGCACTAAACCACAGACAATTTCAGGAATTTCTGTCTGAACTAAATGTTGACTATGAAGATGTTCTGTACCACACAGAAGTCCGTTGGCTGAGTCGAGGGAGAGTTTTGAAACGTTTCTATGACTTCCACAGATTACAGTTTTCTGCTTTCAAAAAACAAAGAAGTACCAGAGCTCAATGATGCAGAATGGAAATGGCACCTTGCCTTTCTGACAGATGTAACAGAGCTACTCAACAGTTTCAATGTGCAACTTCAAGGAAAGGGGAAGCTCCTCTGTGATATGCAATCACATGTCAAAGCATTTGAAGTAAAATTAGGCCTCCTCATCAAACAAGTTAAGGAGGAAAACTTCTGTCATCTCCCCACAACTCAAAATCTGTTAGCGGAAAAACCATTGGTTGCAATTCCCAAACAAAACATGTGTGGATTCACTGGAAAAATTGCAAAAGGAGTTACATTTAGATTTAAAGAGCTTCATCTCCATGAACAGGACATACAGCTTTTCCGTAACCCATTTTCTATTGACATTGAAAATGTGGATACAATTTACCAAATGGAACTGGCTGAACTGCAGAATTGTGACTCTCTGAAAGACGCATTCAAGTCAAGCAGCCTTCATAATTTCTATGCATCTCTCCCCTCTGAGACATATCCTCATCTCAGGAACCATGCACTCAAAATGGCAACCATCTTTGGTAGCACTTATGTCTGTGAACAGACTTTTTCCAGAATGAAACATTTGAAATCTCCAACCAGATCTAGACTAACGGATGCACACTTGCATCACTTGTTACGACTAGCAGTGACAAATATGGAACCGGACATTGACCATCTCATTAGCCAACAGCAGGCCCATAGTTCCCATTGAAATACTGGCAAGTTTGTTGATTTAACATTACTTGTTCTTCATTTTAAATATTGTATTTGTTCCCGGTTTGTTTCTTCACTTCAAAATAAGATATATGCAGTGTGCATAGGAATTTGTTCATAGTTTTTTTTTTAACTTTAGTCCGGCCCTCCAACGGTCTGAGGGACAGTGAACTGGCCCCCTGTTTAAAAAGTTTGAGGACCCCTGCTCTAGGGACATCCATATCAACTCAACCAGAGCTTCCCACCTCAAGATTTAGCTTTTGTTTCTAGTTTGTGTTGTAGAAGACACATGTCAGGTATGAAAACATATTTACTGAGATATATCCGTTTAGTGGTGGGAGATCAGACACTTGCAAAGGGGCTTGTTTTGAGTTCTTAAAAATCGTATTTAGAATAATTATCTTCGAGCATGTGACAAGTATGTCTAAATTTCCATCCCAGTTTAGGTTTATGATCTATGTGATAGCTTTGTTTTTTGAGCCATGTGGTAGCTTTTGGTATTTATAATGAGCATAGCCATAAACTAAGTAATTATCTTTTATCAGGTTAGGCCCACTGAGATATAGAGCTTTTTTTCGAAGCGACCTGGCCACAAATGATAGTTCAATGAAGTGGCTTATGTAGAAATTTATAGCAGCAAAATAATCTAAACGCATGCTAACTCTAAATGTGGAGGAAAAAACAGTGGGACTCGGATAAAAATCCACACGACCACGTGGAGAACATGCAAACTCCAAATATACACGCGTCGGGATCGAACCCACAACCTGCTGTATACCAGGCGAGGTATTTAACATCTCGCCACCATGGCGCCCTGAATATATAAATACTGCTGTACAGAAAATAGGCAGTGAGGTCTTCTGAATTCTTGCCAAATACGTCACAAAGCTTTGGTGTGATTGTGATGCTGGAGTTCCCAAAATTATCACATTTCCAATTTTCTGATCAAACTTGAGTGAAATTCGTGCTAGTTCCTTCTAAAGTAGCAGAGACGCCACTTTCAAGTTGATTCTGCCTGTTCTGGATGAAATTGGATTTCCGTATGCAGCCTTGTGACTGTCAAACCACTTCTTTATCTGACCTATCGACCCCACGAAATGACTTCCAGACGTAAATGTTGAAAACGGCCACCTCATCTGTGAGAGGCTGACACGCCGTATGGGACATGAGCTACGAAACTGAGCTTTGCTGGGCTTACAGATGAGGGTTTGAAGGGCTTGTGGTAAAAAAAAACATTGACTTGGTGATCCGTCTCGTCATCATTCCACTGGAATAAAGGTTTTCAATGACATTAATTGATGTCTACTTTACAGGTCAAACTACACGAAAGCAGGTTTCTGTAGCTATATGCATGTTTATATAAACATGAATAGCGAGAATTATGGATGACTTAATCCATCGCAGTCGAATCGAATGGATGTAAGCTGCGCTTTCACATCCAAAACAGAACCTGACTAAATCCAAATGTTATATATATAAAAAAAAAATGAGAAATACACCAAATGACGACGTGCACTCGTTTATTTATATTCTGAGAAGACTGCTGCCAGTGTTCAGTAAGGATAAGCAGCATATCTATGGGACCTTTTGGCCAGTATCAAAATTATGAAACCAATTAGAATAGGCTTAATACATTGCAATAGGTATCTATTTTGTGTTTGAACATCTTAACACCTATATTCTTTAGTTCTTTCGGTAAAGTCACGTAGGTATACAATAAAATAAATCACGACGTTTCATGTGCAACACAAGCGTCAGTCAACAGGTGGGAAAGCATGGTCTGATGCTGAGGCAGACTGTTTTAAAAGGTTTGAAATGGGTGTAGCCTAAGGGTCATAAAGAGCTAACTGGGGCTAGTGATGTTAATGTGAGAAATTAGCATGTAACTGTAGAAAAGAAGGAAACCGGCTTCCTAGACGAGGGCACGGAAGTGGCTATGTTAATGTGAGAGATTAGCATGTAACTGTAGAAATGAAGAAGGAGAGCGGCCTCCTCGACGAGTGAGTGCAACCCAATGGGTCTAATCCAAAGGGCCTGTGAGTATGAGTGTGTAATCCAAAAGACGTGAGCATGAGAGTGCAATCCAAAGGCAAGAGAGTGCAATGCAACGGACATGTGAGCATGAGAGAGGCATAGAGAGAGACACACAGAGTCGAAATAACAGCTGACAAAGGCAGGTAGGATGGAAACATCACAGTTAAGACTTTACCTGGTTAATAACGTCCTTCAAATGATTGCTCAGTTTGTACCCATCCTCTCGGTTGAAGTTGTGTCCGTGTTTATATATCTGGATGGCTTCATGAACAAATCTCTGAAGGTAGCCGGTAGGTTTGCAGAGTACCTCCGTCTTGGAAAAATCTATTTCGTGTGAGCCCACAGCGATAAAACAATGATCGGCAACGGTAGAGATATTGGTCCTACCGTGTTTCAGATCTGCCTTGTGTTCACGGACGCGGTCCAAGACATGTCGTTTCGTTTCCCCAATGTAACTGCTGCCGCAACCACAACTCAGTTTGTAGACACCAGGGTATTGCAAGACGAAGGTACTCTGCAAACCTACCGGCTACCTTCAGAGATTTGTTCATGAAGCCATCCAGATATATAAACACATACACAACTTCAACCGAGAGGATGGGTACAAACTGAGCAATCATTGGAAGCACGTTATTAACCAGGTAAAGTCTTAACTGACTGTGTTTCCATACTACCTGCCTATGTCAGCTGTTATTTCGACTCTCTGTCTCTCTCTATGCCTCTCTCATGCTCACATGTCCATTGCATTGCACTCTCTTGCTTTTGGATTGCACTCTCATGCTCACAGGCACTTTGGATTACACCCGTTGGGTTGCACCCACTCGTCGAGGAGGCTGCTCTCCTTCTTTTCTACAGTTACATGCTAATTTCTCACATTAACATCATGCTAATCTCTCACATTAACATTACTAGCCCCAGCCACTTGTTTGACCCTTAGGCTACACCCATTTTAAACCTTTTAAAACAGTCTGCCTCAGCAGCAGACCATGCTTTCCCACCTGATGACGGACGCTTGTGTTGCGCCCAAAACGTGATTTATTTTATTTTATACCTATGTGACTTTACCGAAAGAACCAAAGAGTATGGATTCCTGCAGTCACGAAAGTTTAAATCAAGATCTTAACACCTGTTTTATTGCTTTTCAGGAATTCTACAGAACACTTCACTGCCTATCTTTACAGATGCGTGTGTATGGCTGTGGTATTTCTAAATACCATGTATATTCTAAAAATTACTCCAAAATGTAATGTTTTTAAAATATCTTTCACTGAGCTAAAATAAAAACGTATTTTTTACGACACAATTTAAGCAAAATCTAAATACTTTTTGGTTATTTCGGTAAAGTCACGTAGGTGAAAAAAAAAATAAAGAATAAAAATAACTAAATTAAATCACGACGATTCGGAGGCAACACCTACGTGACTACCGAAAGAATCAAAGAGTATGGATCCTTGCAGTGACGAAAACTTCAAATCCAGAATCAACAACGCTGCTTGCGTTGTGGCCGAAACGTCGTGAGAATTATTTTATGATGTTATATTTTTATTATTTTATTATTTCCCTTCTACGTGACTTTACCAAAAGAATCAAGAAGATGAATCCCTGCAGTCACGAAAGCTTTAAATCGAAACAAAATATAAATCTTAAGGTGGATATTTCCATGGATATTTGTTGAGTTAAAGTGGAATGACCATGTGTTCTCTTAAGCCATACACCATCAGGTTATGGCACACTAGCTTCGTTTATGAGTGTGACAATATTGTTAGATTCATTTCAAAATTGCCACTCGCAATTAGTGACTGTAAACAGGGTTTCCTCAAAATATATTGGCTGATATTCCATGTTCCGTATTTTTGGACAACTTTTGGGGAAGCCGAATAATTATTTAAGAAATTTGGAAATAATTTGAAATATACACTCCCGAGGCTCAACAATGTAATCGTCTGCCATGCAATGCTGATTTGCTGCTAGTTGTGTATCCACGCTGTGCAGAAATATCACGCCCCAGAGGCAAGTCCCCATTAAGCAGAGATAGTCCCCATTTCCTGCACAGTCACGACCGTAGCATTTGATTGTGCGTTCAATATGTCGTGTTGTGTAGAATCACTCAGTCGGACACTTTGTTCCAAGTCACCTACTTACACTTTATTACACTTTACTACTCTTGCACCAGTTATAGGCACTCCTATCTCGGTCTATACGGTCACATTGTTAACTAACTTCCCCTATCTACTTTACACCTCGCTGACCTGCCTGCGGCAGCTCTTCCTCTCAGCAGCTCCGCACTCACAGCTCCGCACACAGACCGCAGCTCACACAGGGCTTGCACACAGCTGCGCTCACACAGAGCTTGCACACAGCAGCGTTCACACAGAGCTTTGCTCACACAGAGCTTGCACACAGCCTGTACACAGCCTTTCAGGCCATCAATCACCCTTTATCACACGTCTCCAAGGCGACATCTCCGGTACCAGCGTACAACCCCGGGCCGTCCCTGTCTGCAACAGTTTCTCCCGTTAATGAGGTGGAGGTTTGCTCGTGCAACCTTACGTTGCACACGCGCCTGCCTGCCCTCGGTTGCCTTCGGCCAGCAGTGCGCACTGCGTATTTTAACACACTACAAATAAATGGTTCGTAATTTTCAGGGGTTTTAGTGTTATTTTACATCGGAACACCCCACCTGTGCATTAGCCTGGTATTTCGAGAACATATTTATACATGTTGAACTTGTTTCTTCGCACCGTATGTAGACAACTCTGCTAATCGGAGGTGTGGGGGAAGGACTACACAATAAATACAAACAGCAGTACATATGGCTGCATAATGTCAGACTGTTCTTGTTTTTTTCATATTATGCATTTATTATTATACTTGTTTACCCAGGAAAGTCCCTCTGAGTCTCAAAACTCATTTTCAGGAGGGTCCTGGCAAATTCTCCCAATAGGGGAAATGTGGCTCTGTGTAATGCTATTTGAGTAGTTTGCAGTCATTTTCCAGCATATTTGGCCAATAATAGTTGCATTGTATATGGTTTAATTTTGGGAGGAAATCGGAGAACCCAGAAGAAACTCATGCAGAACAGGCGAAGAGCATAAAAGCTCCACCTAAAAAGGTTCCCGAGATGGTAATCGAACCCAGACCCTTCTTGCTGGGAGGCACGAGTCTTACCACTACGTCACCCTGCTGCCCTAAATATGCATAACTCTTTGTCTTTATTGTTACAGTTACTTTAATCAGGAACTCGTGTCTGGTACAGCATATCTACGGTATTTTCTTGAAAACGGAGATATTCCAAAACTGGTTGATTCCAGTTCTATCACGGTAAGCAGTGTATTCTGAATTAATTATACGTGTTCCTGTAATAATAATAAGTACATTTGGTGTTCACGCCATTCTTATAGAGCAAGGATATCACGAATGCACTATGTTTCTCAGACACAAGCTGCAGTAGTTTAGATGCAGTGGGTGATGTTACTGTAATAAAGGACTCTCTCTCACATGACCCTAACTCCTCCCTCTCCCCACGTGACCCAGACTCCGCCCCCCCTCAATCCTTGCTCGCATTACATGACCCCCCCCCCCCCTGATGAAAACCCAGCCGTCCCTGGCTGCAATAAATATAATTAAATAATGCGAGCAACATTTTAACCATCTGGCATCACTGGACAATGGAGAATATAACAACGATAACAAGAACAATCAACGAAAGGAAAGGGATTTGGAACGCGTGCGGGTCGCCGGCCTGTCACGAACGGGCGGCGGTCCCCCCACAGACCGAGAACGCGACGGGGTTTTAAGATTGACGGGAGTAGAACCGCCCGCCACTGTTGGAGGCCTGTCAACGCCAAGGTCCCGTTCCCCAGAGAGACCCAAGTCCGGCGTCTCTGGCAACCGTGTCTGTGGTGGGGTTGGAGGGGCAGCGGGGTCAAGTGGCCTCGTCGCCGTGGTAGGCCCACCCAGAGCAGGATTCGCCACATCCGCCTGCGTCACGGCTGGTTCGTCTGTAGAAGGCACGACAGGCGCGCTTGCAGAGTCAACAGGCAAGGGCAGAGGTGCGTCGGGTGCAACAGACACCGGCAAGGCAACATCAGGGGATGACGCATCCGTCCGCGGGGCCACGTAGGGCTTCAACCTAGACGTATGGACGTACCAGTGCCGGGATCCGAACCGAACCCGCGCGGACTGCGGGTTAGGGACTTCAATAAGCTTAACCGGCCCCTGCCATGGTTTGTGAAGCTTAGGGGAGGTCCCCGGCCGCACCTGCGGGCAGTGCAGCCATGCCATGTCCCCCACTCGCCAGGGGCATGTACCGGTCGAGCGTCGGGCGCAACGCTCGTTTCGCGCCTGGGTCTTGGCAGTAGCCAATCGGGCCCCCTCCCGTGCCTCGGCGACGCGTCGAACAGTGTCCTGAATGTACTCGGGGAGAGGTTTAACAGGACCCTTCGCCCCCGTACCCAGCTGTACTTCCACCGGCGGCACATTCTCGCGGCTATACATTAGAAAAAATGGAGAATACCCTGTGGACGTATGAGGCGTCATCCGATACGCGGAGAGTACCCCAGGTATATGCAAGTCCCAATCAGCTTGTTTTTCGTCAACCGTGTGACATAGCATGGCCGACAGCGTCCGATTAAGCCATTCCACCATGCCATCCGTCTGCGGGTGGTAAGGAGACGTACGAACCTTCTTGGTTCCCAGAGCAGCGCACACTTCCGCCAACAATTTAGAAGAAAAATTTCGCCCCTGATCCGTGAGTAGCCTCTCCGGCGCCCCTTTGTCCAGCACATATCCAAACAGGAAGGCGTCCGTGATAGACGCCGCCGACTGGTCGGGTAAGGGCCAAGCCATTGGCCAACGGGAAAGATATTCCACCCCAACCAGCAAAAATGTATTACCCCTAGCGGATGGCGGGAAAGGTCCCAAAATATCCAGCGCCACCAACTCGTTGAGTCGAGGCACCTGTATAGACTGCACCGGCGGCACATAAGGGTTTTTAGGCGGCTTCCGCCGGGCACACTCGGGACACGCCCGAATGTGTCCGATGACATTCGTCGTCATGCCGTGCCAGAAGTAGTCTTGCTGCAATGTTAACAAAGTCTTCTGCACCCCGAGATGTAATAAAGTGTCGCCGTGCAGAATCCGAATCAATTCGTACCATAACGACGACGGTACTACCAGACGCCAGCGGTCATGCAATCCCTCCTTCCACATGAGCAAACCATCCTGGAGAGCGGCCCCCAGCGTCCCACCGGACAGCAATCTCCCCGCTCCCTTCACAGCCCGACTCCATAAAGCCCCCAACGAGTCGTCAAGCAATTGTTCGCGAATCCATATCGAGCGCGGCAGGTTCAGAACCCCATCGGCCGGTCCTGGGCACACCGGAGCCCCAGGCACCTCGACAGCTGACACGACAGGCCGAGGGGGTAGCTGAACCGGCGTACACCTATTCGTACCCGACGTGCAAGTGCAAGGGGACCCCTGCGGTAATCTGGAGAGCGCGTCCGCATTCGCGTGACGCGACCCCTTCCGATATTGTATGTCGAAGGAAAATTCCTGCAGGGTCTCCAACCATCGTGCCAGTTGGCCAGATGGTTGGTCAACTCTCAGGGCATATTGCAGAGCCGCATGGTCCGTGCGCACAATAAACGAACGGCCGTAAAGATACGGCCGATATTGGCGGAGAAAATAGACAATAGCCAATAGTTCGCGGCGAGTAACGCAGTAGCGGGTTTCTGCCGGGGACAGTACACGGCTACCGTAGGCTACCACGCGTTCCACGCCGCCCTTGGACTGTGACAGAACGCCCCCGATCCCAGTGTCACTAGCGTCCGTATCCAGAATAAAAGGTCGATCAAAATCCGGATAGTCCAATGTCGGCGCCGTCGCCAACCGATCGCGTAGGCCCTCAAACGCCGCTTCCTCCGGCGGACCCCAACTGAACCTCCGACCCTTACCCGTAAGGAGGTGCAACGGCCTAGCGATCATAGCAAAGTTCGGAACGAACCTGCGATAATATGAGGCGAACCCAAGGAAGCGACGTACGTCCCCAACTGAGGCTGGGGTCAGCCAGTTGCGGACGCACGCCGTCTTCTCTGGGTCCGTGGCCACCCCGTCCGCACTGACTGTGTCCCAAATAACGCACGGATCGTTGCAGTAGGTGACACTTTTTTGGTTTGAATTTTAAATTGGCGGAGCGCATCCTAGCAAAAACCGTCTCCAATCTCTGCAAATGTTCGTCAAATGTGCGGCTAAAGACGATGACATCGTCTAAATAAATCAAACATGTCTCCCACTGCAGACCCGTTAACACCAGCTCCATCAACTGCTGAAAAGTGGCGGGAGCCGCATTCAAGCCCATCGGAAGGCAATTAAACTGAAACAATCCCTGCGGCGTACGGAAAGCCGTCTTTTCCCTCGAGGACTCATCGAGGGGAAGCTGTCAGAATCCCAAGGAGAGATCCAGTGTTGAAAAAAACTTCGCCCCAGACAAGGCATCGAGGGAATCGTCCATACGCGGCAGGGGGTACACATCTGCGACGGACACCTTGTTCAATTTTCGAAAATCGATGCAAAATCGCAGTTTCCCATCCTTCTTCTTCACAAGGACTACTGGCGCGCCCCATGGACTGTTAGACGGGGATATTATGTCAGCGGCCAGCATGTCTTCCACTGCACCGCGAACCTGATCCCGCTCCATCGGGCTCAACTGATGCGAGTTCAACCGAATCGGAGCGGCATCCCCCGTATCAATGTGGTGGGAAAGCAAGGAGGTGCGTCCGAAGTCAAAATCATCCGAGCTGAACACGTCGGAATAACTTGGCAACAGCGCGCGAAGCGCGGACCGTTGTTCTCCGGTCAGGGATGAATTTTCCCCGCATAACTCGGCAACCCAACGATCATCCTGCCCCGTAGGCCCCGAAACCCCCCCTACCATGTCCCTGCGGGTCCGGTTGTCATGGGTCGTGAACGCGGTCGTGGCGTGAGCCAAAACCGTTCAGGCCGGGACACTGACATTCTCCGCACTCCCATTTAGCACCTGTAAGAACGGGGGCTGGCCCGGCCGGACAATCGTTTGTGCCCCAACCAGCGCTGAGCCGCCCGTTATAGCCATGGACGGCGATAACAGAACCCCCGCTGCTCCCTCAATGCCAGGTACTGGCTTCCGATATCTCAACGGGATAAGCATCTGCGAACCAGGTGGAATGTCAACAGATACCTCGGACAGCGCCTGTACCTGGCAAATAGGGGCAGGCCGGCCCCACGGCGACGGAAAGAACAAAATTTTCCGCCCCCCTGGTAATTCAATGCAATTTTGATCAACCCTTATTTGAATGGGCATTTTTGCCAGGAAATCAGTCCCCAACAAACAGGGTACCGCGAGGGACCTAGAGATCAAAACGGTCCCTGAAGCTGACACCCCCCCCAATCGATATGTTGGCGTCCACCTGGCCCACAATGCCCATACTTCCCCCGTTCGCCGCTATGCATGAATCATAAACCGCTCGCACTCTCCCTGGTGGAATGCCCAAAAGATGGAAAATGACATCCGAAATAATGGTCGCGGACGCACCAGAGTCCACCAAAATACGCACCTCGACCCCCTGAATAGAACCCGTGTACTGTGGACGACCCCGTAGCGGCCGCAACTACCCTCCGTGCCAATCGGCACCATTGCGTCAGCGAGTGACACGGGTCAATCGGAGGCACCTCGTTGTTAACGACACATGGACCGCGCGGCGATGGTGATGCATGAGGTGACAGGCCTTGCCGGGTGTCTGATGCGCACCGACTTGCCTGTCCTGGCTGGTCTTTTCGCGCGACGTCCGTGGTCGAGGCCTCCTGCTGGGGCGGCCCCGGGATGCGAGCCCAACAGTCCCTGGTGAAGTGGCCCTTACGGCCGCAGCGGAAACACTCCACGTCGTTTCGGCGCGCGGCACCCCCTCTGTCCCGACGCTCCCGCGCCGGCGGGCCGGACCTCGGCCCTGTTCCCCCCCGAGCAGGCCACTGGGCGGAGGCGGCCGTCAACTCCTGCGGACCCTTGTCGTCAGGAACGTAGACCGCCTTCTTAGGATTCCACCCCGTAGCACCGCCTTCAACGATGGGGCCCCCTGTCCAAGCTGACACCTGTTTCCAGCGTCAGAGATTAAATTGAGCGTTCAAGCACTTAGCCGCAGCACGGGACGTCAACTTATCATGGCTGCACACTGGCATGGGGATCCCCAGGTCTCTAGACAATTCCAGCATCTTGCCCAACACAAGGGGCTCCAACAAATCCGGCTCCGTCTCGGGGTATGCTGCCATCGCCAGTTCCAGAACTGCGCCTCTGAAAGCCACCGGCGATTCATCAGGCGCCCTTTGCCGCTGAACAAATCTACGGTGGGCATCGTCCGGAGGCTCGTACGCATCCGCTATTTCCTCAAAGACACCCTGCAGCGTCCTCTTCTTGTCGGCCTTGATGGAGCGGAAGAACCGGACGGACTCGTCGTCGAGAAGTGTTGGTAGGACTTCCAGGGCCTCCGCGTCCGTCCATTTGGCGGAGCGTACGGCCGCTTGAAAACGGCAGGCGAATGCGCTCCAATCGCTGCCGATGGAGAATTCTTTGACCGTTGTTAAATGACGGCTGCGGGTCCTTGCTCCGCCGTCCTCCGCCGATGGTGACTCACGCGGCAGCGACAAGATGGTGTCACTCCGCAACGTGTGCAAGATGGCGGCTTCCCGCGGCGGAGGGCGCAAGATGGCGGCTTCCCGCGGCGGACGGCGCAAGATGGCGGCTTCCCGGCGTTCCTCCTCGGCCACGCCCAAGATGGCGTCTTCGTGCCGCGTGGTCGAGAGGGCTTAAGGCGACGGCAAGGCCCCAGCCCGCTGTTCCCCGCCGGGCCTCCCCGAAGTCGTCGCCGGCGTCACAAGGTCGCACAACTGCGCCAACACCGTCTTCAGCGCCTCCAGTTGAGCCGCCACCTGTCGCCATCTGTCCTCAGCGTCCAGTCGCGCGGATGGTGCCACCGAGGCGGTCACGTCCTGCACGCCCGGACCCCTGCTCGTCCCAGCGTCGCTTTCCTCCTCCATCGGTACCGCCACCGCTGGAGGGAGGTCATCGTCAGAAGATGCTGCAGAAGATGGTGCAGGGACGTTCCTCCTCCTGAGCTGTTTTGACATGCCCTTTCACTTCTGACACCAATGTAATAAAGGACTCTCTCTCACGTGACCCTAACTCCTCCCTCTCCCCACGTGACCCAGACTCTGCCCCCCCCTCAATCCTTGCTCGCATTACATTACAATGTGTAATACCAATTGCGTTATTTGTCAGTAATTTTTCAAGTTTGGCAAATTTGGACCATCACATCGTCCCACAATGGGCTAATTTTGAATTACGTCAGGGTAACGTTAATATCCACTGTGAAGCAGACAGTGCATATTTGTGCGGTTAATGACACCCACAATAATAACCAGGGAAGCCTGCTGGCTTCAAACTGCAAACTTCTGCAACAAGCCATGAGCGTGGTACTGCTGAGACACTCCTAACACGTAGCATCCATACACAGCATTTCTGGAACAATGCGTTGTTTCTAGAAGTGACGAAGTTGACAGGCACGGAGTGACATATTTATTTACTATATACAAGACTGAGACGCATGATAAAAGTTCAAAAGGATTTGCTTATTTTCCCTTTATATGCTTTTTTGCAGCACATGGTGCAGTCTTCTTCTTTCGTATGGCATTTTTGGGGATTGAAACATAAAAATTGATGTGGAGATTTGTTATCCATTTGACTGCTTCAGGAGTAGCCACGTGGATTTGTTTAATATCGCCATTGAATTATATTATCTGATTGGGCAGTCTTCCACGATATGTTGCATGGTCTGAGATGTTGCACCACAGTCACAAACTGGACTTTCGTTAATTTCCCATTTATGGAGAAAATATCCACATAGTCTATGGAATGTGTCCGGATCCGATTCAAGGAGGACCGGATCTTCCTCGGGAGGTCACATCCGGGTTGGAGGGTTGTGAGGTAACTGATGATGGATATCTGCAGCAGATTGGTATTTGCCCAGGCTTCCCTCCACCGTGCTTCGATGGTATTGTCATCATCATGGAGGCTCTTTGTATATTGCCTGAAAGGTTTTCTGGATTTGAGCCTGTGCAGTGGTGGCATGAATATGTCCTCTTTTATTGGGAGTCTTGGATTTCTGATGACCTTGTGGTACTCCCTCACACACGCGGCAGCACGGCAGAGCTGTGGAGGAGCGATATTTGTGAGGACTGGAAACCACGGGAGGGGTATGCTCATTCGTGTCCTTTAGATGATCCTCATAGCTGCATTTAGCTGTATAACCACCAGCTTCTTGTGCATATATTTAACTGACCTGCCCGTGCCGGAGCAAGCACTGATCCTTGTAGGAGCGCGTTATGGAGTAAGTGAGCTCTGCTGACAGTGTTCCCTAAGTGAACATGGTAACGCCAGTTGGACAGTAGCGATGATAGCAGTCATAGGGTCTGCTGGGATCTGAGGACCTATATAAATGTAGGACTTGAGTTATGGCGCGCCACGCATTCTCTTGTGCTGTTGCTATGCAAGCGAGCAGTGTACAGTGGGGGTATCTGAGGACACGGTTGTTGTCGTGGCATTAAGGCAGAGGTCGTTAAGAGAGGAGGCAGGTGTTAGGGGTAGCCGGGGGACACAGGCCAGTGATTGGTTAAGAGGGTAATTGCTTAAGGACTGGCGCCGCTCAGGCGGGAATAACAATGTCACGTGAGGCCGGGGGCCAGGGGGCGAGTGGTAAGCGGGGGGTGAGATAGTTGATTGGGACTAATTGGTAGGGGGATATAAGACGCAGTGTAACAGAGAGACGGGGAGTCTTGGTTGGAGCTGGAGTGATGGTGCCCGGGATAGAGCAGAGTAGAGAGTACGGTAACAATGATAGAGCAGAGCAGAGAGTACGGTAACAGTGATAGAGCAGAGCAGAGAGTACGGTGACAGTAATGGAGAGAACACAGCGTGAGGGAACAGTGGTAGCCATGCATCTGAAGGGTGCAGAGTAGAGTAGCAGTAGAGTATACAGACCTTGGGAGAGACAGAGAGAGAGCGGAGCGGAACCGCGGGGCGGAGCGAGAGAACGGGGAGACACGGAGGAATCGCGGAGCGGAGCGAGAGTACGGAGAGACGCGGAGCGGTGACGTTGAGGAGGTGGACTCTAAGTGTGGAATAAACGGAATGGAAAGACAACCCGAGTACGAGTCCTACATAAATAAAGTTTGGTTTGATTTCATTTATGGCATCAATGACCTCTTCTTCAGTGAAGGGGGATGACAAGGCTGTCATCGGTGCACATTCTGCTATTGATTGGTTTTGTGTGCCGGTCTGTAAGGATTTTTCCATTCAGCAGCATTTGTGTGGCGATGGCCTTGATGGGCACATTGGCGGTCTTGTTTGTTGGTGTCTCAGGAAGCGCCATGCTTTATAGCTTGAGTCTATGAAATCTATGACTCCATCGCTTCTGTCCACTTTTATTTTATGGATTCATTTAAGGAGTCCAGAAGAGATTTGCCACATTCTGGGTTTCCTGATTGTGTATTCCTGGAGTAGGGACTTGCTTCATTTGCTCCAGAATGGAGTGTATTCCACCCGGTAACCACATGGGTTGTGTGAGTGGTCAGCTTTGAGCACAAGCTTGGGGAAACGTTCGTAGTTTTCTGGCTCTGGGAGATGTCTTCAGTAAAAGGTTCCCAGTTGGCATTTCTGAAGTTGAATCATGGCATAGGGATGGAAGTGATTGTCAGGATTTCGAGCCCCATAATCACCAAGACCGGCCTATGCTGACTCTTCGGAACATTTTCCAGAACTGTTCTGGAAGCACACAGCAGTTCACCCGAACTGGCACATGACACAAAGCGCAGATCAGGGTTTAAATTCTTCCTCCATCGTGCAGAATAGAAGGTGCTTCGATCTTTAGCATCAAACAGGAGGAACAGGTTACTCGTTTTTGCGCAGTCAATCACTTGTTCTCCAGGTTTCATCGGTTGCATAGCTCAAGGCCATGTAATGGCTGTTAAAGTCACCGGTGAATACTGTGGGATGGGTCGCGGCAAGCAGCATGTTTTGGCTCTATGTGGTGATTGGAGGTTTGTTTTCATTTATCACAGAAACATCCTCGATTTTGATGATGATAGCTGTCTGCGAGTTGTTTTCTGCGTTCGTTGTGGTGAATTCGTTGAGATGGGATTTCGCGTATGTTGCTAGTTCATGCTTGGGATCGTCGTGTCTGGCAGCTAGCAGAAAGCCAGGGATTTTCATTTTTGGGGGTCTTTTGTCGTCGGCTGCATGGTTTTTTTGAAGCATGAGCACGTCGACCTTGTAGAGTTCGAGGAAATGTCCCAATAAGTTACACTTGGGCCTTAATAGGGCCTATACATGTATGTGGCACAAACGTAGTGACGGCCCCACACTGCGGTAAGTTTGTCCTTGTGAAAAGAACCTTTGGTGTTGCAATCCTGATCGAGAGGCTCTTTTCAGGCATTTAATTGCTGGGTTGATGATATTAGCTTATGACACGTACGTAACAGAGGAGACCACGGGAAGGTTGTCATCTATACCACATGGTGCAGTGCCGTGGTCTAGTGATATCGTGTTTACCACGTGTTGCAGAGATTCATGGTTCACATCTAGATGGCTGCCCTGGTTAATATTGCATGTCTGCTTCAGTGGATGTTAAAGATCCCATGACGTCATAAAAAAAATGAATAGGCCATCGTGTGCTGGAGTTATGGTCCAAATTTACCAAATTCCACGCAAATTAATCGATTGGGAAGTGCGTAGCAACATTGTCCCCTCCTAACATACTAATGCCTGCTCACGGGCCAGTTGCTGAGTCACCTTGTGCTGCAAAAGGGCATTTGTCACTAGGAGTGCCCTTTAAATGTTTGAGATGATACATGATGTAATTCATTTATCACATGTAACACGTTCTGAGACTCCCTGACATGAAGGGTGCTCTATTTAAAAGCAGCATCATTATTGTGATTATTAAATAATGATGACAGGTATCATGTACCACCCTGGAGCAGGAGCTCATATACAAAACTTCTAGATATACAATTCGCATTATAACACTGGAACTCACAGAGACATGCCAACTCCAAGGGAGTTTACAAGTTTTATTTCCATCAACCTAGACCTCAACAATCTTCCTCGCTACCGACTCAAGACCCGATCCCTCTTTTGAGATTGTGCTATCCCCATCCTAGGATCTCAGATCACGAATGAATGCTGGTAAAGAGTGGAACAATGCGGATGTTCAGTATAAACACCTCATTCGAGACCCAGACATCACACCTCCTGGCTTTGACATTCCTCGAAGTCACCTGTGTAACCATCAACAGCATCATAACATCAACAGGCCAATGCACACATCTCCTACATATATTGAAAATTAATGACACAAACCACAGTACTGCGACTGTGGCCAAACTATGGACCATGTAATAAACCACTGTCGTCTGCACTCCTTCAAAGTAGGAATAGCAAAAGTACACAAACTCTCTCTTCTGAATCCATCTCGTGGCTATCAGACCTCGACATTAGCATTCAGCTCCTTAACATATTGCCTCGTGAAAAAATAAAGTAGAATGATTATATACTCACTAATGAGCTCGAATGTGTGGTTCTTGTCCTCAGCTTGTTGCAGGAGAGGGAATTAGCATTCTGAAAAAGGAGAAACTTCTTAAGTTGTTCCCAAATATGAAGGATCTCTTGGCTTTCAGCCTCACAATAAAAGCAACTGTACTATCATCTCAAGGTGCGTACAATAATGTTATTACCATCATTGTGAAAATAATATTTGGCTGAGTAGCAGTGGTTTGAGTGCATGGGTTGCCATCAGAAGTGTGTTAATATAAATTCTAGTTATGGCTCAAGACGGTCCTTTTATCCTCCAAGGTTGGTAAAATTAGTAGAAATTTGTGGTAAATCGACAGCAATTTTCCTACAAATTGACTTTCATATGTCAAAGTTGTGTAATATTACTGCGATGAATTGTCACCAACTTGCAGTCCATAATTGGGTGGGAGGGTGGTGCAGTGGTAACTCGTGCCTCACAACAAGAAGGTCTCGAGTTCAGGTTATATTCCTGACGCCGCTCTTGTATAGGGATTCTATGTTCTACCCATATTATGAATGGGTTTCCTCCAGGTTCCCCGTGATCCTCTCCCATAACTTAAAAAACACACTTCCAACGCTGAAAGGTACCTGCAAATCACTCAATTGGGATTATACGTAATAACAACGACCCTGACTGCAAAAACTTGGCAGGACCCTGCTGAAAATGAGTTGAAATGCATTGAGATTTTCCTGGGTAAACATGCATAATAATGAAAAAAATAATTTGCCCAAATACCACCACTTTGTGTTGGCATGTATATGTGCATTTAATGTATTGCACATTATATGTCATTAACCGAGTGGCCAATGGTCCTTCTAGACTTGTTTATTCAAAAGCATGTGTTCAAGTAAGCAAACTCTGAACCAGTTTCGTCCGATTGGATTCCACAAGTCTAATTTATTTGACAGAGCTTCTACTTTTATTGTGACAATTATCAGGGTTAACATTTAGGGGCAGTTTCCATGCTCTCGATTTCTCTTGTTATTGTATTGGGATCCAGATCCGCATAGATACTTGAATCTGGTTGACCAAGTTGGTCACCAATGCCATTTACTTGTTTCTGATAGAGCACCTTTTACCCCGGGGTATCTCAGGGCGCTCTACGTGCTATAAGCAACCTACATCACATCTAGCCTCAAATATTTGAAAGGGACATTCCAGTAGCAGCTGTCCCTGTGCGCACACGGTGACTGTACCTGCAAGCGAGCATTAGTCTGGCAGTAGGGAGAGATGATTGCTCAATGTCAGCCCAATCAGTAATTTGTGAGTCATTTTTCAAATTTGGACAATGATGCCAACACACAATGGCCAACTAATTTTGAATGATGTCAGGGGATCTTTCACATTCACTGTGAAACATAGTATTGTTATAGTTAATACATACTGAAGTTTCGATTTAAAGCTTTCGTGACTGCAGGGATTCATCTTCTTGGTTCTTTCGGTAAAGTCACGTAGAAGGGAAGTAATAAAATAATAAAAATAAAACATAATAAAATAAAATGATTTTCACGACGTTTCGGCTACAACGCAAGCAGCCGTCTTCAGGTTATTATGTTTTATTTTTATTATTTTATTACTTCCCTTCTACGTGACTTTACCGAAAGAACCAAGAAGACATACTGAAGTAGTAACCAGGGAGGCCTGCCGGATTGGACCGCAGTCTTTGCAAAAAGCGGCGTAAGTGTTAGCTCTGGGCCATGTCATCATGTTTGGAGTTGATTTATACACCCAATAGTTAATCTGAATGCAGAAGCAGTAATTACATATGTCTCCAACTTTAGCGGCAGAGACCGAAGAAGCCGAACTTGTTGGAATCAAAATTGTGGAATCTCGCTATCGGATCACCGCAACGAAGACATCACGATATTTCAAGGCCGAATTGCCTTACTTCATACAGGTATGATGTGGCACACAGACAGGCTGTAGCCAGAGTGATATAATGAGTGTAGTATGTATGGGGTTTCTCTACCGACACGTGTAACCAGGGGCACTGTCTCACTTTCTGGCCGTGATCTCGCTGAGACAATAGGTTTGGTGAATGAACTCGGAGCTTTGAAATGATGGTACTTAGCGTTGTGTTCTACTCCATTCGTCACTGCATATTGCAAAGTGAGCTAGCGATGTGACTGGTGGTACTTTTGTTTGTGTGCACAACAGAGGTCTGTATAATGTGAATATCCAAAGGGCACGACTCTGCCTTCCATACCGCATGCCTGACTGCTCTGCTCAGGGTTCCACGCGATACCCATGGACACAACCGCTACAGTGGAGCCACTAGCAACGTCCCATATTATAAGTGCCTGCGAATTTATTGATCAGAAAGAGCCTTGTGCTCTCTCTCATCACCTTACAATAACTGATATTTTTAGCACATGCATTGCAAAATAAATATCCATTATCACAATTATCTCACCAATCAATTATCAATCAACCAAATTACCCATGAATTTCCAATTATACATTGCAAATGAAGCAATAATTATGAATTACCAATTAGTTATTGATTTTAATTACCAATGTATTATTCATTATAAATTACCACCACGTTGCTAACAATAAGTTAACAATGAATTATAATAAATCATCCCTGAATTACAATAATTCATTATACACAAACTATTACAATTTATTAATAATAATTAATAATAATTAATAAATTAACTATGAATATTAAAATTACCAGCTACTATTAAATGATTTATAACACATGGGATTAAGAGTGGATTCCTCTTACATGTGTAATGTTCTTGAAGGGAGACGGAGTCTTCGTAGAAGCAACACAGTTTATTTTACCAACAGTTTACACTAATCCCTAACAAAGGGGTAATGGCCCCTTCCACCCACAACCTGGGGAGGTACAGCCTCCGGGCTATCGTACCTACAACTCTCTCTATTCCAGCCCTCCGGCTAGCTAGACCTAGGGGAGGCTGACCCACCGCTGGCCCGGTGGGTCCCTGACCACTGGCCCGTCCGGACCTGGCCCTCAGAAGGGCATCAGGCCGAGGGATCCTCAGGGTCCTAACCCCACGACCACTGGCACCACACTGAGCCCCGGCCCTTAGAAGGACGTCGGCAGCTTGGGGTCCAGGGTCTTCTTCTTCGTCTTCTTCGTCTTCTTCGTCTTCTTCGTCAACTTCGTCTTCTTCTTCCGGCGGCTTCTGGCTTCAGCTTGAGACGGACTGACTCACGCTCTCAGGGACCCGCCTCATATACTCTTTCTCCCTGAGGGGCGGGGTTCTGGGAGATCGTAGCTTCTGCCAGCCCCCTCCCCTCGGAGGGGTTCCAATCGCCCGTTGGCCCGACCGGTCCGGACCGGTTTCTACCCTTCCCCCTGGTTGTGGCGTGTGTGTGTCAATCATGACCACCACACATGTAAGCACTCATGCAGTGGCTGATAACACCTTTATTTACAGAGCAAGCACTGCTCTGCTTTGTAAATCAAACTTGCTCGATCTTCAGGGCACATCGAACCAACATCTCACTCTGTGCCCGGTTGGGTGGGAATGTAGTGAAGCTGAGAGATGATTGACAATCCCGTACTCATCGTTATCTTGTTAAGAACAAATAAATCAAGTGCCACTGCCCAAAACGTAACAATAATGTGGCCAAATGCATGTGTATTTTGTCTGTGTGTCTCCGTGTCCGTGTGAGTGCCTCTGTCTCTTTGTGTGTCTCCGTGTTGCTTTGTTTCTGTGTGTGTGTCTCTATCTCCATTTCTAAGTGTGTGTCGCCGTGTCTGTATGTCTCTATACCCAACTTGTGCATGCGTGGCCGAGGGATGGTGGCTGATGTTTGTCATCAGGGGTACCTTCACCCCCTTAGGCTTTGTCTAACTAAAGACTGACTCCAAGGCGGGGTGGGGAAGGGGGGAGTTCGTTTCTCTGAGTACGGGACCAATGGACAAATTAAATACCAGCCGAGTCAGCTGGATCAAGAGCTAGTTAGAGTGAACGCCTCCCCACTTGACAGCCCCATTCAGGAAGTCACCCATCACCAATTTGACAATGCCACAATAAAGTTGACGCCCCGTGGGTGGTGGTGCTTCTTTATTCAGAAGTTAAAATGGTCACACTTCCAGCACATTTTGCACATGGCAGAGGCAGAAAATATTCATTCCCACGGGAACAAATATTAATACAAAATATTAATTATCTCTAATATTGAATGTCTGCACCCCCTTATTTTTGGCAACAAAATCAGATTTATTTGCATATAAGTCGATCAATGCCTTTCCATCTCAAACCTTAATTTTAAGGCCACTTTCCAAACTTCCTTGCAATAACAAATCTTCGTTTCTTTGGGGGTAAAATAAATACATGTGTATTGAATCCAACTGAGTCAAATACGTTGTTCTTCAGAGGCAACACATTTATTACACAACACGTATATACAAAAGGGGTAACTGCCCCTTTACCAGATACAGGCTAGGGTGATGACCACCCAGCTAACTACACTACCATACAGGAGTTATGGCTACGATGGACCGGACCCCCACTCGGGTCCCGAGCCACATGTTGGTGCCTCTTCAGACATAGAATGTGGAGCTTCCATCTTGCAGAACGAAGCGATCCTGGTCCCTCCCAGGGACCCACCTTATATCCTCCTGGGTCAGGGCCGGCTCCACCCTCGGCCCCGTCTACCTTTGCGAGCGTTCCAGCTCTCTCTCGATCCCTTTCGAGGGCTGTCCCCGGACACGTGATCACCCCCTAGCCCACCCCACCTGGAGGCCTCTCTATGGACACTCCGGATCATGTGCCTACGGGGTCAACCAGAGTGCCATGGCCCGGGGCAACCCTGTCCTAAGGCTGACACTCTCCCGCTCCCTCCTGTGGGAGCCCGCACTGCACGCCATGCGTGGTGCCCTCGCTATCCCAGGGCTCACCAAGCCCCGCTAGGGCTGGTACTACACCCACCTACGGGGTGTACGCACGCCAGCCTCACGCATACATAAGTACCTCGCACGACATGGCCCTCCACGGCCGGTACCACACAGTGACATCCCCAATGTCACTACACATGCTTAAATTTCTTCTCTTCGCGAGAACAAATGTTTGTTCCTCGATAAACTAATATTCAGGGGGAGAAATACTCAGGGGAACCAAAATTCGTTTACATTGAAAAGCCCCATGAATAGATGGAATGAATCGCCATGTCTCAGTCGTTCAATGCCACGATTTTGCAAGTGGAAACTTCGATCAAGAAGTGTGCATTACGTCTCTTAGTGTAATGGCTCCAAACCTTACAAATGCAAGCAGTGGAGTAAAATGAGTTTACACAACAACCCTGTACTATAAGTTCGGAATAAAAATGTATTTTTTTACACTGGAGGAGGAATCAGATGAGCTATCAAACTCTTTTTTTACGACAATAATGTTACGACAACGAACAATATAAAAAACGGTACTCGTGAAAAGTACAGGAAAGGTAAACAAATCACCCAAAAACATACAAAAAAACCGAAAACATCCCCACCCTACCAGGCAAAGTCCACTGACCTATTACGTTATTTTTCAGAAGCGAACTGGCCACAAATGATAGCTCAACAAAGTCGCTTTTCATGGAAATTTATAGCAGAAAAATTATCTAAATAATCTCAATGCATGTGGCGGGGAAACCAGAGGACCCAGAGAAAAAAATACACGTGACCACGGGAAAAACATTCGCACTTCGAATTTTGCTTAAAGTTGCCGGATGATGCATTGTTTCGCATACAATGTACGTTGATGATGAAGAATGCGAATGACCTGCTCAGCACAACCACATCACGTAATGTGCTGAGCAGGTTTATGAATGTAAAATCGAAGTATCTTTGGATAAGAAATGTATTTTTGGATGAAAATATATATTTTAAAAAGTCTATTTTTAAAAATATTTTTGGGTTCATAATATATCCTTAAGGTTAGGCTGTGTAATTATATGACTGAATTTCAGTCATAAGAGCCTCCTTGGCTTGCAGATATTATGTTGTAGGATACATATTAAATTATCAACTGTTATAAAATGTCCAACCAGTAGTTTAAGCTTCAGTTGTGTTATGTTCAGTAGATGGTGAGGGCAAGTGAGTCACATACGGCATGGTGGGGAGGGTAAGTTAAAGTCGGCTCTAGGAATTTCTGGAAGGGTCAGGTTGGGGTATGAAAACAGAGGTGGAGTGGGGGAGGACGTCGGAGGTGCTCGATAGATTTTCATATCGCATAATCGTGAGAGGTGGCCGGGTTTCTTTGAGGCCTGCATCTAGCAGGCTGATAATGATGTTGTACCCCTTAATTATTTGCTGCTTCTCATACACAGGTGGAGATTCGGAATGCTGATGGTTCACCGTCAAAAGAGGTGGACGTTGTCGCTAAAGTCCAAGTAGGTTCAGCCACCATTAATCCTCAGAAGATGCGCACAGACTCCAACGGGGTGACCTCATTCACTGTGACACCACCAAATGCCAACCAACTGACAGTCACGGTGAGTTTCATTTTTGTGGGTGTGAGAAGGTAAGGTCAGCAGTTACATACAGTAATACCTTGACTAGGCAGACCTCGGCTATGCAGCTGGACCAAGTTGGCCTCGAGGGCCTCCCATTTTCTCCAAGCCTATTCTCTATGATTTGGTAGACCTTATGTGGTTTGATCTAGCACCTGCTGAAATGGCGTATTTATATACAGTAGAGCAGCTTAAGAAGGGGTTGCCGGATTTACAAAAACATCATTACTCTTTGGTTCTTTCGGTAAAGTCACGTAGAAAGAAAATAGATAATATAATAATAGAATACGACGTTTCGATTGCAACACAATCAGCTATCATCAGGTATGAATGAATGAGAAAAACAAATAAAGTAAACTCAGAAATACAATGCAATATAACCAGAGAGTCGGCTAACGCAACAGTCAACACCGCACCTGGTTGATTATGTTCTTCCAAAGATTGATAAATCTGTGTTTGTTGACTGTTGTGTTGGCCGAGTCTCTGGTTGTATTGCATTTTATTTATGCGAACTTAATTTGGAGCTTTCGTGACTGCAGGAATTACTCTTTGGTTCTATCAGTAAAGTCACGTATAAAAATAAAATAATAAATTAAATACTAGCATACGACGTTTCGATTACAACACAAGCAATCATCATCAGGTATAAATGAAATATAAACACAAATCTAGTATACTTAGCAATGTAATGTAATACAACAAGAGTCGGATAACATAACAGTCAACACCCTACCTGGTTGATTACGTTCTTCATCAGAATGCTAAATTTGAGAGAGAGATAAAACACAGAACCAGAGACATATAGACAGACATATAAGCAGACAGATATCACAGAGATACATAAAGAGAGACAAACATAGGCACACAGAGAAACCACGCCTCTGTGTCGAGGCCTTAAATAGAGAGAGGGGCCGGGGGCGGAGAGAGAGGGAGGGGTTAGAGAAATTAGCATGTCAATGAGTGGCACGGTGAGTGGCACGGTGCAAAAGGTTGAAAAAATTAGGAGACAGGGAGAGAGACACACTGAATTAAATAACCTAGCAAAATTTCGAAATTTAATGTAATGCAACACAGAGAGTCGGTCAACACACAACGCATAGCCTGGTTGATTACGTTTTTCAATGATTGCTAAGTTAGAAGTTAAGTGTGAAATTTTTAAGAGAAACAAGACACAAACACGAAGAACAGACAAAAGCAGAGAGGGAGAGGGACAACAGCCGAGACACACAGAGAGAGCAGAACATAAGAATGACAAAACGAGTGGAGACAGAGAAAGTACACTAAATCAAATAAACCTAGCAAAATTTCGAAATGTAATGCAATGCAACACAGAGGGCCGGTAAACACACAATTAACGCATAGCCTGGTTGATTACGTTCTTCCAAAGATTGCTAAATTAGAAGTTAAGTTTTAAAGACACAGACACGAAGACCGATATACAAGCAGAGAGAGACAACAAAAAAATCCAGAGAGAGAGAGAAAAAACAAACTTAAAACTTCGTTGTGTGTTGACCGACTCTCTGTGTTGCATTACATTAAATTTCGAAATTTTGCTAAGTTCTTTAATTCAGTGTGTCTCTCTCCCTGTCTCCTAATTTTTTCAAGCTTTTGCACCGTGCCACTCACCGTGCCACTCATTGACATGCTAATTTCTCTAACCCCTCCCTCTCTCTCCTCCCCCGCCCCCTCTCTCTATTTAAGGCCTCGACACAGAGGCGTGGTTTCTCTGTGTGCCTATGTTTGTCTCTATGTGTCTCTGTGATATATGTCTGCTTATATGTCTGTCTATATGTCTCTGGTTCTGTGTTTTATCTTTCTCTCAAATAAAAAATTCCCAGGAAGAACGTAATCAACCAGGTAGGGTGTTGACTGTTATGTTATCCGACTCTTTGTTGTATTACATTACATTTCTAAGTATACTAGATTTGTGTTTCTATTTCATTTATACCTGATGATGATTGCTTGTGTTGCAATCGAAACGTCGTATGCTAGTATTTAATTTATTATTTTATCTTTATTCGTGACTTTACCGAAAGAACCAAATAGTAATTCCTGCAGTCACGAAAGCTTCGAATCTAGTTTAAAAACATCATTATTAAAAATAGCCTATTAGCGTTTTACTACGTGAAATTAGCATGAATAAATGTACACATAGACAAAAATATCATAAAAAAATTACAGTATTTGCTGTACCGTACTTACCACTCCAATCTCGAAGACTCTGCCTGGGGTGATGTACAGTGAGGGGAAAAAGTATTTGATCCCCTGCTGATTTTGTACGTTTGCCCACTGACAAAGAAATGATCAGTCTATAATTTTAATGGTAGGTTTATTTGAACAGTGAGAGACAGAATAACAACAACAAAATCCAGAAAAGAACGCATGTCAAAAATGTTATAAATTGAATTGCATTTTAATGAGGGAAATAAGTATTTGACCCCTCTGCAAAACATGACTTAGTACTTGGTGGCAACACCCTTGTTGGCAATCACAGAGGTCAGACGTTTCTTGTAGTTGGCCATCAGGTTTGCACACATCTCAGGAGGGATTTTGTCCCACTCCTCTTTACAGATCTTCTCCAAGTCATTAAGGTTTCGAGGCTGACGTTTGGCAACTCGAATCTTCAGCTCCCTCCACAGATTTTCTATGGGATTAAGGTCTAGAGACTGGCTAGGCCACTCCAGGACCTTAATGTGCTTCTTCTTGAGCCACTCCTTTGTTGCCTTGGCCGTGTGTTTTGGGTCATTGTCATGCTGGAATACCCATCCACGACCCATTTTCAATGCCCTGGCTGAGGGAAGGAGGTTCTCACCCAAGATTTGACGGTACATGGCCCCGTCCATCGTCCCTTTGATGCGGTGAAGTTGTCCTGTCCCCTTAGCAGAAAAACACCCCCAAAGCATAATGTTTCCACCTCCATGTTTGACGGTGGGGATGGTGTTCTTGGGGTCATAGGCAGCATTCCTCCTCCTCCAAGCACGGCGAGTTGAGTTGATGTCAAAGAGCTCCATTTTGGTCTCATCTGACCACAACACTTTCACCCAGTTGTCCTCTAAATCATTCAGATGTTCATTGGCAAACTTCAGACGGGCATGTGTATGTGCTTTCTTGAGTAGGGGGACCTTGCGGGCGCTGCAGGATTTCAGTCTTTCACGGCGTAGTGTGTTACCAACTGTTTCTTGGTGACTATGGTCCCAGCTGCCTTGAGATAATTGACAAGATCCTCCCGTGTAGTTTTGGGCTGATTCCTCACCGTTATCATGATCATTGCAACTCCACGAGGTGAGATCTTGCATGGAGTCCCAGGCCGAGGGAGATTGACAGTTATTTTGTGTTTCTTCCATTTGCGAATAATCGCACCAACTGTTGTCACCTTCTCACCAAGCTGCTTGATGATGGTCTTGTAGCCCATTCCAGCCTTGTGTAGGTCTACAATCTTGTCCCTGACATACTAACAAGCTGAGATTAGGAGCACTCCCTTTAAGAGTGTGCTCCTAATCTCAGCTCGTTACCTGTATAAAAGACACCTGGGAGCCAGAAATATTTCTGATTGAGAGGGAGTCAAATACTTATTTCCCTCATTAAAATGCAAATCAATTTATAACATTTTTGACATGCGTTCTTTTCTGGATTTTGTTGTTGTTATTCGGTCTATCACTGTTCAAATAAACCTACCATTAAAATTATAGACTGATCATTTCTTTGTCAGTGAGCAAACGTACAAAATCAGCAGGGGATCAAATACTTTTTTCCCTCACTGTACATATCTAAGCCAAAACGATGGTTTTAATGTACTTGAAGCAAGTGCTCTTGCTTCCAAGTTTTCCAAACACAGATTCGCTATAGCAGTAGATAAAGGAGGGCCCATTGCTGCCCCTTCCTTTTGTTTAAATAAATCACCTCTCCATAAGAAATAAGTGTTATTTAGACAATGGTCAGCTAGTTTAGGAATATCTTTTGGTAAACCTGTCTTATTTACTAGCATATCAAGTACTGTAAGTGACTCATTAGCTGGAACCTTAGTAAATAGAGAAATTACATCATAGCTCACCAGAATATCATTAGGGTTAAGTTTAATAGCTTTAATCACATTCACAAGGTTTTTCTTACAAATGAGATGTCTTACCGATGTAGGGCTGTATTTGTTTAGTTACATATTTTGCTCATTTATATATGGCAGAGCCTATTGTACGTACTATGGGTCATAATGGGATAAGGATTTTATGGATCTTTGGTAGCCCGTATAGTCTAGGTGATTTTGAGACCCTTGGCTTAATTTGGTATTGCTCAGCCTTGGGAATTCATACATTTTCAATGATTGCAGTAGTCTTACGTTCCAATAATTAGTTGGATCTCGTTTAATTTTAATATAGGTACTTTCCTCCAGTAAATCTTACATTTTATTATCATAATCCGCTCGTGACATCACTGCAGTTGTGCAGCCTTTATGAGCTGCCGGAATTTGGATATTTCTATTTGATCGAAGCTCTCTTAAGGCCTTTGCTTTGCTAAAGCTAATATTTATTTTTGGTACTTTGTTATTCTCAATTATTTTGGCAACCTCATTTCTAGTTATCTCTGCATCATTATGTGGAAAGTGCTTTACTACTGATTCCCACCTCAGCAATTATCTCATCTACGAAAATTTTACGAGGGGCAACGGAAATGTTAAGACCTTTAGAGAGTACCAATATCATGTCGTTGGTTAAATCAGTGTTAGTTAAGTTCATTAAGTTTGTTTTTAAATTGTTCGTTATTAGTCGGGGATTGTTTTTTATGAACTCTAGATAATGTATTAGTTTGGTTAGGTTAAATACATTATCAGTCGATTGTTGTGTTATAGTGTCGATTATATTTCAATAATGTATGGATACACTATTGCTGATATGCAGGTGAACGTTCTTTAGAGATTCAGAAATGTGAGACAATTCACTCCTGTTATGCTGTATTCTCTCTAGTAACAATAATTTGCTAGGTTTGTTTAGTATTTGGTTAGCTTTAACAGACTTAAACGTGATGTGTTATTTTAACTGTAATTTTACCTTTGTGTAATTATTGTTCGTGTAATTCATTGTTTTTTTGTTGAGGCCCGGCTCTGGCTCCTTTCGGATTGGGGCGAGGGGTGTAGCAGAGCCGTTGTGTGGGTTGCAAGCATAGCAGCGAAACACCGCTAAGGAGAGTGAACTTGGGCAGGAGGCCAAATGGACATTTGCGGTAAAGGGCCCAACCCCAGCACCGGCCCTAATCTGGCCTATCCCAAAAACATCGAAAACCTACATGTAGAGTACTTGAATTTGTGTGTCATGATGAAACGTGTCTGTTCGCTGGTTGTTTGTGTGTAGGTGAGAACGGACGAACAACATCCACCAAATGAGCAGGGAGAGTTGGTGTACACAGCTCAGAAATATGCCTCTGCAAGTTATATGCACATCGATGTGGCACGAAGCCTGCGATTGGGCGATACCCTGAATGTATTTCTGACAGCCAAAACCATGCAGCTCAATGCTGTAACACACTTTACATACATGGTACGTGCAGTATTGGTGGAGTATTTCATTCAAATGTCATGACTTCCAGTAAGAAAAATTGAGCATCACACTGATCTTAATAACTATTAATAGTGTACTAAATTTGGCAATTGCACAATTTATGGCAATCAAACACCTACAATATTGGGCAAATACCCCAATGTAGAAACATGACCTACAAATTACTCATTTAGGATCACACATAGCAGCAAAATTGCCCTCTCCTGTGAAAACTTGTCAAAACCTTCCTAAGAAACTCTTGTGAAACAAGTGCTCTAAATCAAATCACAAAGGAAGGCAATGCTATGTTTCACAGTCTGCATGAGTTTCACAGCAAGGAGCGATGTTGCTATGTGTAATCGCAATTAAGTAATTTGTGAGTCATTTCTTAAATGTGGCGCCGGCACACAATGGCTGACTTGTTCCAAATGACGTCACGGGATCTTTAACGTCCACGGTGAAGCAGACGCTTAGTATTTTTATGGTTAATACACTGCAGTTAAAAACCAACAAGCAGCAAATGCATTACCACTGGGCCATATCACCACCTCAACATGATAAACAAATCTAAAATAAAATAGTGATATTTATGACATTAGTGGTTTGCAGTTAGCATTCGGCAGCTACCATGGTTATTACAGCAGGAGAATTAACTGTAAATTCACACTGCCTGCTTTCAAAGCGGTTGTTAAATATTTCCTGCTCTCATTAGACATGAGTAAGTAGGTCATTTTGTGCTTACGTCATAGTCCAAATTTGTAAAAATACCTGCAAATTACTCAATTTCCATTACACACAGCAATATATTTCCATATTAGTAGACTATATCATCAATGTAACACAGTGTATCCCTTCATGACAGCCCTGTGCCACAAGAATAGCACAAATACCTAATGTATAATTATACCTTGCCGATTGGCAAGAGAGTGTAAGTCATCGAATTGTAACGCACGGTCCATCACCAGTTACACTGTTCTGTCCTTAAGGAAACGTGGATCCTTCTCAGCATGTACCTTGAGCTCCTGGTGTATGCCAGCCCGATGCTCTGTATGGTACTCGTATGTCAGAAGGTGCCTTTTTGGCCCGACTGCATAAGCTGCCACCCACCAGGGGGATGAGAATGCAATTATGTCCCCGAGGCAAAAGTTAAATGTCACTGTTATGGATCAAATTTAGCAGACACAAGTTTTTGAGCAATTATATTGAGTTGTTTTTGATAGTGCCACCCTCCTTTACGCTAAAGCATATCAGATTGTTTCATACGCGATTCACGACTTGCATCACATCTCGTCATATTAAAGGGCACCCCTCTCTGTCCATTTGTGGCACATGGTGACTCAGTCCCTGGCCTACAAGCGGGTATTAGTCTGCAAGTAGGGGTCGATTATTTATATTGCGTGTAATCCCATTTGAGTAATTTTGAATAAAAAATATTTTCGCTTGTCCCTTTAATGTTGCGTGCATTCAATTGTAGGTGTTGACACGAGGCGTAATTGTGAAATCTTACCGCAAGACCAAAGAGTCTGGAGGAGGGCCGTCCCATGTCAGACTACCCATCACACCCGATATGGCTCCTCACTTCCGTATCGTGGCCTACTATATCCTGCCAGACGGCGAGATTGTTGCAGACTCTGTAACAGTGGAAGTCACCGAATTGTGCAAAAACCAGGTATGTGTGTAAAATAAATGCTTTCATCACGCAAATCGTAGGCAGCATGATATTGTAGTGCACATATGTACATTCTGAGTTTTCATGAGAAGCAAATGCTTTTCATGATTATTCTTGTGTCATTATTCTTGTGTAACAGTGAACTACCAACATATTTTTTAAAAATAGATATATCTGTTTCAGCCCAATTTTGTTCATGTGTCTTTTTTACTTAACTTATTGAAGCAGAAAAACTATTGTTCAACACAGGGAAAGTGTGTTTGGAATTTTCGGGGTTGGTTAAACGATAACCGCTAAACGAGAAAAAACATTTTAGTAATCTATTACGAGTTATGAGAGTAACGAACCAGAAATCGTTTCCAGTAATCAAATCAAACTTTACTTTTATACATGCTACACGATATTATACGTAACAAATGTTACGTTAAAAAAATGACATGCATTATAATGATCTACAAGTAGAATAAAATGCATAATAAACACGATAAAAGCATCGTAATTCAAAGCCAATCTAAAAAGTTATATCCTCAGGCAAGCCGTTCAAAAGGCGAGGACCATCTTACCTATATAAGTCACTTTTTGTCTGTCTGTCTGTCCGTCTGTCTGTGTACACACCCTTGTGACGCTTTTAACTGACAAATTGTGGGGTTTACGTATCAAAATAGTTCCCAGGTAAGACGCGATATGCCCCGGGACGAAAAAGTGATATTTGTATTTCCCATCCGTCAACTTTAAAGTAGTTAAATTAACAATTATACATTTTATAAGCAGTTCCTTTTATAAGCAGAGGGCACATGCGCAAGAATGCTGACTCGTGGTTGCCCTACCAACGCACATACGATTGGTGGGGGCGGGGAAAAATTCTCATTCGCATTAAAGATGCAAACAAATTAACCCGTAAAAACAGTTTTTCACTATAAATCCTTTATATGCATGGCGGCTAGAGTCCTCTCGTCCTCTGGCTTGAGATGGCTGCCACCTATGGGTCAGATGATTGCCTGCCACCATTAAGCAATTGGTAATTAAATATAATTTATTTTTTCCTAAAAAGTGTAATATTTTGGATTTTTTCTTTCACGAAAATAAGTTGTCACACACAACGAGTCTGTGTGCAAAATGTCAGCTCGATTGGATCACGGGAAGTGGGTTAAAAAACGACCGAAAGATTTGCACGGTCGTAAGCGCGCAAGCAAGCAAGTGAACTTAATATAAAGGATTAAAAAAATACACAATGCTGAGGTAGATTCTTCACGGTGTGATGTCTTCCCCCCCTCCCATTCCAATGCGTGCACTTACGACTATAGGGTCAGTATATACTACTACTCTAGTCCTTAGATACTGTTACTGTAGAGCAGGTGGGGGGATGGTGATGGGGCGGGGTAGCAGCCAATCCCCAGCCTGCCAAAATCCCACCTCGGCTGGCTGGGCAATCTAGGCGAGGCCGGAGGTTATGCACGGGACTAGGCCTCACCAAGGCACTCTGTTAAGTTAGTAGTTAGTACTATAGCGTCGATATATACTATTATAGAGTCAGTATATACGACTATAGAGTCGGTAGATACTCCTGTAGAGTAAAGAGATACGACTGCAGAGTTAGTATATACTGATATAGAGTCAGTCTATACTACTATAGAGTTAGTAGATACTACTATAATCAGTAAATACTTCTATAGTGATAGCTGATACTGCTATAGAGTTAGTATATACTGATATAAAGTCGATGAATGCTATTATAGAGTTGGTAGATACTACTACAGTTAGTAGATACTACTATAGTCAGTATATACTACTGTAGTGATAGTATATACTACTATAGTCAGTATATACTACTTTAGTGATAGTAGATGCTACTATAATCAGTATACACTACTGTAGTGATAGTAGATACTACTATAGTAAGTATATACTGCTATTAAGTCGTTATATACTTCCTATAGATTTTGACTTGAAACTTTCGTGACTGCAGTAATTCATATTCTTTGGTTCTTTCAGTAAAGTCATGTAGATAGGATAAATAAATAAATAACGTGAATACAAAAAACTAAACAAAATAATAATAAAAAAAGTAAAAATACTAATGTAGACTTTAGCCTGATTCTTAATTTGAGTGAGTGTACTGGCAGTCGATAATGTAGACTGTAGCCTGGTTCTTAACCTCGGTGAGTGTACTGGCAGTTTATAATGTAGACTGTAGCCTGGTTTTTAAGCTTGGTGAGTGCATTCGCAATCTATAATATAGACTGTAGCAATGGTTATTAAACTGAGTGAGCATACTGGCAGTTTAGAATGTAGACTGTAGCCTGGTTTTTAACCTGAGTGAACATAAAGGCAGTCTATAATGTAGACTTATTCTTTGGTTCTTGCGTAATATAATAAAAATAAAAAGTAACTGCTACCGCAGTCACAGCTTACTGAATTTTATGTACTGTGTTAAATCGGACCTGGATCTTGTGTTTGCTCATGATTTTGGAAATCTTTTTGGTAACCCCTGCTACGTATGACAAGGTGATGGTTTTGATTGGGTCCTCAGATGGTTCTCTCCCAACGGTTGTGGTGATAGCTTTACGGATTGTGTATTCCGAAAATCCATTCATCTTGATGGCTTGGTGTACGTGCTCCAGTTCACTGGCTAGGTGGTGATGGTCGGAAATGCAACAAGCCCTATGGTGTAGAGTTTTGATGATGGAATTCTTCTGGGCTGGACGGTGTTGGGAGTCAGGTTTTAGATAGAGATCCATGTGGATGGATTTCCTGTAGACAGAGTGTCCCAATGAGCAATCTGGTGTCTTTTCGATTAAATGGTAACCTGCCATCTTTTTCCACCTCCATGGTGAATTTGATGGCTGGGTGTATGGAATTGATGTGGTTGAAGAATTGGTTCAGAGCTGGCAGGCCATGTGGCCAGATGACAAACGTGTCATCCACGTATCTCTTCCACAAGGATGGCATCTGTCTCAAAATTTTCTATGAAAATGTAATAAAAGACTTCGTCACACACTGCTGGTCTCCGTTGCTCTTTTATTTAGCTTCTTGCTCGCACCCCGCTGGTCCTGACAACGGACCAGTGTCTCCTCACGCGCGCCCCGCACGCGCTTCCTCGTCAGTTCTTCCGCTCCCCCACTCCGCACACCGCTGGCCGACGGTGTGCCGAAGCTCCTCCAGCCATGTGGCTAATGGCCCGGATCCCCTCCGGCCATCCAACGTGGTTCAGCTTCTTCACTCCAGCAACTGACCCGGAGCCCTTCCGGGCTCCCACCTATATCCCCTTTACCACGTGATCCTGTCTCCTCCCCTTCCGGACCGTCAGATCCGGCCTTCCCATAGCACCCTGCTGGCTCCACCCCCATTCACCTCGCTTCCGATTGGACCCGAGATGAACGGCGGGCCCTCCCATATGCCCCCATACTGGGCTCCGCCCCCCAATACCCCGGGCCATATGATTGGGTCAGAGCCCAGCAGCGAACCCCGTTTATGCTCGCATTACAAAAACATTGTCTCTCATTAGAGATAAGGGAGAACCCATTGGGGTATCTTCAACTTGTTTGTAGAATGTACCATTCCAGGTGAAGTAAGTGTTGGTGAGGCAGTGTCTCACCAGGGCCGGTACATCAGCATTCAGTCATTGTTGAACCAAATCTTCAATGATTGCAATGGTGTCAGGCACAGGAACGTTGGTAAACAAAGAAACTACATCGAAGCTGACAAGCATTGAAGCTGAAAGCTTTAAGTCAATATTTAAGTGAGTAAGTTAATAAAAAGTGAGTAAAAAGTGATTAACGCTATGTGTGGCTCAACAAGTAACTATAACAATTACCAATTAAATACCCAAACCCACCTATACAATATTTCCACTACCTACAAATGTACATTAACAATGCGGAGAAGGGTGTGAGTACAGAACAACACGAAAGAGAGAAAGAAAACAGTGCAGTGAACCGCGACCACTCGGAATCCCCTTCATCAGCAACATCTTCCACCCTCACCGTATAACAACACCCACAAGCACAATAAAGGCTAGGTTCAGCCAATAACCGATACGGCTTACTGAGTGCGACAACCAACAGAGGGTGTGGGAGTGTGTGCATGGGGATAACGAAACCCAAAGAGTTTTTGGATGAGTCCTCGTCGCCGGGCATCAAGGAGCGGTGGACTTGCTCTCCCTGGAGGTCCCGAGGGGAATATGCAAATGTCCTGTTGATCCCGGCTCCTCACGAAAATCAGTAGGACGGGTCGACGGGTTCTCCTCTCCCAAATCCAGTGGAGACGGCGCAGGTGGCGGCTTGGAGGACGTCAGGCACGCGGCACCTGAGGATGGGATCAGATCACTCCACTGAGGACCACCTTCAGCGGACACACACCCCAGCTCGCCGGACACATCTGACACTTGGCCCCTGCGGTGTGGCGATGGAACAAACTCGTGCGGCGCGATGAAAGGTTTGCCGGAGAGATGGGATGTCGACCGGCAATTTCAAGAAAGCTTGGAATTTGGCGAGTCCCGCTCTCTGCTCTTCAGAGAAGATGGCGGCTGCAAGCTTGGGCTTCGCCACGGAGGTTCCCACTTGGTGGGAAATGACGGTGGGAACTTCGTTGCTGCTTGGCTCCGCTACTCCCGCTTCCAACGCTGGCTCCACGATGTGGAGCTCCGCGAGGATGGACACCACGGTGTGGAGGAGTTCGGTAAGGCAGCCATGTGCAGCCTGGCGCAGCCTCCTCGTCGACGTGGAACAGTCGCGTGGCCGGTCGGTGCTCTGCTCCACCGGCAATGCTTCACCTCCCTCCTCTGGGGCTGTTTGCGGGATGAGATCTTCGTCTTCATCATCCGATGTCCTGGTACATTGTCTGCAGCGCGTAGACATAGTCTAAGGGCTAGCTAAGTAAAAAAAAATCGCGTTTGGCCACTTCCGACACCAGTTGTAGTGTATTCAACTGAGTTCCAGACATACTTCTTGGAGGCAACACATTTATTTACACCAACAAATTAACACAAAGGGGTTACTGCCCCTTCACCATATAACCTAGGGTGGTGGACTACCAGGCTAACTATGCTAGTTACTGGGAGTAGCTACAACAGACAGGACCATGGTTTGAGTCCTCGTCCACATGTTGGTGACTTCTTCTCTTGGACGTAGATCGTAGATCTTCAGACGATGACAGCAATGCAGATCCCCGGTCCCCGGTGGGGACCCGGTTTATATGCTCCCGGGTCGTGGCTGGCTCTGCATTTAGCTACGACCGACCACCTTCGAGAAACCTGTGGTTTCTCGACCCTTCCCGTAGGATCTGTTCCCTGACACGTGACCACCCCCTAGCCCCCGCCTGGGTGCCATGGCCCAGGGTAGCCTCATCCCATGGTTGACCCTCTCACACTCCCTTCTGTAGGAGTCAGCACTGCACGCCATGCGTGATGCCACAGCGCTATCCAAGCACTCACCGAGCCCCCTCTATGGCTGGTGCTACACACACCTACAGCATGTCCGCGATGACAATGCATCACATGCCATGCCCCACTAGAGCTGGCATTAATCAGCAACACTCACAATGTCTCTAGATACATACGTGATGTCCGCGACATGAGTACATTGCACGCCGTGCCCCTCTTGGGCCGGCACCACACAGTGACATCTGAGACATCTGAGATGTCACATTACTATTGAGTCAATAAATACTACTACAGTCAGTAGATACCACTACAGTCAGTAAATAGCTACATCATGGGACTTCCTTTGCCAGTACCAAAACATGAGAATAGATTTTCCCCTTTATTTTGGCAACAATTAAGGTGTTAAGATGTTAAAACACCAAACTAAAACCTTTTGCAAGGAATCATGTCTGCATTAACCACAATTCTTGTGGTCAGAATGCAAAAAACATACTCTGATAATATATGCAGAGACAGCTTTTTTTTTAGCCTAGTCTCAAACAGTGTGCAAATATTATCAGAGTATGTTTTTTGTTTGCATTCTGACCACAAGTATTGTGGTTAATGCAGACATGCACCCGACTCAAGAGCTGCATGGTTCACAGGGCTATACCTAATCAATGAAACTTGAACCGTGATTGCTTGTAAAAGGTTTCAGTGGTGTTTTAACATCTTAACACCTGTTTTGTTGCCAGAAAAAGGGGAAAACCTATTCTCATGGTCAGTAAATACTGCTACAGTTAAGAGATACTAGAGATACTACTGTACTACTGTAGAGTTAGTAGATACTACTAAAGTCAGCCGATACTACTATATGAAGTCAGTAGTGAGTTAGTAGAGTTAGTAGTTACTACCATAATCAGTGGATACTACTATACAGTCATTAGTTCCAACTATAGAGTCGGTCGATATGACTATAGAGTCGGTACATACTACTAAAGTCAGTAGTTACTACTATAGTCAGATACCACTACCGTCAGTAGATACAACTACAGTCAGTATATACTGCTGCAGAGTCAGTACATACGTTTTTAGAGTCAGTAGATTATGGTATAGAGTCAGCAGATACTGATATAGAGTCAGTAGATACTATTATAAAGTCAGCAGATACTGCTATCGTCAGCAGATACTGCTATAGAGTTAGTAGTTACTATTATGTTCAGTAGATACTACGATAGAGTCGGTAGATACTACTGTAGAGTCAGTAGATATAACTACTGTTTGTCGATACTACTGTAATGAGTGACTTCCGCGACATGTCTTGTAGAGGGTACTCTTTTTTATTTCACATACGGCACAACACAGGCCCACTCTATCTTCTTCCTTTTCTGAGAACAACACTTAGATGTTAGCATCCTTACAGGCTACACACATGGTCGATCATCCGGCGTGGGTCCACCTGTCCACTCTCGGCCTTTGCCGCTGACTGACGACGTGCCGGTAAGGCTGGTGGAACTCGGCAGGAGATCTGCCACATGACTGGACGACGGAGAGAGATGACGGCGAGCAGCAATGCAGTCCGGACCCAAGACTCCACACACTGACCACGAGTCTTCCTCTGCCCCCGCTGAAATTGCCGCAAGGCGCGGCTAGGCTCCGCCTCCGGCCACGCCCTCTCATGGAACATTCCCGTTAGGTTCCCAGAGTATCTCAGGCAGCCCGCCCCTTACCTTTGGCCCAGATACCTCTCCCTTTGGGATTGGATGATGTTTTAGTGGTGCCCGTGCTTTCCTTTTCCAACCAGCAGGTGTCATCATGTCATTACACTACTGTAGTGCTGAACTTTACGCAGACAACTTATTTTTCCGTCGTCACTTTTTATTACAAAACTCTTTATATTCCACAACCGTGACTTCAGAGCGTTCTCTGCTTGCTCGCCGTGCTCCGCTTGCCTCGCTCGTTCCGCTCCCTCAGTCTCTCTCTCCGTCTCTCTCTCGCCGACTCTCTTTGCTTCGACTGTCTCTCTCTCTTGGCGTCTCCGTCTCACTCCGAATGTCTCTCTCTCTCTCGGCGTCTCCGTCTCACTCCGACTGTCTCTCTCTCGGCGTCTCCGTCTCACTCTCTGTCTCTCATGTCTTCTCTCTTTCCTGTTCCACTGCTAGCCTATCCTATCTCTCATATCTTTTCTGTTCCTGTTCCACTGCTAGCCTATCCTATCTCTCATATCTTCTTGTTTCTGCTCCACTGCTTATCCCCGACTGTCTCCATCCAGCTCCCAGCAACAACTCCCCGTCACTCTCTCACGCTCCCATATATATCCCCATCCTCATTCATTACCAATTAACCGGCGTCCCCACCAATGCTTCGCGTCCGTGGCTTCCGCCGTTATCGTCCCCATCTCCAGACTTGCTGGCGCCACCTTGCCCCTGACAACAACAACCAGCCAATCACTGCCCTGCATCTTATAACCACTTAACGAACCATCTCCCTCCGGCCGTTATCCTCCCAGCAACACCTGCTTGCCCTGAGTTGACCCCACTGTCCATAACACACACGTGTTTCCAATTCCTCCTCTTGGTGCGCGTTAATCCACTATATCACCCCCCCCCCCCCCCCCCCCCCCCCGTGATATAGAATTATCCATCCCAGCTACGCACAAGCAATATAACGTGCGATCAGTGGACGGGTGAACAACCTGCAACAATCAACAACACGACTAACAAGGGTCCAAACAACAATGCCGTCCCACAATAACAATTTCAGCATAGTAACGCTTCAGTCGTATCTTCAACGGAAAGTCCTTCCTCAAGAGCGGGTTCCAGCAGCCGGGTAGACAGGGGACAAGGGTGGGGAACGCTCCCTCGTTGACACGGAGCTGCGTCCTGCCCTCGATGCATGCCCACCCACGTGACAGCGATCATCAGCTGGCGTGATCGCATCTCACTCCCATGTGTCTCTCACATTATCATAGCCACTTCCGTGCCCTCGTCGAGGAGGCCGCTCTCCTATCTTACAGCTACATGCTAATTTCTCACATTAACATCACTAACCCCGGCCACTTCTTTATGACCCTTGAGCTACACCAATTTCAAACCTTTTAAAACAGTCTGCCTCAGCAGCAGACCATGCTTTCCCACCTGATGATGGACGCTTGTGTTGCGCCCGAAACGTCGTGATTTATTTTTTTATTTTATACCTACGTGATTAAATATTCTTCTGGCATGTCTCGCGATTATTGTAGAAGGACATCTATCAACACATTCCCCTGGAATGTTACGTTGTGAGATTACTCTCCAGCACACCCGTGTTCTGAAGCAGTAATAAATCGGCACGTTTGTTCATGTGACAATTTTATTAATTGGCTGTGTCGCGTGGAGGAGGGTTTATGACACGCGTTTTAATCACACAACCTAACCCAAAATAAACTAATTATGAAGCATTCCCCTGCAGTTTTCTAGTTCTGTACTTAAACTGTATTCAAAATGCAGCACCTCGTTGTGGTTGCAGGACAATTATAACGTGTATCCAGATATGCGTATAATTATTCACTTATACCTTGTGGATAGTGAATATATTACATTATATGAATAGAGTCATTAAGCTGCATATGTTCTCTAATACATGTCTTCCTCTTTCTGTGCCTCAATGTAATGCCTAATATGCATCTCTTCGTGTCTCTGCACACTTTTTAGTTTCGTTCCATGTTTTTGTTTCTGAACCCCACGTGTCACGCTTGAATGTCTCGATATGAATTAAATATGCATGCCTTTCTCGACATCATCCTCATCCGTGGTTATATTTTGATGCTAAATATAGCCATGCCAATTAAAATGTTCCCTATCGTAAATTTAAAATCGTGAGACTTTCCTGGGTAAACAAGCATCATAATAACACTAATAATAATGAAATCAATATAAGCTCCATCTGTTCCTCCCTCCTGATATGATAGTGTACCCCGTGCATTTGGAGGGTGGGTGGGAGGAGATGTGTGACGTCAGCGCGCATGAACCCGGCTCCACGCTGTAGGAAGCGGGTGATGTCATCACGCAAATGTGCACTGTGACAGCACAGCAGTTCACTTGCAAGCCAGCCTGTCAGGAAACAAGAAGAACGCCAGCACAATTATTTTCAAATAGCGTATGATTACACCAAGACCGTAATTATATATATTGGGGGGGGGGGGGGACACAACCCTTCCCCAATATCAGGGGCGGTTTCTTCATTAGGGCGATTGGGCGACGCACCACCAATGTCATTCAACCACAGAGTCACGCTAGCCGTCACTGTGCCTCTGGATATAGTCCAATCAGCGTCATGTCACGTTCTGTGGAGTACCGCCTCTTTTTGGGCGATTTCACTCCGGCTGAGAATCGCCCCGAGTGGCCCCATAGACTTACATTCAAAGATGTTTTTTTTCGAACGGCGGGCGCTCCAATGCATTCTCTATGGCTTCCGGGAGGGCTTGCACTAACGTGCTTACACTAACGTGCTTACGTCATCATACGTGCTAACGTCATCATACGTAAGCACGTTTCATCCAACAATATAATTTATCGCTACCTAGTGGAATCTTTAATAAAATAAACTTGAGTGGTTTGTTTTAATAGTAAGTATAGAAGCAAACAAGATGTATTGTAAGAGTCACTTTATTTTTCATTAATTTTAAAGAAGTGAAGTTGCCTTTACATGCTTAAGCTGTTAATTTATCCGTTGCATGGGTGGACCTTATCCTTATCAATCATCCAGACATTTGCCCCCCCTGAGAGATTTTGCAGGAGCCGCCACTGCCCAATATTCAAATATGCTCAAAATGTCCCCCCAATATATTGCTATAAAATAGATTTATGTTTATATGATTGTGGTTATGGTTGTACTTCTCTGCCATGACATACAATGAAATAAAAAAAACAAAAAAAAACAGCAGTGGAATACAATACACTATTATACATTATTGTTAGTGATTTTTTTAAATATTTAGGTAGGAAATGGCCAATTTAGATTTTTTTTCTGGTGGGGGAACGCCAGACCCCCTGGAAGATTTGGTCCCCCACAATTTTGACTCCATGGCTACGGCCTTCGATTACACGCAATCATACATTTGTAGTGGAGTATCGCGCGGGGGTTTGCAAGGGGTGTGCACGCATGTGCGAGTTACACGGACAGTGAGGTCGCATCGGGACGAACAGGTGCGGCGAGAGAGAGCAATGGAAAGAAGACGGCTAATTAAGATGTACAGCAGTGATTGGCTGGCTGCAAATGCAGGCGCGGAACAGGCGCCAGATTGACGGGAGATTGCGGCGATAATGGTGGAAGCCACGGGCGTGAGGCGACGGGAGGTCGCCAGCTTAATTAATGAGGAGTTAATAAGGAGGGGGACATATATAAGGGAGCGTGAGAGAGAGGGCGTTGGGTTGGTCGGAGTGAAGACGAGGAAAGACAAGAGGGTCCCAGGCCCTGCTCGCCACACCTCGACCTCTCCAGCGGTGATGGCTGAACCCCCACTGGAGACAAGGGCGAGGTTGGAGAGGCGAGGAGAGAAAGGCTAGCAGTAGAGAAGCTAGCGAAATCATAAGCGTGAGCGTGTGAAGCTAGCAGTAAAGCTAGCGGAATCCTAAGTGTGAGCATGCGAAGCTAGTAGTAGAGAAGCTAGCAGAGTGTATAGCGGAAGGCTAGCAGTAGAGAAGCTAGCAGAAGGGATGAGGAGAGGCTAGCAGTGGAGAAGCTACCAGAGTGTATAGTAATAGGTTAGCAGTGGAGAGGCTAGCAAGAGTGTACGGTGGGAAGCTACCAGAGTGTATAGTAATAGGCTACCAGTGGAGAGGCTAGCAGAGTGAGAGAGAGAACAGGCTAGCAGTGGAGAGGCTAAGAGAGTGAGAGAGACAACAGGCTTGGCAGTGGAGAGGCTAGGAGAGGTGAGAGAGAGAGAAGGCAAGCAGTAGGCCTCGGCAAGGTAAGGTAAAAGTTAAACGGTAAAAAAAACAAGACAAACTTTACCCTACCTTTTACCTTACCACAATACAATCACTCTACCCTTACCTTTTACAAAGCAGTGGAGAGGCTCAGGGAGAGCGGAGCCAGCGGAGGAAAGCATGCAAGCAGTGCAAGCGGGAAAATCACGACGGAGTTAGGGGTGTCGAACGCGAGGAGTTCTGTTCAATAAAAAGTGACAGGATAAAAATAAGTTGTCCCCGTGAAATAAAAACACTACACACTTAATAAACAACCATATATATTGCTACAGCGTGTATTGCTATAGTTCACGTGTTGGTGCTTTGTGGATTGTTGCATCGCAGGATCGTGAGAGGTCATGATGGATTGGGGAGGCTTTTATCCAGCAGTGGATTGACCATGGATGATGCTTACAATGCTACTTTTGCCATGCAATTGATGGCAGATGACCAGACTCTATATTCGACAACTTTTTATTTCATGAACATTTGTTCCTAACGAGTTTGATATTTTCCCTACTCAGGTGTCTCTTTCATTGAAAGGCCGCCCCACATTGGAACCAAAGGCCATGTTAACTTTGGATCTGACTGGGGAGCCTGACGCCAGAGTAGGTCTGCTCGCTGTCGATCAAGCCGTCTACGCTGTCAACCGTAAACACCGATTTACACAAGACAGGGTGTGTATGCACATTTGCTTGGCACTGCCATTCATAACTAATCATAATTTCGTACATTTGGTTGTTCGCACCATTCATAAAGCACAGGACTATCGCGAAGGAAGGGGCAATGTTCACAGAATGATATAGTCTGTCAGTAGTGGGCGATGTGGCTGTTTAATCCCAATTGAGTAATTTGTTGGTAATTTTACAAATTTGTCCCATGAGACCAGCACACAATGGCCTACTCATTTCGAATGAAGTGAGGGGATGTTTCATGCTTGATGTGAAGCAGACAGCTTGCATTTCATGGGTAATGCACCTGCAATGATATCCAATATTTGTAACCATTGCTCTTTAGTATTTATTAGACGTAATATAAGACGTTTTAATAATGAAATCTTTCTGTTAAACAATACAAATTATGCAAGGCATAAGAGTGATAGTCCACGGAGAAAGTAGTTTTTTTTACCGTAAGGGAAATCTCGATTATGCTGTTGAGCATACAATTTATGTCTGAATTGTTCCATTATCGAGTTAAATATGAATATGGAGATGTGAGAGTTGAACTGGAACTGGAAACCAGTTTAAATCTATCATTTTATGGAACCATAATCCGAATCCATATACAATGTGTTGCTCTGTTATTAAAATTAGAATATTCTTTCATCCTGTAGCTGGGGTGTTAAAAGTAAAAATGGCCACAATCCCTCAGCCAATTCCCAGTTATAACCCATTACCCTAGAGGAGATACGAGCTGTGTTTCCTCTGATTCCGTATGACATATTGTGCAGAAAGCTACAATACTCGACAGTCAGTTATTGTTGTATGTTGGGGTGGTAACATGGCCCAGCAGTAGCGTGTTCGCCGTTTGTTGCAGAAGTTAGCAGTTCAAACCCAACTGGCTGCCTTGATCAATACTGCAATGTGTATTACCTATAAAAAGTATGCTATGTGTCATCCATTTTACAGGGGATGTTAAGATCCCTTGACATTTGAAATGAGTAGGCCACTTCAAAGAATAACAACGCAAATTACTCAATTGGGATAACACAGAAACATCACCCCCGATCGTGAAATTGCTGCAGATTATGTATGTGAAACACAGTGCTTTCATGATACCTTTGCGCTATAAGAATGGCATACATAACACATGTACTAATGATGATGAAATTGGATTTGTTGATATAATTATCACAGTGATTGGGGTAAACGTTAGGCAGCAAGAAATTCTGGGTTTAATTCATGACTCGGTTGCTTTTCTGCGTGGAGTTTGTATGTTCTGTTCTGAATGGGGTTATCCTGGGTCATATAAGCAAAATACATACAATGAAACTGATATTGGGCAAAGCATTCCAATGCGGAAAAATTACTTGCGAATTGGTCAATTTGGATTTAGCATAGTAACATCATCCCTATATTGCAAAGGCCTTTGTAGGATATTCCTGAAATGAGTCTTGAGACTCAGTGAGGTCTTGCTGGGTGAAAAAAGCATCGTAATAAAACTTAAAATTGTGGTGGTGGTGCGGATGTTGGGGGAGTGGTGGCGCAGTGATTAGAGCACTGCTACGAACCCGTCGACACAAGTTTGATTTTTACTGACCGCTAACACCAGTAAGGATTATCTGAATTAGTCCTGGGCTTCCCCTCGGTTGACCCAGCCCCAAATGAGTACCTGGTGGAGTGTGTAAAACATCACCACTAGAGACAAAGTTGGCCGGGCGTGGTGCTGGCAATGCACCACCTCGTGTGTCATACCAGCCTTCATAGGTGCTCGCTAACGGCACTGCCACAACAGTCTGTTAATGACTATATGGGGGATATTTGTCTTTTTTGTGAAGATCTGGAAGGCAATGGAGACCTTCGACACTGGCTGCACAGCGGAGGGTGGCGCGGGAGCTCTGGGTGTCTTCTCGGATGCAGGCTTGGCTCTGATCACCAGCAAGGGCCTCAGAACTCCTGATCGATCTGGTGGGCATTCGTGAAAATAAACATTCTCACGTATAAATCTTGATTTAAAACTTACGTGACTGCTGGAATTCATATTCTTTGGGTCTTTCAGTAAAGTCACGTAGATAGGTAATATAATAAATATAAAATAAACAAACAACAAACAAACAAGGTTTTTATTGGATACTCAGATGGCTTCGTGATAAAGGAGACATCTGAGGATCCAATCATCACCTTGCCATACATAGCAGGGGTAACCACAAAGATTTCCAAAATCATGAACAAACACAAGATCCAGGTCCGATTGAACACAGTACATTAAATTTGTGATCCGATCCCATCTGTGAAGGGCAAGATTAGTGACGTGCAATATCCCGGCGTCAGCAAACTGAGCTGTGTCTGCGGCAGCAGTTACATTGGGGAAACTAAGCGACATGTCTCGGACTGTGTTTGTGAGCATAAGGCAGATTTTAAACACGGTAGGACCAATACTTCTGCCGTGGCTGATCATTATTTTAATGCAGCAGACTCACACGAAATTTATTTCTCTAAGACGATGGTACTTTGCAAGCCTGCTGGCTATCAACAAAGATTTGTTCATTAAGCCATCCATATTTACAGACGCAGATACAATTTCGACCGAGAGGATGGTTATAAGCTCAGCAATCATTGGAAAGATGTCATCAACCACTTTGGGTCATGACTTGATTTGTGTTTTCTTGTCAACCTCCACCGTCAGCAGTGTGGGTGAGTGGAGCGAGGGGCAATGCTTTGATTGGTGTAAACCTACTGCCGGTGTCAGGGCTTTCTCCTACGTTAACATCAGCTGCCCCGCCCATCTCTAAACCTTTATAAACAGCTCTATGATTGGTGTATACCTACTGCCGGTGTCGGGGCTTTCTCCTACATTAACATTAGCCGCCCGCCCATCTTAAAACCTTTACAAACAGATTGCCTTCAGAGGCTAACCTCCCTGTTCCTGATGACGACCGCTTGTGTTGATATCAAAACGTCATGGTATTTTTTATCGCTTTATTTATATCTACGTGACTTTACCGAAAGAACCATAGAATAATAATTCCTGCAGTCACGAAAGTTTTAAGTCAAAATGTAGCTTCCCCATCTTTCTTCCTGATGGCGATGGCTTGTGTTGTGATTGAAACGTCGTAGTATTTTGTTTATTTTATATTTATTATTTTACCTATCTACGTGACTTGACCGAAAGACCCAAATAATTTTCTAACATAAAGTTTAAAATTGTTCTAATACATTTTTTTTAGTATTTGGCGCAACACAGGCAAACCTCACCGAACCGAGAGGTTACGTTCCTGAAAAAGGCCGTGTTGGGCAAAGCTGGATTCGATAATAAATAGACCTTGTGGGAAAAATAGGGTTGCGTTCCTGGGTCCACAAATATCACTTGCTCCCTCTTTGTTTAACTAATTCTACACACATTTGTTTTACTTTGTATCACGTAAAAATAAAAATAAACAAACACAAATCTCTTTCACAAGGAAGCACGTAGGGTGGATGTCTGGATGGCATCTGTTTCAAATTTCTCCATGAAAACCGGATTCCCACCACCATCCATCCCAGAAGAATTCCCTCATCAAGACTCTATACCATAGAGCCCAATGCATTTCCGACCAGGAACACATTGGCAGTGAACTCAAACACGTACGCCAAGCTCTTAAGGCTAATGGTTACTCCGACTACACAATCCGCAAGGCCATCACTCCAACCATCAAGAAGGATCCTGTTGAGGAGCCTTTCAAGACCATCACCTTACCCTACATTGCTGGGGTCACAAAAAAGATCTCCAAAATCCTGATTAAACACAAGATCCAGGTCCGATTCAACACAGTACATAAAATCCGTGATCTGGTCCCGTCTGTAAAAGATGTGGTTCCAGACATACAGTACCCTGGCGTCTACAAACTAAGTTGCCTCTGTGGTAGCAGTTACATTGGAGAATCCAAACGACATGTCTCGGACCGCATCCATGAACATAAAGCAGACCTGAAACACGGTAGGACAAACACCTCAGCCGTGGCAGATCACTGTTACAATTCAGTGGGCTCACATGACATTGACTTCTCCAAGACAGAGGTTCTCTGCAAGCCATCTGGTTATCATAAGAGATTCGTTCATGAGGCGATCCACATATACAAACACAGAGACAATTTCAACCGAGAAGATGGATTCTGGCTTAGCAATCATTGGAAGGACGTAATAAACCATTTCGGATCTTAACTGATTGTGTTCACGTTTACGGTGACTTTCAGACCGCGTTCCACTCACTGGCATGGTGCAGTGTGCAGATTAATGTATGGTGTCGTAATTGTATAGTAAATATATAGCAGTGTGATACACATTAGGGTGGGTAGAATAATACATAGTGTTATATTAAAATGGATAAGGCAGCAACTGCAGCAGCAGCAGCAACTGCAGCAGCAGCAACTGCAGCAGCAGCAGAAACTGCAGCAGCAGCAGAAACTGCAGCAGCAGCAGCAACTGCAGCAGCAGCAGAAACTGCAGCAGCAGCAGCAACTGCAGCAGCAGCAGCAACTGCAGCAGCAGCAACTGCAGCAGCAGTAACTGCAGCAGCAGCAACTGCAGCAGCAGCAACTGCAGCAGCAACTGCAGCAGCAACTGCAGCAGCAACTGCAGCAGCAGCAACTGCAGCAGCAGCAACTGCAGCAGCAGCAACTGCAGCAGCAACTGCAGCAGCAGCAACTGCAGCTCCCTTTGATGCTGTTAATTCTGCATAATGCACATGCATATGTAGTACTAATCACATTCCTGCATTTCCCATAAATATGCTAAATTCCTCTTGAAATGCAAATTATTTTGTCAAGGCGCCCAGCTTATATATATGTGTAATGTAGTAACTCCACGGGAGACGACTTCACGGGTAACACACTCTTTATTTTATCAAACTTGGTTACAGGTGACTAACACCTACTTTGTATCTCGGGTGACAAACACCCACTTCGCTACTTGGCGACTAACGCCCACTGAGTTACTCGGATGACCAACATCCACTTAGTACTCGGGTGACAAACACCCACTTAGCTACTTGGCGACTAACGCCCACTGAGTTACTCGGATGACCAACATCCACTTAGTACTCGGGTGACAAACACCCACTTAGCTACTTGGCGACTAACGCCCACTGAGCTACTCGGATGACCAACATCCTCTTAGCTACTTGGCGACTAACGCCACTGAGCTACTCGGATGACCAACATCCACTTAGTACTCGGGTGACAAACACCCACTTAGCTACTTGGCGACTAACGCCCACTGAGCTACTCGGATGACCAACATCCACTTAGCTACTCGGCGACTAACGCCACTGAGCTACTCGGATGACCAACATCCACTTAGCTACTCGGCGACTAACGCCACTGAGCTACTCGGCTTCACTAGGTCTTCAGCTCCGTCTTCGGGTCTTCAACTGGGTAACTCTCCCCGAGTGCTCTCGCGCGTCCCCCTTTATACCCCACCTGCGGACGTCGCTGCGAGCACCCACTTATTCGACCAATCGCCGGGTGCTGGCTACGATCCTCTTTTCCCACATCTCATCGTGCCTCACCACTCACTCCGCGCCGCCTCGTCATCTGTCACTCCCGGCGCGCGCGTCCACACCACGCCCACAACGCGTGCCCAACCCCGCACCCCGCGCCGCCCCGTGATCCATCACTGTCACAGTCGGCGCACGTCAATACCACCACTACATCACCCCCTACCACATAGCTCGCAGCCGCCCCGGCTGCTACAAAAATTACAAACCCTCCCTGTGTGCCCCGTAACACAACACAACAACAAGAACAACAACTAAGCTAACAACACAACACGACGCGAACACCACCATCCGCAACCCTCAACCAATGCCACCGCGACAACAGAACAATATATACAAACCGGCGAGTGACAATAGCAATGTGTATACAAAAAAAATAAATGGAAATTTTTTTTTTTTCTTTCGACTCGTGCAGTGTCCCCTTTTCTTCCGAGCGTCCCTACAACGGGACATTATCCCGGCAGAGGGGAACACCGGGCGAGCTCGGTGTAGAGCACAAAAAAAAACCCGTCCTCATGAAAATTGTTGAGACCTAGCCCGAGTCCGCCTTGCCGGTCCGTCGTACGGCACCAGACGCGGTTGAACGTCCGGTGGTGCCGGCGGTTCAGGAAGACATCGGCCAGGCATCGAGGACTCGTGCGTGCCCCGGGGTTCAGGCTCTCGATGGTCAGCAGCCGTCAAGCCCGAGGCACCTGGGGGTGGGTCAGGTGGAGACACGTGAGGATCAGCCTGCGACACCTCCCTCCCCGAGTCGACGGTCACATCACACGCCCGGTCGTCACGGCACAGAACGGGGTCACACGGTGCCGCATAGGGCTTCAGTCGGGAGGGGTGCACATACCAACGGCGTTTCCCCCATTTAATCTGTATACTCTGGGGCCGTGCAACCCGCACAATTTCCACCGGTCCCCTCCAAGGTCTCAACAACTTGGGGGACGTAGCCAACGGTGCATGTGGACAATGCAGCCAGGCCTTATCGCCTGGTTTCCAATCATGCGTATGCACCCTCCGCTCATGCAATTTCTCGTTTGCAATTTGCCGCGACCGCGAATTCAACCTTGCCCCCTCCCGCGCTTCAGTCAATTTGGCGATATTAAATTTGATGTGGTCTGCCAATTTAGATTTTGCACGTGGCTGGGAAATCCCCAGTTGGACGTCCATGGCCGGATCGGCCTCCCGCCCATACATAAGAAAAAATGGGGAAAACCCTGTCGCCGCATGAGGGGCCATTCGATAGGCCGCGAGTACCCCCGGCACCTGTAAGTCCCAATCAACCTGATCGTCGCAGACCTGTTGGCACAACATAGACGTAATCGTTCTGTTCAGACGCTCAACCATCCCGTCAGTCTGCGGGTGGTAGGGGGAAGTACGCACTTTCTTTGTACCCAACAGGTCGCACACCTCGCGCAACAAAACGCTCGAAAAATTCTTCCCTTGATCCGTCAGCAAGCGTTCGGGGGCGCCCTTGTCCAACACATAACCCTGGACAAAGGCGTCCGCCACCGCCGCAGCCGACTGGTTGGCGAGCGGCCATGCCATAGGCCATCGGGTGAAGTATTCCACGCCAACCAGCAGGAACCTATTTCCCCTTGGTGTAACCGGAAAGGGCCCCAAGATGTCCAACGCTACCAATTCGTTTATACGCGAAACCTGAATGGATTGCAGCGGTGGATTAGCCGCCAATGGTGGCGGTTTCCTTTTGGCGCACTCTACGCATCCCTTAAGAATATTCGCCACGTCGTTACCCATCCTCGGCCAATAATAGTCTCGCTGGATTAGGGCGAGCGTTTTGTGAAAACCCAGATGCATGAGCCGTTCATGAGCTGCCAGAACAATCCTACCCCGCATAGCAACAGGCACCACGAGCACGTGACGCCGGGACATGTTGTCCCACCTCATCAACAGGCCCTGTCTGCACACCCAGGAACCGACCCGCGCCTCCCCTTGTTCGGGAGCGCCAACTTTCCGACGCAGCGTAAGTAGGGAGCTGTCGGACATCTGGAGGCGGCCCCACTCAATGAGGGGCAACGACAACAGCGAATCCCTCCCCGTGGGGGCGTCCTCTCCCGGGGTGTCAGTGGCGGCGAGCGCAACTCCCGGGGCGCCGGCGACCGGGGGTTTGCACCGCGCTGATCCCAACAAACATGTGCAGTCCGTGCACGGCGGCAACCGCGACAAGGCGTCCGCGTTTGAGTGCCGCAACCCTTTTCGGTAAATCGTCGTGAATTGGTAGTCTTGAAGGACCTCCAACCATCGGGACAATTGGCCCGATGGCTGCGCCACGCGCATAGCGTATTGTAGAGCCGCATGGTCCGTCCGGACCGTAAAATGACGGCCGTAAAGATACGGCCTGAATTGCTGTGTAAAAAACACAATGGCTAACAATTCACGACGAGTTACGCAATAGCGTTGTTCTGCGGGGGAAAGAACCCTACTACCGTAGGCGACCACCCGTTCAACCCCCCCGACCAACTGTGAGAGCACCCCCCCGATACCCGTATTGCTGGCGTCCGTGTCAAGCAAAAACGGTTGTGTGAAATCGGGGTAACACAAGGGGGGAGCCTGCACCAAAGCGTCACGGAGGGAGCAGAACGCATCCTCCTCCTCTGCCCCCCAGTGAAACCTCACACCCTTAGCCGTCAAAGCGTGCAGGGGCTTGGCTATGGTGGCAAATTGCTTGACAAAACGACGGTAATAGGAGGCAAACCCAATGAAACTACGAACCTCCGTGACCGAGGTTGGCGTTGGCCATGAGCTGACGCAATGCGTCTTAGCAGGGTCCGTCGAGATCCCTGAACGACTCACGATATGGCCCAAATACCTGACAGATTCCCGAAGCAGAAAACATTTAGCCGGTTTAAATTTTAGCTTAGCGGAACGCATCCTGAGGAACACCGCTCTCAGTCGCTGGAGGTGCTCCTCGAAAGTCCGACTAAAGACGATAATATCGTCAAGATAAATCAAACAGGTATCCCATTGGAGGCCTGACAAAACCAATTCCATGAGTCTCTGGAACGTGGCGGGGGCGGAATGTAAGCCCATGGGCAAACGGTTGAATTCAAAAAGGCCCCCAGGTGTGCGGAAAGCAGTTTTAGGTTTAGACTCGTTATCGAGTGGCAATTGCCAAAATCCAGAAAGCAGATCGAGTGTGGAAAAAAACTGCGCTCCCGCCAAGGCATCCAGCGACTCATCCATCCTGGGGAGCGGATACGCATCCGCCATCGAGATTTTGTTTAAGCGGCGGAAATCGACACAAAACCGCAAGGACCCGTCCTGTTTCTTTACTAGGACAATAGGAGCACCCCACGGACTAGAAGAGGGCGAAATGATATCGGCCGCCAACATATCATTAACCGCCGATTGCACATGTTCCTTCTCGGCCGGGCTGAGCCGGAAAGGATTCTGACGAATAGGGGCCGCGTCCCCTGTAGCTATGTGGTGGCGCAACAGGTCAGTGCAGCCGATATCGTACTTATGTTTGCTGAACACGTCAGCAAACTCGATGAGCAAACCCCTCAATGCTCCCAATTGCACCCCGGACAAGTTAGCAGAACCCGCACACAGCGAGTCCAACCACTCAGTCCCCTCATCACTTTGAGGATGCGACTCGACAGTAAAATCTGCTTGAGCCACGAGCCGTTCCTCAACGGGCAGCGGCGCGGCGTGAGCCAGCACCGTTCCCTGCGCAATTACGGCCGGCCGCGACCCCGTATTCAGGACCATTACGAACGGCTCACTGTCCCCTCTCACCATGGTTTGAGCAACCGCTAAGTCGAGGCCCTTACTGGCTCTGTTTGACGGCCCCAACAGCACCCCCTGTGCCTCCGCACCCACCTCGAGTGGCTTCCTGAACCGAAGGGGTACTAACATTTGCGATCCCGGGGGTACCCGTACAGTGTGAGTCGCCAGCGCCTGCACCGTCGCACAAACCGTGCGCACTTTGATAGGGCTCGACAAGAAGGCAACCCGCCGACCTGACGGAAGCTCTATGCAGGCCTGATCAATAAGAATTTTGATGGGCATTTTTGACAAAAAGTCCGTACCTAGCAAACAGGGAACGGCCAGCGATGATGATACAAAAATAGGGCCCGCCAATTTAATGTCCCCAATGCAAATAGTCGCCCGAATCTGGCCGATGATCCCCAGGGATCCCCCATTCGCCGCATAAAATGGCACGTCTACCGGCAGAAGGGGTCTACTTTGGACGGGAAGGATGTTATAAATAAGGTCCGAGATGATGGTGGCCGACGCACCCGTGTCAACAAGCACCCGGACCTCAACCCCGTCAATGAACCCCGTTACCACGGACGACCCGGCTGACGCAGCCACGATCCTGTGGGCCAATTCGGACCACTCGACTGCTTGCGGGCCGCGTACGGACCCCCCCCGCCGAATTGAACCCCCGGCACCCAGCCGCGAACCCCCCACCGCGAAGCGGCGACCCGAATGTGCCGTGTTTGTGGACCGAACGTGTGAGGTGCCGCGACTTGCCGGGTTTTGTTGGGATGACTTGTGGCCCTGGTCGTCGTCCCGACGTGGTCCTGCGGTGCGCGGACGCGGGGCCCGGCACCCGGCTGCGACGTGACCCCGAAGGCCGCAGTTGTAGCAGACGACGGACGTCGTAGGTTTCGGTTGCTCCAGCTTGCGGGGCGAACGTGTGGGCGAACGACCTCCCGTTCTCCACTCCCCCGGACACGGTGCAGCGAAGGCCCGCTCCTGCACCGCAGCTGGCTGAGGTTCGGCGATCGTGGCGGCCAGTGCCGCATTCCCCGGCCATTTGCAGACGACCCCCGGCTTGCGTTTGAGGACCTCGTACGCGTGAATGCTCGTGGCGATCGCCAGGGAGCAGATCTCCATCTCGTCTGCCACGTTGATGGGGACCCCCAACTCGTGGGCCAACACCAGCAGCTGCTCCGTCACCATGGCGTCCTTCCCCTCCTTATCCATGCGGGGAAAAGCCGCGTCCGCCAAGGCGAGCAGTGCCGTGCGGTAGGCTAGCGTCGTTTCCCCAGCCACCTTCCGCCGATCGTAGAACTGGTGGCGGCACGTGGAGGGCGGCCCGAACACCTTCGCCATCAGGTGTAGTGCGGCCTGGAGCGTAGAGCGGGACGACCTTGCAGCCGATGTGAAGGCTGCAAGCGCGTCGTCGTCAAGCATCGCTGGCAACGCACGCAGGGCAGTGGTGTCGGACCACCCCGACATCTCCTGATGAGCGAGGAACCTTCGTTGGAAGGCTCCCCAGTCGCCCCCATCCGCCTTGAACGCCGACAGCGCGGGCAATCTTTGCTGGAGGACCCGATCGTCGTCGACGTCGGAGAGATTTTCCCGCGCTCCGCTGGAGTTGTGTAAAATGTCGGCTCGGTTGTCAGGCGCAAAATGGAGGGCTCCGGCGCGCGCCGATGACGTGGGCTGCGCTGCGCGGAGGTGTCCGGCCACGTGGCGTCCGTCTTTCCCGCCAATCGGTGGCGGCCCCCCAAAAACGGCGGCAACTTCCAGGCTTTTGGCGCGAAGCGCCCTTTGGCGGGAATCCTCCACCGTCGCTTCCTCCACGACCCCCGCAGCCGTTTTTCCGCTCGCCGGAACGGAGATGTCGGCCAAGACAGCGGCGGCGGCGAGTAGCAACTCCGCCAAGCGGGCGTGCGCGTCCTGGAGGCCGGTGTCGGAGGCAAGCGGAGCGTCGGCCATCACCGCGAAGTGCTGCATCGGCGGCAACTCCTCGTCCTCTACTCCCGAGGTCGGTGTCCCCGGTACGCAGTCGTCATCCCGACCTCGCTCGTGGGTACGGGTAGTCTTCCTTGTGTCCATACTTCTTGAAGACAGGTTTACTTCTGACGCCAGTTGTAATGTAGTAACTCCACGGGAGACGACTTCACGGGTAACACACTCTTTATTTTATCAAACTTGGTTACAGGTGACTAACACCTACTTTGTATCTCGGGTGACAAACACCCACTTCGCTACTTGGCGACTAACGCCCACTGAGTTACTCGGATGACCAACATCCACTTAGTACTCGGGTGACAAACACCCACTTAGCTACTTGGCGACTAACGCCCACTGAGTTACTCGGATGACCAACATCCACTTAGTACTCGGGTGACAAACACCCACTTAGCTACTTGGCGACTAACGCCCACTGAGCTACTCGGATGACCAACATCCTCTTAGCTACTTGGCGACTAACGCCACTGAGCTACTCGGATGACCAACATCCACTTAGTACTCGGGTGACAAACACCCACTTAGCTACTTGGCGACTAACGCCCACTGAGCTACTCGGATGACCAACATCCACTTAGCTACTCGGCGACTAACGCCACTGAGCTACTCGGATGACCAACATCCACTTAGCTACTCGGCGACTAACGCCACTGAGCTACTCGGCTTCACTAGGTCTTCAGCTCCGTCTTCGGGTCTTCAACTGGGTAACTCTCCCCGAGTGCTCTCGCGCGTCCCCCTTTATACCCCACCTGCGGACGTCGCTGCGAGCACCCACTTATTCGACCAATCGCCGGGTGCTGGCTACGATCCTCTTTTCCCACATCTCATCGTGCCTCACCACTCACTCCGCGCCGCCTCGTCATCTGTCACTCCCGGCGCGCGCGTCCACACCACGCCCACAACGCGTGCCCAACCCCGCACCCCGCGCCGCCCCGTGATCCATCACTGTCACAGTCGGCGCACGTCAATACCACCACTACATATGTAATAAAAGACTTGACCACGATCTCTGACTCAGTGTCCTTTATTTGGTCCGTACTGTATTACCCACACGGCTGTCTCTCTTATTCTCTCAGTGCTGGTTCCGATGTCACTCCAGTCACCGTCAGCAGCTCCGCTGCTGTTCTTTGTCGCTCTTGCAGCCCCCACAGCAGCTCCGCTGCTGTTACTTACTCTCAGCCCCCTTGGCTGTAATCGCTGCTGCTCACTCCGCAGCGCTGACAGCCTCGTGCTGTCTCTCTCTCTCTTCGTCGCTCCTGCGACTCTCTGCAGCCACACCGCTGCCTCTAACACACAGCCTTCCTGGCTGTACTCTCCTCTCTCTTCGTCGCTCCTGCGACTCTCTGCAGCCACACCGCTGCCTCTAACACACAGCCTTCCTGGCTGTACTCTGGGGTCGGCTCCCGCTCGCCGGCGGTGCCCCCTTCCTCTCGTTCGCCCTCGTGGCCTCACCCTTTTCCATTCACAACCCGACTGCCTTCTCTTTCCGGTTTACCCGCTTAAGGACCCCAACCTTTCACCCACGTCACCTGGCTCCGCCTCCTCGTGACGTCACATCCGGAAGGTCGCTTACGCCCGCATTACACCACCCTCCCCCGTAGAAAAAACCCAGCCGACCTCGGCTGAACAATACCAAAGCGTAATGCGGTGAACCGACCTTCCCCCTTAAAGGACACTAAGCATGTAATATAACAACAAGAACAACAATGGCACAAAGCACAACAACGCACATCCGCATGTCGTACACGACAGCCACCCGGCCCCAGGGTAGTGGAGATGATGTAATTCCGGGCCGCTTAAGAAAACCCCAATAATTACCCAAATAACCGCGATGGACGCCCCAGTATTTACATTTTAACAACAATATTATTTACACGTGAAAACAACAACAACAAAAAAATTTCTGCTCTTACCCACCAGCAGTCCTCCCTTGAGGACCAGCACAGACCTCAGACGTACACAGCATGTACCCACAGTCACTCTCAACAAACCAACAAAACCCCTAATCGCACACCCTCGCGTGGAGAGAGCCACGCTCCCCAGCGGTAACGTTTAATTCGCCGTAACCCTCACCGTGGTCGTCAACCCACGGCAACATCCATTTACCATACTCTCAGCTAGTGCCATTTCGGGGATGAGCAGCACTCGGCCATGCTCCTCCCTTACTATCCCATCAGCGATGGACACACACCAGCCTTGCCAAAAATAATGACGTTGCAACGTCAACAAAGTCTTCTGCACCCCTAAATGCAATAGTGTGTCACAATGGAGAGTTCTAATCAACTCGAATCGCAAGGACGTTGATAGCACCACACGCCAGCTTTCCTGGAACCCTTCTCGCCACATAAGCAGACCATCTCGGAGAGCGGTTCGCGGCCCCACAGCCGTACTCGGACTCCCATTGTCCCTCATAGACCGCTTCCGCATGGACAACAACAACTCATCCATCATTTGTTCCCGAATCCAGACAGACCGCGGCAGATTCAAAACCCCGTCAGTCGGTCCCGGTTCCATCGGAGTATCCGACTTCTCGACGGCCAACGTAAGCGGCTGAGGGGGGTTTAGAATCGGCGAACACCTATGCGTCCCCGACGCACATTTACAAGGGGCGCGCCCTGGTAATCTGGAAAGTGCGTCAGCGTTCGCATGGCGCACTCCCTTCCGATGTTGAATTTGGAAGGAAAATGCCTGTAGCGTGTCCAACCAACGTGCCCACTGTCCCGATGGCTGGTCCATTTTAAGTGCATATTGCAAGGCCGCATGATCCGTACGCACAATAAAAGAACGACCGTAAAGGTACGGTCGAAATTGCCGTAGGAAAAACCAACCGCCAAAAGTTCTCTACGAGTGACACAGTAGCGTGTTTCCGCAGGCGACAAGACTCGGCTACCATACGCCACGACGCGCTCTACGCCCCCTTTAGACTGTGATAATACCGCCCCATTACCTGTGTCACTCGCGTCCGTATCAAGAATGAAAGGGCGATCAAAATCGGGATAATCCAATGTCGGAGCCGTAGCCAATAGATCACGCAGACTCCGAAAGGCCGCCTCTTCCGGCTGTCCCCAAACAAATTTCCGTCCTTTACCCGTAAGGAGATGCAAGGGCCTCGCAATCGTCGCAAAACCCGGCACAAATCTTCGGTAATACGAGGCAAATCCCAAAAACCGCCGAACATCCCCCACGGTGGCCGGAGTCGGCCAATCCCGGACGCACGCCGTCTTTTCCGGATCCGTGGACACCCCCTCAGCACTCACAATGTGCCCCAGATAACGGACGGACCGTTGCAGTAGGTGGCATTTCTTTGGTTTAAATTTTAAATTCGCAGAGCGCATCCTCGTGAACACTGTCTCCAGCCGTGTTAAATGTTCCTCAATGTGCGGCTGAAGACAATGATATCGTCCAATATATAAGACAGGTCTCTCACTGCAACCCCGTCAAACGAGCTCCATCAATCTTTGAAATGCGCTTCATAGCCAAGGGAAGATCAATCCCTCGGCAAGGCCAGATATCAACGACCCCCCCCCACGGGGTAATGTTCTCTTATAGAGACAATAACGCCCTAACCCAAAACCCGTGAGCCCCCGGCACACCAGGTTCAGTCTGCCACCGCACAACTGAACCATGACTCCCCGAGCCATATGAGCACACGGCCCATTAGTTTAAGACATACCACGGAGGTTTCGCCTCCGGGCTGTCAGGTCAGCCATCAGCCATAGGCCGACGTGACCACCACTCGTGCATCACCCAATCAACAATGGCAGGCATAACAGATGGAATATTTGCCCCACCGAGGTTTTTCCCGCGCGCTCAAAATGGCGGCCCCCTTCGCCCAGCGCGTTCGCGCAATATCTCGCGCGCACTCAAAATGGCGGCCCTTTCCGCAAAGCGCATCGACGCCATACCCCGCGTGTGCGCAAAATGGCGGCCCAACGTGCGAACACGTGGCCAGTTTTCTCCATTCGTGCACCCCAGCTTCCCTTTTGCTGGGGGTCACAAATTGCATCCCCCGTCTTATTGTAACAATCCCAACAACGATAGACGCACAGCTCCAGCTTGCTGCGCGCAGCAGTCATATGGGGGAATTTTTAACCAATATTTTACCAACCACATTGGTTACACAACCCAACTCGCAAAGCAACTCGTGGCTGCATGCGACCAACCGAATACGCGACGCAACTTGGCGCCAATTTACGGTCCCATTAGCATTAACCTTTGAGACACCCACAACGGCGTCATCACGCACCCTCAAAGCGCGCTCTCTCTCTCACAAAGCGCCGTTACCCATAATATACCCAAAATCGCGTGTACATAACATCCATACGACCAAATAATAGGGTCCCCCTCGAATTTGTTACCAATTTCCAAACAGGTACGCACAATTAATAACATCCCAACCCCAATAGTCAATCAATGCATCGCACCCCATAACCGTACAGAACGGTGTAACAGCACATACAGTCAGCATATCGCGATCACACGCGCACATTTAAGCACAATAGCAAGCCGATCTGCAGGTAACCAACACACCATTAATCCAGTCGTAACATTGCAGCAACAACACAAATATTCTCTCTCTTGCAACAACCACATCGCCCATAGCACCTCGCAGCACAATACACCAAAAAAAAAATATATATATATTTTTCAATTAAGCCCATCGCACAAGGTAACCCACGAGATGATACAGCGCAAGATACCCGACGCTCCCGAGTTAATAATTAACTTCGCCATCAATATAACAACTCCACACCGCAGCGCACACACACAATTTAACACTCAGCAAGCACAGCATACTCTCCGTCCATTCTCAACACACGTACACACTTTAATTGACACCGAGCAACAAGCAGATAGCGCGTTCATCGTTATTACACACACATACCCACAGTCCGAACCGCGCTCCGCACAATCGAGTCATGAGAGAAACACAAAATCGCCCCCACCCGGCCCTCGAAAGATGGGTGAGGTGTGTGTAAAGGCCGGTTGCGTATCGTTACGACCCGCCCGGGGCTGCAGCAAGAAGAGGACGGCAGGGCGGCAACTTGAGTCGTCTCGCAGAACTCGTTCGGCGACTTGACTGCTCCGTTGTCACGCACCCGAGCCAGGACGGGAGAGCTCCCGCCCCAGCAGCTGTAGCGTCGTCGTCCTCTCCTCGCAGCTCCCCCTCGCAAAACAGCAGCTCACAGCAGGCTGCTCTCCCCGCGGCACCTCCAGATGGCAGCGCAAGGCTGCCTCTCCGCCGCGATGTTGAAGATGGCGGCGTCTCCCCGCCGCGGTGAAGACAAGATGGCGGCTTCCCGCCGTTTCTCCCCTGCCACGCCCAAGATGGCGTCTCCGTGCCGCGTGGCAGATGGCGCTGGCAGCGCAGGCAAGGCGTCGGCCTGCAGACCACCCTCGGCTCTCCCCACTGCCGTCGTCGGCGTGGTGAGCTCACACGGTTTTGCCAGCACGATTTTCCAGGTCTCCAGCTGCGCCATCTGTCTCAATCGTAAGTCGGATGATGTAGCAGATGATGGCACAGGAATATTCTTTCTTCCGAGCCGTCTTGACAAGCCGTTTCACTTCTGACACCAGTGTAATAAAAGACTTGACTACGATCTCTGACTCAGTGTCCTTTATTTGGTCCGTACTGTATTACCCACACGGCTGTCTCTCTTATTCTCTCAGTGCTGGTTCCGATGTCACTCCAGTCACCGTCAGCAGCTCCGCTGCTGTTCTTTGTCGCTCTTGCAGCCCCCACAGCAGCTCCGCTGCTGTTACTCACTCTCAGCCCCCTTGGCTGTAATCGCTGCTGCTCACTCCGCAGCGCTGACAGCCTCGTGCTGTCTCTCTCTCTCTTCGTCGCTCCTGCGACTCTCTGCAGCCACACCGCTGCCTCTAACACACAGCCTTCCTGGCTGTACTCTGGAGTCGGCTCCCGCTCGCCGGCGGTGCCCCCTTCCTCTCGTTCGCCCTCGTGGCCTCACCCTTTTCCATTCACAACCCGACTGCCTTCTCTTTCCGGTTTACCCGCTTAAGGACCCCAACCTTTCACCCACGTCACCTGGCTCCGCCTCCTCGTGACGTCACATCCGGAAGGTCGCTTACGCCCGCATTACATATATATGCTCCAAGCTCGTGTGCTGTCTCATTCAGACTCTGTCGCCTTGACGGATCTGGTTTTCACCTGAGGACGGCTGCTTGCGTTGTGGCCGAAACGTCGTGAGAATAATTTTATTATGTTTTATTTTTATTATTTTATTACTTCCCTTCTACGTGACTTTACCGAAAGAACCAAGAAGATATTGCTAAGGTGTCAGGTACAGGAACCTTGGTGAACAGAGAAACTACATCAATGCTGACGAGCAAATCATCTGGGGACAGTGAAATGCGCTTTATTAGAGAGACCAAGTGAGTTGAGTTATGTACAGCTGAGGTAGTCTTGCCCGTGAATGGAAGCAAGGTATCAGACAGAAAACGGGCCAGTTTGTAGATAGGTGAGTTGATAGTGGAAACGATGGGCCGAACTGGAGTACCTTCTTTATGGATTTTTGGAAGACCATAGAATCTGGGTGGTCTAGTAGCAGAAGATTTTAGGGAGAGCCGTTTGAATGTTCGATTAGAGAAGTCGAACTGGTAATGATATTGTTGGTTTTTGTAGCCAGGCGGTTGGTAGGATCTTTGTTGATTTTGGTGTAACTGCCATCATTAAGTCCTGGATTTTGTTGTTGTATGTGGTTTTATCCATGACGACAGTAGCATTGCTCTTGTCGGCTGAGAGGATGACTATGTAATTTCTCTTTTTCAATTTGGCGAGTTCAGAGTGCTCGTCTTTGCTGATGTTACTAATGGGTTTCTTAGCATTTTTAAGGATGGTGGCAATTTCAGATCTTGCCACGTCTGTCGGGATGTATTCCAAGCCTTTGAGGGCTACATCTATCTGGGTAATTATATCATCCACTGGGATGTGTTTGGGGGTGACAGCAAAATTCAGCCCTCTAGCTAGTACCGATTTTAGGCTATCGGAGATTGTGCTGCTACTGTGATTGATAACAGTCTTGTTATCACCTAGCTTTTTAATGTGTGGATCTGTTTTATTTTTGACAAGTTATTGAATTTAGCAATAAGGTTAACCTTACATTTGGAGGACATTGTTGCGGCAGAAGATGCAGTCATGTTATCTACAAGGTTCCAATGAAATGCCACATGGCCTACCAGCATTTAACCAATTTTTGTTTGAGAAGAGACCTGATGGCTCGTTGGGACACTGTGTCTACAGGAAAGCCACCCACACAGATTCCTATCTGAAACCTGATTCCCACCACCATCTGGCACAGAAGAATTCCCTCATAAAAAAAACTACACCATAGGGCCCACTGCATTTCCGACCAACACCACCTTTCCAGTGAACTGGAACACGTACATCAGGCCCTCAAGATGAATGGGTACTCGGACTGCATTCTTCACGAAGTTGTTTCTCCAACCATGGAGAAACAATCCCCTGAGAAGCCAATCAAAAGCATCACGTTATCATTTTTAGCAGGTGTTACCAAAAAGATTTACAAAATCTTCAACAAACACAAGACCCAGGTCCGATTCAATACAGTACACAACATCCATGATCTAATCCCATCTGTGAAGGATGTCATTCCTGACATGCAATATCCTGGAGTCTACAAACTGAGTTGTACCTGCGGTAGCAGTTATATTGGGGAACGACACGTCTCGGACCGTGGTCGTGAACACAAGGCAGATCTGAAACACGTCAGAACCAATACCTCTGCCGTGGCTGACCATTGTTATAACGCTGTGGGCTCGCATGATATTGTTTTTTCCGAGACCAAGGTACTCTGCAAACCTTCGGGCTACTATCAAAGGTTTGTTCATGAAGCCATCCAGATATGTAAACATAGACATAATTTCAACCGCAAAGATGGATGCAAATTGAGCAATCATTGGAAGGATGTTATTAACCAGTTAAAACCTTAACTGTTTATGGTTGTTTCCATCATATTTGCCGGGTACTAGTCTATTTTTCCGAGTTAATTTCCCCCTGCATCACCCAGATTTCCCAGCCTCCCACTTCTAGCCCTGCCAACTCCCCCCCCCCCCCGGCCTCATTTCCTCTCTCCCCCTAGTGTTCACGAAGCGCCCCCCTACCCCTACACTACACCCCCCCCCCTTTCTTATCTATATATCCTCTTGCCATGGCAGCTCTCTCGCCCACTTCAGCAATTTTTTTCTTGCTGTGGTTGTCCCACCTGATGAAGATTGCTTGTGTTGCAATCGAAACGTCGTGATTTGTTTTATTTTATTTCTAACTACGTGACTTTACCGAAAGAACCAAAGAGTATGCTACTGGGCAGTTGGAGGCAGTCACCCTCCGACAACAACGGAGGGCAGAGGAGCGACACTCACAACAACGAGCAGAGCGTCGGGTCGCGTAAGCACAGCAAGTTGGCACAGTAGGGGTACAGGTGGTGCATCGGCCGGTCATCTCAGTTGCCCCTTGGTATCTGAGTCTGCCCCATTACCTCCTACCAGCGGGCGTTTGACACTTCACGTGGCCTCAACGTGCACATAGCCTGGCACAAGCGCCAAGGTGACATCACCGCCACTTAGTGGCGAATGGCGGTTGTTGTTGGGGTCTGCACGATGGACGTTCAGCTATTAATTGGAAACTTTTATAGATTGTTCTATAGAGTTGCAATGCAGCTTCCACGTCTCTCTTAAATTGTATGCTTCTCTCCATGAAAGGGTTGATTTTATTGACTTTATCTATTGCTTCTTCAAATTAAGAAAGCAATCAGATAATGCCTTTATTGTCATATGACACCGTACAAGTAGCTCTTCATCCTCTTCACTCTCATTGGATGGTTCTTCAGCTGATTACATCAGGTCTTCCAGATCTTCCTCCATGAGCTCATTTGTATGCGACTGCACACAAATCCTTACCCTCCAATATTTCTGGCCAAAGTGACGATCTTTTTGACCTCGCCAGAGACGTTTGGGAAGCCACGGAAGTGTTTGATGATGTCCAGCAACTATTTTCTCCAGAACACATAAAGGGTCGAACCTTTGATATCGTATATTGACTCCTTGATGTTAGTAATGCATTTGGCTATGTTATAGTCGCATAGAAAGAAAAAATAAATTAAATAATAGCATACGACGTTTCGATTGCAACACAAGCAATCATCATCAGGTATGAAAGAAAGAGATATCAAAACCTAGTAAACTTAGAAATATATAATGCAATACAACACAGAGAGTCGGCTAACATAATAGTCAATACCCAACCTGGTTGATTAAGTTCTTCCAAAGATTGCTAAATTTGAGCGAGAGACAAAACACAGACACGGAGACACATAGACAGGCACATAAGCTGAGAGAGATAACACGGAGACACACAGAGAGAGACACACACATAGGCACACAGAGAAAAAACGCCTGTGTTGAGGCCTTAAATAGAGAGAGAGGGGGGCAGAGAGAGAGGGGGGGCATAGAGAAATTAGCATGTCTGTCTCGGCATACCACGCAGACTTGGCATGCGCCAGCCACCACCTGTTGGCATATTCCTTCCCCACCGGATGCATCCGATATGAGCTCTAGCGAACAGGCTGTCTCCCATATCAATATGGTGCAGCAATAGAGAAGTACGACCGTTGTCGTATTTGGTATCACTGAAAATCTTAATCTGTCGCCACCGCCTCGCAACACGTGGGCTCTCGCCCCCATCGCTTCCACATCTCCGATGTCACTACAGTAGTATCTACTGACTATATAGTAGTAACTGCACACATTGGGGTGGGGGGGCAAGAATCACACTGCTCAGGATTTATCTCAGCGTCTGGTTGTGCAGCAGTAACTATGCTTAATTTTTTTCTTTTTTGCATTTTTTATGCGAAGGAGGTCGCCGCTCAGCAAGCTCGTTTACATTACTCGGGGTAACCCTGAGTCAGCGATTCCGCGCAAGCACAGATGCATTCTTTGGTGCCGCAATCAGCGTACCTTGTTATAAAGTGTGATTTTATTAGTTTACATTTGACTGGGGGGCTTAGTGTGTTGTATCTGTGCACTTTGTTGAAACGTAAACCCAACAGTTTGTCAGTTAAAAGCGTTACAAGGATAGGCGTGCAGAGACAGACAGAGGGGGACAGACAGACAAAAAATTACGTTTATAGGTAAGATATGGTCAACGTTTGTTCATTGTACATTATTTTACCTGCATCTCCAACACATTATGTTCCATTGTTGCCTGTTCCTCTGTTAAGTATCATTTTTATGTTGTTGTTCTTGTAACTGATGCACCACAGATATCCCTTGTTAGGTAGCAGGGTAATTGGCTAAACAGCATTTTCCATGTAATCAATATTTTAGTCTATTCATGTTTATATTACAGTGGGTCAATAAATGATTGATTAGCAATGCAAATAGCTGAGCCATCTTACACATCACTGTGCTGGTGACCTGTGCTGCAATGCTGAATCGATTGGCCCATCTTGCCTGCTGCTGGTTTTATCCTACCCTTTAAAAATGGAGTTGTACCATGTGAATGTGTGGACATACCATGAAGAATAATGGGAGTTAAATAAAATCATTGAGGTGGAAGATTGCAACCTTCACTCAGCCCACTCTGTTAAGTGAGAAATCACAGCTCATGCCATCAACCCGGTGGCCAAACATTGATCAACGATCGCCCGGTTTCCAGAGCAACAACAACAACTCAAGCCACCATAATGGCCCTCTTTTCCAGGGCCCCCATCACACTTTCAGATAGGTCCTCCAATTCAATATTGAGGGTCTATACATTGGTGTTTTTGTAGTGCCATTGTTAGGCTGTATGTATATTCACCATTGTCCCTTACCTGTGTAATAGAGTTCACGACTCTTGGACGCCGGAGTTGGAGGCACACGGGTTTATTCACACAGCACAGTTGTGGCATACAACACTAGAGGGGGTGTCGGCCCCCTCACCCGGCTAGCTGGGGATACACGCGCTAGCTACTTCCTAGCCTGCCTCCTAATCCTCCTCTAACGGGCTAGGGGAGGCTATCTGGCCCGACACTGGTAAGTCGGGCCTGGTACCCTGAGTCCCAGACCAGCGCTGACAAGAGCACCGGCTCTGGATCTCGGGACCACGCCGCTGGCTCGGTCCTGTTCGGCCCTGATAAGGACGGCGAACCAGGGGAGTCCAGGGCTCTAGCTAAGACGTCTTCAGTCTTCACTGGTTAGCTTAACAAGAACCCCGAGCCCTCCGCTACATCCCCTTTTATACCCAACCCCCCGCTGAGGGGTGGGGCCCCGGGGGATCATAACTCCGAATCAGCCCCCCCGGGGTACCTGGCGCGGACGTCGTAGAGAGCACCTCCCCGTGCACTCACGTAGCCCCGCCCACTGTGTTTGTTTGCCATAAGTTGCCATGCATAACGGGCTCTCTTTCTAACACCCCTACACCTGCAGTAGTGGACATGTGTCAACAGGGGGTGGTAGACAAGCTAGGTGAGATGAGTCGGGCCCTTGGGCCACCAGGGACTCCAGACCCCAAGAGGGGTGCTGGGCGGATGCTGTCATGTTCCAGGGCCCCCTAGAGAGTTCCATAAGGAAGGTGTGGCTAGGGGCGGTGAGACTCTGGAGCGAGTATAAAAGCCAGACCCCTGAACGGGTCCGGCAGTCCTTGTCCACTTGAAGATCCGAAGAGCCACCCTGAAGACCTGAAGACCCGATAGACCAGTGGGCAGAACCCGAACCCCTGGCTAGGGTCGGGTTCAGAACATAACCAGTGTAGGGTTAGCGCTATAACCAGAGTGAGGGCACATTAGTCCTTATGGGCTACCTCTTTAGGGAATCGGGTGTAAGGGGCCGTTACCCCTTTGTGTTATGTACCCATAGTTTGTAATAAACGTGTTGCCTCTAAGGAACTGTCTCTCCTCGTATTGGACCCACTAAAACTTTAACAGCCACCAGATTCTGTGGGGCTATAGAGCAAATTAAGCCGATGGAGAAGACCTCATGGACTGGACTTCTCTGGTAGATCTGAACAGATCTTTGATACCAAACAGCAAGCAAGTGTCTGCTCCGCTCAATGCAAAAGTCCATTGACTTCCATAAAGCTTTTGGGCCACAAACCCGAAACTGCGTCCTCCGGAAAAAACATGACAGAGGGTGCAGATACAAATCAAAGGTTTAAAACTCTCCTGTGTGCGTCTGGGATCACCCAGAACAGACCATGGAACATATATTGACTCAATGTCCTATTCAGAAATACGAAGGAGGCATCATCACTGCAATACACTTCTGACGCAATTGTCTGGCTCAACCACCTCAATGTAATAGTAGAGTTATTACACTAAACCAACGTCAGCTTTACGAATAAGAAGATTCTCCAAACTGATTGGTGACTCTACCTGTATAAAATATGAGCTGGCAATTCACTGCCATTAGGACCCTATATTTTTCAAACAATTATTACATTTTATTTTGCTATTTTGATGTAATACAGGTGTAGTGACAGGAGGGATAATAACAGGTTTGGGTGCACTATATAATAGCCAACCATAAGGGGGGGGGGGTATATGGGCTAAAGGTCACAGTCGGAAAGCTCCGGCAACCTGCTGGAGAGTTCTAGAAGGGGGCGTGGCCAGTGGCTGGGCTTGACCACGCTGAGGAGTATATAAGGGGGACATCACCGCAGGTTTGGGGCTGTCGTGGGGGTTCGGGTCCTGGCTGTTGTCGCTCTTTTTGCCGTCATCTCTTCTTCATCGTCCGGCCGTATGGCCGATCTGCTGTACGGCTCCCATCGTTGTCGTCGCTATATAGTCAGCCAGCTATCTAGTTAGATGCCGGCGATGGGGCTGTATGAGTGGATCAGCTATACGTAGCCCAGTATATATGTCGCTCAGTGATTATGCCTGTAAAGTGTGAGAAATAAACAAGGAGCCCTCTACACGTCGTGTCTCGGAAGTCGCTCACTACACGGGTAAATTGATGGAGAAACAAACCCTATGTTATCTTAACGTTTTGTTGGGTGTCATGACATGGAAATGTAGTATACGTGCTCTTTGCAGTTGCCATGGTTTTAAATATAGCTTTATAATGTGAACATTAACAATGTTTTTAGGAAAAAACATTTAGGTTGTAATTGACATGTGGAATGTCACAATATTACATAATGAAAGTGTTTTACTGCACAATTAAATTCGCATTGAAATGCTTCTGTGCAGAAATCGGGTGCCCAAAAGTGCCCTCAAGAAAACGAAGACAGCTCTCAATGTTGCAGATCAGGAGGGAAGGTATGAGATGAATTATTTTTCACCATGACAACAATTTTAATGACTTTGCAGCAAGAGAGGGGGGACATTCTGTATTTAAAAATAAGTGTAGTGGCTGGACCCTCCTCAAATGAGTCTTGGAAATCCGTAAGGTTGGCCTGGGTAATAAAGCATAAGTCATACATAAGTGCAGTGTAATGTGGCCTTTTCAATATATGAATCTGTATTTATATGGATAATCATAAGTAATATTCTTTCGTGATCCCAAACACTTTGGGACCACGCCTGCTTCCAGACATGATACTGTCAACCAGTGCAAGTCATGCCTAACAAACTTCAGATTTCTTACGAAATACTTTACAAATGTTCACGAGTAATATATCAATGTGTGATGATATTTAAAAACGCTGGTCAGCGTGGAAAAATTGGCCAACGTGTCCTCTTGAGAGTATTTCTAGAGCTCCATCAAGTAGCGCTTTTCCATCGGGAAACGTTTGTATGCAATTGCAGGGCTGCGCCTAAAACGTAAGAACTCAATTGCATGCTTGTAATTGTTACTTTCTATTTTTCTAGCGGAAAAATACACTCAAGAATTTCGCAAATGCTGCGTGGATGGTTTGAAGATGAGCCCCACCGGCCAGGGATGTGAAGAACGTCTTAAGCGTGTCACAGGCCCAAAGGAATGTGTTGATGCTTTTCTTCAGTGTTGCAAGAAAGCAGAAGAGTACAGGAAATCCGAAAGCATCGGTGTCCAGGGCATTTTGAGGCGGAGTAAGATTCACACATGCCAAAGCACACCGGACAAAACGGACAGTCTGGTAGACGGAGTCCTCAACATAGGTGGATGAATAAATAGGTGAAGTTCATGGGAACGTAAACCATGGTAGTAGCGATAGAATAGTGATAAGGAGGCGACTGACCACTGGTGAGCGAGTGGCTGCAGTGAGTCTGTGGGTGCAGTGGGTGCTGCATCATCAGTCACCCTGACTGCTTTGCCGTGAATTCAATCAAATTCAGTGAAGTAGGAACTTGTTCTCTTATCATTTACCAATTATAATCTTGAATCTTATTTTTTTATCAACTGTCAATTATATTTTATCTGCATTATGGGGTGACTCATGTAAACATAGAACACAGAAAATCGCAGTGGTGATTGTGTCATTGTGTGTAGTTTGTATATGTTTCCGTGTTCTGCTGAGTGAAAGTGAGGGTGGAGTTTGTATGTTCTCACCTTGTTCTACGGAGTGAAAGTGAGTGGAGTTTCTATTTTTTCATGCTGTTCCGTGGAGTGAAAGTGAGTGCGTGGAGTTTGTTCTCTCACTTCTGCAGAGTTAAAGTGAGTGTGTGTGGTTTGTATGTTCTCACCCTAGTCTGCATGGGCTTCTCTTGGTTCTCCAATTTGCACATAAAAGCTAAAACACAAACATTATAACTGCTATTGGCCAAAAAATTTCACTGCTGAAAAATTACTTACAGATTACTTATTTGGGTTTACACACAGCAGCAACATTGCCCCCAACTGCGAAAACTTGGCAGAATCCTCCTTAAAAAAAGTCTTGAGTCTCATTGAGGCATTGCTAGGTGCCACTGTGGTGAGATGTTAACTACCTATCCTGCTATGAAGGAGGTCGTGGGTTTTTTTCAGACCCAGATACCTATATATTTGGAGTTTGTATGTTCTCCCCTTGATTGTGTGGATTTTTATCCGGGTCCTCTGGTTTTTCCGTCCACATATAGAAACATGCGTTAAGATTATTTGGCTTGATACATTTCTACATGATGAGGCACTTTGTTGAACCATCATTTGTGGCCAGGTCGCCCCTGAAAAAGAGATATCTAGACCTTATCCGATAAAATAAAATATAAATACTAGTAGTTACAGGCATGGGATTGGAATATTTTCATTTCAACTTTATTTCCCTGCTCAAGTGGAATTTACTTAATGTAGTGTTAGGATTTTTGTCATTTAAGTTAGTATTTTGTACCAAAAATAGATTTGTCGATTTTTAGTGCTTGTTTGAAAGAGATTAATACGTTTCATGAATTTGACCGTAACAGTTATTGGTAAAATCTAGATTTGAAGTTTTCGTGACTGCAGGGATCCATACTCTTTGGTTCTTTCGGTAAAGTCACGTAGATATAAAATAAAATAAATTATTGGTAAATAAATAAGTCATTGGTAAATTGTACGTAATATTTCACGTCTTCTTGTGCTTTCAACGTGTGAAGAAGATAACATTTACTTGCCTTTACTTTCAGATGATTTTATAGAATTGGAGTTGATGAATGAAGATGACGTTACTATGAGGTCATACTTTCCTCAAAGCTGGGGCTGGAATAAATACAAAATTCCTGCAAGCGGGTAAGCCTCATCCTTGCCTGAACACGTAGGTCAAGGAGTTTTATATATATACACATATAATGGGAATTGACCCAGATAAATTAGAATGAAGCTAGAAAACATTCATTTATTGTCAATAATATTCAGTTTAAATTGTATTGGTTGGTCCTATGAAGTTATGATATATATTTAAGAGGTTGTCTCAAGTGACGTGTTTATTCTGACATATCTCACTGCTAACTTTGGTTTGAGAATTGCTACACAACTTACACTGTAATCAGAAAGTATAATAAATGGCACGTCATTTAATGCTTGTGCACATGACTATGAGGCTTTGTTGGATCGTGGAGTGTCTTAACGACACATTTGGGCCACATCATTAGTATGCCTTACTCAAAATTGTATTACGAATCATAACTTTAACACCATCTTTATGAGCACTGAATTAATCCAAATTCACAATCTAAAATTACACAAATTACCTATGTAATTAAGTCTGTGGAAATAACTTATCCAATGAAATGGTGTCTTTTATTTTTAGAAAACATCTTCAGATTAGGTTACAATTACCAGATACCATAACCACTTGGAACATGCAGGCCGTGAGCATCTCTAAAACTAGAGGTACGTTTATTCCTTTGTGTACGCTTTCAAATTATTTTGGGCCAAATTAAGCTAATTTTAGAAGCCACCTTTACAAGTAAAAATTTAGACTGAGGTCGTTATTCTTAGTTGCATCTCTGGCTTGAATTCTAATGGTTCAGCTCGGACGTGAGCCACTGAATTGCTTTCAGAGCCACATGAGCAGGTCAGCAGCTCAGTTGCTCATGTGGCTTGGCTCAGGCTCGGCTCAACAAAATCAAGTTAAGCATGGCTTTGAGCCAGCTGACTTGAGTCAGAGCTAAGCCTTAGCAGAGGTATGCCCGTCGCCTTTCGTTTTCTGACAGACTTTTTCCCTAGTGTCAAATTCCCTCGATATGAGTGATAGCTGTCTCGACTGGCAAACCGTAACAGGAGGATGGGCATAACCAGGTCACGGTTTGGGGTGCAGCCTTGATGTGACAGTATAAGTGAGCTTGGCGATGCATGTGGCCCATTGACATGTCCTAGTGGTAGCGCATTTCCCACTTGTCGTGGTTCGTGGTCCCAATCTGGAAGGCCGGGGGGTCAATTAATTATGCATTACATGCTGTTCGCTCACAGGGGATATTAAGATAGTGTAACCACATTCTAGTAGGCCATTGTGTGTTGGCATCACGGTTAAAATGTACCAAGTACAAAACATTACACTGCAACTTACTCAATTGGGATTACATGTGCAAATAATCGCCCTCTACTAGCAGACTAATGCCACACAGGGTCAAATTCCGTTGTACAGGTTTGAGATGTAAGTCTCTGATTAGAATGTAAATCACTTTGAGACACCCCATTTAAAGGGTGCACAATCAAACATATAATTATCATTATAATGGAGATTGTATACTGCTCATTATACATATTTCCGACAGTTTGTTTTGGTGTCATCTGTACTTTTCTTGCTTCTGTCTTGTAGGAGTGTGTTTAGCAGACCCATTGTTACTGGTTTCTACCAAAGATTTCTTCATCAAACTTCACTTGCCCTACTCGGTGAAACGAGGCGAGCAAACGGAAATACGGGTCATTCTGTACAACTACCTGGAAGAATCCTTAACGGTCAGCACTACCCCCACACACACAGAATATAAATGAAAAAAATATGTTATTTCAACTCAATGCGAGCCCGGTACAAAGCACCAATCACAAAATAAGGTGGAACATAAATCCCGTAAGCAAAGCCTGAGATCGATGCAGCATAGTTTGGTGAAGAAGGGCAGATTGGGGCCACTGTCCTACCCAGGTGGAAGCCTCTAGCAGAGAAGTGAAACTTTATATGGGGGCAAGGTAGAAGATAACAAACATAAAAGGGAAGAAGGGGGGTGGGAGAGAGAGAATGGCGAGGGGACGGCGGGGGGGGGAGAAAAGGGCTGGGGGAAAAATAGAAAGGCGTGTAACAAAGCAGCACAAGTTAAATAATTGTACACGTTACGTGTGAACTTGTGAACTTACGTCCCTCTGAGAAATAATATGTTCCTGCCAGTTTCCAGAAAGGGGGGTCAGTCCCAACCTAGCCCCCCCCCCCCCCATGTGCCTCATTTTAGGCTCTGTAAAGACGGGGATCATCTGGCTTCGAACTCCCGATCTCTGCTTTTTAAGCTTGTGACTTGAGTGTCCAATGCCTGCAAGGGCAAGGAGGAAGTTATTCCATTTTATCCATGAAGGGAGTTCATGCTCTTTTAAATTGGCCACAATGACCTTCCTGGCCATAACGCTGAATGTTTGTAATAAGGCGTGCTGATGTTTCGACAGAGTGCCAGGTTTCAGGTCCCACAGAGTGGTTTCGATTGAATGAGAGAGATTGGTGCCACAGATCTTATTGAAAAAGTTCATAATGTCCCAATAAAGTTTAACTGTGTCTGAGCAAAGCCAGGTGTGGAAAGACAATTGGACCACGCCTGGAGGACAACTGGGGCAATCCCGGGGAAACATCCATTAATTTTCTCTTTTCTCGTTGGTCATGTAAGCACCATGCCTACATATAAATTGGATAAGCAGTAATAATCTTGGGCCAAATTGTACATTTGGGTTCACTTGTATTGGGGGGCATTGTAAAGGCAGTAGCATGTTCCAAAGCTTCCTAGTAATAGGCCTGGTGCGTGCATAACCTCATCAGGGTCTAGAATGAACTGACTTAGTATTGGGGCATGATCACAGAGTTGCATGTCCAAGATCCTGGTCTTCATGCATTGTGGTAGAAGAAGTTTAGAAATGAGGTCAGAAGTCCACAGGAAGAGGTGAGCCCCATCCAAAAGCCCAGGGGGCGGAGAAGAGCACCAGGCTCCGTGGAACAGGGGCTGCCATGCAAAATAATACATGGGAATGTAGAAAAAAACTAACTTGGAAATAATTGAGTGTGTTGTAGAGATGTATCAAGATGCGTGAGGATGGAGGGGAGGGGGGGTCCCCCATCTCCTCCCCGCTCCCAACACTGCAGGTCAAATTTATAATTATCACTTAACTATAATTGCCCCAACTCCTTCCTGCGATTCCGCTGCCCCAGCCCCACCCACGCACCCCATGGCTCCCTCGGCCGAGGCAAGATCTAGGGCACTACGCCAGGTCACGCCGCACGTAGGCAAATCCGCACGAGCACGAACAGACATCTAACATTGGCGACTCAAGTGATCGTAATACCGTGCTCATCACGCGCAGGCAAAGCACCAAGCAGGGAAGAGCAGGGGACTTAAGCGCTGAACACCACCACCACGTGCTGAATGTGCCGCCACGTGTTAATTATGCAGTGAGGAAAATCCAGGTAAAGGGGGTGGGAGGGGGGTGTGAAGAGGGAGATGTCACTACTGAGTCTGGGGAATGGGGAGATGACGTCCTTTTCTGGGTCCACGTTCTAAACTAGGCTTTGCCTGGGGGAAAAAACATATATTTAAAAACGTGTATCCTCTTAAAAAAATAATATATACATACACAAATACTAATATAAAAAAGTGCTTCCTTAGCCCGTGCGGCGACATTGACTGCAGTTTCTGGCTTGTCTTTATGCACACTGTTCAGGGTTTTCCTCATCCCGTACTGCTGCAGTAGGGAATGTGGAGGCCGTGATGGCGAGGAGGAGGTCGTGATGACGAGGAGAAGGTCGTGATGGCGTGGAGGAGGCCGTGATGGCGTGGAGGAGGCCGTGATGGCGTGGAGGAGGCCGTGATGGCGTGGAGGAGGCCGTGATGGCATGGAGGAGACCGTGATGGCGTGGAGGAGGCCGTGATGGCGTGGAGGAGGCCGTGATGGCTTGGAGGAGGCCGTGATGGCGTGCAGGAGGCCGTGATGGCGTGGAGGAGGTGTTGTATATGTCGGGTCTTGAAAATAAAATACAAATAATACAAATTAAATGAAAATGGAAAAATGCGTAAGTATCCGAAATAAAGATAATTTATGTAATTATGTGCATAATTTATGCCAAATAGGGATGTGTAATTGTACGTTATGCACATGTATGCGATTATGCTAATGTATGCAGTTATTGTAATTTTGCTCTGCCTCGTTGTCTAGGGTCGTATTATCAATCGGGATAATGCAATTAATTGCATGGAGTTATGCAAGTGTGGTATAATTATGCTAGATTAAGCTCGGCTTCGTTGTCTTGGGTCGTATTATCAATCGGGATAATACAATTATTCTCGCTTTAACATTTACTGATTATGTCTTAGTGTGTAATGTCAGGTCTCCAAATTCAAATCTCACCACAGGATACAGTTTTTATAATTAAGATTATTATGCATGAACTTAGGAAAGCAATGTTCTCCTCATTGATCCGTACATTTAACCCTCAATTATTACGTTGTTAAACTGGATAACAGAACAATCGATTAATTCCTCAGTAACGCGAGCATATACAGTGATAGGAAAAAGTCCTTAAAATGAATGTAACAATATTCATTCAAACAGTAATTTGAATGAATATTGTTACATGTTCCTAAAGCAAGAGTAGTAATTAATTAATTGGCAAGATTACGCAATTAACGAAAACGAATGACTAAAATACTTCTAACAATCGTATTCATGTAACTCGACGGGCAGCAATGCTTTTCACGATCAGTTGATATTTAACGCACCACCTTGGAATGGCAACCCTTCTTGAAACACAAAGATAACTTTTTGAAACAATCTTATTAGTCCCGATATGCGTGTTGTGTGCATGTGTCTTCTTTGATCAATTCTTTGTGTAAAGCAGATGCCGAGGTTGGGCATTCCTTGTTCCAAAATTTAGTTTGTTCTCTGCGGAGCGGTGAGTGTGTGAGGGTGGGCGTGTCATACAAACGGCTTCGTTGCTCTCTCTCGCTCGGGCCGTCAGCTGCAGATGCTTGTCCGTTGCTGGATGACGAGTCGGCACGACGCTTGCCGTCGGCGGTGCACGATTCCGTCGTCAGATAGCGCCCGCAGCTCGTCCCCTGGCCGCCGTTCCTCACTCATGTCTTGGTTCCTAGCTGGTGCTGGTCAGTGTGTGGGGTCGAACCCACGGCGCTCTCGCCGGCGCTCTCCTCTTCCTGACGGGCAGCTTGTCAGGCTCTTTCCCCTGCTGGATGAGCTGAGTTGGCACGATGCTTGTCTTTGAAGGTGCTCGTAGCGCTCGCCACTTGTCCGCTGGCAGCTGACACCTCTTGTCACTGCTGGATGAGCTGAGTCGGTACCGCGCTTGTCTTTGAATGTGCTCAATAGTGCTCACCGCTTGTCCGCTGGCAGCTGACACCTTTGCTCGGTGGCGCTGGTAGCGCTGCTGCATGCTCTCTCCTGCTCCTTGCTCTTTGGCGATGCACCAGCTCGTTTGCTGGTTGCCGATGCTGTGCGATGCTCGCTTGGTCGATGCTTGACACAGGCCGCCCTTTCTCCTGGTTGATTGCTTAACGTTGCTCATCAGTTCAACTCGAGCTGCAGCTGCCCATTGGAGCTGGCACTCACTCTCAAAACTTGTAGATTGTATTCGCACACCTCTTAAACTGTGAAAGCTTAGTACAATAAAACTTATCGCAATCCTTGACTTTGCAAGTGACTCAAAACATCAGGATAAATGTAGAATATAACTTTAGGCGATACTCTGTCGGTCCATGCCGAACTCAGCACCGAGCATCACCTCGTCCCTCTTCTTTGCGAGATGCCACACCCATTGTTGATCTCGAGGCCATGCCCCGGAGTCTGCCCATCGCCGTACTCAACTTGCATGATCTGTGTCGTTGGTTATATCTGAAATGCCCTCTCGTCACCACAGTACTGGTTGTCCCCCCCCTTTTTGACCTTTGACTGACTGTTTTCCATCACCTTTTATGTTTGTTTGCATCCCCCCCCCCCTCCTTCTCTTAGTGGTGTCTGCTAAAAGGGAGGAGAGGCACCCTTCAATCGTGTTTTATGGCTACCATGTGTTGTCAAATTGTTGGAAGACAAAGGCAGCCGGGGAGGCTCTGATTCCATGGAATACATATTATCTGGTCTTGTGTGTTTGACCTATTTTTCTTGTATCTCTTCTGAGTTACCCCCGGTCTGATCTCTTGTGACTAATATTTGGTTTATGTTTAACCAAGATTTGTATTGTCATTAGATGTTACCTCCGGTATTTCAAGGGTTTTATTTACTTTTGCTCCCTGTCTGTATCCAGGTATCTGTGCTGTTTTACTCGAGTTATATTTTGATGTCCTGAGGTTAGAGATCTAACTAAGTTTTCACTTAAGCTTTCTTGACTGCTGGAATTCATATTCCTTGGTTTTTTGGTAAAGTCACGTAGATAGCAAGATACAACAAGAAACAATATGTGAGGTGAATGAGAGTAAAATAAGGAAAAATTATTCATTCAAGGCCACCAATGTGACTGCAGTCTGGATTTTAATCTGGGTGAGTGTGGAGGAGGCCGTGATGGCGTGGAGGAGGCCGTGATGGCGTGGATGAGGCCGTGATGGCGTGGAGGCCGTAATGGCGGGGGAGGAGGCCGTGATGGTGTGGAAAAGACCGTGATGGCATGGAGGAGGCCGTGATTTCGGGGAGGAGGCCGTGATACACTCACTCATCTTATACTGACTCATTCACACATCATACACTGACTCACTCATCATACGCAGACTCACTCACACAACCACTGACCCATTCACTCATCATACACTGATTAACTCATCATACACTCACTCACATTACCACTGACTCACTCACACATCATACACTGGGAGTATCTTGCTGCCAGCTATGGCTGCAAGTTTGGTCGTACATGTTATGTATATTGTTTATTGTTACATTTTAATCATAGTTCTTATGATTACTGTTGTTACATTGTTTTTTCGCTTCATTTTGGTGATTTCGAAAACATATGGTTAAGCCATGTTTCTTGTGTAAGTGCGGAGTTGGCCTAATAACTTCAATCTAAATTGTCTTATGGTTATTATTGTTTGACTTGCATCACACTAGGATTTTTGCATACAGCATTGTAATATGGTGGGTTTTTTTCTTGAAGATTTGCTGGTTTATCCAGGATGTTTCTGTTGTGCATCGTTGCTTTAAGATGTTCTCTGTTCATATTTTGTTTGTTGCGGTTGCACCCGACTCAAGAGCCGCATGGCTAACAGGGCTATACCTAATAAATGAAACTTCAAACTCTGACTTCTCTCCATGCACGCTGCTCTGGAGTTTCATCAGCGCATGCTGCTGAGGTGCATTCCTTGTTTGTTTGCTGTTGAGACAGCCTCGAATCCACTGCTTGTTTTGCACGCCAGAGTGCCACTGTTTTTTACTTTTTTTCTTTTTGTATTTTTCTGGAAACAACATTAATAAGTATTTCATGTGAACCTCCCATCGCTAAGCCAGCATTTTTGCGTTGCTAGGGAAAACTGTTAGTTGGAGTTCTGCGCACTCGCAGATGTCTGCTTTGGCAGCATGCATTCTACAGAGATTGAGTTCGTAGTTTAGATTGCACTAAGGGCAAACAATAGCAAGTGTTCATCTGGGGGCTTAGTTAATTGTATTTGTCTACTTCAGGGGTCCTCAAACTTTTTAAACAGGGGGCCAGTTCACTGTCCCTCAGACCGTTGGAGGGCCGGACTATAGTTAAAAAAAAACTATGAACAAATTCCTATGCACACTGCATATATCTTATTTTGAAGTAAAGAAACAAAACGGGAACAAATACAATATTTAAAATGAAGAACAAGTAAAGTTAAATCAACAAACTTGCCAGTATTTCAATGGGAACTATGGGCCTGATTTTGGCTAATGAGATGGTCAATGTCCGGTTCCATATTTGTCACTGCTAGTCGTAACAAGTGATGCAAGTGTAATAAGCGACTCGATCCTGGTTCTGTCTCCGTCGTCCTTTATTCGGGTTCTTACACTTTTCCCGCACGGCCCTCGCTCAGAGTTCTCCCCTTGGCAGCTCCATAGCTGCCCTCGCTCCCGTAGCCTCCACACCTCTGCAGCTCCGCTGCAGATCCCCTGTGCTGTCCTCCGGCTGCCCTCACTGCAGCTCCACCGCTGCCCTCACTGCAGCTCCACCGCTGCCCGTCGTTCCTCCGTGCTTGGTCACCGCTGGCCGACGGTGCCAAGTCTTACCCTCCGTGTATGTGGCGATCTCGCCACTCCTCGACCTCCGCCCTGCGTGGCCTCACTCTAACTCTGTCTCCCACACTCCCCCGTCTCTTCCGGTATCTCTCCCTTAAGACCTCACCCCTCTCTCTCACGTGACCTAACTCCTCCCCCCATGACGTCATATCCGCGAAGCCGGTTACGCCCGCATTACACCACCCTCCCCCGTAGAGAAAATCCAGCCGACCTCGGCTGAACAATAACGAGACAAGTAATGCGAGCGAACACAACCATCACACATTCAAAGACAACGAAGCATACAATAATTATAACAACAACAACAAAACACAACAGTAAAATTTAACGAAATGTAAGGGACTTTGAGCGCGTTCGGGTCGCCGGTCCGTCCCGGACGGGCGGCGGCCCTCCTGCAGACCGGGAACGTGACGGGTTTTAGGAGCGACAGGATGAAGTCCTCCTGTCACTATTGGAGGCCCGTCAACGTCCCGGTCCCGTGTCCCTGAAGGCCCAGCATCGGGGGTGTGTCGCGATCGTGTCTGCGACGGGGTCGGAAGGGCGGCGGGGCTCGGAGTCCCCGCAGCCGTGGTAGGCACACCCCGAGCAGAGTCTCCTGTCTCCAGCAATGTCACGGCCGGCTTGTCTGTAAAAGGCACGACAGGCGCTCTTGCAAGGTCAACAGGCACAGGCAAGGATGAGTCGGCAGCCACAGACCCCGGCAAGGCATCGTCTCGAGGGGCCACATATGGTTTCAAGCGCGACGTGTGAACGAACCAACGCCGAGATCCAAACCAAACACGCGCAGACTGTGGGTTGGGAACCTCGATGAGGCGGACCGGCCCTTGCCATGGTTTGTGTAATTTAGGAGAGGTACCTGGCCGCACCTGCGGGCAATGGAGCCAGGCCATGTCCCCCACCTTCCAGGGGCACTCCCCCTTCGAGCGTCGAGCACACCGCTCGTTCCGGGCCTGGGCTTTGGCAGTAGCCATGCGGGCCCCCTCCCGTGCCTCAGTAACCCGGCGAACGGTATTCCGAATGTAATCAGGAAGAGGCTTAGCAGGTCCCCTCACTCCAGTTCCCAACTGCACATCCATTGGCGGCACGTTCTCGCGACCATACATAAGGAAAAACGGCGAATATCCTGTAGCCGCATGCGGCGTCATTCGGTATGCCGAAAGTACCCCAGGGATATGCAAATCCCAATCCGATTGTTTTTCACTCACGGTGTGACACAACATGGCGGACAATGTCCGATTTAGCCGTTCGACCATACCATCCGTTTGCGGATGGTAGGGAGATGTCCGTATCTTTTAGTTCCAAGAGCCGCGCACACCTCCCCCAACAATTTAGAAGAAAAATTACGGCCTTGGTCTGTGAGGAGCCTCTCCGGCGCCCCCTTGTCCATAACGTACCCAAATAGAAAGGCGTCTGTGATAGACGCCGCTGACTGGTCAGGCAAAGGCCAGGCCATCGGCCAGCGGGAGAGGTACTCTACCCCAACTAGCAAGTATTTATTTCCCTTAGCGGACGGCGGGAAGGGTCCCAAAATGTCCAACACCACCAATTCGTTAACTCTAGACACCTGAATAGACTGTATGGGCGGCACATATGGTTGTTTAGGTGGTTTTCGCTGGGCACAATCGGGACACGCGCGAACGTGACCGACGACATCCGTTGTCATGCCGTGCCAAAAATAGTCTCGCTGCAGCGTCAATAGGGTCTTCTGCACCCCCAGATGTAAAAGCGTGTCCCCATGCAGAGTCCTAATCAACTCGTACCGCAAGGATGCCGGTACAACCAGACGCCAGCGTTCCTGTAACCCTTCCCTCCACATCAGCAGTCCATCGCGGAGAGCGGTTTCCGGCATACCTAGTCCCCCACTCTTCTTCGCAGTCCGCTTCCGTAACGAGACCAATGAACCATCCAACATTTGTTCCCGAATCCACACAGCCCTTGGAAGATTCAGAATCCCATCAGCCGGTCCCGGCTCCTTTGGAGCTTCAGGCACGTCGACCGCCAACGCAACAGGCTGAGGGGGTTGCTGAATCGGCGCACATCTATGCGTCCCCGACGCGCACGCGCAAGGGGATCGCTGCGGCAACCTAGAGAGCGCATCCGCATTCGTGTGACGCACCCCCTTCCGATGGTGAATTTGGAAGGAAAATTCTTGCAGCGTGTCCAACCACCGCGCCAACTGGCCGGATGGTTAGTCCATCTTAAGAGCATACTGCAAGGCCGCATGATCCGTGCGAACAATAAACGAACGACCGTAGAGATACGGTCGAAATTGGCGGAGAAAGAAAACAATAGCCAAAAGTTCCCTGCGTGTGACGCAGTAGCGAGTTTCTGCGGGAGACAAAACCCGGCTACCATACGCCACCACGCGTTCCACACCACCTTTTGATTGAGACAACACGGCCCCAATGCCCGTGTCACTCGCATCCGTATCCAGAATGAAGGGGTGATCGAAATCAGGATAATCTAACGTCGGTGCCGTAGCCAGTCGATCGCGCAGGCCCTGAAACGCCGCCTCTTCCGGCGGTCCCCAAGCAAATTTCCTTCCTTTACCCATAAGGAGGTGCAAGGGCCTCGCGATCGTCGCGAAATCCGGAACAAACCTCCGATAGTATGAGGCAAACCCCAAAAAGCGACGTACATCCCCCACCGTGGCCGGGGTCGGCCAGTCACGGACGCATGCTGTCTTGTCCGGATCCGTGGCCACCCCGTCCACACTTACGATATGCCCCAAATAGCGCACGGACCGTTGCAGTAGGTGACATTTCTTAGGCTTAAATTTCAAATTTGCGGAACGCATCCTGGCGAACACCGCCTCCAACCGCAGTAAATGCTCATCAAATGTGCGGCTGAAGACGATAATATCATCTAAATATATCAGACATGTCTCCCACTGCAACCCCGTTAACACCAACTCCATCAACTTTTGAAATGTGGCAGGGGTAGCATTCAGCCCCATCGGAAGACAATTAAATTGGAATAACCCCTGCGGCGTACGGAAAGCAGTCTTCTCCCGCGAGGGCTCGTCAAGGAGAAGCTGCCAGAATCCCGAAGAGAGATCTAGCGTTGAAAAAACTTCGCCCCCGACAAGGCATCGAGGGAGTCGTCCATACGCGGCAGGGGGTACGCATCTGCCACAGACACTTTATTCAACTTACGAAAGTCGACACAAAAGCGCAATTTGCCATCCTTCTTTTTAACCAAAACAACAGGCGCGCCCCATGGGCTGTTAGATGGAGATATTATGTCCGCAGCCAACATGTCATCCACTGCCCCTCGAACCTGATCTCGCTCCGCCGGACTCATCCGATGCGAGTTCAACCGAATAGGGGCAGCGTCCCCTGTGTCAATATGATGGTAAAGCAACGAGGTGCGTCCCAAGTCTAAATCGTCGGAGCTAAACACATCAGAATAACTCAATAATAATTTACGAAGCGCACAACGTTGTTCACCGGAAAGGGAAGAATTTTCCCCACACAATTCGGCGATCCAGCGATTATCAGCGGCACCAGGACCTGAAACACCACCAACCACGACCTGGCTGCCCAGATGATCTTGTGCCGTAAACGCCGTAGTGGCATGTGCCACAACCGTACCAGCCGGCACACACACATTCTCGGAACTTGCATTAAGCACCTGCAGAAACGGCTGCTGGTCATGCCGGACAATAGTTTGCGCCCCAACGAGCACCGCTCCGCCCGTTATAGTGGCGGACGGCGACAACAAAATCCCAATTGCACCTTGACGACCAGGTACAGGCTTCCGATATCGCAAGGGGATAAGCATCTGTGAGCCAGGTGGAATATCAACAGACACCTCGGACAATGCCTGCACCTGAGCGACCGGAGCAGGTCGCCCCCAGGGCGACGGTAGAAATGTAATTTTTCGGCCACCCGGTAATTCAATGCAGTTTTGATTAATTCGAATTAGAATGGGCATCTTGGCCAGGAAGTCAGTTCCCAACAAGCAAGGAACCGCGAGGGACCTCGAAATTAACACAATTCCCGAGGCCGACACTCCCCCGATAGATATTGTAGCGTCCACCTGGCCCACAATGCCCATGCTACCCCCGTTGGCAGCGACGCAAGAATCGTAAACCGGACGCACGGCCTCAGGTGGGATGTTCAACAGATGGAAAATGACATCCGATATAATGGTCGCGGACGCCCCGGAATCCACTAACACACGTACGTCCACCCCTTGTATAGAACCAGGTACGGTGGACGAACCAGTAGCGGCCGCGACGACCCGCCGTGCCAATTTACGCCACTGCGTTACCGAGCGACGTGGCCCAGTCGATGGCTTCCCCCCGTTATTAACAACACCCGGATCGCACGACAACGGTGATGAGTGAGGTGTCAAGCCTTGCCGGGTGTCTGGTGCGCACCGACTTGCCTGTCCTGGAGGATCCTTCCGTGGCACGTCCGCTGACGAGGCCTCCTGCTGGGGCGGACCCGGGACGCGGGCCCAGCAGTCCCTGGCGTAATGGCCTTTACGGCCGCAGCGGAAGCAGTCGATGTTGTTACGCTGTGCCGCAGGCACCCCGTCCCGACGCTCCCGTGGCGGTGGCGCAGATCGCGGCCCCGGCGTACTGCGGGCCGACCACTGAGCAGAGGCGGCTGTCAGCTCCTGCGGGCCCGCCCCGTCAGGAACGTACACCGCCTTCTTGGGATCCCAACCCGCGGCACCTCCCTCGACGATGGGCCCCCCCGTCCACGCCGTGACTTGCTTCCAACGGCGCAGGTTGAACTGGGCATCAAGACATTTAGCGGCCGCCCGGGATGTAAGCTTTTCGTGGCCACACACCGGTATAGGAATCCCCAAATCCCGGGACAGCTCGAGCATCTTACCCAAGATGAGAGGTTCGAGCAGGTCAGGCTCTGTCTCCGGGTATGCAGCCATGGCCAACTCCAATACCGCACCCCTGTATGCCACCGGCGACTCCTCGGGTGCTCGCTGACGTTGAACAAACCGGCGATGAGCATCATCCGGTGGCTCATATGCATTTGCCATCTCGTCGAAAACTCCTCTCAATGTTTTCTTCTTCTCCGCCTTGATGGAGCGGAAGAATCTCACCGACTCGTCATCGAGAAGAGTCGGTAAAACCTCCAATGCCTCAGCGTCCGTCCACCTTGCTGAGCGTACCGCCACCAGAAATCTGCAGGCGAAAGCACTCCAATCGCCCCCGATGGAGAATTCTTTGACGGTCGTGAGATGACGACTGCGACTCCTTGTTGCACTGTCCTCAGCCGATGACTCACCAGGCGGCATATTCAAAATGGCGTCGCATCGCCGCATGTTCAAGATGGCGGCCTCTCGCCGCGGAGAGCGCAAGATGGCGGCTTCCCGCCGTTCTTCTCCTGCCACGCCCAAGATGGCGTCTTCTTGCCGCGTGGCCAATGGCGCCGACAGCGGAGGCAAGGCAGCGACCTGCGGACCTCCATCGGCTCCCCCCAACGCCGTCCTCGGCGTGACGAGCTCGCACAATTGCGCGAGCACGATTTTCAGCGTCTCCAGCTGCGCCGCCATCTGCCTCCATCGCCAATCCGCGTCCTCAGGTGCAGACGGGTCCACCGACGCGGCGACCTCTTGGACTCCCGGACCCGCACTTGTTCCCGCACGGATCTCCTCATCCATCGCAGGCAGGTCGACCGCCCGAGGAAGGTCGTCGTCGTCGGATGATGTAGCAGACGATGGCGCAGGAATATTCTTCTGAGCTGTTTTGACATGCCGTTTCACTTCTTACACCAGTGTAATAAGGGACTCGATCCTGGTTCTGTCTCCGTCGTCCTTTATTCGGGTTCTTACACTTTTCCCGCACGGCCCTCGCTCAGAGTTCTCCCCTTGGCAGCTCCATAGCTGCTCTCGCTCCCGTAGCCTCCACACCTCTGCAGCTCCGCTGCAGATCCCCTGTGCAGTCCTCCGGCTGCCCTCACTGCAGCTCCACCGCTGCCCTCACTGCAGCTCCACCGCTGCCCGTCGTTCCTCCGTGCTTGGTCACCGCTGGCTGACGGTGCCAAGTCTTACCCTCCGTGTATGTGGCGATCTCGCCACTCCTCGACCTCCGCCCTGCGTGGCCTCACTCTAACTCTGTCTCCCACACTCCCCCGTCTCTTCCGGTATCTCTCCCTTAAGACCTCACCCCTCTCTCTCACGTGACCTAACTCCTCTCCCCATGACGTCATATCCGCGAAGCCGTTTACGCCCGCATTACACAAGTGTGCATCCGTTAGTCTAGATCTGGTTGGAGATTTCAAATGTTTAATTCTGGAAAAAGTCTGTTCACAGACATAAGTGCTGCCAAAGATGGTTGCCATTTTGAGTGCATGGTTCCTGAGATGAGGATATGTCTCAGAGGGGAGAGATGCATAGAAATTATGAAGGCTGCTTGACTTGAATGCGTCTTTCAGAGAGTCACAATTCTGCAGTTCAGCCAGTTCCATTTGGTAAATTGTATCCACATTTTCAATGTCAATAGAAAATGGGTTACTGAAAAGCTGTATGTCCTGTTCATGGAGACGAAGCTCTTTAAATCTAAATTGGAACTCCTTTTGCAATTTTTCCAGTGAATCCACACATGTTTTGTTTGGGAATTGCAACCAATGGTTTTTCCGCTAACAGATTTTGAGTTGTGGGGAGATGGCAGAAGTTTTCCTCCTTAACTTGTTTGATGAGGAGGCCTAATTTTACTTCAAATGCTTTGACATGTGATTGCATATCACAGATGAGCTTCCCCTTTCCTTGAAGTTGCACATTGAAACTGTTGAGTAGCTCTGTTACATCTGTCAGAATGGCAAGGTGCCATTTCCATTCTGCATCATTGAGCTCTGATACTTCTTTGTTTTTTGAAAGCAGAAAAGCTGTAATCTGTGGAAGTAAGTCATAGAAACGTTTCAAAACTCTCCCTCGACTCAGCCAACGGACTTCTGTGTGGTACAGAACATCTTCATAGTCAACATTTAGTTCAGACAGAAATTCCTGAAATTGTCTGTGGTTTAGTGCATGAGCTCTAATGAAGTTAACACAAGATTCCACAATTTTCATAACAGAGTCCCACTTCAGTGATTTACTACACAGCGCTTGTTGGTGGATGAGGCAGTGTATGGCTATTGGATGAGAATGGTTATGTTTGTCCATCTCTTGGTTAATGCGAGCAATTACTCCTTTCTTAGACCCCACCATGCTAGGAGCACCATCAGTTGTCACACTGGCTAGTTTAGCCCAGTTCAGCTCCAAACCATTCACAGTTTGGCAAACTTTTTCATAGATATCCTCTCCTGTAGTTGTTCCTTTGATGCTTTGCAGTGCTGCAAGCTCTTCTGTGACTTCAAAATAGTCATTCGTCCCACGAATAAAAATTAGAAATTGTGCAGACTCACGAACATCATTGCTTTCGTCGAGTGCCAAGGAAAAATAGGAAAGTTTTTTTGTGGAGTTTTGCAAATGCTGATGCAAATTGTCTCCCATTTCTTCAATCCTCCGTGTAATTGTAGGTCCTGAAAGACTCACTGTACTAAATAAATCGGCCTTCTCTGGACACATCTCTTTGGCAACAGAAAGAAGGCATTCTTTAACAAATTCTCACTCCACGAATGGTCTGCCAGTGCACGCTATTAGCTTGGAAACTTGAAAACTTGCTCGCAGTGATGAAATATTTAGCTGCTTCTGCTTCACAAAAGTATTCTGCTGAGTTGTTAATGTATTTTTCAGTTTTAATATTTTATCTTTTCTCACTTCTCCGACCAAACAATCATATTTATCTTCATGTTGAGTTTCATAGTGTCGACGTAAATTGTATTCTTTGAACACAGACAATATATTCTGGCATATCAGACACACAGCTCTTTCCTTGTACTGCATGAAAAAGTAATCATAAGTCCACTGTTCTTTGAATATCCTACACTCCGAGTCAATTTTTCTCTTTCTTGACATCATTGTTTCCTAGGGAGTCAAAATTGCTATTAGTAAAATACCAATATATATACAGCGCTACAAAAACAATATACCAGCAATAACTTTGCCCACACAGAGACATACAGACTGCACTGCCCATCAATGCAGTCTGATTGGGGGAACTCCGCTTTTACCCCAGGCTCACACTGGTGCGGGTGCCATTAAAAAGTTAATTACACCTGCAGTTTTGTTCACAGATCGCAGTACATCCCCAGCACACAGGAATATCACTGGGAGTGGAGCCGAGGGGCAAGTGAGGGAGCTGAGGGAGGGAGAGCCAGTCAAGCGCAGCCAGGGGAGGGCTGGCAGCCTTAGGCCTGGGGGGCAAGTCCAGTCAATTGGCCCATTGAACCATTCACCAGCGCAGTCCAATGAGTGCCCACCGCCGCAGCTCAATCAGTGCCCACCGCCGCAGCTCAATCAGTGCTCACCAGCGCAGCCAAATCAGTGCTCGCCACCGCAGCCCAATCAGTGCCCACCACCGCAGCCCAATGAGTGCTCACCAGCGCAGCCCAATTAGTGCTCACCAGCGCAGCCCAATTAGTGCTCACAAGCGCAGCCCAATTAGTGACCATGGGCCGGATAAATGTCCTCGGTGGGCCGCATGTGGCCCGCGGGCCGTAGTTTGAGGACCCCTGGTCTACTTTGTTAAAATTTTCAACCTAACAGTTTGTCCGCTAAAAGCGTTAAAAGGAAGAAAGACAGAGACAGAGTGAGAGACGAAAAAATACTTATAGATAGGGAGGAAGGGCCCAATAATGGGGTGGGAGGGGGAAAATGGGGAGATGAGGGGAGGGAGATACATCGGTTTGGTCAAGAGAGGAGAAAAGGAAAATAGATGAGAAAAACTGCAATGGCAGTGCTCCGTTCTGCTGCACGAAGGAGACACATCATCCGGCACTGATGATGCAGACCCAGCTGGGCCTGCGCCTCATGCCGGTGGGGTTCTGATTCCTGATAGTGAGCTCATAGTTGTCCTCCATTCCTTTTCAGGCCCTGCAGAATCTCCTGCACCTCCTTGTTTCCCATGTCACCCAGTGCAAGGAAGTTAAGCCTTCTCCCCCGGATGTGGACTTGCAGCTTAGCTGGGTAGAGTGGCTGTGATCATATCCCAGCTCTCCCCACCAGGTTCCTGTCTAGAGGCAGAACAAGGTATATTCTCTTGGCATCTGCCAGGGTTAAGTCGGCATGATAAAGACCCGATAACCCTCCAGTGAAGTGGCCTTCTCTCTTGCCATCCTTGCTGCCTTCAATGCCTCAGTGGTGCCGTGGCGAATCACGAACAGGATCAGCAGGGGGCGCGGTCCAAGTTGTTGTTCTCCATCGAGTCCCTCCTGGCTCTTTCCAACCTGGTAGGCTTGCACAATTAACTGTGGCTTACCAGGTTGTGTGTCCAAAGATTCCGGGATTCGAATCCATTCAGCTTGATTTTTCAGAACAGAGATAAGGGCTAGTTGTCATCAATTTTCGCCAGAAGGCCTTGAGTTGACACTCCCGCCCCTTGGCGTCCAGTTTGTTGTAGGTTTCCTCAAGCTCCAACAGTCTGGCTTTGTCCATTTTAGCTACCCTGCCTGGTTCCTCAAGTGAGGTTATCATTATGGCCTCTTGCCTCTTCACCCTTTGCAGACCTTGCTTAACTCATCATTCAAGACCCGGTGGAAAGCTGTGTTTTCCTCTGTTGGCTGGGCTAGCCACTCCATTTTTTCCCAAGAGGTTTTGCAGAAGCTCTCAGGGGGGGTCTCTGACCTCACTTTAACTGGGGAGGCCGGCAGGGACGAATCCTTGGATTTCTTCCTGGCGGTCCTATCTGCCAAGGGCATGAGGTTATGGGAGAGCGGATGTGCCTCTAGCCTAGCCAAAGGAGGCTCAAACTAATGCACAAAAAAGCCCTACGCCTAGAGGGGTTTAAAGAATGCCCCAAAAGGAAGACTTGTTTTTGGAAAAACAAACCCCCTCGAGGCTATGAAAAGGGGCAAGGATCGTGGTTGATGAGTAAAATAGGTGGTATGGTGAACTTGTAGGGTTGTTTACTATAGTAGGGGTTATAAAGGTTTGTTCAGCGCTCCTCATCTCACCCATGACATCACCAAATGTCCACACACAATATTTTAAATAAAGAAACATTCCTATAAGGGAAGTTGTTTAGCAATCACGTGTTACGTTGTGAACCTGGAGATCTAGATTGAACTTCTGGGCAGGCAAACCAGTGGGAATTACTCAAGTGCTGCTAATAAACAACTGGAAAACCAGTAACCGTTGAGAATCGGTTACTGGTCAGGACCCTGTAACCGATTCCAGAAGAATGTTAGTGGAGTGAAAGACTAAAGAGACACTACATCAGGAGGGACTCTGTTTATTTATAGCCTTCGCAGGCACAGGGAATACTACAATAAGGTCAGGACAGCAACAGGCTGCCTGACCCACAACGCTGAAGATGACGGTAAGACGATGTCGATGATGACGAAGACTTGACGAGACTTAACTTGATGGGCACCAGGGGTCCACTCTAACAACGGCCACGAGTCCTCCCCGGGGTCCCCCTTTTATCTCCCCAGCACAGCCTCGCTCCACCTTGGCTACGCCCCCTTCTAGAACCTCCTAGAAGGTTCCCGGGCTCCTCCCCATACCCCCGCTGTAACCTTCTCCCCACATCCCTTCCTCCCACCTACCCCCTCACCTGCTGCCCGACAGGGTTGCCAGCAGCCAGTGCTAGACGCCATAGTGAAACATTCCATATCACTACATTAGTAACGAATGCACTGATCTCACCTACGAATGTACAAACTGCACACCAGCCTAAGTCACTGTGTGGTACATTCACCTTTGTTTCACACTTAATCGTTAAAGGTACAGCCCTACACTTGCTTACTTGCTTGCTCATACCACTGCTGGTGGAAGTGCCTACACTCAAGCGAACTCAAGAGGGTATTTTGTATACTCTTTCACACTGATCAGACATCAACATAGCATGGATCACATACGAATCTATTTTGCAAAGAGTGGCTTAATTAAATGTAGGTTCATTATCTGGGCACAAAGATCACCTCTTAACACTCGAAACTATATATGTATATATCCCAGTATGGAATATATTGCTTACATATTTGAGGTGGTGTGAACACTTTAAATGTTTTAATGTATTGATTTATCTTTTAATGTATTGATTTGTTATATTTTAATATATCTTTCCACTTGCATGTGTAGGGGTGTTAGAGAGAGAGCCGTTATGCATGGCAGCTTATGGGAAACAAACACAGTGGGCGGGGCTACGTGAGTGCACGGGGGGGGGGTGCTCTCAACAACGTCCGCACCAGGCAGCCTGGGGCCCCACCCCTCAGCGGGGGTTGAGTATAAAGGGGGATGTGTCAGAGGGCTCGGGGCAGAATGTTAAAGCTAAACCAGTGAAGACCGAAGATCGTCTAGCTAGAGCCCTGGACTCCCCTGGGACGCCGCCCTTGTCAGGGCCGCGCAGGACCGAGCCAGCGGCGTGGTCCCGAGAACCAGAGCTAGTGCTCTGGGACTCCGGGTACCGTAGCCCGACTTACCAGTGTCGGGCCAGACAGCCTCCCCTAGCCCGTTAGTGGAGGACTAGGAGGTAGGTCAGAGATAGCTAGCAGTGTATTCCCAGCTAGCCAGGTGAGGGGGCCGATACCCCCTCCAGTATTGTATGTCCGCGGTTGTGACAACTGTTGCGGAATAAATACGTGTGCCTCAACCCCGGGTGTCCAAGAGTCCTCAACGGTATTACACATGCATATCGAATTGTGCCACAGCGGTCTTGCTATAAGATAAAAACTTCTATTCGGAACTGTCAGAAAATAATTTGGTCACTTTGTTTCAGAGCATAGTTGGAAAATGGCATCACGTAACTACTCAAAATTCTAAAGTTCCTTCAGGAGGCCTCTTATCCTGTTAAACATCCCAGCAGTAGTGTGTTTGCCGATTGTTGCTTAGGTTCCCAGTTAGAATTCTGCAGATCATCCTGATTATTACTGCAGGTGTATTATTGTGTAAGGTAAAGTTCATGTGATGTCATTTGAAAAGTGCTGGTGTCATGGTTAAAATTAGCAAAATTTGAAAAAACCCCTGAAATTACTCAAATTGGGGTGTCACATAGAAACCATCTATATTGCGAAAACCTTGTAGGGCCTTCTGGAAATAGTCTTGAGACTCAGACAGGCTTTATTGAGTAAACAAGTGGATTAATTATATTTTTCTGTGCTGGCAGGTTTCTGCCAGGAGGCTCGTGCTGTGTTGTGTTTGTTTTTGCACTAATGTATTATTTGTTATTAATATAATACACTTTGCATTTGCTACACTATACTTTATTTTTGTTCAAAGTGTGCAACATGTTTTAATATACCTACTTGTGTTTCTTGAGGATATGATCTGTGAAGTAATTTCTGTATTTCTTGTGCCACATAGGTTTTAACAGAAATGGATAATGTTGAGTCAATTTGCAGCACATCAAAATCTGGAGCGAAGCCCAATCAGAAATCCACAGGTGTGTGGACATTTATTTGTAAAATTAACTTCTGCACATGTTCATTAACTGTACATGTGGCATATCCAGCAATGTTCTCAAGGTGAAGTGTCAACATAAATACGTTGTTTAAATTCCTAAATTTGGTTTCTAGAATTGTTCAAGATAGCAATGTGAGCTGAATAAATAACAATTGTCACATCAAACACTTGTTCACTTAGAAATTTAATTTGTTTGGATGTCAGGTGGTGGAGGGTATTAACGACACATTTTGCCAAATCTTTACATGGAGTAATTCAGATCTCGATTGATTCATAATCTTGTCAAAAGCAGAATACGTGTGACCGCTCGGCCAGGCATTCATCCAGCATTATGTGTATTGGCACCCATGGTGTTTGCCGTGTTTTTGTTGTGTCCCAGTGAAGGCAAAGGGTGCTATGGTGGTGTCATTTCCCATTGTGCCGCTGAAGATCGGAGAGCATCAGATATCTATTCGCTCCCGTGTGTACGGCCACACGTTTGGCGACGGTGTCCAGAAAATTTTGCGTGTGGTGGTAATTCACACACCACATTTTTTTCCTCAACGACTTTATCAGTGAACATTTCTCTAACTCGGTGTGGATCACACTCCTGCAATCCGCTGAACAACATTACACTCGTTAGAGCTATTAGACGTGACAGTAAATGACAAATAATTTACCATTTATATTTCATTAGAAAAAAATTCTGGTTGGCTGGAGGGAGGGATGGACGGTTATGACCAAAGAATGTGTGCATTGCTAGTTTAAGTAAAACAGGAAGAGAATTCATCTTATTGGTTCTTTCGGTAAAGTCACGTAGAAGGGAAATAATAAAATAATAAAATACAATTCTCACGACGTTTCGGCCACAACGCAAGCAGCCGTCCTCAGGTGAAGAACAGGGCTGTCGGAAAGACAGCATCTGAATGGACACCACCAAGCTTGGCAGCGTATATTTAAGCTGGGTTAAAGGGGGAAGGGCACCAATATTTAGTATATTGATAATATTGATGTAGTTCATATTTTAGTTTTTTTACGTGGTGGTATGGCTGCTGCAGCTATTAAAATTCCTTCCCTTTATTACTGCTAACCCCACTTCCTCCCTTTGTTGCTGCTAATCCTACATAATGCACGGGCATAATATGACGTTGAGACCCCCCCCACCTCCTACGCATTCCACAAGTAGTGACTAATCCCATATCTGCATTTTCTATAAATATGCTAAATTCACCTGTTGATATGCAAATTCCTTTGTCAAGGCGCCCTTCCCCCTTTAACCCAACTTAAATATACGCTACCAAGCTTGGTGGTGTCCATTCAGACGCTGTCTTTCCGACAGCCCTGTTCTTCACCTGAGGACGGCTGCTTGCGTTGTGGCCGAAACGTCGTGAGAATTGTATTTTATTATGTTTTATTTTTATTATTTCCCTTCTACGGGACTTTACCGAAAGAACCAAGAAGATGAATCCCTGCAGTCACAAAAGCTTTAAATCGAAAAGGAAGAGAATTGCCCAAGCTGTTTAATAGTGACAACACCAGACTTGCAATTCAACAGTCGCCGGTGCGGTTCAATCTCCCAGTGTGGCAATTGAATAACGGTGCAAGTTTCTGAACCACACTCCCCACCCCCCAGCTTCTCTGGGTGCACCACAGCAAATGTATTATCAGGACGCGTATGGCGAGGTAAAGCGTGGGAGACCATAGGGGGTGCAAAGGTGGGGGAGGGATAGGAAAGGTGAAGCGAGGGGGATGGCTGTGGGGGTGGGCTGTGGGTTATGGGGGTCCTTTGTCGTACTTTGTAGCAAACTTTGCGGCAGTTTGATACATTTGTGGTAGTTGGCAATAGTCTGTGGTAGCTTGTTGTAAATTAAGTTCTGTCGTTTGTGGTAATTTGTGGAAATTAGTTGTACAGGCCACATGAAGCCACAGCTTCCTGCCTTCCTCTCTAAAATCTGGCTTCAGCAGTCCCTTTATACAGCAGCAGCTGAACCAATTACACTGGTACGACCTGTGTAATGCATACCCTCTTCCACCAATCAGCTGAGCATTTTAATGGGCAAGAGTGGCACAATGGTAACACATACTCTGTTTTTTTCGGTAAAGTCACGTAGATAGAAAAAATAACAAAAGAAAATACGACGTTTCGGACGCAACACAAGCGTTCATCTTCAGGTGAGAAAATTATCTGCTGTTGTGGCCTGCTCAAGCTCACTGGCGAGGTGGTGCTGGTCAGAGATGCAACGAGCCATCAGGTCATTGGGACACTGTCTATAGGAAAGCTACCCACACGGATTCCTATCTAAAGCCTGACTCCCACCACCATCCAGCCCAGAAGAATTCCCTCATCAAAACACTACATCATAGGGCCAGTTGCATCTCCGACCAGCCCCACCTAGCCAGTGAGCTTGAGTACGTACGCTAGGCTCTCAGGAGGAATGGATATTCTGACCGCACAATCCGCAAAGCTGCATCCCGAACCATGGATTGAGAACCATATGAGGACCCAATCAAAACCATCACCTTACCATACATAGCAGGGGTTACCAAAAGGATTTCCAAAATCTTGAACAAACACAAGATCCAAGTTCGGTTCAATACAGTACACAAAATCCGTGATTTAACCCCATCGGTGAAGGATGCGATTCCGGATATACAATGTCCTGGTGTCTATAAGCTGAGTTGTGTCTGCAGCAGCAGTTACATCAGACCGGGTTCGCGAACACAAAGCGGATTTGAAACACAGCAGAACAAAACACCTTGGCGGTGGCGGATTATTGTTTCAACGTTGTGGGCACACATTACATTGTTTTCTCCGAGACGAAGGTGCTCTGCAAACTTTCGGGCTACCATCAGATATTTGTTCATGAAGCCATCCAGATATACAAACCCCAACAAAACTTTAATCGAGAAGATGGATTCAGATTGAGCAATCATTGGAGGGACGTGATAAACCATGTAAAGTTTTAACTGCTATGATTTTCACTCACCCAACCGTTCATCTTGGTTTCCGGTTACTAAATAAAGCTCATTGACATGCTCATTTCTCCAGCCCCCACCCATACCTGTGTTGAGGAGCTGGCGACGACTCACTCAGAGATGGAGGTGAGGTTAAGGGCTTTCGCCGTTTATTAAAGGGCTACACAAGACACGGGAGGGGTGAACCACTTCCCAGGGGTTAGGGGTCCCGGGCTAGGTCCCACTGGTTCCCAACACAGCCGGCTGCCCTGTGCTGTCTCCTCTGCGCCGGTCGTGGGATCATCCAACACGGCCGACCGAGGAGCACAGCCACGTCCAGCCCTGGTGCTGTGCTATATCCACTATCCCTACCCTCTTGACCCTGGCTCCCCGTTTCACCCTCTCTCGACCCTTGACTCCAGCTACGACCCGCCTCTCCACCGTGAACTCCTGCAGCCACGACCCCCTTTTCCTTCCTCCCTTGCCGATATAAAGCCACAACAGCAGATCATTTCTCACCTGAAGATGGACGCTTGTGTTGTGACCGAAACGTCGTGTTTTCTTATTTCTATCTACGTGACTTTACCGAAAGAACCAGAGAATATGGATTCCTGCAGTCACGAAAGCTTCAAATCAAGAGTGGTAACACATGTCTCAGCAGGAAGGGTCTGGCTTCAATTGCTGACTGGCACCTCTGTTTGGAGTTTGTATGCCCTTCCCCTGGTTTGCATGGATTTCCTGGATTTCTCCTGTTCCGTCCCACAGCTTAAAAAGAAAACACACTAACTGAAAAAATATCTTCAGTTTACTCCATTATGATTGCATACAGAGCTGTAACATCGCCCCTGTTTCCACAAATTTGGCAGGACCTTCCTCAGACTTTTCAGGCTTTCCTGGTTAAACAAGCAGAACAATAAATTAAGAACAAGATTAATTACACGTACATTTTACCAGAAACGTGATTTTTCTAAATTTGTATTTTGTTTAGCCGGAAGGTGTAAGAGAGATCCTGTCTGAATCAAGAATTGTTCATGTTGGTAAGTATAGATCACAACATTTACACTGTATTCCATATACGTTTGTCCAAGTAGATTTTTAAATATATTGCAAATTCTAATCCAAGAAGAGTATCCAAAAATGCATCACATTAATGTTTTGTTTTACTATTACTGCTTACACATTTTAAAGACAAGTGCAGTCTTCCTAATAATCCAAGAACAGTCACATGTATTCATGTTTTCTTCCATAATTATTCAAAATAGTAATTGTGTACATTTGATATATGCATCATTCTTATAGCGCAGGGCCATTATCAAGGTGCCGTGTTTCACAGGCATAGTCTGCAGTCGTTTCACACTCGGAGTTTGTACAAAGGAGATCCGTGGTGCATGAGCACAGCAGTGACAACAAAATAAAAGACAAAAAAAATAAATATTGCAAAGAACGAAAACAGGGTCTTTAAAGAATATTACACAACTAATAAGCGAGGTATTTAATAGTCTTAAACGAAACATGCAATAAAAACCAGCGAAAACGTGGGAACCAGAGGTGCCAGAAAAAAAGTTAGGCATAGTTGCAAAGTATAGTCTTTGTTTTGGTTTAATAGGGAAATAAAGAGGGGAAGAGAAGGGGGACAAAAGCTGTTGATGACCAGCAAGGGAATTCCAGAAATCTACCAAAGTTTTATCAGATGCAATTTTCGATTAAAATAAGGAGGCACTTTTCAAGGCTATGGGAGGGAGTTAGAGGAACTAAGTGATCCTTTAGGGAATTGGCAGCATTGTTTAAGAGGACATTTAGGATGAAGACGGCCCAGTGATGGTTTCTCCAGATATGTTTAGCTTAGTCCACTTCACTCTCTGTGGAGCATAAGGCCGCAACAATCCCACACCATGCTGGACGGTCTTTAGCAGCTTTCTCTTCTCCGGATATACAGGGGGACAGAAAACAGGATAGGGCGAAGCAGAGCCCTTAGTAATAGGGGTCCTCTCAGATGTATTTTTTATAGGGACAATTTTTAATTAATCAGATAAGTGTTGTAAATCTCGATTTAAAGCTTTCGTGACTGCAGGGATTCATATTCTTGGATATTTCGGTAAAGTCACGTAGAAGGGAAATAATAAAATAATAAAAATAAAACAATTACATTCTCACGATGTTTCGGCCACAACAGGTGAAAAACAGAGCTGTCGGACGCTGTCTTTCCGACAGATCCAAGAATATGTTGTAAATCTCTTTGATTGTACAATCCTAAAAATTTGGGCATTTTATACTTTGCTAAATTACAGTGTGACCCAGTGTCAAATGCTGTTGATTAGTCAAGGAATAGGATGGCGCAATGACGAAAAATGCAAGACTGTTGGAAGAAAATCAAGAGTATTGAGTACTGCAGGGATTGTGCTCTATTTTTCTCGTAAGCCAGATTGATTCGGATGGAAGAGAGCATATTCTAGGATGTAATTTATGATTTTAAAATATTCTCAAAAAACTTTATGCCAGTGGAGAGGATTGAGATAGTTGTAATTGTTAGGGCTGTCTGTTGTGCCACCATTATGATAAGGGGCACACAAAATCAGTTTTCTCATTGAGGAGGGATGGATGCCTCGTGAATGGAAAGGTTAAATGTATGGGGTATTGGTTTTACATTTAGGGTCTTTATGTATTTCCAGAAAAGTTAGGGATCATATTTTTAAACCGAGAGGGTATCCTGAAAATTACAGTATTTGAGCTAACAGACTAATTAGGTGCAGTGGTCACACAGGACTGTAGTTTGTCTAGTTTGAGTCCAAATCTTTTCTAGGAGTTTCTAAGCTGGGTTTCTGAAATGGATGAGCTGGGCAATGTATGGGTTGAACCATGAGGCTTCATTAAACATTGCTAATGGGGCACATTTGTCATCAACTATAAAGAGGAAGGACTTTGAGAAGACCAAGTGGTAGGTACAGATGTAAGGTAAGATAGATTTTAAAAAAAGGTTAGAGATTCATCTTTCCATTCGGCAATTTGCAAGATAGATTTGATTGCATGAGTGAAAATATCTGCAGCCTCAAACTGGCCGGTGTTTGTGAGGGTTGTTTTTCACATTAATCTATTTGTCATTTGCAGAAGAGCGAAATACATTCTTTATAAAAAATGAAATCAGTCCAGACGTTGTGCCCAACTCGGATGTTTTAACATTCATTAGTGTTAAAGGTGAGTAGAAAGGGACACGATACAAATCCAAACGCCATAAGTGTTACAGTGAATGACACAACATTCTCCCATGTACACTTATAACGCCAAAACTCTGCTGCAGCTCATGCAAGGCTGTTTTTAGGTGTGGTTTCCTATTATAATGCATACTCATTTTTTACATTTGGTATCTTTGCCATTCCTATTGCACATGGCTATTATAAAGGTGCAAATGTTTCACAGGCACAACTTGCTATACTCTCCACAGTAGGTGGCGATGCTGCTTCCTACTTGTTTTGAATGTCAGAATATTTAACATTTAATACACCTGTAGTTTTAACCAGGCTGTATGCCGGATTCGAACCACACATTTCTGCAACAAGCCACGGACGCCCTGCCACTGGGCCATGTCATTGCCCAGATGGGCAGCATCATAGGGGCCCGTGAGCTTACTTTGGAGGCAGTACAAAAAGTATGGTGTTGGAAACTGCAGATGTTTTCTGAAGTGGTTTATTTCAATGGTGCTATCAACATCATTGAGATAAATAATGTTCCTCTTGTAGAGCAGTGCATCAGCCCGTGTTAGAGAAGGCCTCTGGGAAGTGACATTAAGAAATTCATTAAAGATCCCTTCAAGTGTATTGTTATTAGAGCTGTTACAATGGTTTGTGCATTACCAGTAAACAAATGAAAACCCCGGAAAAGACTGGTTACCGGATTGCCGCGTGTTTAGAAATGTGCAGAGCTATGAACGCAGCATGTTTACCTTCTTACTTGGGAAATAAATCAAACTGCCAGTGGTGTGATTGTTAGAGCACTGGACACAATCCTACGAAGAGTAGACCAAAATACCTTGTAGAGTTTGCTCTACTAGCAGTTCTTCCTCTAAGCAGTGGTACGAATGAGCAAGCATAGGATCGCACATTGTGCCGAATGTTGATATTTTTTAGTATAAAAATCCACGTATACAGCAGCGTGAAATTGAAAGAGGCACGCACCTGGCCATTAGTCATTTTACAATTGACCAGTGAACCAGCTGGTTTTTAGTTTGTTTTTGAAGCTGGCCAGAACAGAAGTTGATCACTCGGTAAGTGGTGGAAGCCCCAACTAAGCAAGTTCCAGTTTAATGGCGCTGCAATGCTGAAAGCACAATATGCAATGGATGATTTTGCTGTCGCACTGCCAATCTCAGTAAATTTGAAGAGCAACTGATACGACCTAAAACGTAACGAGTTATAAGCGGTTTGAGATAGCCAGGCATCAGTGTTCACGTCGTGACACTTGTTAGTACTTGGGGCCCGTCCAGAGAAGCTAATGATGTAACTAGTGGAGCCAATTCTGTAAGCTCTAGCCCTAGAAATCCCAGTCTCAAATGCAAATGCTACATATATCTGGTGCACTGGCAGCCAGTAGAGAGATCTTAAGAGGATTTCCATCAGTGCTCGACTGGGTCCTTACCGGATGTCCGAAGCCAGTTTGTTCTAGACCGGCATACCCAGGATAGTAAAACTGCTGTTGCTGAATTAACTTGGATAACCATGGGTTATTTTAATTCTACTTTTCAGGAGATGAATTGGCAGAGACTATGGTCAACTGCCTCGATGCAAAGTCCATATCACATCTGATTCAGGTTCCATCAGGATGTGGTGAGCAGAACATGATTAGAATGGCTCCAACTACACTGACACTAATTTACTTGGACTCAGTCCAGGAGTGGGGGAAAATTGGCCTCAATCGGAGAGAAGAGGCAATAGCGTTCCTCAAACAAGGTGAGTGGCCTCCAAGGATGGATGACTTGTAGTTCAGCAGCAAGTGTGCAGCCCAGACATCTCGCTTTTACATTATTGCATCTCATCAAGGGTGGTGCAGGGGTAACACTCGTGCCTCAGCAAAAATCCATGGGTTCAATTCCCAACTTGGGCGCCTCTTTGTAGTGTTATTTTTTCACCTGTTCTGCATGGCGTTCCTCCAGATTCACCAGTTTCCTCCAAAAGCAAAACAAAGTACCCAGTGTAACCGGTATTCTTCAGACATCCAAATGGTGACAAATAGGATGCAAATAATATAATTGCGATTGCACATGGCAACATCGCCTGTTTCTGCAAAAATATGGCCGGACCCTCCTGACAAAATAGTTGAGACTGAGTATTTCGTGTGGAAAAAAATCACAATAGTGTTTACATAAGTTTCTATGAAAACATTTATCATTTTTGAAAAGAATACCAGCTACTGTATTACCAGGTATTTTATAACCATGATTAATTCAGTGCACATCATATCTTCGTGTAACTAAAGTAAAACGTTGCCCAATATATTTTAAGTGAAACATGGTAGGACCAATTCTTCTGCCATGGCTGATCATTATTTTAATGCGGCTTGCTCACACGAAATGTATTTCTCTTAGACGACGGTACTTTGCAATTCTACTGGCTATCAACAAAGATTCGTTCATGAAGCCATTCATTTTTACAGACTCAGACACAATTTCAACCGAGAGGAAGGTTCTAGACTCAGCAATCATTGGAAAGATGTCATCAACCACTTTTGGGTCATGACTTGATTTGTGTTTTCTTGTCAACCTCCACCGTCAGCAGTGTGGTGGGTGGAGCGGGGTGCAGTGATTTCCTGGCGGCCCTTTGTTGCATTGGCATTGCTGCTGCATTGGTATTGTTGCTGCCCCACCCCTGCTGCTGGTGCTGCTGATACACTTTGGCTACGACCATCTCCAAACCTTTTTAAATAGTTTGCCTTGAGAGGCTAACCCATTTTCCTGATGACGACCGCTTGTGTTGTGATCGAAACGTCGTGATATTTTTATTCACTTTATTTTTATTTATTTTTTTGTATCTACGTGACTTTACCAAAAGAACGAAAGAATATAAAAAAGTGAAGAAATGCTCAAATACTGTAAATCTGTAAGGAAGCTGTAAAGCTGCCCTTAAGTTGAGGAACTGCGTTGGGGCCATCGCAGAAGCCGAGACGTGCCAGTTATTCAATTATAGAATATCATAAATTACCTTTGGCTGGAGTGTATGGAGTTTACCATTGGTTTAGCGATTGACACATGGGAGGCTTAGCCTCCAGTTGTCATTGTCTGTTTGCCACAGATCCTCCCATTGGTAAGCATTGCGTACCTGGTAGCAAAGCAGCTCCGGCGGGAGTTAATTTGGGGACGTTTCCTATTGGCTGAACGCTGAGCACGTGGAGAAAAACAGCTCCGTTATTACGTAGGGTGGGAGGGGCAGTCATTGGCTGTTTGTAAAATTGTGACTAATTGGCCGTTTGTAAAATGGTTACCAATTGGTTATTTTTTGACAATTTTCAACTGTTTTGGACAAATTCCTACCATGGTTCGTGTCTTAAGAGACCTATTGGAGATTATATCCTTGTGCTGAAAACGTATCTTCACAAGTATAAAATACCAGTATGTAATAAAGAGCCATACATTCACATATGGCGAGTTATAAGCTTTACTTTTGTCAATCCGTTGCTGAAGGCCTCCTCGTGCCATGTAGGTCATTTAGTTTGATACAATGTCACTGCACAGAGGGTGCTGTGGTTAGCGCTCAACTGGAATCTGGGGCAGAAATTGTCTAGGATCAAAATGTTGGAACAAGGCGGTGGATACCTGGGTGCAACTCCCTGGGACAGCTGAACTTGAGAATGAAAAACGACAGCAGCATGCCTAGATAAGAACACTGATAACACTGGTCAACACACTTTTTCTGGAATAAGATATTCCAACGGTTTTAATGTGATTTTTGGGTGCTGATTCCAAATCTGGCATCAGTTTTTGTCTATCACATCAGGTTTTTGAGATATCAAATATTGCATTTTCAATAAAAACAGCAAATTTATGCTCATATACGAATAGCTAAACAGACATCCATACAAGAGTAAAATAAAATGCAATATACAATAATAAGGAGCAAACATTTAATGAGCCGTAGCACAAAGTTGTGAAAGTGACTGCATATCAATGTGAGTGAATGCATATTACCATGTAAGAATTGAATTGTGAAGATAAGAAAAATATGTACAAAAAGGTCATTCACAATAGTGATGTTACATCTGCATAAATGACCTCTTCTTTGACGATCTCCGATGTACAGCTTGTGGAATGTCTCTCATCAAGGACCAGCAGTAATCTGCCATCATGTTTGAGTCCCATCGGCCTTGGTAACGTTCTTCCATAACTTTAATGTCTTGATGAAAGCGTTCACCTTGCTCTTCGCTCACGTGACCCATGTTCTCTGGAAACTGGGCCAAGTGACTATGTAAGTAGTGAACCTTGATGCTCATTCTACATCCAAGTGCTTGGAGACTCAAGAGCAGCTCCTCCACAATCTCTCGATAGTTGTCCGCTTTCCTGTTCCCAAGGAAATTCCGCACCACATCAGAGAATGCATTCCAAGTTCTAGCCTCTGCCGCAGTCATTGTTGTAACAAAGTGTGGATCCCTGATGAGTGTTCTTATTTGAGGGCCATCAAATATTCCTGCCTTTTTCTTCTCGGCACTGAGACTTGAAAAGGTTGAACATATATAGCTGAAGCAGTCTACAGTGTGATCAAGAGCTTTGATGAATTGCTTCATTAACCCAAGTTTTATGTGCAGTGGGGGAAATACAATTTTATTCCTATCAACCAGAGGCTCATTCTTGATGTTCTTGTCACCAGGCGTCAAACTGATTCTTGGTGGCCAGTTCTTTTTAACCCAGTGTTCTAATATAGCCCTACTATCCCAGTAGCACAGGAAACAAGGGTATTTGGTGTGACCTCCTTGCTGACCCCGCAGAAAATTAACCATTTTCAAATCGACGCAAATTAGCCATCCATGAACATGGTATTCCAATCTATCCAGAACAATCTTGATGTTGGCATACTCTTCATTCATTTTTACAGAGTGTCCTATTGGGATTGAACCATGTATATTTCTGTTGTGAAGTAACACACATTTCAAACTCCTTTTACTACTGTCAATAAAAAGTCTCCATTCACTTGAATCATATGCGGGCAGTCCCATATTGAGAAGAAGCCCTTCAACATCATTACAATAAACAAGTTGACCATCTGAATGGAAGTACTTTCGAAGTGCTGCTTCTCTGTTACGATAAAAGGAGACACTAGTGCCAGGTCTGAGTAGTCCTTTCTCTTGCAGCCTGGAAGCCAACAATTCAGCAGACTGCTTTGGCAAATACAAATCTCTTACAAGATCATTCAATTCAGGCTGACTAAACAGAGACATTTTTATCACAATCTGCATCAGATGGCCTATATTCGATCTGAGCATCATCATCATCATCTGTAGAAGCAGGTAAACTGAGGGATTCAACATCAATCTCTGGTAACTCAGTAAATACAGGCACAGGTATTTCCTCACAGTGCTAAACTGGTCGTCTGGCAGATGGGATATCTGGGTATTGTAAGTGTTGTTTGTTTTTCTTATTGAAACATTTTACATTGACAAGGCAGAAGTAGCAGTTATCCAAATGGTTTGTAGGTTCTCTCCAAACCATTGGCACACCAAACTTCAGCTTAGCAAAGTTTCAACACAGGTTTTACACACTTTGTGAGGAGCCCAATTTTTGTCTTGGTCTCCAAGTCGTACTTTAAAGTAGGTAAGATAAACCTTTTGACAAAGGTATTGATGTTGCGCCTTTGATCATGCAAAGTGAAGCTGCCACAGATGTAGCAGAAGATATCTGGGTCATTACTGCATTTCCTTCTTTCGGATGTTGTAGCCATTGTTAGATCATGCCCTGCAGAAGAAAAATATTAAATAAATGTGGATATCTACATAAAATGATATTATAAACACACTATCCTAAAAATACAACACCATATTTTAACACTAAAGCAGTCACTGACTCGCAACAACTTGCAATCATAAGTGACGGAGTTAATTTTGGGTAAAATCAATGAAAATGGGGTATGCCGATAGCATAAAATGAGATGTGATAGAGCAAATCTGAGATCAGATTTTTTTTGTTGACCAGTGTAATCATTGTGTGCTTTCTGCTGTGCCATACAGCTCAGAATGGCAATTTGACAGATATTGAACAAAAACAAGTGCAGAAATAAAAATGGAGATGCATGCTATTTCTATGTATTTGGATAAATACATCTTTGTGGCTTCAGCTACATTTTTAAAGAATGGAGTCGAAAATTTGAAGGCTCAATGATGTTTTCAAGCAAATTATTTTGTTGTGCTTGGCACTGAGCCAGATTCATGTCTTGTGGAGGCCAGCATATCACGATTTGGAACCTCCTTGGAACAGCAAATAACTGTGGAAACCCACCCAATTACTGTGAAAGCCCTACCCTGCTCAACTCAGATGTGCAAGTAGAAAAGGGTTACTCTGGTCCACACAGTAAGTTGAAGTAGTTTCCCACCCACTGAGTCATATTTATCACCTGAAATTAAAACCAATGTTTTCAATTCTCAGTAGCTGAGAAATTGTCAAATTTTGTGCAGAACCAAATATTATGTTTTTGTGTAGTTAGTAATCATGCTGACACCATCAACTCATTGCACTTGAGACAGAAGTTTGGTCACGGACAGCTCCAGATGTTAACAATATAATCTAGAGGGAGATCTAAAAAAAATCCCATATGGGGGGCGGGGGGAGCTGTCCCAATAATTCAAGCTTTTATATGGAGCTTTAACTACGTCTCAGGGGTCTACAATCCAGTGGACATCTGAGCCATTCTCTAGCCTGGATACAAAAAAAGTAGGAGGTAGGAGGGTCGGGTGAAATTTGGTACCAGAAAAGCAGCAGCAGCTGACACCATCAGGAACAAAGCAGTCAAATTCCAAAACAACGAAGAGGCAGGACAAGTTGGAGCTGCTAAGAAAGTAAATAGAAAGATAGAGATATGACATCTAGAACTGGCAGAAATTAGATAGATATGAACGGGGGAGATAAATGGGAATGAAGTGATCTGGTCAAGGGAATATAAATTGAACATCGAAGGGGTAGGTTTCTTGTTGGAGTGCAAAAGCCAAAGCATAATTTTTGGGATACAGGCTGGTTACAGCAAGAGTAATTGTAGAAAGATTGAATGGACAACCCCTAAATAGGTCTGTCATCCAAATATATGCACCAACATTAGATTAGGATATTGAAGAGTTCTATGTAATGCTGTAAAATACGTTAAAGGAACTGCCTTGGAAACATAAAAAAATATTGTGGGAGATTGGAACGCAAAAGTTGGGAAGGATAACACCGGATGGGAACGCATCATGCATGACATGCTAAACTTTATTACTAAGTTCAAACATAAAGACTGCAGATAATAGACATGGAGGGTACCAGATGGAAAACAAATATGATGGATTAGGTAATGATTGATATACGATAGAAAACAGTTCGACTTTACAGAACAGTCCAAGGAGCCGATGTGTCATCGGACCACAGCTTGGTTCTATGCAACCCAAGTAAATATGAAGAGAAAATATTAAGTAGAATCAGGGAGGCAAAAAAGAAACACCTTAGCATAGACAACAAGGCATTGGCACTGAAGTAGATACTGGAGCAAGCAGTAGAAGCAACAGCACTCTTAGATATAAAACCTAATAGAAAATGGATAACTGAGAAATTTTGGCTAAAGATAAAGGAATCTGACAAGATGCCGACTAAGTACAAAATACGTAAGATTTTGCGACCAATATCCATAAGAGGTTTTTTTTTACATTGTTTAAATGCATTCCTTACAGACCACCATACTTCAATAGGGATTACCGTTGGTATGCCTATTTTAATACACACAATGGACAGCAAGGACAAGATCAAAGGGCTCACATTATACACATACACATGCATAATGTACGTTGACTCATTAATCTCCCCCCCCCCACTTTGCGCAAGAGTGCAGAAGTGTGGTCACCACATCTACACCTCTACATAAGGAATGAAACAGGTGGACTTCTCCACAAATCTGGCTGTCGCCTGATGAAGCTAGTTGTAATTACTGTGAAAACGTCGTACTCAGATTGTAAATGTTGTGGCTTGGCTTTCCAACACACCGGTGTGCTGTACTAGTGTAAAGGAGAGCCGACACAAGATTGCAGGGGTTTCGTCTTTTAATCCTTTTCTCCCATCCACACCTGTCCCCAGCCGTCCCATTCTCGTTCCCGCCAAAGGCCCCCTCTTCCCGCCCGTTCTCCCCTTATATCTACTCGATCACCCCTCCCACTAACCATCCTATTGGTGGGAATCCTTCCCCTGACACCCCTACACTAGTGACGAATTTGCATGTTTTTGTTGGCTGTGTCGGGTGGTGGTGTGTTTTAATGACACATTTATATATTTACGCGATCCAACCCCAAAAAACCTATATTATGGATAAGTAAAAAATGTAAAGCAATGAGGTAAGGACATTGGCAAGAAAGGATACTCATAAATGGTTGTCGCGACATTGAATACTATGCTGGAGAATACAAAACCAGGGAAGTGTACAAACTAGTCATGGACACAAATAGCGTAGTGGCAACAAAGGTAAACAGTGATAAAAACACAAAGATGGTAAGATATTTGATGAACAAGGAAGAGACAAAAACAGATGGACTGAGTGTTGTAGTGATTTGTATTGAGATACAGATCAAGAGAATAAAGAGCTGCTGGAGGAACTAGAAAAGATATCCCCATCACCAAGGGATGATGAAAGTTAAAACATACGAAAAATTAGAAAAAGCAATTAAACATGTGCAGAAAAACAAAAGTCCAGGAGTGGACGGCATAAGAGGCGAAATTATAAAAGCTGGAGGGAAGGAATTTATAAAAGAAACTAGCAGGAAGTACCCGGCATTGCTCGGGCAAAAAATATATTTTAAAACTTCTCTTAAAAACCTTACATATATGTAATGCGGGCGTAAGCGACCTTCCGGAGGTGACGTCACGGGGGGTGGAGTCATGTGACGTGGGGGGAAGGTTCGGGGCTTTAAGCGGGTAAACCGGAAGGGGAAGGCAGTCGGGGTGTGAGCGGAAAAGAGTGAGGCCACGCGGGCAAGTGTGGAGAGGGGGGGCGCCGACGGCCATCGGGAGCCAACCCCGAAGATAAGAGGAAGCTGCGGAGTGGTGTGCAGCTGGGGAGGAGACAGCCAGGAGGGCTGCGTGTTAGAGGCAGCGGTGTGGCTGCCAGGAGGAGCTGCGGAGAGAGAGAGAGAGGGGGCTGCTTGTTAGAGGCAGCGGTGTGGCTGCCAGGAGGAGCTGCGGAGAGAGAGAGAGAGGGGGCTGCTTGTTAGAGGCAGCGGTGTGGCTGCCAGGAGGAGCTGCGGAGAGAGAGAGAGAGAGCAAGAAGCTGTGAGAGCTGCGGAGGGCTGCCAGGAGGGAGCTGCGGAGAGAGAGAGAGAGAGCAAGAAGCTGTGAGAGCTGCGGAGGGAGAAGAGCAGCAGAGAGTACAGCCAAGGGGGGCTGTGTGAGAGAAACAGCAGCGGAGCTGCTGTTGTGGATCGGGCCGACATTGGAGTCAGCACCGTGGAGAAGCTACGGAGTAAAGACAGCCGTGTGGGTGTACAGCACGAACCGAATAATAAAGGACACTGAGACAGACATCGTGGTCCAGTCGTTTATTACATATACATACACAGATACGAAGGTATTGTGAAAGCCAGGTGGGCCGTTTGTCCATTTCTCCACCAATAAAAATATTAGAGGCTTGCATAGGTCCAAAAATATATAAAAATTGGGGGGTAAATAGTTGATCTAAAAGGTTTCCGAAAATTGTCGACCCCTCAAAAAATATTTTTACCCCCGCGTAGGTTTATATACCTACATACACTAAATACAACAGAGTAAGTATTATCTATTAACTCTAGTTGTATCTACTGACTGTACAGTAGTATATACTGAGCCAGTAGTAGCTACTGACTGTATAGTAGTATTTACTGACTGTAGCAGTAACACATGACCGTAGTAGTAGTATTTACTGGCCCTACAGTAGTATTTACCTACTTTATAGTAGTAACTACTAGCTCTATAGTAGTATCCACTGATATAGTAGTATCTACTAACTCTATAGCAGTATCTACTCATTCTTTCGGAGCATCTACTGACGCTAGTAGCTACTGACCATAGTAGTATAGTAGTATCTAGTGACTGTAGCAGTATTGACTGACTGTAGTGGTATATACTGACTGTTTTAGTATATACTAACTCTATATAGCAGTATCTACCAACTTGATAACAGTATCTACTATCACTACTGTGGTGGTACCTGCTATGATTACAGAAGTGCATACTCACTGTGGTACCTGCTATAATTACAGCAGTGGATACTGACTGTGGTGCCTGCTATGGTTACAGCAGTGCATACCGACTGTGGTGGGACCTGCTATGATTAGAGCAGTGCATACAGAGTATGGTGGGACCTGGTATGGTTACAGCAGTGGATACTGACTGTGGTGGTACCTGCTATGATTACAGCAGTGCATACTGACTGTGCTACCTGCTATGATTACAGCAGTGCATACCAACTGTGGTGGTACGTACTATGATTAGAGCAGTGCATACTGAGTGTGGTGGGACCTGCTATGATTACAGCAGTGCATACTGTGGTGGTACCTGGTTTAATTACAGCAGTTCATACCGACTGTAGTGGTACCTGTATGATTACAGCAGAACATACTGACTGTGGCGGAATCTGCTATCACTGCAGCAATGCATACCGACTGTGATGGTTCCTGCTATCACTACAGCAGTCCCTACTGACTGTGGTGGTACATGCTATGATCACAGCAGTGCATACCGACTGTGGTGGTACCTGCTATGATTACAGCAGTGCATACTGACTGGTGGTATCCTGCTATGATCACAGCAGTGCATACCGACTGTGGAGGTACCTGCTATCACGACAGCAGTGCATACCAACTGTGGTGGTACCTGCTATCACTACAGCAGTGCATACTGACTGTGGTGGTATCCTGCTATGACTACAACAGTGCATACTGACTGTGGTGGTACCTGCTTTCATAACAGCAGTGCATACCGACTGTGTTGGTACCTGCTATGAATACAGCAGTGCATACCAACTTTGGTGGTACCTGCTTTAACTACACCATTGCATACCGACTATGGTGGTACCTGCTTTAACTACATCATTGCATACCGACTATGGTGGTACCTGCTTTCACTACAGCAGCGCATACCGACTGTGGTGGTAACTGCTATCACAGCAGTACATACCAACTGTGGTGGAACCTGCTTTAACTACAGCAGTGCATACCGACTTTGGTGGCACCTGCTTTCACGACAGCAGTGCATACGGTGGTGGTGCCTGCTATGATTATAGCAGTGCATACTGTGGTGGTACCTGCTATGATGACAGAAGTGCATTCTCACTGTGGTACCTGCTATAATTACAGCAGTGGATACTGACTGTGGTGGTACCTGCTATGATTACAGCAGTGCATACTGACTGTGGTGCCTGCTATGATGGCAGCAGTGCATACCGACTGTGGTGGTACCTGCTATGATTAGAGCAATGCATACAGAGTGTGGTGGGACCTGGTATGGTTACAGCAGTGGATACTGACGGAGGTGGAACCTGCTATGATTAGAGCAGTGCATACAGAGTGTGGTGGGACCTGCTATGATTACAGCAGTGCATACTGTGGTGGTACCTGGTTTAATTACAGCAGTTCATACCGACTGTGGTGGTACCTGTATGATTACAGCAGTACATACTGACTGTAGCGGAATCTGCTATCACTGCAGCAATGCATACCGACTATGATGGTTCCTGCTATCACTACAGCAGTCCCTACTGACTGTGGTGGTACCTGCTATCACTACAACAGTGCATACAAACTGTGGTGGCACCTGCTATGACTACAGCAGTGCATATCCACTGTGGTGGTATCCTGCTATGACTACAGCAGTGCATACTGACTGTGGTGGTACCTGCTTTCATAACAGCAGTGCATACCGACTGTTGGTACCTGCTATGAAGACAGCAGTGCATACCAACTTTGGTGGTACCTGCTTTAACTACAGCATTGCATACCGACTATGGTGGTACCTGCTTTCACTACAGCAGCGCATACTGACTGTGGTGGTAACTGTTATCAAAGCAGTACATACCAACTGTGGTGGAACCTGCTTTAACTACAGCAGTGCATACTGTGGTAGTACCTGCTATGATTATAGCAGTGCATACTGTGGTGGGACCTGCTATGATAACAGCAGTGCATACTGTGGTGGTACATGCTATGATTACAGTGCATACTGTGGTGGGACCTGATATGATAACAGCAGTGCATAATGTGGTGGTACCTGCTATGATCACAGCAGTGCATACCGACTGTGGTGGTACCTGCTATGATTACAGCAGTGCATACTCAGGTGGTGCCTGCTATGATTACAGTGAATACTGTGGTGGGACCTGCTATGATAACAGCCCTCCATACCGACTGTGGTGGTACCTGCTATGATTACAGCAGTGCATAATGTGGTGGTGCCTGCTATTATCACAGCAGTGCATACCGACTGTGGTGGTACCTGCTATGATTACAGCAGTGCATACTGTGGCGGTACCTGCTATGATTACAGAAGTGCACATTGTGGTAGTACCTGCTATGACTACAGCAGTACATGCTGACTATAGCAGTATATATAGCAACTCTTTATCACAAACTACTAACCTGTCAGAGTGCCGTGGTGAGGCCTAGTCCTGTGCAAAGCCCCCTGCCTCGCCTAGATTGCAGTCGGCTGAGGCTGTGGGCTGGGCCGCTACCCCCCTCCCCCCCATCATCCCCCCACCCATCAACCCCTCCCCCCGCGCTAAAATAATACTATCCAAGCGCTATAATATTAGTATCTACCAAACCTATAGTAGTAAGTGCACACATTGGGGTGGGGGGGGGGGGAGAGAAGAGGACATGACACTTTGATTAATTAACCTCAGCGTTGTGTGTACAGTCATACCTCGGTATACGACCGCTTTGGAATACGTCGAATTTGGTATACGTCGTGTTTTGACGAAAAAAAACGTATTTGTATACGACGTCTCTGTTGGGATATGACGCGCTTGCTAGGACTTGTATGGGTCGGGATCAGTCACCGCGAACAGTACCCGAGTACACAATACTGTTACGGTTTGTTAGAGCCGTAACAGTATTGTGTGGAATGACCAGACAATGTCACACTTCAGGAACATTCTTAGAAGAAGGCAAACCAAACTTCAAGGGACAGATTTTTTTGTAAAACTCAAACCTAGTGAGCCTCAACCAGGTCCAAGTCAAGAAAAAAATACAGAAAGGAGAAAGAGAAAAAACCCCAGAATTTCAGCTTCTTGAACTTTTAATGGAAGGGGACTCTCCTTCCAAAAATAACATCTCCTCCTACCCTTCCTCACCAACATCCTCGTAGGCTATCAACTCCTCTCAGCAAGGTAAAGTGACGTTAAAATTGATTTTGTTTTCAATATATTTTAATTTATTTATGCATTTATTTTAATTTTTGTATGCATTTTAGTAATACGTAGTGTCTAAATTATTTCATAAAACCCCATTAATGTATAATATGCCACATAAAATATAATTTCTTAAACTCTGGAACGGATTATTTCATTTATTTCGTATGGGAAATATGCGTTTGGTATACATCATTTTAGGTATAAGTCCTACCTTCTGGAACGAATTAACGACGTATACCGAGGTACCACTGTATTTTTTTTTGCATTTTGAACTCGAAGGAGAAATCCCCCCCCACCTTCCACCGATGACGCACGTGCGTTGCCAGGGTGCAACCCCTGGGCAGCGTCAGCTGCGCTGGGAATTAATAAAATAATGCGAAATAGCACTCAATTGTTAATTTAACTACTTAAAAGTTTACGGATGGGAAAACGGAATAGCCTATGCTTAGGGCGACTGCCTTGCAACATTTTTCGTACATAACCCCACCATTCGAGAGCCAAATCCCTCCCAAGCGCGCAGACGGACATACAGACTAAAAAATGCCTTTATAGGTTAGACTAGAAGTAAGTACCTGGGCATTGCCCGGGTGAAAAACACAGACACACATATCGACTTACACAGACATCGACCCACACACATAGAAACACATCGACTTAGACCAGGGGTCGGGAACCTTTTTTTCTGGGAGAGCCATAAAAGCCAAATATTTCTAAATATATTTCATTGAGAGCCATATAGTATGTTTAACGTATAATAAATTAAATATGTATTTTAATGCGACTTCTGGTGCTGCATGGTTTTGCTGATGGCCTTATAGTCTGGTTCATACGTGGTGAGGTTGAGCTTCATGCAGGCGTTGAGGCTTCCATCAGTTAAACGTGAGGTTGGTCTTAATGTTCCTCATATGCGAGAATGACTGCTCACATGCATATGTAGAGCCAAACATGGTCAATACGGCAATACTCACACGCTGCGTTGTGTGGTATGTCACAGGAAGCTCGTTCCAAGTTTTAAGAATCAGCTGGTCTTCAGGTTGAAGATTTTTCATTTCTGTCCACTTGTGTTCCCTCGCCAGCTCTGCTCGCTGTCGCGCAAGACTTTCCAACTCTCGATTAAGTGACTTGAACTTACTCATCCACATGTCTGATGCCTTCAGGTCAGCAACTTCCAGCTCAAAGTCTCCGATAGAGACCCCGGGGATGCATGTCAGGTCGACTTTGTCCACTGCACACTCATGTGGATGAGTGATGAACTTGAAAAGACCAGTGTGCGCACGAAATTCTCCAAAACGTGCTTTGAATGACTGCAGGAGATTGGACGTAAAGCCAGCTAGCTGCTGGAGATCCAGATGTTGAGTGTGGAGTCACTTGCTAAGCATGCATCTCTAAATTGTCGCAGTCTTTCAAAGTGCAGAAGACGACCTGTTTCAATGTCCCTGAGAAAGACTTCCAGCTTGCTTTCAAATGCAAACACTGCTTGTTGAAGGGATGAGTTTGTATTTCTAATACCTTGCATTTTCACATTGAGCTGGTTCAGATGGCCAGTTATGTCCACGAGATAGTGAAACTGCAGGAGCCAGTCAGTGTTGTCTAGTTCAGGATGCTTGACGCCTTTCATTTCAAGAAAAGTCCGGATTTCACTCAGGTAAGCTGCAAAACGGCTGAGCACCTTCCCCCTTGACAACCAACGGACGTTGCTGTGTAAAAGCAGACCGGGATAATGATTCCCAACTTCTTCTAACAGAGCTTTAAACTGGCGATCATTTAAAGCTCGGGCAACAATACAGTTGACCACTCGAATGACCAGCGACATCACCTCACCAAGCTCCTGGCCACACGTCTGAGCGCAAAGCGCCTCCTGGTACTGGATGCAATGAAAACTTAGGATGGCTCTCTTTTCATGTTCACGGAGAAGCGCTACAAATCCTTTGTTCTTCCCCAACATACAGGGTGCACCATCAGTACAGACAGTAATAAGTTTATCCATCGGTAGTTTTTTTTCTTTAGCAAACTCCATGAAAGACGTGAATAAATCCTCTCCTCTTGTTGTCCCTTTCATTGGCAAAACAGCCAAGCTTTCCTCACGCAGTGTGTCACCCGCAGCATACCTGGCAATTATACTGAACTGAGATAGATGGCTAACGTCTGTTGACTCATCTAACGCGAGAGAAAAGTATGTCCCGGCGTTTATGTCCTTAATTTGTGTTTCCTCGACTTGATTTGCCATCATGATGCTACGATCGTGAACAGTTCTTGCTGACAGAGGCATGTCTTTTATTCGTTTGATTATCTTGTCTTTATTTAGGAAGTCATCAAAAAGTTCATTGGCCACATCAAGCATGAATGTTTTGGCATACTCGCCATCTGTGAATGGCTTTCCATTCCTTACTATTTCCAAAGCACCCGCAAAGTTAGCGGAATTCCCGTCACCTTGCTTGGTCCACACACGTAGTTGCTGCTGACTCGTCTGCACTCTCCGCTGTAGCTCTTCGCATGCCTTTTTCCTGCTGTCCTCCGCTGGATATTTCGATGCAAATGAAGCATGGTGCGTATCGAAGTGCCGCTTTATATTTGACCGTTTCATCGATGCAATTTTATCATTGCATATAAGACATACCGCAGATCCTGCTCTCTCCACAAATGCAAATTCCTCCGTCCACGCAGCCTGGAATGCACGGTAATCATCGTCTTTTTTTCTTTTCGCCATCTTTTCCGTTACAAGGGTTGAAGCGGATAAACTAGTTGGCTATCTGATCAAATGGATTTCTTCACCTTTACAATGACCCGTGACATGCTCACGAGCCGTTGGTTCCCGACCCGACCCACGGGTCATGGGACCCGTGAAATTTATCTTCAAAACTAATTTCTGTTTACTTTAAAATGATACAGTATTATTAAGCAATATCACAAGTATTTTAAAATCAGTTCCAAACTGATTTTTTTTATTTTTTTTATTATTATTTTTTCAACTCAAAATTGTCTGGGAGCCATATGCCGTCACCGGAAGAGCCATATATGGCTCGCGAGCCATAGGTTCCCGACCGCTGACTTAGACGCACACACACACATATGAACTCACACAGACATCGACTTTAGACACACATGGAGTTACACAGACACATCGACTCATACACACAAACACATCGACTTACATGCACACACATATGGCCTCACACACATGGACATACACTTTAGATACACACACATGGAGTTACACACACATACAGTTACTCACACACACATCGACTAAGACACACACATGGACTTACACACACACATCGACTCAGACACACATACATAGACTGACACACACATCGCCCTACACACACATCGCCCTACACACACATACACATATGGACTCTCACACACAGACAATAGCCGCCATTCGCCACTAAGTTGCGATGACGTCACCACGACGCTTGTGCCAGGCCATGTGCACCTTGAGGCCACGTGAAGTGTCAAACGCCCGCTGGTAGGAGGTCACGGGGCAGACCCAGGTGCCACGGGTCGACTGACCGAGATGACTGGCTGATGCACCACCTGTGCCCCCTACTGTGCCAACTTTCTGTGCTTTAGCCCCCCGGCGCTCCGCTCGTTGTTGTGAGCGTCACTCCTCCACCCTCCGTTGTTGTTGGAGGGCGACTGCCTCCAACTGCCCAGTAGCGTCCTTCACGAGCCTCCTCCACAGAGGCCGATCTTGACACCGCTGGTACCAGTCATCGGCAAGTCCACTCAGCTCCACGTCCTCCTGTACCACATCACTCCATCTCTTCTCTAGCCCGTGCCGCGCCCGTTTAACCCCCTCGATCCGGCCGAACAAAAGCTGTTTAGGCATGCGGTGGCTGGGCATGCGGGCTAAGTGACCCAGCCAACGCAGCCTTGCTTGCCGGAGGAGCTCACCGATGGGACTTTGCCCAGATCTTTCAAGGATTTGTGAGCTCCTCACACAATCCAGCCTGGTTAAACCCAGGATGGATCGTAGGCAGGCCAGCCTAAATGGTTCTAACCGGTGAAGATGCTCCATTAGGGGGGTCCACGTTTCGCAAGCGTAGAGAAGGGAGGGAATGACTGTGGCCGAGAAGACCTGAAGCTTCATGCGGAGCGACAGACCAGGTAGCTTCCACACAGTGTTATGCAACCGATGAAAAGATATTGCCGCTCAACTGATTCGGAGTGAGACCTCTGCTGTTAAACTGGAGCCGGTCATAAGCACACTGCCCAGGTATGGGAAACTCTCCACTCTCCACAACTGCCCCATCACCGATTGGGAGTTGTGTGGGTGGAGTGTCCGATGGTACAAATCACCCAGACAGGTGGTTAGTTTTGGTGGGGCTGATAGTAAGGTCCCACCACTTAGTGGCACGCTCCAGTCTCAGCAGCAGCGTCTCCAACTCCTCTTCTGAATGAGCAGCTATTACCAAATCATCGGCATACATAACGTGGTTGACCAATAGGGAGCCATCTCTTGATCGCACCCGGGCGTTGATCAGCCTCCCATTATATCTGTACCAGATGGAAATTCCCCCGGTACAGCTATTGAAGGCTTCACGAACTACGCGGTCAAAATAGATGTTAAATAATGTGGGAGCCAGAGGACATCCCTGTCGCACCCCAAGGTGTACAGGGAAAGGCTCTGACTCCCAGCCATGTAGTTTTACCCGGGCCCGCTCACCATCATGAAGGTTCTTAATGATCGTGAGCAGAGCGTCAGGGACTCCGAAAGCACGAAGAACTGCCCAGAGCCCAGGCCTACTGATGATATCATAGGCCTTGACCAGGTCAATAAAGCAGAGATGTAGGTCTTGTTGGAATTCCCTACACCTCTGCTGTAGCAGACGGACAGAAAATATGGCATCTGTGCAGGACCGCCCCTTCCTGAAACCGCATTGGGGCTCCGCAAGCCTCTCCTCAGCATACCTAGCAAGGCGATGTTGAATAATCCTCGCCAGGACCTTACCCGGCACACTGAGGAGTGAGATGCCCCTGTAGTTGTTACAGTCTGTGCGGTCCCCCTTCTTAAAGAGGGGACCACCAGGGCATCCTTCCAATCCTGCGGAACCCGTCCAGTGGTCCGGACTGTTATGATATCATATAGGGCAGTCTGTGCACAAACGCCACCCTCCCTGAGCATTTCGCTTGGGAGATCATCTTTGCCCGGTGCCTTTCCTGGTATCAGACTCTTGATCGCCTTCAGTACTTCCTCAACAGATGGCACCTCAGCCAGCCACTCACAGGGGGTGACCTCTTCCAATATTTGAGGCACCGCAGCCCTAGCAGGGTTATCCCCACTTTGGGCCATGATGTTTTCCTGGCTGAGGGATTTTCCCTCCCCCAGGACCTCACAGAAATTCTCAGCAAATCTGCAAACCTGTTCCTGGGGGTCGGAGATTGGATTACCGTTTTTTCCCCTAATGATGGTAATAGGTGTGGCGCTGCAGGTTACTTTTTTGAGGGAGTGAAATAGTGATTTCTGATCGCGGGCCACTGAGGCATGTTGTATATGCCGGATTATGAAATTCCGATTAAAAACATACAAATTAGCAATATTCAAAAATAGCGTAATGTGCATGAATTATGCTCATGTATGTAATTATATGCATAAATTATGATAATCACATAAATAATCGTAGTAATTTCTGCAAATGTTTGTACTTATGTTAATGTGTGTAGTTATGATAATTAGGCTTAGCTTCGTTATCCAGAGTTGTATCAATCGGGATAAAACGATTATCTTTGATTAAACATTTACTGATTATCTTAGTGTGTTTATGTTATGTTAGGTCTCCAAATTCATATCTCATCGCAGGTTACAGTTCTTATGAATAATACAGTTTTGCATGGACTGGGAAAGAAGCACTCGAACACTTGGTGTTAAGCAATTTTAATTCTAAACAAACATATGACACTCTAATATGCAAAGGCAAAAGTATATGTCAATAGATTAATCGGCAAGATTATGCAATTAACGAAAATAAATGACTAAAACACTTCTTATTCATGTAACTCGACGGCAGCAACTGCTTTGCTCGATCAGTTGATATTGAGTGCACCAACTTGAAATTGCAACCCTTTTCGAAACACAAAGATAACTTTTTGAAAGTCTTATTCGTGTGCGTGTTGTGTGTGCGTTGTCCCTTGTAAAATTAATGAATTTTTTTTTTTAGAGTCGGGAGTTGTGTCGTTAGCTTGCGGGGTGTGGGAGGGGATACAACCAGCTCTTCAGAGGTTACTTCTCGCTTGGGCGTGGCCGCAGCGAGCCCGTCCTGTTTTCTCTCTGCACTGCTAGATTGAGCGGCGTCGGCACGACGCTCGCCGTCGTGGCGCGCGATGATTCCGTCGTCGGATAGCGCCGTTCCTCCGCTGCTGGATGATGAGTCGGCACGACGCTCGGTGACGCCCGGGTGTGCTGCTCGTGCACCCTCTCTCTCCACCGCTTGATGAGTGGCGTCGGCACGACGCTCACCGTCGTGGTGCGCGATGATTCCGTCGTTGGATAGCGCGCAGCTCCTCCACCGCTGGATGACGAGTCGGCACGACGCTCGCCGTCGTGGTGCGCGATGATTCCGTCATCACTGCTGGACGTCTTGTCTGTTCTCACTGGGTGTTGGTCGGTGTGTGTGTGTATCAAACACACGGCGCATTCGATGGCGCTCCAGTCTTCTCCACTGCTGGATGATTCTTCTTCTTGGTTCTTTCGGTAAAGTCACGTAGAAGGGAAGTAATAAAATAATAAAAATAAAACATAATAAATTATTTATTTTTATTATTTTATTACTTCCCTTCTACGTGACTTTACCGAAAGAACCAAGAAGATGAATCCCTGCAGTCACGAAAGCTTTAAATCGAAATGCTGGATGATTGTTGAGTCGGCATGATGCTCGCCTTCGGCGGTGCCCAATAGCGCTCGCAGCTCATCCGCAGGTCGTCTTTCTCCCTTGGCGTGCAGCTACCAGCCTCACGCGGGTACTCGCTGATGCCTCTCCCGCCCTCACTTCAGGGGTTTCGTTGGTTCAGGTTCTCTCACGAGAATGATAGCTGGAATTTCGCAAGCTTCACTCACACTTAGCCCCGTCGCAACGCCGCGTCGCAAGCCGAGTTGCAAGACTGAGCGCGACTCGAACCAGAATGCTCACAGACTTCTGCGCGTTTGTGCTTAAACTCAAAAACGTGAACACCCTCTCCTCTCTTGCGAGAGAAAAAACACAGACACCCTCCCGACCCCTCCTCGTGACCCTTTCTAACCCCCTAAGTATTTATGGTGCCATCTGTTTGTGCCGGACCGTTGGAGACAAAGGTGGCTGAGGAGATTTTGCAATACATTTATGTGGTCCTGTGTGTTACATTTATTCTTGATATTTCTTATGAGTTCCCTCGGTCTTAGTATATTGTGGTTATTATTCGGTCTATGTTTAATGAATATTCGTAATGATCCTCGTTACATCATTATTTTGAGGGCTTTGCCAAGTTTGGTTATGCGTTTGTCTCCAGGGATTGGTGTTTTATTCTGAGTTATATTTTAATGTCCTGAGGTTAAGTGTAACTAAGTTTCCACTTAAGCTTTCTTGACAGCTGGAATTCGTATTCTTTAGTTTTTGGTAAGGTCATGTAGATAGAAACATACAATACAACATAATATATATGCGGTGAATACGAGTAAAATAAGGGAATTACTAATAAAAAGCCCCTATTGTAGGCTGGTTGATTCTTTTTGTTAAGTTTCTACTTTTCTTTAAGGAAAACGCGAGTTGCAACAGTTGTTTTTCTCTGTTCTGTACGATATCCGTGCATCTCCAGACGTCTTGGGAAGGTTAGGCCATCGACCTTTTGTCCATCTGGATGTCTCTGACCTCTCTGTGCTCTGAAGTCTTACCGTTTAATGGCCCTCCCCGTTTCACAGATTCCTGGTGTGCTTGTGAGGAGTAGGGGCTGTTTCCATTATTTAATTTTAAAAAGATATATAGATATAAAAAAACATTGTTTTTTTGGCCTAATTATTCTTAATATATATTTTTTGGAAAACAGGGCATAGATACAACAATCCGCCCTTTTAAAAATTATTAGTGGTCGACTTGGCCACTGGCGAATTTTTAAACAAAGTAAATGCCCCTTTTTCCGTTATGAACCCATCAGCCGCCCTCGTGTTTTGGCTGTTAAATTTTTTTTTCCAACGCGCGCGTCCTATCACAATCTTAGCATGGTTACATTTGAAATAAGCAAAGAAAAGAAAAAAAATGTTAACATCGATACCACATGTTATATCGGTTCTTATCCATCATAACTACTGTAAAAAAGTTATTTATTTATTTTTTATTTAAAAAATGCACATTTTTTTTTATAAAAAATGTTTTTTTTTTTCCCCCTGGGAAACGCAAGGTAGTGGTTTCGAACACATTTATGCGTTATTTTCCTCCTGTTACCTCCTTGCCATATTTTTACCCAGTTATCATCTGGTTTGCCACTTTTGGTTTTATGTGGACATGCTGCTTCCCACGCACTGTCCTTTAGACTTGGTTCGTCTATAGCCTTTTCCTGTCCATTAACAATATTCTTATGGCCAGATATTTTAGAGTAACCCTTTACTCTTTCATGCAATCTCCCAACATCATTAACTTGGTTCGTAGTGCTTATCGCTTTGATCTTTCGATCACGGTTTTCAGGTTCGTTTTTGTAATTTCCTCTATCACTCTCTCGCGTCGTGGGAGTGTGTGGTGTAAAATTGTGCTGCACATAATCAGAATTCGCACACACAACCAACTTCTGCACTCCGTTATCAGTGGCACCTGCTCCCTCTGCGACAACATGCACATCTGCCGAGTCAGTGTGTCGATTCAACTCTGTGCCCCGTGGTGTCTCCCCCTCCGTGTCCGTTAGGGTGCTGGATTTCGACACAACTCTCGATACGTCATGGACATTCGTCTCCATTTCAGCACTCCGATCCACATACATTTTTGTTTCATTGGGATATTTTTCATTCAAAGGCTCACGCCTGCATTCCTTAGGGCGTGTCTCTCTGTTACATCTCCCTGTACCACCATCGCGCGATCCTGCGACGTGCTGCACTGTTTTTCCTGTGCGCTCCGGTTTTTCTCTTTGTCTCTGCTGTCTGTTATCTACTGTCCGATCACCCTTCACTGCAGTCATGTTTTTGCATTTGATCTGCGCGTCATTTACGGGAGCAATGCTTGCGTTTCCTACCGCATCGTATGCATTTAATGTTTCCCGATCGTGGCGGTATTTGTCCGCCCTGTCACTTGCAGCCTGCTTGCATTTTCCAATGGGGCCGTGACCTAGCTTCAACTCAGCGGGTGGGGCGCGTATGGGCAGCTCGCTCTCAATTACTGTGGGTGGTTCATCACGTATTTGGGCCGCATTTTGTGTCTCAGTTAAGGCAGTTTGTTTTTCCTTATTATTTGTTTCTCTATTCCCTCCTGGTATAGCCGGTGGGGGAATCGGTCGGAATTGGACCGATTGTGTTTGACCTCCCATCCTGCGATTTTCGTACATTTTTGGCCCCGTGTTTCTCCAATTTATGTGCCACCTTTTTCCTGGATTGTTACCTTGCCATCTGTGTGTGTTATTTTGACCTTGCGTGTGTCGGGGCATGGGGTGCTGATATGGTTCTGCTCTTAACCTCCACCTCCTGCGATTCTCGTACATTTTTGGCCCCGTGCTTCAATTTGTGTCACTCTCATTTGTGTGCCAACCTCTCTCTGGGTTATTTCGCCATATGTGCGTGCGTGTTCGCTCCTCTCTGCATTGTGGGATTGCTCGGTGATTTTTATTTCTCTCTGAGAGGCTGGGTTCATTATCCCTCTCCCTGTGTTCTGGGTCCGAATTATGATTCTTAGCTCTGTATAACCATGCCATGTACGCCTTGCTCTCTATGCGGTGTAAGGAGGCTGTTTCTGGGTTCAAAACCATTCTCACACTTTTTGTAATCTCTGGGCTCAAGGATTCAAAAAACATAATTTTGAACATATGGTCCCCTTCGTGATACCGATTCACATCGCCTGCATAATACGCTTTTTTAAATTGTAAAAGGTAGTCACGTGGGTCTTGGTCCATGCCATGGGTCATCGATTTTACAGCATAAAGCCCCTCAGTGAGTGTCGAATATTCTCCAAACTTCCGAATCACTGCCAGGCTCAGTTGTTTGAAATCATTCCTAATCTTGTATGGTAGCGACTTTTCCCATGGTATAGATTCTCCATGTAAACTCCTTTTCAACAGACTCGCTTTCTCATCCCGTCTCCTCAGACCTCTGATCATTGCCTCCTCTTCTACTTTTGCGATGTGGGTATGTATATCCCTGTTCTTATTGTGTGGGTCAAAATCGGGAATTCTGACGAGAGCTTTGTCCATCAATTTAAGGGTTTTACTGTTGAAATAGTATTCCGAAAGTTGGTCGTCGTCAGAGTCATCGTCAGACGATCTATCATCAGACAAGCTGTCACTTTGATCTGTGCTGTGTCGGGCGTGTTTTAGTGGCGTGCATTTTTTTGGTGAGCTGTCTGGGCTGTGTCGCTCGTGTTGCCATTTCCCTGCAGTTTTTGCCTCTGCCCTTAGTGGAGCATATCCTGGCGACTTTATTTTAACATTTTGCCTCCCTATAGCTGCGAGGTTGTCAGTCCCACATGTTTTTATTTGCATCTGTATCTCTCCATCCCTTCTCTCGACTTGTGAGGGATTTTCTTTGTCAAGGATATTTTGATCGATACCCATAATTTTTGTGCAATCTGTCCCTGGACTATGTCCACGTGCCCAAGAGTGTGGTGTACTATTACTTTCATATTTATTCTGTGGATCAACGTCTGTGAGTGTCGCTGGTGTCGCGAGCCCTGATTCCTCCTCCCTTGCGAGGGTGTGGGGACATTTTACCTCGTTGATTAGTTCCTCTCGATATGTCGTAGCGTCATCGATACAGCTCCCTTCCCATGTGTCTCTCTGATTGTCCTGCTTTGTAGCAGACCGGTCGGTATGTTTTAATACGAGTTCCCAGTATTCTGCAATCCATTCAAAAATTCCTCCTAATACTAGCATCTCAAGTGTGGCAGGAGCTACTTTGACATTCCCTTTCGGAGTGCATATAAAACAATTGTATCACAGAATGTAGTCAGTTTGACTCGAGCTATTCTGTTATTTTTCGATTCAGAGAGTGTATCGCGAACAACATTTATCACAGGATGCAATCGGTTTGATATGATGTTATCTTAATCCAACCTGCTATTCTAGTTAACACGTAGTGATTTGTTCCTTCATCCATGCAAAACACTGTCTGTGAGAGATCCCGGACGATGCCACCCCATTATGCTGTATATGCCGGATTATGAAATTTTGATTAAAAAAATAAAAATTAATAATCTTTCGAAAAATGCGTAATGCGCATGAATCATGCTAATGTATGTAATTATATGCATACATTATGATAATAACACAAATAATCGTGGTAATTTATGCGAATGCTTGAGATTATTTAATGTGCACAGTTATGATAATTAGGCTTAGCTTCGTTATCCAGAGTTATATCAATCGGGATAAAACGATTATCTTTGATTAAACATTTACTGATTATCTTAGTGTATTTATGTTATGCTAGGTCTCCAAATTCATATCTCATCGCAGGTTACAGTTCTTATGAATAACACAGTTTTGCATGGACTGGGAAAGAAACACTCGAACACTTGGTGTTAAGCAATTTTAATTCTAAACAAACATATGACACTCTAATATGCAAAGGCAAACGTATACGTCAATAGATTAATCGGCAAGATTATGCAATTAACGAAAATAAATGACTAAAACACTTCTTATTCATGTAACTCGATGGCAGCAACTGCTTTGCTCGATCAGTTGATATTGAACACACCAACTTGAAATTGCAACCCTTTTCGAAACACAAAGATAACTTTTTGAAAGTCTTATTCGTGTGCGTGTTGTGTGTGCGTTGTCCCTTGTAAAATTAATGAATTTTTTTTTTTTAGAGTCGGGAGTTGTGTCGTTAGCTTGCGGGGTGTGGGAGGGGATACAACCAGCTCTTCAGAGGTTACTTCTCACTTGGGCGTGGCCGCAGCGAGCCCGTCCTATTTTCTCTCTCAACTGCTAGATTGAGCGGCGTCGGCACGACGCTCGCCGTCGTGGCGCGCGATGATTCCGTCGTTGGGTAGTGCCGTTCCTCCGCAGCTGGATGACGAGTCGGCACGACGCTCGGTGACGCCCGGGTGTGCTGCTCGTGCACCCTCTCTCTCCACCGCTTGATGAGTGGCGTCGGCACGACGCTCACCGTCGTGATGCGCGATGATTCCGTCGTCAGATAGCGCCGTTCCTCCGCTGCTGGATGACGAGTCGGCACGACGCTCGCCGTCGTGGTGCGCGATGATTCCGTCATCGCTGCTGGACGTCTTGTCTGTTCTCACTGGGTGTTGGTCTTTATGTGTGTGTATCAAACACACGGCGCATTCGATGGCGCTCTCTCTCTCTCTCTTGGTGGCGGCTCCAGTCTTCTCCACTGCTGGATGATTGTTGAGTCGGCACGATGCTCGCCTTCGGCGGTGCCCAATAGCGCTCGCAGCTCATCCGCAGGTCGTCAGTGCTGAAACTTTTTCTCCCTTGGCGTGCAGCTACCAGCTTCACGCGGGTACTCGCTGATGCCTCTCCCGCCCTCACTTCAGGGGTTTCGTTGGTTCAGGTTCTCTCACGAGAATGATAGCTGGAATTTCGCAAGCTTCACTCGCACTTAACCACACCTCGCCACTTCGTTCTGCAAGAAACGACACCGGCCATCGTTATCGGTGTTTGCTCCCTCACGACGCTCCACCAGCCGGAGCACGGCTGAAACCCAGCCTCGACCTAGGCTGAACTCAGACTTCTGCGACTCGAACGACCCCTCCTCGTTCCATCTCTTCTCGAGGCACGACTCACCCCAGCTCCCTTGCGAGCCCCGTCGCAACGCTGCGTCGCAAGCCGAGTTGCGAGACTGAGCACGACTCGAACCAGACTGCTCACAGACATCTGCGCGTTTGTGCTTAAACTCAGAACGTGACACCCTCTGCGCTTCTGCGAAAGAAACAACAAAACGAAAAAAAACCAGACACCCTCCCGACCCCTCCGCGTGACCCTTTCTAACCCCCTAAGTATTTATGGTGCCATCTGTTTGTGCCGGACCGTTGGAGACAAATGTGGCTGAGGAGATTTTGCAATACATTTATGTGGTCCTGTGTGTTACATTTATTCTTGATATTTCTTATGAGTTCCCTCGGTCTTAGTATATTGTGGTTATTATTCGGTCTATGTTTAATGAATATTCGTAATGATCCTCATTACATCATTATTTTGAGGGCTTTGCCAAGTTTGGTTATGCGTTTGTCTCCAGGGATTGGTGTTTTATTCTGAGTTATATTTTAATGTCCTGAGGTTAAGTGTAACTAAGTTTCCACTTAAGCTTTCTTGACAGCTGGAATTCGTATTCTTTAGTTTTTGGTAAGGTCATGTAGATAGAAACATACAATACAAAATAATATATATGCGGTGAATACGAGTAAAATAAGGGAATTACTAATTAAAAGCCCCTATTGTAGGCTGGTTGATTCTGTTTGTTAAGTTTCTACTTTTCCACTATGGGAACCTCATTTGCCAGTAAAAATATGATAATTGGTTCTTTACCCTTCTATCTGGCAACAGGTGTCAGTTTTGTTGCCAGATAGAAGGGTAAAGAACCAATTATCATATTTCTATTTTTCGTTAAGGAAAACGTTAAAGAAAACGCGAGTTGCAATAGTTGTTTTTCTCTGCTCTGCACGATATCCGTGCATCTCCAGACGTCTTGGGAAGGTTAGGCCATCGACCTTTTGTCCATCTGGATGTCTCTGACCTCTCTGTGCTCTGAAGTCTTACCGTTTAATGGCCCTCCCCGTTTCACAGATTCCTGGTGTGCTTATGAGGAGTAGGGGATGTTTCATTATTTAATTTAAAAAAATATATATAGATATTAAAAAAAGCATTTTTTTTTTGGCCTAATTATTCTTAATATTAATTTTTGGAAAACAGGGCATAGATACAACATATGCCAACCGCGGGGCTTCGGGTGTGCTGTCTGGCAAATTTTTTCCCACGTATACCCCACCGTTCGAGAGCCATATACCTAGCAAGCGCGCGTGCATAGATACATACATATGTAATGCGGGCGTAAGCGACCTTCCGGAGGTGACGTCACGGGGGGTGGAGTCATGTGACGTGGGGGTAAGGTTCGGGGCTTTAAGCGGGTAAACCGGAAGGGGAAGGTAGTCGGGGTGTGAGCGGAAAAGAGTGAGGCCACGCGGCAAGTGTGGAGAGGGGGGGCGCCGACGGCGATCGGGAGCCAACCCCGAAGATAAGAGGAAGCTGCGGAGTGGTGTGCAGCTGGGGAGGAGACAGCCAGGAGGGCTGCGTGTTAGAGGCAGCGGTGTGGCTGCCAGGAGGAGCTGCGGAGAGAGAGAGAGAGGGGGCTGCTTGTTAGAGGCAGCGGTGTGGCTGCCAGGAGGAGCTGCGGAGAGAGAGAGAGAGCAAGAAGCTGTGAGAGCTGCGGAGGGAGAAGAGCAGCAGAGAGTACAGCCAAGGGGGGCTGTGTGAGAGAAACAGCAGCGGAGCTGCTGTTGTGGATCGGGCCGACATTGGAGTCAGCACCGTGGAGAAGCTACAGAGTAAAGACAGCCGTGTGGGTGTACAGCACGAACCGAATAATAAAGGACACTGAGCCAGACATCGTGGTCCAGTCGTTTATTACACTGGTGTCGGAAGTGCAACGGCATGTCGAAACAAGTGAGGAAGAAAGTTAATCCGGCGCCTGCATCGGCTTCTTCGTCCGACGACGACGAACTCCCTCCAACCACGGATCCTGTTGGGGTGGTGGAGGAGAGCCAGGCTGAGGCGACCACGGGAACGGGTGTGGAGGATGTTGGCGCGGTGGCGGGTCCGTCGACATCATCAGACGCGGATCAACGATGGCAAGCGATGGCGGTACAACTGGAGGCACTTCAGGACGTCCTGGCGCATCTATGCCATCTCGTCGCGCCAGGGACGATGGATGATGCAAGTGGTGCTCCGCGGGCCGCCACGTTGCCTGTCCTGCCGCCGCCATTGCCCACGCGGCAAGAGGCCGCCATTTTGCGCGCTCCGTGGCGCCAAACCGCCATCTTGGCCACACCGCGGGCCGACGCCATTTTGAATTTGCCATCACAACCACCACCATTGGAAGACGGCGGGAAGAGGAGTCGGAGTCGCCACCTTACAACAGTTAAAGAATTTTCCGTCGGTGGGGACTGGAGCGCGTTCGCCTGCCGCTTTTTGGCGGCGGTACGCACAGCAAGATGGACCGATGCGGAGGCTTTGGAGGTGTTGCCGACTCTCCTGGACGACGAATCTGTCCGATTCTTCCGTTCCATAGCGACCGATAAGAAGGCAACTTTACGTGGTGTTTTTCAAGAAATGGCCGATGCTTATGAGCCACCAGATGATGCGCATCGGCGATTCGCTCAACGACAACGAGCACCAGAGGAGTCGCCCGTGGCGTTCAGGGGTGCGGTGCTGGAGCTGGCCATGGCAGCTTATCCTGAGACGCCACAGGACCTGCTTGAGCCTCTCATATTAGGGAAAATGTTGGAGCTGTCTCGGGATCTAGGGATCCCCATGCCTGTGTGTGGGCATGAGAAGCTAACTTCCCGGATGGCTGCTAAGTGTCTCGATGCGCAATTCAACCTCCGTCGCTGGAAACAAGTGACGGCGTGGACGGGGGGGCCCGTCAAAGAAGGGGATGCGCTGGGGTGGAACCCTGCGCAGGCCGTCTATGTTCCGGATGACCGGGGCCCTCAACAACTGACGGCCGCCTCCGCTCCATGGACGGGACGCGGCGGGCCGAGACCGCGCGCGGTGCTACCAGAACGGGGCCGTCAGGAGGCGAGGCCTGCGCTTCGGCGCAACGAGGCCGAATGTTTCCGCTGCGGGCGTAGGGGCCACTACGCCAGAGACTGCTGGGCCCGCTTCCCGGCTCCGCCGCAGCAGGAGGCCTCGGCACCGGTCAAGTCGGCTAAAGATCCTCCGAAACAGGCATGTCGGCACGCACCAGACACTCGGCAAGGCTTTCCACCTCACCCACCACCTGTGTTGCGCGATCCTATTGTTGTTGTTAAAGAAAGGCCATCGACGGGGCCTTGTCATTCAGTTACGCAGTGGCGCAAATTGGCACGGAGAGTTGTCGCGGCCGCTACGGGTTCGTCCACTGTACCGGGGTCCATACAAGGTGTGGACGTGCGCATTTTGGTCGACTCGGGGGCGTCTGCGACTATTATATCGGATGTCATTTTCCATCTGTTGGGCATTCCGTCGGGGGCTGTGCGTCCGGTTTATGGGTCGTGCGTCGCTGCGAACGGGGGTAGCATGGGCATCGTGGGTCAGGTGGATGCTAAGATATCTATTGGGGATGTGTCGGCCTCGGGTGTTGTGTTGATATCGAGATCTTTGGCGGTTCCTTGTTTGTTAGGCACCGATTTTTTGGCTAAGATGCCCATTTTGATCAAAATCAATGAGAATTGTATTGAACTGCCGGGGGGCCGTCAAATCTCGTTTCTGCCGTCGCCCTGGGGGCGACCTGCTTCGGCCGTACAAGTGCAGGCGCTGTCCGTCGCACCTGTGGACATTCCACCTGGTACACAGATGCTTATACCCTTGCGGTATCGGAAGCCCCTGCCTGATCGGCTAGGAGCAGTAGGGGTCTTGTTGTCACCGTCCGCCACGATAACAACCGGGTTGGCGTTAGTGGGGGCACAGACCATCGTCCGGCCGGATCAATTACCGTTTTTACAGGTGCTTAATGCAGGGGGAGAAAACGTCCGTGTCCCGGCCGGTACGGTTGTGGCACATGCCACTACGGCGTTTGCGACCCATGATTGTCCACATAGAGGGGGAGTTGTTGCTGGGGTTTCCGAGCCAAGGAGTTCGGATGATCGTTGGGTTGCTCAATTATGTGACGAAAATTCTTCCCTGTCCATGGAGCAACGTGGTGCGCTGCGTAAATTGTTGTTGACATATTCCGATGTGTTCAGCTCCGATGATTTGGATTTGGGCCGCACTTCCTTACTTTACCATCACATTGAGACGGGCGATGCTGCCCCTATTCGATTAAATTCGCATCGGATGAGTCCTGCGGAACGAGAACACGTAAGGGGGGCAGTGGAAGACATGTTGGCTGCGGACATTATATCGCCATCTAACAGCCCATGGGGCGCTCCAGTCGTCTTGGTTAAGAAGAAGGATGGCAAATTGCGATTTTGTGTTGATTTCCGCAAATTGAATAAGATATCGGTGGCAGATGCGTACCCCCTGCCGCGTATGGATGACTCCCTCGACGCATTGTCGGGGGCTAAGTTCTTTTCCACACTGGACCTCTCTTCGGGATTTTGGCAGCTTCCCCTTGACGAGTCCTCACGGGAGAAAACCGCATTCCGTACGCCGCAGGGGTTATTTCAATTCAACTGTCTCCCGATGGGATTGAATGCGGCCCCTGCTACATTTCAAAGATTGATGGAGCTCGTTTTGACGGGGTTGCAGTGGGAGACATGTCTTATATATTTGGACGATATCATTGTCTTCAGCCGCACATTCGATGAACATTTGACGCGGCTGGAGACAGTGTTCACGAGGATGCGTTCTGCCAAATTGAAATTCAAACCAAAGAAATGTCACCTACTGCAACGGTCCGTCCGCTATTTGGGGCACATTGTGAGCGCTGAGGGAGTGTCCACGGATCCGGAAAAGACGGCGTGCGTCCGGGATTGGCCGACTCCGGCCACCGTGGGGGATGTTCGGCGGTTTTTGGGATTTGCCTCGTATTACCGAAGATTCGTGCCGGGTTTTGCGACGATTGCGAGGCCTTTGCATCTCCTTACGGGTAAAGGACGGAAGTTTGGTTGGGGACAGCCGGAGGAGGCGGCCTTTCGGAGTCTGCGTGATCTATTGGCCACGGCCCCAACATTGGATTATCCCGATTTCGATCACCCATTCATTCTTGATACGGACGCAAGTGACACAGGTATTGGGGCGGTGTTATCACAGTCTAAAGGGGGTGTAGAGCGTGTCGTGGCGTATGGTAGCCGAGTCTTGTCTCCTGCGGAAACCCGCTACTGTGTCACTCGCAGAGAACTATTGGCGGTTGTTTTTTTCCTACGGCAATTTCGACCATACCTCTACGGTCGTTCTTTTATTGTGCGTACGGATCATGCGGCCTTGCAATATGCCCTTAAAATTGACCAGCCATCCGGACAGTTGGCACGTTGGTTGGACACGCTACAGGAATTTTCCTTCCAAATTCAACATCGGAAGGGTGTGCGCCATGCGAACGCTGACGCACTTTCCAGATTACCGCGGCGCGGCCCTTGTAAATGTGAGTCGGGGACGCATAGGTGTTCGCCGATTCCAAACCCCCCTCAGCCGCTCACGCTGGCCGTCGAGAAGTCGGACACTCCGATGGAACCGGGACCGGCTGACGGGGTTTTGAATCTGCCGCGGTCTGTCTGGATCCGGGAACAGATGATGGATGAGTCATTGGTGTCCTTGCGGAAGCGGTCTGCTAAGGACAATGGGAGTCCGAGTACGGCTGTGGGGCCGCAAACCGCTCTCCGAGATGGTCTGCTTATGTGGCGGGAGGGGTTCCAGGAACCTTGGCGCCTGGTGGTACCAACGTCCTTGCGGTTCGAGTTGATTAGAACCCTCCATTGTGACACTCTCTTACATTTAGGGGTGCAGAAGACCTTGTTGACGTTGCAACGTCATTATTTTTGGCACGGCATGGCGACAGATGTCGTAGGGCACGTGCGCGCGTGCCCTGCGTGTGCACAACGTAAGCCGCCGAAACATCCTTACGTGCCGCCTCTCCAGTCGATTCAGGTGTCTCGAGTCAATGAATTGGTGGCACTGGACATATTGGGACCTTTTCCACCATCGGCGAGGGGTAATAAATATTTGCTGGTAGGGGTTGAGTACCTCTCCCGTTGGCCGATGGCCTGGCCGTTGCCCGATCAGTCGGCCGCGGCCATTACCGACGCCTTTTTGTTTGGGTATATTATGGATAAGGGGGCGCCTGAGAGACTCCTCACGGACCAGGGCAGGAATTTCTCTTCTAAATTATTGGCGGAAGTGTGCGCGGGCCTTGGGACTAAGAAAGTACGGACATCCCCATACCATCCGCAGACGGATGGTATGGTTGAACGGCTGAACAGGACATTGTCTGCCATGCTTTGCCATACCGTGAGTGAACAACAATCAGATTGGGATCTGCACATCCCCGGGGTGCTTTCGGCGTACAGGATGACGCCTCATGCGGCTACAGGATATTCGCCGTTTTACCTTATGTATGGTCGGGAAAACGTGCCGCCGGTGGATGTGCAATTGGGAACTGGGGTGAAGGGACCTCGGAAACCACTTCCTGAATACATCCAGGACACGGTTCGCCGAGTCACGGAGGCGCGGGAGAATGCCCGCGTGGCTACGGCCAAAGCCCAGGCCCGGAACGAGCGATATGCGCGACGGTCTGAGGGGGAGTGCCCTTGGAAGGTTGGGGACCTAGCCTGGCTTCATTGTCCACAGGTACGTCCGGGGACCTCGCCGAAATTGCACAAACCCTGGCATGGTCCCGTACGCCTCATTGCGGTTCCCAACCCACAGACAGCACGCGTCCAGATTGGGTCTCGTCGCTGGGTTGTGCATACGTCGCGCTTGAAACCATATGTTGCTCCCTTACATGATGCGTCATCCCCCAATATTGCCTTGCCGGGGTCTGTTGCTGCTGACTCTCCCCTGCCTGCGTCCATTGATCTCGCTAGAGCGCCTGTCGTACCTGTTCCAGACAGGCCGGCCGTGACATTGCGGGGGACGAGGGGCCCTGCTCGGAGGACGCCTGCCAGGTCTGCGGGACCTTCGAGCCCTGCAGCCCTTCCGACCCAGCTGCGGGCACGGTCACAGGACAAGCCCAAGACTAACTCTTTAGAGACACGGGACGGCGGTGGACTTCCAGCTGCGACAGGGGGATTACCCCCTGTCGTTCCTCGACTTTCATCGCGTTCCCGTTCTGCGAGTGGGCCGCCGACCGTCCGGGACGGGCCGGCGACCCGCACACGTTCCAAATCGCTTACGTTTCGTTGATTGTTGCTGTCTTGTTATTTTTTTCTTACAGTTGTATTTATTGCATGCTTTTGTACGATCGTTGATGTTGATTGCGTTGTTGTTGTTCTTGCTGTTACATTATATGCTTAGTGTCCTTTAGGGGGGGAAGCTCGGTTCGCCGCATTACGATTTGCTATTGGTCAGCCGAGGTCGGCTGGGATTTTTCTACGGGGGAGGGTGGTGTAATGCGGGCGTAAGCGACCTTCCGGAGGTGACGTCACGGGGGGTGGAGTCATGTGACGTGGGGGTAAGGTTCGGGGCTTTAAGCGGGTAAACCGGAAGGGGAAGGTAGTCGGGGTGTGAGCGGAAAAGAGTGAGGCCACGCGGCAAGTGTGGAGAGGGGGGGCGCCGACGGCGATCGGGAGCCAACCCCGAAGATAAGAGGAAGCTGCGGAGTGGTGTGCAGCTGGGGAGGAGACAGCCAGGAGGGCTGCGTGTTAGAGGCAGCGGTGTGGCTGCCAGGAGGAGCTGCGGAGAGAGAGAGAGAGGGGGCTGCTTGTTAGAGGCAGCGGTGTGGCTGCCAGGAGGAGCTGCGGAGAGAGAGAGAGAGCAAGAAGCTGTGAGAGCTGCGGAGGGAGAAGAGCAGCAGAGAGTACAGCCAAGGGGGGCTGTGTGAGAGAAACAGCAGCGGAGCTGCTGTTGTGGATCGGGCCGACATTGGAGTCAGCACCGTGGAGAAGCTACAGAGTAAAGACAGCCGTGTGGGTGTACAGCACGAACCGAATAATAAAGGACACTGAGCCAGACATCGTGGTCCAGTCGTTTATTACACATACATGAACTATGCAAGCAAGGATGGAGAGAATGGAAAATACCGTAGTGGTCAAAATCCATAATTATGACGATACTCATGAAAGGAGATCACCAGTTGTAAATATTACAGAACCAATCGCATTAATGAACCACATAGGGAAGGTACTCATGATAGTGTAGTGTAATAGCGCTGGCTGGTGGACCGCAGCGGTAGCTGTGGTAGACAGACAGTACACACGCCGGTGAGGGCGTGCACTGGGTGTAGGCAGAGAGAGGAACTAGGATAAGGGTCATGGAGGACCCCATCTGGAGGACCCCATCTGCAGGCCCCTGAAACCTGCTAGTGGGTACGAGACGGGAGGCATGGTCAGGGTGGAGCCAGGCCACGCTGGCAGCATTAAAAGGAGCCGAGAGCGGGAACTCAAGGCTGCCAGTTTTGGGAGTGGATTTGTCTCGTCGTCGCTGTCGTCTTTGCCGCCTTTGTTGCTGCCGTTTTCGCTATAATTTGAGCGGCCGGATAGTTGTTGGCAGTCACGGTCATCGCCATCAGTGTTACATGGTCAGGGTTGTGTTTAGGCTAGGCTAGACGACTAGGGAGAGTGTGAGGGCGAACCTGTGAAGTGTGAAGGTATTAATAAAGAAGGTGCCTCCTGGAAACCCTTGTATCCGAATCATTGACACTATAATAGTATTTAAATAAATTCAAAGCACAGACTGAGGATTATTTGGCGAATGAACAGCCAGGGTTTAGGACAGTACAGCATTTGTTTCTGTTAAGGATTATAGCAGACAAAGCAAAGAGAAAGAATAGGCTGGTTTACAACTGTTTCATAGATTTCCAGAAGGCATTCGATTCGACTAAGCAAGATATAACATGGGCAACATTGAGACCATATCGAGTAGGAAAAATAATGATACAGATTCGGCAGGATATAGGTGAAAGGTCAAAGTCAGCAGTAAAGTTTGGACAGCAAATGGGATAATGGTTCCTAACAAGAATAGGGATAAAGCAGGGCAATCCGCTATCAAACATCTTCATCACATACTTGGAAAGAGTGATGGATACCATTCAGGATAAATGCCACAGGAATATCTGTGCAAGGAAAACTAATAAATGCCCTGAGATTCGTGGAGGACATAGATCTGTTGGAAGAAAGCTGCATAGTGTTGCAGGAAAATGTTAGTACGCTGAATAACTAAGGAAAGCATTAACGTGGAAAAGACAAGACAATAGTGTTCGGAAGGGATGGCATTGGAAAAACAATCAGACTAGAAAGCAGCAAGATTGTCAATGTGTAATGCGGGCGTAAATGGGCGGGCCGGATGTGACGATCCGAGAGGGAGGAGTCAGGGTCACGTGGGGGGAGATGGTATAGCGGGGAGACAGGAAGACATCTGGGTCAGTCGGGGGAGTGAAGAGTGGAGAACACGTTGGGTGGTCGCCGTGCCTCAGCCTGGTGGCTGAGGGGCTCATGACGGCGCCAGCCAGCGGGGTGGAAGAGAGAGTTGGGGATAGAGACAGAGAGTGGCGAGATCGCCACAGAGGCCACGCAGGGCTGAGGTTGGAGGGGTGGCGAGATCGCCACAGAGGCCACGCAGGGCGAACGTTGGAGAGTGGCGAGATCGCCACACACGGTAAGACTCGGCACCGCCAGCCAGCGGTGACCGAGCACGGAGGAACGGGGAGCAGTGGTGGAGCTGCTGTGAGAGCAGCCGGAGGGCTGCACAGGAGATCTGCAGCAGAGCTGCAGAGGTGTGGAGGCTACGGGAGCGAGGGCAGCTATGGAGCTGCCAAAGGGAGAGCTCTGAGCGAGGGCCGTGCGGGAAAAGTGTAAGAACCCAAATAAAGGACGACGGGGACTGAACCAGGATCGAGTCCTTTATTACAAATGTAAAGGAATTTGTATACTTGGGAATTCTAGTGAGATGGGACGACTGTGTGGGGGCTGACGCCCACCTCCTCCACTCCCCCCTCCTCGGCCACTTCTCGTCGGGCCCCCACCGATCGGGGGATCGGCCCCCCACACCAGTGCCCCCTCTGAGGGACATGGCTAAGTGGCTGGCTCACCACCGCCCGGAGTTATCCCACACACTCCCCACGTACACCACCACTAATGAGGTGGCTGCGTGCACCACGGCTAGCGCTAAAAATAGCTGTATGAATATGCACGTGCCCCTCTCCCCTCCTGTGGGCCGGCCTTAATCCGCTGTGAAAATAGATGCTAATGCTAGTGGGAAGGGGACGACTGGGACAGGGCTGTATGAATATGCACCCCTACCCTACCACCACTGATGTAAACGACAAGGAGATGACCTGCGACGGGACCCTGGGTGTACGTCTCGCCATTAAGGCTATTTCTATTGTGTAAATGCGCCGCGTAAAGCACACTGCAAACACGCACGCAAGCACGTGTAAACAATGTCAGTCGTATAGATGGTAATAGATGCGCACTTCACACACCAACCCCGCGCTGACACCCTGCAGCCAACGCGCCGCGTAAAGCGCGTTGTGTAATCACGCACGCGAGCGCAAGCACGCGTAAACAATGACGGTCGTATAGATGGTAATAGATGAGCACCTCACATACCAATAAGCACGCGTAAACAATGTTAGTAATGTTAGTCGTATAGATGGTAATAGATGCGCACCTCACACACCAACCCCGCGCTGACACCCTGCAGCTTCCGTGACTGCAGGGATTCATATTCTTGGTTCTTTCGGTAAAGTCACGTAGAAGGGAAATAATAAAATAATGAAAATAAAACATAAAAATGTTCACGACGTTTCAGCCACAACGCAAGCAGCCGTCCTCAGGTGAAGAACAGAGCTGTCAGAAAGACAGCTTAGCAGTGTTCATTAGGATGCTGTCTTTCCGACAGCTCTGTTATTCACCTGAGGACGGCTGCTTGCGTTGTGGCCGAAACGTCGTGATAATTGTTATTGTTTTATTTTTATTATTTTATTATTTCCCTTCTACATGACTTTACCGAAAGAACCAAGAATAAGTGTCACGTTCACAGAAGACAAATAGTTCACTACTTTAGCCCACCGGTGTGTTGAAGAGTGAATCCACAACATTTACAATTTTTGAGTACGACGTTTCGCTGGTAATTACATGCAGCATCATCGGGCAATTTGCCCTCACTTGCTCCCAGTCTTAAATAGAGCAGCAGGGTGACGTCATCATTTAACTCATTGAGGTGCAGTGATTTGAGGCTGAGGGGGGGTTGTATTGTAATTATATAATAGATTAGTAATCAGTCAATTGTTATGATTAGTAATGAGTTGTAGATTAGTAATCAGTTCATCTTCTTGGTTCTTTCGGTAAAATCACGTAGAAGGGAAGTAATAAAATAATAAAAATTATTTTTATTATTTAAAATAATTAAATTTATTAAATTATTTTTATTCTTTTATTACTTCCCTTCTACGTGACTTTACCGAAAGAACCAAGAAGATGAATCCCTGCAGTCACGAAAGCTTTAAATCGAAATAGTAATCAGTTGTAATGTGTATTATTTAATAACTGAACTCAATTACAATATCCACTCAAGTGCAGAAAGTAAAGGTGAGGAAGGGGGGGGTTATATAATAGATTAGTAATCAGTTAATTATTATGATTAGTAATACATTGGAGATTAGTAATTAGTTGTAATGTGTTATGTATTATTAAATAAACACATATTACAATTCCTTATAGGGGAAACACATACTAATTAACTGATCGCTAATGTAGTATATAATTACAATAACATGATCATGATGATAGGGCTTTACATTTGGTGAATATGATTATCAAACATCCATAAAATACCAATGTGTGGGTTCTCTGGCAAGGGACGATTGCAAGATGCTGCCTCCACCACACTCCCCTTGTGCTGTTCAGGCCAGCACAGGTTTACCAATGTAATCTATTCTGGCTAGAGGGTAGGCTTTGCCTGTATTTCGCTGCGTTGTATATGTCCTAATTATTATCTGTGTGTTTTGCTTATATTTTACTTTAAAGGTTATAGTAGGGAGCTAGGCTACAGGAAGGCTGACTATTCATATGCAGCTGAAACAAGTCGTCCAAGTAGCACCTGGTAAGCTGCTTTCTACACCACCATGCCACCACCCTAAAAAGCGGCATATACAATGCAGATCAACTAGTGCACACATTGCCGTTGGTTATTCTCTCCTCAGCATGTCTACTTTATGCTGTTACTGTTTCTGCCAATTTTTTTTGAGGAAAGTTAATTTAACATACACGTTAAGTCAACATTCATACACGTTAGTTTACAAAATTTACTTATTTTAAATTGATTAAACGTCACCATCAAATATCAGCATACTTAACTTGGGCCAATGATTAACCTGTTATCATGAAAACATTTGCTAAGTTTCTAATAAAATAAATAAAGTTATAGTTGGCACTGTAATAAAATGCAGCATATAATACAATTCATAACGCGTGCAATGTTGCGGACTGAAGACGCAATTCTCAGGAGCAGAGCGGAGCTCAGTGTCAGATCGTGTCACGCGGTTCCAGGGAGATTCAGTTAAAATGTCGAGCTGAAGAGATGCGCCTTTATTTTGTTTTTGAACTAATACGATTATTGATCATTGCGGATGTGAATATGGATGGCGTTCCAAATGACGAGGGCTGCAGCAGAGAAACGACGAGACGCAATTACAGTCCCTGTCCTGGGAGTTTCAACGAGGTTTTGCGATACACAGTGAGGGTTTCTAAGATTAATTTAAGTGTAAGGCATCAGCATAGAACTTAGGTATGATGGGTAGCCAGAGTTTAGGGTGCAGTAGCAGAGACAAGCGATCTTGAAGATAATTCTGGTCGAAATGGGCAGTCAATGAAGGTCACGAAGGATGAACAGAGAGTCAGGGCGAGGGTTGCGGGGGGCGTGGACAACTCGAGCAATGTGATTTGAGGCGTTGCCGCTTATTTTGGTTGCTTCAAGTGGACTGGACGAGGACTGAGTTACAATAGTCGAGCCGTGACCCAACGATGCTGTAAGTTAGAGTATAAGCGATGTTTGAGGTGATGAGCGAATGTATGAGGCGGAGGGCCCTGAGATGGTAGTTGCAAGACTTGACAACGAGGTTGACATGGGTGTCAAAGGAGAGAGTGGGATCCAGAATGATGCCGAGAAATGCCAGATGGTCGGAGAACGGAACGATGGAACCAGCGATTCAGATTCCTGAGGGGAGTGGGAGTGAAGCCAGTCTTTGCCTCGTGCCAATTAAGATGGCCTCGAATTTGGTAGGGTTTAGGGAGAGGTCGTGATCTTAAAACCAGTGCTGTAATGCGGTCGAGCAAGTGGAAAGACGGTCGATACCCGAGTTGCTGGGAGATTTAATGGAGGCCATGAGAAGAGTGTCGTTGGAGTAGCAGTGGTAGCAGATGTTGAAACTGTCGATCAGTTGGCCAATGGGGGATTAATATGCATTAAACAGCAGGGGGCCCAGGACTGAGCCCTGAGGTACTCCACATATTAACGAAATTGCATTAGAAGAAGTTCCTTGCACTTTGATGGTGAAACACCTCCTGGAAACAAATTAGGAAATCCAGTGTAGTGCAGTCCCACTGATCCCGAAATCGAACTCGAGGCAATTGATTCGGCATGTTGTTCACGGTGTCTAAGGCTGAGGAAATGTCAAGGCTGATGAGTAAAGCAATGGAAGAACCAGAATCGATAATTGCAAGGATGTTGTCCAGAATCCTAGTCAGTGGTCTCTGTTGAATAATACTTACGATAACCCGATTGAAGGGGGCAGAAATTTGGTGAGGATGTGACTTGAGGCTTGAGTTGTGCGAGGGCGAACCGCTCGAGAAGTTTGTAGGTAGTAGTGAGGTTGGTGATCGGATGATAGATTGGTCAGCAGTGTCCAAGCCAGTTTTTTTTTATGAGCAGCAGGGAAACTTGGCTAACCTTTAAGGCAGGGGGGAAACAACCAGTGTAAAATGAGGCATGAGCAATGTTGGTAAAAATGTTTGTAAGTTCCATGGCGGAGCGGTTGAACAGACAGCCAGCGACAATATCCATAGGAGATGTCTTTATGAAAATACATCATTTGAAGAGACTGGTGTGAATAAGGAGAAGAGAGTTGGGGTGGGGGGTAGAGGGCATGGTGTTGATGTATGAATGGTGATCAGTGAGGGATGACTTGGAGTCCTCAAGTGGCAAGCTTGTTAGTGAAGTGAAGGCTAAAGGAAGTTGAAGGTTGAGTGATGCCAGCTGGTCATTTTGGGAAAACGATTCTCCTGGGTGGAGCAGAGCCTCAAGGACTTTCCATGGTGTCTGAGGATTCCGAGAGGCGGTTTGGATTCGTTTGGAGATGTATGCACAGCGTGATGCCAGAATTTGTGCGTTAGCTTTCATTGCATGCAGCACGGTAAAGAGTCCTGTCAACAGGTCGCCCGCTATGTGAGTCCTTTCGAGCTGCCTTCTGATTCAAAAGTCAAGAGCTGCGCCAGGGGGAACACTGCCCTGTCAACTGTAGTGTGAGCCACGGCATCAGGGGCAGATGACACAGCACTGACAGCTACAGTTTCAACTGCAGCATTGGCGCATGAAGACCTTCTGATGAACAGCTCACGAACAGTGGGTTGGATGCTTGCGCAATCAGAGGTGCGCAGTTGGCCCTGGAGGCAGCCGTGAGGCAACCACGACGAAAGGTGCAACCTCTGTTGGCGGCGATGCAGCAGTAGGGGTTACCACTCACCCAGCACAGAGGCAGTGGAAACCCGGATCCAAGGATGGTCAGGTCGTGCCCGATTCGCCCAGGGACGCTGACCACACGCACACAGTTCCTTTGGCGACAATCATGACAGAGCGTCCGCATTACAGTGGCGCAACCCTTTCCTGTAGGTGACTGTAAAAGAGTAGTCCTGCAAAACTTCTAATCATCGGGTGAGCTGTCCAGATGGCTGGTAAACTCGCAGCGCATATTGCAGGGACGCGTGATCCGTGAATACCACAAACTGCCTATTGTAGAGGTACGGACTATACTGCTGCACAAAATTCACGATAGACAACAATTCGCAGCACGTAACACAATAGTGCTGCTCTGTGGGGGACAGTACCCGGCTCCCGTAAGCGATTCCACTCTCCGCCCCGTTCTCCACCTGTGACAACACGGTGCCTATTCCGGTGTCGCTGGCATCTGTGTTCAGCATGAATGGCAAGGAGAAATCGGGCTACCAAAGGGGAGGTGCATTAACGAGGCCATCGCGCAACACAACAAATGCGGCCTCCTCCAGCTGCCCCCACCGAAACGTCTGACTCTTTGCAGTGAGAGCGTAGAGTGGTTTCGCGACCGTCACAAACCCTGGCACAAAGCAGCGGAAGTATGACGCTAACCCAACAAAGCTGCGGACTTCACCCACCAACGTGGGGGTTGGCCAAGTGCGCATGCACACAGTTTTGTTGGGGTCCGTTGCAATCCCGTCCTCACTAACAATGTGACCCAGGTAGCGAACCGACTTTTGCAAGAGGCTTAAACTTCAGATTGGCCGCCCGCATTTTAACAACGCAGCCGCTGCAGATGTTCCTGGAACGTGCATCCCAAGACGATCACGTCATCCAAATAGATCAAACACGAATCCTATTGTCGTCTTAACAGCACTCCATAAGTCGCTGGAACGTGGCTGGAGCAGAGTCAAGTCCCAGCGGAAGGCGGGTAAACTGAAATAGCCCCTGCAGTGTGCAGAACGCGGTTTTGGTTTGGAACTTTCATCCAGGAGGCAACTGCCAAAACCCGGACAACAAATCCAGGGTGGAGAAAAACACGCACCCGACAGGACATCTAACGAATCGTCCATCCGTGGGAGTGGGTACGCATTTGCCACGGAGACATTATTCAATTTCTGAAAATCCACACAAAATCTCAAAGTCCGATTCTTCTTTTTTTCAAGAATGGGCGCCCCCCACGGACTGGTGGAAGGGGAAATTATATCAGCAGCCAACATCTTGTCGACCGCCTGACAAACATGGTCCTTCTCCTTAGGATATAAACCGAAATGAATTCTCCCATATGGGAGCGGCGCTACCCGTATCAATATGGTGATGCATCAGGAGCAGTGCACGCAATTCGCCCCTCTGCTCCCAAGAAAAATCCGGATTTTCTGAACACAACACACCCATCCTCGATTCATCTGACACCGCTTCCCGTTCTACTGAGGCCAAAACCTGAGCGGCCACATTACTGGTCTCTCCTCAACACGCGGTCGTCGCGTGGGGCAAAACCGTACCCGCCTGTATAACAATGGTACCCAGCCCAGCATTCAACACCTGGATGATGGGCTCCTGATCCCCCCTCACCACCATCTGGACCACCACCAAAGTGAGACCACGAACCACTCTGTTGGAAGGGGTTAAAATAACCCCCCTGCGGTAACTTCCCGATTGAGCTTCTTCCGCAGCCGCAAGGGCACAAGCATCTGTGCACCAGGAGGAACTCGAACAGTTTCCTTTACCAGGGCCTGAATCGTAGCGTTACCATGTGCAACCGATTTGGGGGAGACAAAAATGCCAATTGACGCCCCAATGGCAGCTCAACACACCCCTGGTCAACCAAAATTTTAAGGGGCATCCTCTTAAAAAAAATCAGCTCCCAACAAACAAGCCACTGCCAGTGACTTCGAAACCAACACCGGGCCCGTCATTTCAATTTCACCAATCCATACTGTCGCCAATATTTGGCCCACAATACCTAAACTCCCACCATTATCGGTGACACATGGACTACCCACTGGACTAAGGCAACTCAATTTCGGTGGCAAGATCCTATAAATAAACTCTGAAATGTTGGTGGCGGATGCTCCTGTATCGATGAGCACCCTCACCTCAACACCCTGCACGGTCCCCACTACCGCGGACGATCCCACCGCCGACGCCGCCACGACAACGTGGTCCACTGCCCCGGATGCTGCGGCAGTCCAACACCCTCTAAAACCCGATTATCACACGCCGCGACATGACTAGGAGCGGCGACGTGCGAACCCGACATGGTCTGTGATGAAGATGCCTGAAATGACTGTGTCGGCCGGGTGTATGATGCACCGCGACTCGCCTTTAGGCTCGGAGGAAGACAGTGCATGCACAGAGAACTGTGGAAATGGAAATGTGGCCCCACAGACCACACTTGAAATGGGTGACGGGAGCCCTCCATGGTAAAGTGACGGTTCTCCCCTGCAGTTCCCGCTCCTGTCGCCATCCCGCATCGACTTTCCTCCGTGGACTCTCAGCATGTGATGCACAAATTTGAGGGGGCTCCTTATCCTCTGGCTCTTCCACTTCCCCCGACTGTCCTGCACAAGCAGCTACCCCTACTCGCCATTGCAAATTACAAATGTGTCTGTATGCAGAGCCACCTTAATCGAAGTCAGGTTATCCTCCTCCATAGCGGGTAGAAAAACGTTCATTTCCCACGCCATCACCCTCTCCAACATCAGGGAGTCCAACCCTGCCTGCTCCATCTTGGGGTATGCGGCTTGGGCCAGTGACATCAGCGTGCTGCGGAAGGCGAGGGGCATCTTGTCTTCACATTGCAAATTTTTGTTGCACATTGGATGGCACATCAAAGATAGCTGCCATCTGTGGGTGTACACCTGTGACAACGTCGTCCTGTCTGTCAGGGAAAATCACATAAAATGCTGCCAAGGCGTTGTCGTCCAAAGTCTTAGGCAGCGCTCACAGCGCCTCAACATCAGTCCATCCCGCGAGCTCACATGTAGCAGTAAAACACCTTTGAAAGGCAGCTCAATCACCCCCCATGGCTGAAAACTCTCACACGAACGGCAACCATCTTCTTGGTTCTTTCGGTAAAGTCACGTAGAAGGGAAATAATCACCTGAGGATGGCTGCTTGCATTGTGGCCGAAACGTCGTGAGAATTATTTTATTATGTTTTATTTTTATTATTTTATTATTTCCCTTCTACGTGACTTTACCGAAAGAACCAAGAAGATGAATCCCTGCAGTCACGAAAGCTTTAATTTTACATTGAACGGCAACCACTTCGAGGGTGGGCATCTCCACGCGCGACATCGGCGGCGAGTCAATTTTGATTGGAGCCATTTCCCGCCCAGCCGACAAAATGGTGGCCGCTCGCGCGGGCTAGGGCTCCGCCGTTTCCTGTGCTTGGCTAATGGCGGCAGTGGGGTTGTCCACTCTCCCCTCTCGAACCACCACGTCTTCCTCCGGCTCCTCCATGTCCAGCTCCGCCACCAGCGCAGTCGCCGCAGAAAACAGGTCAGCGAGGCGTGCATTCTGTATATGGCATCCTCCTCCTGGCGGCCGCAGCGAGGAGTCACAGTCTTTCTCCCGCTGCTCCACCGGGAGCACCTCCTCGGGATTATTCTCCAGGGTCCTGGGGCCGTCTGGGGAATCACCTCCCCACCACATTCCTTGTCTGAAGACACCACAATGAGTGTCTTCCTCCGCATCAATATCAACATTCTAATTATAAGTATCCCTAAATTTAAAATGTACCGTTAACACTTCTGGCACCAAATGTTGTGAGTCACTTCTGAGACACTAATAGTAGGAGGCAACACAAGTTTATTCTACACGTTAACACTTGTTCACACATGGGATAACTATAAAAGGGTCAGAACAGCCGGCACGCTACCTGACCCACGACACCTGAGACAAAGACATAGCACCTTGGGTTCCAATCCACCGATAGACCCTTATCCAGCCTTGGGACTTACCTTTTATGCTCCCTGGCGTGGCCTGGCTCCGCCCTCGGACACACCCCCTTCTGGAACTTACCAGAAGGTTCTGGGCCACCTTCCACGTGTCCCTTGCCTGGCTACGCCCCATTCTGGATCCCACCAGAAGGTTCTGGGCTATACCTCACGTGTCCCCGCGATCACCTTTGCCCCACATCCTTTACCCCGGCCTATCATGTACTCCGCCAGCCGGCCGCGGTGCCACATCCTCATATGCCCCCTTCTGCGATCAGCCAGCGACACTCACCCTAGTGACCCACTCCGTGGCATTGCATGCTCTTGCTGCCAGAGCGGCTGCCACACCCTGCTCTGCTGGCAAATCGGCTGTTACGCCCACATTTCGTCTCTGTCAGTCACCAGCGCTACGCACTGTAGCGACCCATTCTCTGTCACTACACATGTTTATTACCAGATATTTGTTTTTGGATTTTATTTACCGTGCCAAATGTCACTTGGATGTTTTTTTTCCCAAAAATCTGACTAGTTTATCAGTTACTCCTGCAATGTATGGTATTTTAATCGTGGGTGACAGCAGCACGCCCGGCCGCCTTTGTCTCCCCAGTGGTAATGTTCACACACCACATCAGTTACCCGTTTGAGGCTGAGTCGACCTAGGGGAGGCCCAGGAGCAGTTGAAATAATCGTCACCGGTGGTCGAACTCGGGTCGCTGGGTTCGTAGCGCAACGCGCAAATCGCTATGCAGTCCCCTCCCACACACAAGATAAAGACAAAATCCCCCTTGTAGCCTGTAGGGGGCAAGTGCTGTTAGCGAGCACCTATGAAGGCCAGCACGGCACAAGAGGGGGTGGGTGGCCAGCCCCACGCCTGGCCGCCTTTGTCTCCCCAGTGACGATGTTCACACACCACACCAGTTCATTGTTTGGGGCTGAGTCGACCTAGGGGAGGCACAGGACCGGTGGTGGCCGTGAGCAGGAATCCAACTCGGGTCGCCGGGTTCGTAGCGCAGCACACTAACCACTACACTACACATGCGCGGGTCACGTGACAGATTTGACGTCACAGCTCACTTGCCTTGCACAAAATATATGTGTAGGGGTGTCAGGGGAAGGATTCCCACCAATAGGAGGGTTAGTGGGAGGAATAATCGAGGAGATATAAGGGGAAAACGGGCGGGAAGAAGGGGCCTTTGGCGGGAACAAGATTGAGACAGCTGGGGACAGGTGTGGATGGGAGAAAAGGATTAAAAGACGAACCCCCTGCAATATTGTGTCGGCTCTCCTTTACATCTGGTGGCAGTGGTGGGGTCTACAATGGCTACAAAGAAGAATACCCGTTGAAAAGAGCCAAGGGAAGAGGAAGCAGGGGCCGGGGATCCTTCCCATCCCGGGCAACAAGGGGGCCTGCTACCAAAAGCAGCAGCAGGGGGCCCGGCTCGCCTGGAGTAGCCCATGGAGGACCGCATGGCCCGCGTGGAGAGGGCACTCCAGGAGCTACTGCAGAGGCTCCCTATGGGGGGCCCGCCAGCACCGGGACCTCCACCCCCACACGTACCACGGGAGGAGAGGCCATGGGACCCGGAGGCCGACCAGCCGGCCGGGCAGGAGCTACAACCAACCTCGTCACGCCAGCCGCCACCGCTCCCGCCAAAACCCCCAGGGCTAAACACCCAACACAGAGAGCAGGTGGCGGACGGGCGCGTCGGCTGGGGCCCGTCGATAAGTTCATGGCCGAGGAAGGAGATTGGGAGGCATTTGTCCGCCGATTCGAGGCCGCCTTCCACGCTCTCGAGTGATCAGACGAAGAGGCACTACGAGCTTTGCCATCCGTTCTGGACGATGATGCGCTCTCCTCTTACACCTCCCTTCCCTCGCACAGCAAGACCACGCTACAGACGGCCTACGAGGCTTTGGGGGAGATCTACTGCCCAGCTGAAGGAGCCTTTAAACGGTTCCAGGACCCCCAGCGAGGGGCTAGAGAATCCCCTTTAGCCTACAGGGGTGCACTGCTCGTGTTGGCGAGGAGGGCTTTACCTCGCCTGGATGAAAAAGCGCTCGAGGACCTCTTGGTCGAGCACTTTATCGCCTACGCTTGCCGCGCTGGCGTTGTAATGCCCGTGGTGACACCGGGGGAACGCACCTCGCTGTGGGCTGCCCAGACCATCCAAGCCCATGAACAGGTCATGGGCGGGGCGCCACCCGTGGGCCAGGTGGCTGGCGCGGCGGGGGGGAACAGCCGAGCCGTTGCCGTGGCGCTACTGGGTCCAGCGACACCAACTGCCGAACCTGCACTGTCGCCGCAGGCTGCCTGTGGAGCAGCTGGGAACAGACCCCCGACGTCTAAGCCGGAGCCATCACTGCGGGAGGTGTACGCGGCGATCTGGGGGCTGGCGGAGCAGAGGGACCAGGGGCGCGACCAGCCGCCGCCTTGCTGGCAGCCGCCTCTACAACACCGCGCCGAGCCACCCCGACAGAATGCCCCGTGGGTCTGCCACCATTGTGGTCGAGAGGGGCATATGGCGAGGGGGTGCCGCACGGAGCCGGAGGCTGCCAACGCCACCTGGAACCCGCCGGGGCCGAACGCCGACAGGATCCAGGCGAGTGACGCCGTCCCGCCCGGCCTCTCGGTCGGACCGAAAAATTACACCCCCGACGCCGCGACCTCACCGGGAGCCTCCTCAGGGTGGGAACCGCGGGGGGAATCGCGCCGGGAATCGCGCCAGGGCCGGGAACCGCGCCGAGAATCGCGCCGAGGATCGCGCCGAGGTCGGGGACCGCGCCGAGGTCGGGGACCGCGCCGGGGATCGTGCCGAGGTCGGGGACCGCGTCGGGGCCGGAAGTGACGTCGCGACCGGACGTGGCGTCGCGGGCGGACGTGATGTCACAACCGGAAGTGACGTCGCGACCGGAAGTGGCGTCGCGGATGGGTTTGGTTTCGCGGGCGGACGTGACGTCGCGACCGGAAGTGACGTCACTAGTTACCTGCGACGCCGGCGAGTTGTCAGGGGCAACGGCCCCTGGGTTGAGACAGCACACACAATTGCCGTTGCGCCCTGGAGCAGTTCCACGCCCCGCCTCACCATCGCTTTGTGGCGTAGCGAGACAGGACCAGGGGGACCACACCATGAAGGGGGCCCATGCCCCCGTGACAAAGGAAGGGGAGGGGAGAAGTGATGGGCTCACGGGAAGGCCCACCCCCCAATCCCCACCGCCCACTACAATGGGGGGGCCCCCCAGGGGGGCCCCCCCACACCACAAGGGGGGCCCATCCTACGTCACCAAGGGGACGCAAATTGCACCACATGGGGAGCCCAGCCCACACCACAGGGTGGATCCCACACCATGTAACAAGGGCGCATTCACCCTGCTGCGACGCACTCCAAAGGGGGGCACCCCATCTTGGGTCCATTCACATCCATCCCCCATCATCTCACGAGTCGCCTGGTCAGTGGCCGGACTCAGCCACACAATGGAGGAAGCTGGCAAGGCGGGTAGTAGTGGCCACGTCAGGAACCTCGGTCCTGGTCGGTGAAATCGCGGGAGTGTCGGCACGTATCTTGGTTGACACGGGGGCATCAGCCACGATCATCTCGAGCACCATGCACGAGATGCTGCCGGATAAAAACCGGTCTTTAGTCCCCGTCAAGACGACGTTCATTGCAGCAAATGGAGGCAGCATGGACTTCCTGAGCCAGGTTGAAGCCCCGATACAGATTGGGCAGCTTTCGGTAGCAGGACCCATCCTTGTCTCCGCAACGTTCCCCGTACCCTGCCTGTTGGGGACGGACTTTCTGAGGTGGATGCCAATGAAAATCGATCTGGCCAATGGGCGGGTGGAAGTCCAGGGAACGCATCTCCATTTCCTAAAGGCGGAGGGGGCCGGCCGGGGTGTACCTTACGTGCAGGCTCTGGTCAGTAAGTCTGTCTCCATTCCCCTGGCAGCCCAGATGCTGATTCCGCTGCGATATCGGTCCTCCCTCGTAACAGCCCGACCGGACTCACCCATCCTGGTGTCTCCCGCGTCAGCTGCCACGGATCGCCATGCGCTGGTGGGAGCCGAAACTATTGTCCAGAGGAACCAGCATCTGTTCATTCAGGTGCTGAACACCTCCAATAGAACAGCGACAGTGCAGGAGGGAACAGTTCTGGCCCACGTTAGCCCCTTGTCACGAGGAGCCCCCGGGACAGAGCCCGAGCTTGTAGGCAACATCAGCCAGTCCGAGGACAGAGGGACCAAATCGTGGATGGACCAGCTGGCGGGGCCTGAGCCGGGATTGCCGCCCGACCAGAAACATCAGCTGTACTCGTTATTGCATGAGTTCTCGGACGTGTTCAGCTGCGGACCGTTCGACCTAGGACGCACAAATCTGTTGCAGCACCACATCAACACGGGAGACGCCGCACCCCTGTGCCAAAACACATATAGAATGAGCCCGATGGAAAAAGGGCACATTCAACAAGCAGTGTAGGAGATGCTGCGGGCTGACCTAATTTCTCCATCCTCGAGTCCATGGGGGGCACCGGTGGTCCTAGTCAAGAAGTCAGACGGGTCACTGAGATTCTGTGTGGACTTCCGGCGCCCAATGCCGTCACGATTGCCGACACATATGCCCTACCACGTATCGATGACTCATTGGATGCATTGGCGGGAGCAAAATTTTTCAGTACGCTGGGTTTATTGTCCGGGTTCTGACAGGTCCCACTAGACGCGGACTAAAACAGCGTTCCATACACCACAGGGCCTGTTCGAATTCAGCTGCCTGCCTATGGGCCACCAGACTGCGCCGGCGACGTTCCAACACTTAATGGAGTTGGCCTTAGCAGGCCTCCAATGGGAAACGTGCCTCATCTACCTGGACGACGCACATTGTCTTCAGCGATCATTCGATAAACACATTGACCGATTACGTCAGGTATTCCTGCGGTTCCGGAACACGAACTTGAAGCTCAAGCCGTCGAAGTGCCACCTTATGCAGTCGTCGGTACGCTACTTGGGCCACATTGTCAGTGAATCTGGAGTGGCTACAGACCCGGAAAATACGGCCTGCATGAGGGCCTGGGCTGTTCCCACAACGATTCCAGAGGTACGCCGGTTTGTGGGTTTCGTTTCTTACTACCGCCGGTTTGTACCCAACTTCGCAACCATTGCCAAACCCTTGCACGTGTTGACGGTGAAGAACCAGAGGTTTTATTGGGGCCCTCTGGAGGAAGAGGCATTCCAGCAGCTGCGCTCACGTCTGACAGATGCACCACCATTGGCTTTTCCGGAATTTGGCCTCCCCTTTATCCTGGACACGAATGCCAGCGATGTGGGCATCGGCAGTGTCTTGTCACAAGTCCAGCAGGGTCGGGAGGTGGTTATCGCCTACGGTAATCGCGTGCTTTCATCAGCGGAGCAGCGCTACTGCGTCACACATAGGGAACTCCTGGCAGTCGTTCACTTCGTGCAGCAATTCTGACCCTACCTGTATGGTCGCAAATTTACGGTCCGCACTGACCACGCGGCCTTGCAGTATTCGCTCCGCATCGACAGCCTTCGGGCCAGCTGGCCAGGTGGATAGAGCGCCTGCAGGAGTACAGGTACCAAGTGGTGCATCGCAAAGGGACCAGACATGCCAACGTAGATGCATTGTCCCGGCTGGCGCCCCAGGGCCCTTGTGCATGCACCACAGGCGGGGCATGCTGCAAGGAGGTGAGGCCAGAGGGGATGGTCATCGCTCCTGTACGCACGGCGGAGGGCACACAGGGTGAGGTCCAGCTGACCGACCCCGACCTGGGGCTGACCTTGGACGATTGGAGATGTCTACAGCTGGAGGAAGCCCCACTGTGAACGCTACGCGCCTCAGCAGAGGCAGGCGGGGGGGAGGAGTACATCGTATGGGAGGACCTCCTCATGCGATGGGACCCGACAGGGCGCCGGCGATGCCTGGTAGTTCCGGAGTCGCTGCGTCAACAATTGGTTATGGACGTACACGACCGCCAGCTGCTGCACCTGGCAGGGCGGAAGACACTGTACACATTACAGGGTCGGTACTTTTGGCCAGGCATGACCCCTGACGTGCACCGATGGGTCGCTACCTGTGTCGAATGTGCGCGGCGAAAGCCGCCACCCCCGGGTAAGCCCCTATAGCCCATCACGGTGACCAGGGTCAACGAATTGGTTGCGTTGGACATCCTGGGACCACTGCCGGTCACGCCACGGGGAAATAAATACCTGTTGGTTGGGGTCGAGTACTGCACGAGGTGGACGATGGCGTGGGCCCTCCCGGACCAAACGGCACAGACCATCGCCGATGCCTTCGTGGGGGGCTATGTCCTTGATAAGGGGGCACCGGAGCGGTGCAGGAATTTCTCCTCATGGCTATTGAAGGACGTCTGCTCTATCCTGGGCACTAAAAAGGTCCGAACATCTCCGTATCATCCCCAGGCCGATGAGATGGTGGAGCGGCTTAACCGCACCATAGCGGCCATGCTGTCCCAAGTGGTGGACGAAAACCACTCGGACTGGGACCTCCACATTCCATCGGTCTTAGCGGCGTACAGGGTGGCCCCACACGTGGCAATGGGGTTCTTGCCGTTTTTCCTGATGTATGGACGGGATCCCGTTCCGCCTATTGAGGTGCAGCTGATGGACATTCCCGCAAGAGCTGACGCATGGTCAAATGCACTAAAGACCTCCCTCATTTATTTGAGAGAGGCCTGCCAAGCAGCTGAGGCCGCATCGGCCACGAGCCAAGAGAATAATGTACGGATATGGGAGAGGACAGTGACAGCCAAGCCCTTTAACGTTGGGGACCAGGCATGGCTACACTGTCCTCAGGTGCCGGTTGGCCTCTCACCAAAGCTGCACCGACCCTGGAAAGGGCCGGTCGAGGTCATTAAAGCACTCCAACTGTAGTCCGTCCAGGTCCAACTGAGTAAGCGATGATGGTTTGTACACCCCACCCGCCTTAAGCCATACATCTCTCCACCATCATCACTGCCAACATCATCATCATCATCCCTACCCGGGCCAAGGTCGCCGACCACCACGCGCCGACCGGCAGGGGGTTAGGTGCCCTGTGTTCCCTTGTCACCTACAGCGCCCCATGTGAGGCCTGACGGAGTGGTGGCACGACCTCCCAATCTCCTTCCTCGGAGAGACAGCGGCACCAGGCAAGGCGACACCGGCACCACCGAACCAGAGACCGCAACGAGAGGGCCTTCGAAGGAGGGGGCCGCCACGGTCATCTGCTGCCTGTGGATGTCCGGGCTGTTACGGGACGCTGGCTGGAGACCCGGGCAGGCCGCGCAATTAATTTTGTTGTGTTATATTGCATTGTATGGTTGTGGGGGGGTTAAGGGCTGTCGTCACTGTCAGTGGGGGGAGGCATGGGGAGACTTAAATGGTCCATGGGGGAGGCAGAACCGATGACGTTTTTTTTTTTCTCCGGGGGGGGGGGGGGGGGGGGGGTGATGTAGGGGTGTCAGGGGAAGGATTCCCACCAATAGGAGGGTTAGTGGGAGGGGTAATCGAGGATATATAAGGGGAGAACGGGCGGGAAGAAGGGGCCTTTGGCGGGAACGAGATTGGGACAGCTGGGGACAGGTGTGGATGGGAGAAAAGGATTAAAAGACGAACCCCCTGCAATCTTGTGCCGGCTCTCCTTTACATATGCATTATTGAGCTCCCCCCCTCCAAAGTGTATTTTTATAATGTTTCCATGGTGTACAGTCTGGAAAGTACCCACATGGCAAATTTCCAGTTTGTTGCATGTCGGGAAGTACGCTATTTGATCTGGTTTTGGCATTCAGTGCCCTATTGATGTGTGCATCATTGTAACCATTCCAGCGCTTCTTTAACATGTTTAATCTCACTCAGACTTTCACCATCTGACAATTTCTTAGCCCGATGTATAAGCATCTTGATGATCAGGTATTCTGTGCAAGGTGAGGGTGCGACTGCTTTCATATAGGGGTTAGTGTGTGTTTTCTTTCAGTAAACGCTGTTTTTTACCGTTTTGGCTGTGCCCGAGCAGAAAATCCAGAAATGGGAGAGTTCTGTAAACCTCCACTTCCATTTTGAACTGGATGGATGGGTTTTGTGAGTTGAGATTTAGAATTATATGAAGTGTATGTGCCATGTGGCCAAACCACTGTGTCATCCACATATATAAACCAAACAGAGGGTTTTAGTGTGCTTAAAGATATTGCAATTTCTTGAAAGTATTGTCATAATGTTGCTGTTTTTTATTGTTCAGGTTGACAGCGTTTGTGGTCAAGGTGTACTCTCTAGCCAAGCGTGTCATCATCGTGGACAACCAGGAGCTATGCGGGCCAGTGAAATGGATCATTAAAAACAGACAGAACAGTGATGGCTCTTACAGAGAGAATACTCCCATCATGACTCGCCATATGCAGGTTTATAATGTTATAACATCACAAGTAATAATTGTGTGTCGAGACAAAAGCTTTTGTAAGAAAGTTTTCATGGATACAATCAACATTGTGAAAGTCAAAATGATCATTGCACACTTTATTTATTTCCATACCACTGGCCACTGGTCTTATTTTACGAATAACATTCAAAGAGTCCCTTCTGGCCATGGAATGCATTGCAGATAAAGATTTTTTGCCCATCACACTTCCCCACTCTCTACCCATTAGTCTCACTCTTTTCTCTGTACCTCGGGATGGGAAGGGACTTGCTGGACATTGCCTCACAGGTGGTGGCTGACATCGTGAATCGAAGGGTGATCTGGCAGAAAGGAACCAAGCTAACCACTTGAACGACTTAAGGTGGATCACGCCAAGAAGATGGAGTCTCATAAGCTCCGTTTCATCCCTTTATACCTGCAGATAGCAGTCCCAGTAATATAGCAGGAAGGCCACCTCCAAGATGGCCTACAAGTCCCACTTCATCAGAAGCAAGACAAAAGAAAAGCCCAAATCTAAATTATATTTAGAGTGCCTTCACTCAAGGTGCTTGACATAACTTACAAAACGGTAATAGAATATAATTATTTAGATGGCAGGGGCATACAAGGATCGAGGAATGAGCGACAGCAAGAGGGTAATTCGGGATCATGAAAGGGTAGTAGAGGGACGAGAAGGAGTGGAAGGATGATGGGCGGGAGGATCAGGCAAATGGGAAATAAAAGAGGTAAGCTTTAAGAGAGAAAGGAAGGTGGTTAAGAAGTTGGGGACTGCTTAATGTGCAAGGGAAGTGTATTCCAGTGGAGGGGTGCAAGGAGGGAAAAGGACCGAAAACAGATTTTGGCACAGGGAGAAAAAAAATCAGAGAAAGATAATATTTTGGGAACGAATATGACGAGAGGGGACATGGAAAGAGATGAGGCAAGATAAGGTGGGGCAAAGCCATGAAGAGGTTTAAAGACCAATATAATTTTAAATATGTTAGGAGGGGAGTGAGGGCAGAGGCAGGGAGACCAAGAAAAAAGAGTTGTCCAGGTGGTTAAAATATCAGATTGAACCAAGAGTCTGTTGGCAGAAATTGGAATGAGAGGGCGGATTTTCCTGATGTTTAATAGATGAAAGTGGAAAATCCGAGTACTGGTGGAGATGTTGGTGGAAAATTGAGGAAAGAATCAACGGTAACATCAATATTGGTAAGACAACACTGCTGCTGATTGGCCAGACAACACTGGTTCTAGGAATTAATGAAACTAAGAACGGTCCCATCATGGCTGCTTCCAGCTCGGAAGGATCGACACATTGCCTCATTTTGGAGATCCGTTTTGTCTGCTGCAATCGGAGTGGCCTGTCCTGCTCTTGTTACCAGCTCTGGTGTTCTTGATTAATCTTATGAATTACACTTCATGAATGGCTGGCGACATGAAATTAGATAATTACCCTTGGTAAAAACTTGTTTCTCTAGATTATGCCACGGGCCTCCAGTCTCGCTCTCATTCGTCCCACGATTGGCTACTCCCTGTAATCATTGGGAGAATGTTTGGATATGTGACACGTCTTGGTTCTCTTCATTTCTTAATTTCATTTTCAGTATTTGTACACTTTCAAGTTGAGGTATATCCACTTCTTGTGTTCTGTTCAGTGTCAGACATTAATTCCCCAAATGGCTATGCATAAGTCTGTGGAAAGAGGGTGTTACATTATTTGGTGTCTCCCTCTATTTTCAGTGTAGCTTTGCTATTGAGTGGAATGGCTTTTGGGAAGAGAACAAGGAAGAGGGATAGCCCTCTGAAGCTTTATCCACAGCACTTAATGTAGCCCGAAAGGAATGGCTGAATGTTATGAATAACACTCCAGCGGCATGGACTAGAAAAACATAATTTTACCAAAGTAGAAATTATTTATCCTGGAGTAATTCATTGGACTTTTTATAGGTAACTTACAAACTGCACTGCCTACTGGCTCTACTTAAACAGCAATAGCCTACTATCATGCAGAATAAATGTTACAGATAATCCCCGAGTTACGATGGTCCGACTTACGATATTTCGATCTTACGATGGCGATAGCGATACGACAAAATTGTATGTATGATAGATAGCTTTAGCGATTTCATTTTAGGGTTACCACGATATGATACGTTCAATGCATGTTAAACGTTTTTATAGCAGATAGGATTGTTTCCTGAAAAAACTTTCTATTAAATTGCAGTTCATATAGGTAGGCTAAGAATTTACCTTGTTTTTTTTACTTTACATTTTACTGTGCAATACAGTATTGTAATTAATACATACAGTATATAGTTTATACAGTACGGTACTGTAAATTACTCTTTTTTGCTAAATTATCACCATTCTTTAAGACTCCTGGGTAGGCTAGGCCATCTTCGACTTACGATATTTTTGACTTACGATGGGGTCGTCATAACGCATCTCCATCGTAAGTAGAGGACTACATGTATATGAATGGTGGGCTTCTATCAAGGGTGAATCCTGCAAGGTTAAAATTGGGCTTCATATTGGTGGCAGGATAGTGTAATGGTAATACTTGTGCCTCAGAAACAATGTCCTCGGTTAGATTCCCAACTTAGAAGCTTTTTCCTTGTTTTGCATGAATTTCTTACGGGTTTTCCAGTTTTCCTCCATAGAACAAAACACATACAATATAACTGGCATTGGCCAAACATCACAATTATGAAAAACTACCTGCAAATTACTTACTGGGAATTAGACAGCAAAATCACCACCTATTGCAAAAACCTGGCAAGACCCTCCTGAAAAAAGAATCATGAGAATGATGCTTTTCGAAATAAACAAGCATATTGAATAATATACGTTGTTGCATTCTGAAATGTACACTAATTTGTATTCGAAATTAATTTCTATTGATTGACATGCATTTACTTTTTCAGGGTGGAGTGGGTGGATTTGAAGGCCATGTGTCAATGACAGCATTTATTCTCATCGGAATCCAACAAGCACAAGAATATTGTGGAGACACTGTTCTGGTATGAAATGCCACCAAATATAAAGTATCACACTTAAGCAATACAGCATTACATTCCTCATTCCTCAGGAAGTGGCGATTTCTCCATAATCAATTTGCTGTTCACTTCCATATAGTGGCTCTCATTGTAACAACTAAGAAAACCTCCAATCAGGAATTTAACTCACAACCTTCCAATTGCATGCCACTCGCACGACCACTGAGCCCAGGTGTATCATGTTCGAGACTTGTTTCAGAGGTTCACAGCTTGAATCTGGTAGGCCTGATTATTACTGCAGCTGAATTAATCGTAAAATTATCTACACTGTCTGCTTCACAGTAAGCATTAAAGATCCTGTCACTTGAAACAGATAGACTATTGTATTCTAGCCTCATGGTCCAAATTTGAAAAGTTACCTGTAACGTAACCTAATGGGTTTATGAATAGCAATAAATTGCCCCTACTCTGAAACTGCTGCAGACAGTGCCTCTGCAACATAGCAGCACCGTCGTGATGCGCTTGTGCTATAAGAATGGCACAAATCAAAACATAACTGTATTAGTGAATTAATTAGGCGAATGCTACGCTTCATGTGATCAGCATGGTACCTACAGTATAGTGTTTACGTGATAATTGTCGACATTCACCACCTGCATGATCCATGTGGTGGCAACCTAATGGCAATCTACATTGAGGGCAATGGGTAAGTTCCATGACTGTCACTAACCCTGCTCATCGTCAGCCCTGGGGGTCACATACTGTATTGGTATCAGTAATTTATGCGCAACATCATCCTGAAGACGTATGTGACCGTGGTGAGCATGATCATGAGGATGGGGAGGAAGAAGCCATGAAGGTTGTGATAGAAAAGCGTCAGCATCACAGCCTCAAAGAGTGCAAGTGTGGGTATCATGGATGTCATGTTCCAACTATTCTGCATTCTCGGGCAAGCTGCTGCCACATTTCAACTGCATTATCTCAACCAAACCTCTGGTTCATCTCAACCATGATGCCAAATCAATAGCGCCACCATCTCACATGAACTTGGCTTAAACCTGATATAGTGGCATAGCGCTGGCTGTTGGCAAAAAAGGGGATCTGCAGTGTACGGCAGTACTGACGTCAGCAGTCCATGATATACATGAGAGGGGGATCTAGGGGAAAGGTTACAGAAGGCATCCATCGGAAAACCTCGAGAATCCGCTAGTAGGTTCCAGGAAGGGGGCATGACCGGGGTGGAGCGAGGCCATGCTGAGAGAATGAGAGGGACCCCTCGTGGCTGTTGCTGGAAGTGGGATCCCCATCGTGCTGCTCAAGTCCATCGTCACCATTCTTCTCGTCATCGTCTCCATCTTCACCATCTCGGGGCGCCACTAGTCAGACAGCCTACCAACTGTTCTAGCTAAATAGTGCCGCTGACACTAGATGGTCTTAAATAATAGTGTGTTATCCCGATGGCACTTGCTAAATAAAGAAGTGCCTCAAAGTCTTACTGTCTCCAAATTAGTCACTACATTTTGGCATCGGAAGTGCTAAAGAAAAAGAAAATTAGTTACTTGAAAAGCAGCAAAGAGGAAGAACCTACCTGTAGTGTCCTTTGGAGATGAGGACGACGGGGACGTTGTCTCCTCAACAGCCCCGGAATCCGGGACCCCAGTCGTGTGTCTGGGGTCTGCGGCGGCGGCACCTGCAGAGCAGCAGGAGCAGGACGTCGGCCCCTCGCAGCCGCCAGCCAAGGAGAGGTGGCGCGACCTCACCGGGCGCCTCGTGCACCTGTTCTCCTCTGCTGCGCAGCTGGTCATCCAGTCTGGATCAGCTGCACCCACCGTAGGAGCCACAGTGCAGGGGCTGCAGGCGGACAGCTCACCTTCCACCGACGTGCCAGCGCGGGAACTGTTTTCTCGCCCATGCAAGTGACCACCATTTCTCCTTCTGCGGGCGCGGCGCAGCAAGTGGCTGCCATTTTGACAATGGAGCCCGAGCTGGTTCCCGCCAAATTCAGCAGCTTCCATGGGGGGAGCCATTTCAACGAAGGCGCCTACCTCCCGTCCACGAGTTCATGCCGCTTCAAAGCGGCCTGCACCTTGGTCGGGTGGTCCGACGAAGAGGCTCTGCGGGCTCTGCCGATGGCTCTGGATGATGACTCCCCGGTGGCGTTTGAGGCCATCCCGGAGGCAGATCGAGCTACTCTGCCTTGGGCATGCGCTCAGATGGCCGCCATTTTCGACCCACCATCCAATGCGTGCCGAAGGTTTTTGCTGCGGAGGCGGGAGGAGGTTGAGACGCCTCTCACCTTCTGCAGTGCTACTGGCCTTGGGCCACACAATGTGTCAGTGCATGGAACAGATGGCGCTGGATTCCCTGGCACTGGAAAGGTTGCCGTCACTGGCCTAGGAGTTGGGCATTGCTCCCCATCACGGAAGAGGACGACCTGTCGCCCCTAAAGGTGGCCCGCTGCATCGAAGCATATGTCAACCTGCAGCGGTGGCCAGGGGTGGCTGCTTGTGCGAGGGTGCCAGAGGATCCGGAGGAGCCTGTGCCATGGGAACTGGAGCGGGTCTGCGCGTCATTTATCTGGGGCCCACGCGGAAGAGGGGTGATGACCAGAGCGGGAGCAGTGGAAGAGGGACCCCCCTTCCAGCATGGAGGTCCATGACCGCCTGCTTCAAGTGCAGCCAGCTGGGCCACATCACCAGGGAATGCCACAACAGCACTGGATTGCCCACCTCGCCTTCGACATCCTCTGCCCCACCGACATCCGCTTCCTCGGCCTCGCAGGCAAGTCGCGAGTCAGACACCCGGCCGCAAATGTCACCTCATGCATCTCAATTATTAGGCGAGTCCAGTTCGCATGTCGCCATCCTTCATCTTGTCATGGCGCGCGAGCGACGGACTCCGGCATCAGATAGGTGGCCATGTGGCATGAGGCAGTGGAATGCGTTGGCGCACCGTGTCATGGCGGCTGCAGCGGGGTCGTCCGCGGTGGTTGGCTTTATTCAGGGGATAGAGGTAAGGTTCTGGTCGACACGGGAGCATCGGCCACCATGATTTCGGAGTTAATTTTTTTAATGTTGATGCCCACGACCTGTTGTCTTAGCCCAGTTGCTAGTGCTTGTGTTTCCGTGAATAGCGAGAGTTTAGGTATTATAGGCCAAATATTGGTGAAAGTCTGTGTTGGAAGCATTGAGTTGACGGGGCCAGTGTTGGTTTCCAGGACCTTGGCTGTGTCCTGTCTTTTGGGCACCGATTTTCTTGGGAGAATGCCCCTTAAGATCCTTGTCGATCAAGGCTTTGTTGAATTGCCATCGGGACAGCGGTTGGTCTTTCTGAAGTTTCCGACTAGGTTAGCAAGGGTTAACACTACAGTTCAGGCTCTGGTGGGGGAAACTGTTACGGTTCCGCCAGGTGCACAGATGTTGGTGCCATTGCGGTTGCTGAAGCAACTGGATTTGATAACCCCATTGAAGGGGTCCTTTTAACCCCCTCTAATACTCGGGGGCTCGCATTGGTGGGTGCTCAGACTATAGTGAAGATGGAGCAGGAGCCCTTTTTGCAAGTGCCAAATGTCAGGCTGTGGGCTGCGGTGGTCCAAGCTGGCACAGTTTTAGCCCATGCAATGGCCGCGTGCTGTGAGGAGGCCTGCACGGAAGCTAAAGAGGTCGTTGCAGCGGTGCAGTGGGGAGGCGAGTTGGGAGTTGGACGGGGCTTGGACACATTATGTGGGGAAAATTCTGATTTGTCTGGGGAACAGCGGGACGAGCTGTGTGCCCTGCTCCGGGAATTTGCTGATATTTTTAGTCAGGTGAAATTTGATATTGGCTGCACTTCACTATTGCAACATCGCATTGATACAGGTGAAGTATTGGAAATGACGGCAGGAAACTCCTTGACGGGAACACACTTCTTTTATTAAATCTTGACTTGTAACAATACAACGCGTGGCCTCTCTTCTTCACAATGCGGTCACCATACAACGGTACAACTCGTGACCTCTTCTTCTTCACCCTACGCTTCTCTTGACTCTCTGGATTCTGTGCTGCTGGCTCTCTGTGCCTCGTGTAGACTCCGCGCCTCGGCTACACTCTTCTCTCGCCTCGTGTAGACTCTGCGCCTCTGCTACACTCTCCACTCGCCTCGTGTAGACTTTGCATCTCTCTCTCTGGCTACACCGTATGCATACTCGGCTCGTGTAGACCTTCCTCTCTCTCTCTGGCTACACCGTATGCATACTCGGCTCGTGTAGACCGTTCTCTCTCTCTGGCTACACACTATACATCACTCAGCTCGTGTAGACCGTTCTCTCTCTCTGGCTACACACTATACATCACTCAGCTCGTGTAGACCGTTCTCTCTCGCTGGCTACACTCTTATACCTTACTCTCCTCTATTCTCCATTACTCTCCTCTACTCTCCATTACTCTCCATTACTCTCCATTACTCTCCTCTCCGGGCTCTATCTCTGCACCTTCGTCTTCATTCTTAGATGGTTCCACTTCTGCCTCCTGCTCCTCTGTGCATCACCTTATATACCTCTTCTTCCCGGGAGACGGAGCGGATGCGGACCTCAACGTCGGCACCGCTCCCCAGTTACCCAATCCCCACGCGCTATCCCTACGATCCGGTTCCGCTCAGCGCGTGTTTCCACTCCCCGACCAATCACACCGCGCTGCTACCCGATCACTCCCTCTGGGCGCGTCACCGGCACACAGCCAATCAGCAGCACTACCCCCACCCGCGCACTGACGCCTGCTCCTCCCCGTCAGCGCGCGTCACCACACACACACCCGTACATACGCGCTGGCACATGACATATACACCCAGCGCGTATCACCACTACACAGGTAATGCAGCTCCGATAAGGCAAAATTCGTATAGGCTCAGTTCCAGGGAGAAGGACCATGTTCGTCAAGCAGTTAATGAGATGTTAGCTGCAGACATTATTTCCCCTTTTACCAGCCCGTGGGGGGCTCCCATTGTTTTGGTCAACAAACGGGATGGGAGTCTGGCTTTTGCGTTGACTTCCGCAAATTTTATACAATTTTTGTGATGGACGCATATACACTCCCTCGGATGGACGATTCCTTGGTCGCCTTGTCGGGTGCGTGGTTCTTCTTGACCCTTGACTTGTTGTCAGGGTTTTGGCAGCTGCCCTTGAATGAAAAATCCAGGCCAAAAACCGTGTTCCGAACACCACAGGTGCTGTTCCAATTTAATTGCCTCACAATGGGGCAGGTCTTCAGGTGGTACTCGTGCCTCATTTAGCTGGACGACGTCATTGTATTCCAGCGCACGTTTCAGGAGCATCTGCAGCGACTGCGTTCAATGTTTGTCAAGGTGTGGGCGGCCAATCTGAAATTGAAACCGAAAAAATGCCATCTTTTGCAAAGATCGGTGTGGTATTTGGGCCATATTGTTAGCAGGTCTGAGATAGCCACGGATCCCAACAAAATGGCGTGCGTGCGCACATAGCAAACCCCAAAGTCGGTGGGTGCAGTTCCAAGTTTTGTCGGGTTCGTGTCGTATTATCGCCGGTTTGTCCCCAAATTCACGACAATGGCTAAACCGCTCCACGCGCTCACTGCTCAGGGCTACAGATTTTGGTGGGGAGAGGACAAGGCCGCGTTTATCACGCTGCGCGATGGCCTCGTCAACGCACCTCCCCTCAGCTACCCGGATTTCTCTCTGCCCTTTGTGTTGGACACAGACCCCAGCCACACCGGAATTGGTGCTGTGCTGTCCCAGGGCATGGACGGCACACTACAGGAGATGTGTATTCTCCCCTGCAGAGCAGCACTACTGCGTGACGCGAAGAGAACTGCTGACCATAGTGCACTTTGGGCAGCGATATAGGTCGTATCTTTACGGACGGGACTTTGTTGTGTGCACGGACCACGCGGCTCTTCAATATTCCTTATGGATTAACCAGCCTTCCGGCCAACTGTCCCACTGATTAGAAATTTTGCAGGACTACTCCTTCATAGTCACCTACAGGAAGGGTGTAAGGTACTGCAATATAGATGCACTGTCCCCTTTACCAACAAGTAACCAGTGTGCGTGCTTAATGGGTGCCGGTCGATGTAAGCCATTGGCTGCGGGATCGCCACACGCTGTGGTGGCGTCTGTCAATGCACCACCACTCATGACAGATGCACATAAAGATGGCACATTGTGTCTCCAATTGGAGAACACCTCCTTGTTGAAATTGCGGCATTGCAGTAAAAACGTGCCAGCAGGAATGTCCCTTATAGTCCTCTGTGAAGAACTTTTGATGAGATGGGATGAAGAGCTGTAGCGTTATTGCATGGTGGTGCCGACTGCTCTGTGGAGTAAACTCCCATGGGTGGTCCATGATAAATTAATGCACCTCGGAGTCCGTTAAACCTTGCTAACGCTGAAGCATGACTTCTATTGGCTCGGAATGATGAACGATGTAAACCACATGGTAAAAGGTTATACTGACTGCGCATGCCACAAGCTACCACTGAGGCAGGTCCAGCCTCCATTACAATCTATCACGGTGTCTCGCATCAACGAGCTAGTCACTCTGGATATTCTCGGGCTGTTCCCCACCACTCAGAGGGGTAATACATTTATCCTGGTCGGGGTGGAATACCTGTCCTGGTGGCCGGTGGCATGGCTTCTACCAGACCAGTCGGCCGCATCCATTGTGGACGTGTTTTTGCATGGTTATGTTCTGGACAAGGGGGCTTTGGAACAGCTTCTTACAGACCAGGGGCGGAATTTATTTTGTAAATTGTTACGGGAGGTGTGCGACTCCCTGGGAACAAAAAAAATCAGGACTTTGCCCTACCATTCTCAGACAGACGGAATGGTGGAGCGCTTGCACAGGACTCTTTCGTCCATGTTGTGCCAACAAGTTAATGAGTCGCAGTCGGACTGGGACTTGCACATTCCCGGTGTCCTGGCTGCATATAGGATGGCCCCTCATACCTCAACAGGATTCTCCCTGTTTTACCTCATGTATGGGAGGGAGAGTGAACCCCCCATGGAAGCTTAGCTGGGCATGGATTTGGGTAAAAAGAGAGCCGTCATGCCCATGCCCATCCCCATGCAGGTCACGCTTCGACATTTGACGGAGGTGTGGGAGGCATCTCATGGAAATTCGGCCAAATGGCAGACCGCAAATGAGAAGATCGTGGGTCAACGAGGGTCCGGGACCCCATGAACCGCTGGGGACAAGACATGGTGCTGGCTACTGGCGAAAAAGGGAATCTCCCATGTATGGCAGTACTGACGTCAGCAGGCCATGATATACATGGAAGGGATCTAGGGGAAAGGTCATTAATCTCAGAGAGAATAAGATTGCTCTGATTTGAACTTGATAATTTAGACAAGATTCTCTTACAATCACACCTAATATTAACAGAAAAAATGTCCACTTCTGATTGGGACCATGTAGATAACATGACAGTCTCCTCTGCTAAATCAAGGTCAACCAAATGTTAAGTTAACTTGATCGCTAAATTCAACCTCCTGTCAAAAAAGAAGCCAGATCCACATGTTAAAAAGTTAGATGTTAATAAGATTGTCATCATTCAGAGTAACATCCCAATTTCTGACATCCTAAAATCGGTACTAGCTAAAGGGTTGAATTTCGCAGTCACCCCTAAACATATCCCAGTGGATGACATAACCTCCCAGGTCGACGTAGCCCTCAAAGGCTTGGGACACATCCCGACAGACGTTGCTAGAGCTGAAATTGCAACCATCCTTAAAAATGCTAAGAGACCCATTAGTAACATCAGCAAAGACGAGCGCTCTGAACTCGCAAATTTGAAAAAGAGGGATGACATAGTCATCCTCTCGGCCGACAAGGGCAATGCTACTGTCATCATGGATAAAACCACATACAACAACAAAATCCAGGACCTTCTCCATGATGGTAGCTATGCCAAAATCAACAAAGATCCTACTAACAGCCTGACTACACAAACCAACAATACCATTACCAGTTGGACTTCTCTAATAAAACCAGTCAAACGGCTCTTCCTAAAACCTTCTGCTGCCAGACCACCCAGATTCGATGGTCTTCCCAAGATCCATAAAGAAGGCACTCCACTTCGGCCCATCGTTTCCACTATCAACTCACCTACCTACAAACTGGCCCGTTTTCTGTCTGATACCTTGCTTCCATTCACTGGCAAGACTGCCTCAGCAGTATATAACTCATCACCTGGTCTCTCTAATCAAGGGCATTTCACTGTCCCCAGATGATTTGCTCGTCAGCTTTGATGTGGTTTATCTGTACACCAATGTTCCTGTGCCTGACATCTTAGCAATAATTGAAGATTTAGTCCAACATGGACTGAACCCTAATATTCCTCCTCTATTAGGCACTGCCTTACCAACACTTACTTCACCTGGAATAGTACTTTCTACAAACAAATGAAGGTACCCCATGGGTTCCCCCCTATCACCAGTGATAGCGAATGTTTTCATGGAGAAATTTGAAACAGATGCCATCCAGACATCCACCCTTCGTCCTTCCTTGTGGAAGATATATGTGGATGATACTTTTGTCATTTGGCCACATGGCCATCCACAATGAACCAATTTCTCAATCACATTAATTCAATACACCCATTCATCAAATTCACCATGGAAGTGGAGAAGGATGGCAAGCTACCATTCCTGTTTGTTTTGTTTGAGAAGAGATCTGATGGTTCTTTGGGACACTGTCTACAGAAAAGCCATCCACACAGATTCCTATCTGAAACCTGATTCCCACCTGTCACAGAAGAATTCCCTCATCAAAACACTACACCATAGGGCCCACTGCATTTCCGACCAACACCACCTAGCCAGTGAACTGGAACACGTACACCAGGCCCTCAAGATGAATGGATATTCAGACTGCATTATCTGCAAAACTGTTTCTCCAACCATGGAGAAACAACCCCCGAGATGCTGATCAAAACCATCACGTTACCATACATAGCTGGCGTTACCAAAAATATTTCCAAAATCACAAACAAACACAAAATCCAGGTCCGATTCAGGACAGTACACAAAATCCGTCATCTAATCCCATCTTCTTGGTTCTTTCGGTAAAGTCCCATAGAAGGGAAATAAAAAAAAACAATAAAACAATAAAATTATTACGACCTTTCGATTGCAACACAAGCAATCAGGTATGAAAACCACATCAATAAAATTTTAAAGATGTGGCGTTTTTTTCTTAACGTTAGCACCACGGACAGCAACTAGCAGTTGTTCAGACAGACGAGTCCATCTATGCTCGTGTAATAAACCTTCTCGAGACGGCTTCCGGAATCAGTCCTTTTATTTTCCAACTTCCACAGTTACACACACACACTCCCCGTTGCTGACAGACAACGGAAAGTGGGCAGACTCCCAGCTAAGTCCCCACCGCGCACGTGGCACCCGGAGCCCCATACGCGCTTGACCCCTGCTCTTTTCGTTCCCAGGTCTGCTCCCGACTCCTCTGTCTCTCCTCCTCTTAATCCCTGGGTCACATGGTACCCCTAAGCCAATCCTCCGTAGTCAGCGTTGACCGTTCCAGATGGTTCCCCGTCAATCCCGGGACCACGCCTCTGATCCGGCTTCCCATTAGCTGAGGCCCCGATCGGCCAGGCCAATCACCCCTGCTAACATGCCGTGATCACGCCGAGGCCATGCTCCCTGACTCACCCCTTATAGGCTACAAAGCGGGACCGGCAAGCCAATCCCCACGTGAGCCCTACATGGCTCTTATTACATCACCCCCCCCCCCCGGTGAAAAAAATCAGCTGTCTCGGCTGGGAAAAGGGTGATCAACCAATTCCGTAAAACATCTTATTAGGGCACCAAGGTGCATTTAACAATAAAGGGTGAAACGGCGTCCCCGCGCCGAACAACACTTAAAACAGTCACCCATGAAAAACCCGACATACATTAGGGCGCCCCTGCAGCGCGGTAACGACAGGGAAGGGACAGCTAGACAATCAAACGCTAACGAAACGGGAGAGATTTCGATCGCGTACGCGACGCGGGACCCTCTCCGCTTCCAGCGCTTGGTCACTTTGCCGCCAGATCGATAGGAGGTGGTAGGCTTGAAGAAGAAGGTTGTTGGTTCTCGGTCATGTCCAGGGCAGGCCCCGTCGGAGAGGGGGCAGCGGGGGCTTCCTCAGCCCTCAGAACCTGTTCATCTGTAGGAGGCATAACACAGTCCCCCTTGGGATGAACGGGCGTGGCAATCGGCGTAATCGGCACAGCAGATCCCGGCAGATCAGCTAGTGGGGATGAGGGATCGACACGCGTACTAACATAGGGTTTAAGTCGCGACGAATGAACGTACCACCGACGTTTCCTGTACTGGACGCAGACACTCTGTGAGTTTCGAATGTCCACCAGTGTCACGGGCCCCCGCCACGGCCTGTGCAGTTTAGGGGATGTGCCCACCGGCACCTGAGGGCAGTGGAGCCATGCCAGGTCTCCCACTGACCAGGGCATGTGAGTACGCGATCGACGCGCATACCGTTCGTTGCTTGCCTGCGCACGGGCCGTCGCACACCTGGCAGCCTATCGCGCCTCCGTAACTCGTTCAAGCGAGTCCCGCACGTGATCAGGCAAGGAGCGGGATGGTTGTTTACTCGTCGTACCCAGTTGCACATCAATGGGTGGGACGTTCTCACGGCCATACATAAAAAAAAAACGGTGAGTATCCCGTGGACGCCTGTGGAACCATGCGGTATGCCGCTAAGACGCCCGGTATGTGCAAGTCCCAATCGGTTTGCTTTTCACTCACCGTGTGACAAAGCATAGCCGAGAGGGTACGGTTGAATCGTTCCACTATACCATCCGTTTGCGGATGGTATGGGGAAGTGCGGATCTTCTTCGTGCCCAGCGCTTCGCAAACCTCCTTGAGCAATTTGGAGGAGAAGTTCTGCCCTTGATCTGTGAGCAGCCTCTCAGGTGCCCCCTTATCCATGACATACCCGTTCAAGAAAGCGTCGGTGATGGACGCAGCCGTCTGGTCGGGCAGAGGCCAGGCCATCGGCCATCGAGAAAAATATTCCACCCCGACCAGAAGGTATTTATTGCCCCTAGCCGACGGGGGGAACGGGCCCAGAATGTCCAGAGCAACTAATTCGTTGATACGGGACACCTCAATGGAACGTAACGGCGGTACATACTGGTTCCGAGGCGGTTTCCTCTTCGCACAATCATGGCATGAGCGGACAAAGTCATTGACGGGCCAGAAAAAATATTTTTGCATCGCGGCCAAAGTCTTCTGCACGCCGAGGTGCATCAACTTATCAGCGTGCAGAGCACGAAGCAGGTCGTAGCGAAGGGAAGTAGGCACGACCAAACGTGGTCGGTCAGGCAACCCGTCGGTGCACATTAATAGTCCCGACTTGCCTCGGAACATCCGCCACTTCCATCCCGCCAATTGAGCTTTTTGTTTCCCTATCAATTTCCGCAGCGGAGCCAGCGAGGTATCAGCCTCCTGCTCACGTAACCAGACCGAGTGCGGCAGCCGTAGGGTATCATCGGTGTCCACCGACACCTTCTGGTCGTCCTCGTTTGCTATCGCCCCCATAACTGGGCAGGGCGAGGTGAGCGGCGCCGCGCAGCGGTGCGTGCCCGTCAGGCAAGTGCACGGAGGAACGGGTGGCAGCCTTGAGAGCGCGTCAGCGTTCGCGTGACGGGCCCCCTTACGGTACGTAATATGGAAGGAAAATTCCTGCAACGATTCCAACCACCGAGCCAATTGGCCTGACGGTTGGTCCAACTTCAAGGAGTATTGCAAAGCCGCATGATCAGTGCGAACGAGGAATTTCCTTCCATACAGGTACGGCCGGTACAGTCGAACAAAATGCACAATCGCCAAAAGTTCCCGCCTCGTCACGCAATATCGCGTTTCCGCAGGGGACAGAACCCTGCTGCCGTACGCCACCACTCGCTCAACCCCGTCCTTACGTTGCGACAAAACGGCCCCGATGCCGATATCACTAGCATCTGTGTCAAGGATGAACGGCTGTGAAAAATCCGGGTAATCGAGCGTAGGCGCCGTGGCGAGGTGATCCCGAAGCGATCGAAAATAACTTTCTTCCTCTGGTCCCCATTTAAACCTTTGATTTTTGCCCGTTAGAACATGTAATGGTTTCGCCAACGTCGCAAAGTTCTTAACGAAGCGGCGATAATAGGAAGCGAATCCAATAAACCGCCGAACATCACCCACGGAAGTGGGTGTGGGCCACTCTCGGACACATTTGCTTTTCAGAGGGTCAGTGGACACGCCATCCGAACTGACGATATGACCCAAGTAACGGACGGAGTGTTGCAAAAGGTGACATTTTCTAGGTTTAAACTTCAGGTCTGCCGCCCGCATTCTTTGGAAAACCGTCTCTAGGCGTTGGAGGTGTTCCTTGAACGTGCGGCTAAAAACGATATCGTCCAAATATATGAGGCACGTTTCCCACTGTAATCCAGCCAAAACCAATTCCATGAGCCGTTGAAACGTCGCCGGAGCCGCATTCAAGCCCATAGGCAACCGATTAAATTCAAAGAGACCTTGTGGCGTGCGGAATGCCATCTTGGCTTTTGACTCGTCATTGAGGGGAAGCTGCCAAAAGCCCGAGGACAGATCGAGGGTGGAAAAGAATTTAGCACCCGATAAAGCATCCAATGAGTCATCCATCCTCGGTAAAGGGTACGCGTCCGCCACCAAAATTTTGTTTAACCGGCGGAAATCAACGCAAAATCTTGTCCCACCATCTTTTTTCTTAACCAGAACGACGGGCACGCCCCAAGGGCTGTTGGACGGCGAAATAATATCCGCCGCCAACAATTCGTCTACTGCGCCGCGCACATGTTCTCTTTCCGCTGGGCTCATGCGATGCGGGTGCATACTGATGGGAGGTGTCGCACCGGTGTCAATATGGTGCGACAAAAGTGACGTGCGACCGAGGTCTAAGTCATATTTGCTGAAAACATCAGCGTACCGCAGCAATAATGAATGCAGAGCATTTCTTTGCTCGTTTGACAAGGAAGAATTTTCCCCACACAAATCTGCGATCCAGCGTTCCTGCGAACGATCGCGTGGAGGCCCACCAGTGGGCATCCGGGCGTGCTGCTTTTCCTCAAAAGAGGCAAAATCGGTAGTGGCGTGAGCCAACACCGATCCCTCTGGAACAACAACGCGGTCAGGCCCCCCATTCAACACCTGTATGAAAGGGTGCCTGACCTGGCCGCACGATCGTTTGTGCCGCCGCCAAGGAAAAAGACTTAGCTACCGAATTTGACGGGGATAATAGCACACCCCTCGCACCCTTTTTAACTTGAAGGGGTTTTCGGTAACGCAGCGGAATGAGCATTTGCGCGCCCGACGGGACCTCAACCGTAGCAGCGACCACGGCAGTAACTGCGTTACCTGGAGGCGCACTGGCCAGCAGGGAAGGCAGGAACGACATCCTACGACCCCCCGGCATTTCCAAACAATCCTGGTCGACCCGTATTTTCAGCGGCATCCAGCGCAAGAAATCAGTACCAAGCAAGCATGGGACAGCTAGCGAGCGAGAGATCAACACGGGTCCTGGAGCGGTAATATTCCCGATAGTGATACTCACATCGACCTGACCGCAGATACCCATGCTACCCCCATTTGCGGCTACACACGCATCATTAACCCGGCGTATCTGCGACGTGGGAATGGACAACAGATGAAAGATAACATCCGAAATGATGGTGGCAGATGCGCCAGTGTCCACCAAAATACAAACGTCGACACCCTCGATGGTACCCCGTACCGTCGATGAGCCCGACGCCGCAGCCACAACCCTACAAGCCAATTTCTTCCACTGTGTAGCAGAGCGTGGAAATGATGCAGAAGAAGGAAAATTATCATTAGGAGTGTAAGAATGAGTGTGAGTGGATGAATGATGTGACACGACCTGCCGGGTGTCCGATTTGTGCTGACTCGCCCGAGGTTGTTGCAGCTCCGCGCCAGGTGGAGGAGATGGAGGTCCCCTCGGCGGAAGAGGCGACAGCAGAGGTCGGCAGCGGCAGTTGCGGGCGAAATGGCCTCGTCGGCCGCACTTGAAACACGTGGCCGTTGTCGGCCGGCGGTCGGATGACCCGGCCCTCGCACGTGGACGGCCTGCGTAGTCACCACGCTGGTCGCGCAGCCGCCGTCCCGGAATCCCGTGCGGAACAGCAGCAGCCAGCACGTCGTCGTCGCCGGAGCAGTGGACAACCCGTCGTGGAGACCACCCCAAGGGCGGCCCGTCGATTTCGGGTTTCCCCGTCCACGCCGCCATCTGGTCCCAGCGCTTGATGTTGAACTTAGCGTCCAGGCAGCGCGCCACCCATCGCGATGTAAGCGGTTCGTGGCCGCATACCGGTAGCGAAATGTTGAGCTCCTGAGACAGCTCCAGCATACGGGAAAGGATGAGAGGATCCAAATGATCGGCCGTCGCGTCAGGATAAGCAGCCATGGCCAGCGCCATCAATGCCCCCCGATAAGCCAAAGTCGACTCCTCCGATCCTCGGCGACGCGACATAAATTTTCTCGTGGCTGACGTCGGCGGGTCGTAAAATTCCGCCATCTCTGCGAACGCATCTCGCAGCGTCTTCTTCTTGGACACAGGGATGGAGCGGAAGACCCCCAGAGAAACATCATCAAGCAGTGTAGGTAGCGCTCCCAGCGCCTCCGCCTCCGTCCAATGCACGGATCTAAAGGCCGACTCGAAGCACCACGTAAAAGCACTCCAAATCGCCCCCGGCGATAAATTCTTTAATCTGTGGAAGGCCATGTCCGCGGTGGCAGGCGTGCGCCGTGGGCGTCTCCGACTTCGGATCCCGTGCTCCACCCGTCGCAGGCAAAATGGCGTCCGGCGGCCGCGTGGCGGCAGGGGCGCCCAAAATGGCGCCCAACGGCTCCGGTGCTGCCGCCCCGCCCAAAACGTCGGCCTCTTCCCGCGTGGCAGGAGCAATGGCGGACGCCGATTCGTGTATAGGACCTCTATCCGCGGCGTCAAGCTGATCCGCTATCTGGCGACCCACGGCTGGTGAGGACGCCACCGCGGTCACCAGACTCAGCAGAATGGCGCGTAACGACTCGATCTGCTCCGCCATCAGCCGCCATCCGTTCTTCGTCCCTGAGGTGGTCGTATCTTCTCCCAGTCGACGCTGAGAGGCATCGAGGAGAGCAGTAGCAGCCGGCGGCAGAGGAGCTGTAGCCCCCAACAGATCATCTTCGTCCGTCTCGGCCTCTTCCTCCGATGGAGGCTCGGGCGGGTTCTTCTTTCTGAGGTGCTTGGACATCTTGACGATCGTCCAAATGGTCGCAGAAGAACTTCTGACACCAATGTAATAAACCTTCTCGAGACGGCTTCCGGAATCAGTCCTTTTATTTTCCAACTTCCACAGTTACACACACACACTCCCCGTTGCTGACAGACAACGGAAAGCGGGCAGACTCCCAGCTAAGTCCCCACCGCGCACGTGGCACCCGGAGCCCCATACGCGCTTGACCCCTGCTCTTTTCGTTCCCAGGTCTGCTCCCGACTCCTCTGTCTCTCCTCCTCTTAATCCCTGGGTCACGTGGTACCCCTAAGCCAATCCTCCGTAGTCAGTGTTGACCATTCCAGATGGTTCCCCGTCAATCCCGGGACCACGCCTCTTATCCGGCTTCCCATTAGCTGAGGCCCCGATCGGCCAGGCCAATCACCCCTGCTAACATGCCGTGATCACGCCGAGGCCATGCTCCCTGACTCACCCCTTATTGGCTACAAAGCGGGACCGGCAAGCCAATCCCCACGTGAGCCCTACATGGCTCTTATTACATCACCCCCCCCACCCCCCCCCCCGGTGAAAAAAATCAGCCATCTCGGCTGGGAAAAGGGTGATCAACCAATTCCGTAAAACATCTTATTAGGGCACCAAGGTGCATTTAACAATAAAGGGTGAAATGGCGTCCCTGCGCCGAACAACACTTAAAACAGAGTCACCCATGAAAAACCCGACATACATTAGGGCGCCCCTGCAGCGCGGTAACGACAGGGAAGGGACAGCTAGACAATCAAACGCTAACGAAACGGGAGAGATTTCGATCGCGTACGCGACGCGGGACCCTCTCCGCTTCCAGCGCTTGGTCGCTTTGCCGCCAGATCGATAGGAGGTGGTAGGCTTGAAGAAGAAGGTTGTTGGTTCTCGGTCATGTCCAGGGCAGGCCCCGTCGGAGAGGGGGCAGCGGGGGCTTCCTCAGCCCTCAGAACCTGTTCATCTGTAGGAGGCATAACACAGTCCCCCTTGGGATGAACGGGCGTGGCAATCGGCGTAATCGGCACAGCAGATCCCGGCAGATCAGCTAGTGGGGATGAGGGATCGACACGCGTACTAACATAGGGTTTAAGTCGCGACGAATGAACGTACCACCGACGTTTCCCGTACTGGATGCGGACACTGTGTGAGTTTCGAATGTCCACCAGTGTCACGGGCCCCCGCCACGGCCTGTGCAGTTTAGGGGATGTGCCCACCGGCACCTGAGGGCAGTGGAGCCATGCCAGGTTTCCCACTGACCAGGGCATGTGAGTACGCGATCGACGCGCTTACCGTTCGTTGCTTGCCTGCGCACGGGCCGTCGCACACCTGGCAGCCTCTCGCGCCTCCGTAACTCGTTCAAGCGAGTCCCGCACGTGATCAGGCAAGGAGCGGGACGGTTGTTTACTCGTCGTACCCAGTTGCACATCAATGGGTGGGACGTTCTCACGGCCATACATAAAAAAAACGGCGAGTATCCCGTGGACGCCTGTGGAACCATGCGGTATGCCGCTAAGACGCCCGGTATGTGCAAGTCCCAATCGGTTTGCTTTTCACTCACCGTGTGACAAAGCATAGCCGAGAGGGTACGGTTGAATCGTTCCACCATACCATCCGTTTGCGGATGGTATGGGGAAGTGCGGATCTTCTTCGTGCCCAGCGCTTCGCAAACCTCCTTGAGCAATTTGGAGGAGAAGTTCCGCCCTTGATCTGTGAGCAGCCTCTCAGGTGCCCCCTTATCCATGACATACCCGTTCAAGAAAGCGTCGGTGATGGACGCAGCCGTCTGGTCGGGCAGAGGCCAGGCCATCGGCCATCGAGAAAAATATTCCACCCCGACCAGAAGGTATTTATTGCCCCTAGCCGACGGGGGGAACAGGCCCAGAATGTCCAGAGCAACTAATTCGTTGATGCGGTACACCTCAATGGAACGTAATGGCGGTACATACTGGTTCCGAGGCAGTTTCCTCTTCGCACAATCATGGCATGAGCGGACAAAGTCATTGACGTCTGCCGTCATGCCGGGCCAGAAAAATATTTTTGCATCGCGGCCAAAGTCTTCTGCACGCCGAGGTGCATCAACTTATCAGCGTGCAGAGCGCGAAGCAGGTCGTAGCGAAGGGAAGTAGGCACGACCAAACGTGGTCGGTCAGGCAACCCGTCGGTGCACATTAATAGTCCCGACTTGCCTCGGAACATCCGCCACTTCCATCCCGCCAATTGAGCTTTTTGTTTCCCTATCAATTTCCGCAGCGGAGCCAGCGAGGTATCAGCCTCCTGCTCGCATAACCAGACCGAGTGCGGCAGCCGTAGGGTATCATCGGTGTCCACCGACACCTTCTGGTCGTCCTCCTTTGCTATCGCCCCCATAACTGGGCAGGGCGAGGTGAGCGGCGCCGCGCAGCGGTGCGTGCCCGTCAGGCAAGTGCACGGAGGAACGGGTGGCAGCCTTGAGAGCGCGTCAGCGTTCGCGTGACGGGCCCCCTAACGGTACGTAATATGGAAGGAAAATTCCTGCAACGATTCCAACCACCGAGCCAATTGGCCTGACGGTTGGTCCAACTTCAAGGAGTATTGCAAAGCCGCATGATCAGTGCGAACGAGGAATTTCCTTCCATACAGGTACGGCCGGTACAGTCGAACAAAATGCACAATCGCCAAAAGTTCCCGCCTCGTCACGCAATATCGCGTTTCCGCAGGGGACAGAACCCTGCTGCCGTACGCCACCACTCGCTCAACCCCGTCCTTACGTTGCGACAAAACGGCCCCGATGCCGATATCACTAGCATCTGTGTCAAGGATGAACGGCTGTGAAAAATCCGGGTAATCGAGCGTAGGCGCCGTGGCGAGGTGATCCAGAAGCGATCGAAAATAACTTTCTTCCTCTGGTCCCCATTTAAACCTTTGATTTTTGCCCGTTAGAACATGTAATGGTTTCGCCAACGTCGCAAAGTTCTTAACGAAGCGGCGATAATAGGAAGCGAATCCAATAAACCGCCGAACATCACCCACGGAAGTGGGTGTGGGCCACTCTCGGACACATTTGGTTTTCAGAGGGTCAGTGGACACGCCATCCGAACTGACGATATGACCCAAGTAACGGACGGAGTGTTGCAAAAGGTGACATTTTCTAGGTTTAAACTTAAGGTCTGCCGCCCGCATTCTTTGGAAAACCGTCTCTAGGCGTTGGAGGTGTTCCTCGAATGTGCGGCTAAAAACGATGATATCGTCCAAATATATGAGGCACGTTTCCCACTGTAATCCAGCCAAAACCAATTCCATGAGCCGTTGAAACGTCGCCGGAGCCGCATTCAAGCCCATAGGCAACCGATTAAATTCAAAGAGACCTTGTGGCGTGCGGAATGCCATCTTGGCTTTTGACTCGTCATTGAGGGGAAGCTGCCAAAAGCCCGAGGACAGATCGAGGGTGGAAAAGAATTTAGCACCCGATAAAGCATCCAATGAGTCATCCATCCTCGGTAAAGGGTACGCGTCCGCCACCAAAATTTTGTTTAACCGGCGGAAATCAACGCAAAATCTTGTCCCACCATCTTTTTTCTTAACCAGAACGACGGGCACGCCCCAAGGGCTGTTGGACGGCGAAATAATATCCGCCGCCAACAATTCGTCTACTGCGCCGCGCACATGTTCTCTTTCCGCTGGGCTCATGCGATGCGGGTGCATACAGATGGGAGGTGTCACACCGGTGTCAATATGGTGTGACAAAAGTGACGTGCGACCGAGGTCTAAGTCATTTTTGCTGAAAACATCAGCGTACCGCAGCAATAATGAATGCAGAGCATTTATTTGCTCGTTTGACAAGGAAGAATTTTCCCCACACAAATCTGCGATCCAGCGTTCCTGCGAACGATCGCGTGGAGGCCCACCAGAGGGCATCCGGGCGCGCGGCTTTTCGTCAAAAGAGGCGAAATCGGTAGTGGCGTGAGCCAACACCGATCCCTCTGGAACAACAACGCGGTCAGGCCCCCCATTCAACACCTGTATGAAAGGTGCCTGACCTGGCCGCACGATCGTTTGTGCCGCCGCCAAGGAAAAAGACTTAGCTACCGAATTTGACGGGGATAATAGCACACCCCTCGCACCCTTTTTAACTTGAAGGGGTTTTCGGTAACGCAGCGGAATGAGCATTTGCGCGCCCGACGGGACCTCAACCGTAGCAGCGACCACGGCAGTAACTGCATTACCTGGAGGCGCACTGGCCAGCAGGGAAGGCAGGAACGACATCCTACGACCCCCCGGCATTTCCAAACAATCCTGGTCGACCCGTATTTTCAGCGGCATCCAGCGCAAGAAATCAGTACCAAGCAAGCATGGGACAGCTAGCGAGCGAGAGATCAACACGGGTCCTGCAGCGGTAATATTCCCGATAACGATACTCACATCGACCTGACCGCAGATACCCATGCTACCCCCATTTGCGGCTACACACGTATCATTAACCCGGCGTATCTGCGACGTGGGAATGGACAACAGATGAAAGATAACATCCGAAATGATGGTGGCAGATGCGCCAGTGTCCACCAAAATACGAACGTCGACGCCCTCGATGGTACCCCGTACCGTCGATGAGCCCGACGCCGCAGCCACAACCCTACGAGCCAATTTCTTCCACTGTGTAGCAGAGCGTGGAAATGATGCAGAAGGAAAATTATCATTAGGAGTGTAAGAATGAGTGTGAGTGGATGAATGATGTGACACGACCTGCCGGGTGTCCCATTTGTGCTGACTCGCCCGAGGTTGTTGCAGCTCCGCGCCAGGTGGAGGAGATGGAGGTCCCCTCGGCGGAAGAGGCGACAGCAGAGGTCGGCAGCGGCAGTCGCGGGTGAAATGGCCTCGTCGGCCGCACTTGAAACACGTGGCCGTTGTCGGCCGGCGGTCGGATGACCCGGCCCTCGCACGTGGACGGCGTGCGTAGTCACCACGCTGGTCGCGCAGCCGCCGTCCCGGAATCCTGTGCGGAACAGCAGCAGCCAGCACGTCGTCGTCGCCGGAGTCGTCGGAGCAGTGGACAACCCGTCGTGGAGACCACCCCAAGGGCGGCCCGTCGATTTCGGGTTTCCCCGTCCACGCCGCCATCTGGTCCCAGCGCTTGATGTTGAACTCAGCGTCCAGGCAGCGCGCCACCCATCGCGATGTAAGCGGTTCGTGGCCGCATACCGGTAGCGAAATGTTGAGCTCCTGAGACAGCTCCAGCATACGGGAAAGGATGAGAGGATCCAAATGATCGGCCATCGCGTCGGGATAAGCAGCCATGGCCAGCGCCATCAATGCCCCCCGATAAGCCAAAGGCGACTCCTCCGATCCTCGGCGACGCGACATAAATTTTCTCGTGGCTGACGTCGGCGGGTCGTAAAATTCCGCCATCTCTGCGAACGCATCTCGCAGCGTCTTCTTCTTGGACACAGGGATGGAGCGGAAGACCCCCAGAGAAACATCATCAAGCAGTGTAGGTAGCGCTCCCAGCGCCTCCGCCTCCGTCCAATGCACGGATCTAAAGGCCGACTCGAAGTGCCACGTAAAAGCACTCCAATCGCCCCGGCGATAAATTCTTTAATCTGTGGAAGGCGATGTCCGCGGTGGCAGGCGTGCGCCGCGGGCGTCTCCGACTTCGGATCCCGCGCTCCACCCGTCGCAGGCAAAATGGCGTCCGGCGGCCGCGTGGCGGCAGGCGCGCCCAAAATGGCGCCCAACGGCTCCGGTGCTGCCGCCCCGCCCAAAACGTCGGCCTCTTCCCACGTGGCAGGAGCAATGGCGGACGCCGATTCGTGTATAGGACCTCTATCCGCGGCGTCAAGCTGATCCGCTATCTGGCGACCCATGGTTGGTGAGGACGCCACCGCGGTCACCAGACTCAGCAGAATGGCGCGTAACGACTCGATCTGCTCCGCCATCAGCCGCCATCCGTCCTTCGTCCCTGAGGTGGTCGTATCTTCTCCCAGTCGACGCTGAGAGGCGTCGAGGAGAGCAGTAGCAGCCGGCGGCAGAGGAGCTGTAGCCCCCAACAGATCATCTTCGTCCGTCTCGGCCTCTTCCTCCGATGGAGGCTCGGGCGGGTTCTTCTTTCTGAGGTGCTTGGACATCTTGACGATCGTCCAAATGGTCGCAGAAGAACTTCTGACACCAATGTAATAAACCTTCTCGAGACGGCTTCCGGAATCAGTCCTTTTATTTTCCAACTTCCACAGTTACACACACACACTCCCCGTTGCTGACAGACAACGGAAAGCGGGCAGACTCCCAGCTAAGTCCCCACCGTGCATGTGGCACCCGGAGCCCCGTACGCGCATGACCCCTGTTCTTTTCGTTCCCAGGTCTGCTCCCGACTCCTCTGTCTCTGCTCTTAATTCCTGGGTCACGTGGTACCCCTAAGCCAATCCTCCATAGTCAGCGTTGACCGTTCCAGATGGTTCCCCGTCAATCCCGGGACCACGCCTCTGATCCGGCTTCCCATTAGCTGAGGCCCCGATCGGCCAGGCCAATCACCCCTGCTAACATGCCGTGATCACGCCGAGGCCATGCTCCTTGACTCACCCCTTATTGGCTACAAAGCGGGACCGGCAAGCCAATCCCCACGTGAGCCCTACATGGCTCTTATTACACTCGGAACGGAGGAGGGAGGAGACAAGGAGAATGGAATGCAGCCTGAAAGTCACCGAAAGCGTGAACACAATCAATTAAGACCTGAAATGGTTTATCACATCCTTCCAATGATTGCTAAGCCAGAATCCATCTTCTTGGTTGAAATTGTCGCTGTGTTTGTATATGTGGATAGCCTCATGAACGAATCTCTCATGGTAGCCAGATGGCTTTCAGAGAACCTCTGTCTTGAAAAAGTCAATGTCATGTGAGCCCACTGAATTACAGTGAGGGAAAAAAGTATTTGATCCCCTGCTGATTTTGTACGTTTGCCCACTAATTTTAATGGTAGGTTTATTTGAACAGTGAGAGACAGAATAACAACAACAAAATCCAGAAAAACGCATGCCAAAAATGTTGTAAATTGATTTGCATTTTAATGAGGGAAATAAGTATTTGACCCCCTCTCAATCAGAAATATTTCTGGCTCCCAGGTATCCTTTATACAAGTAACGAGCTGAGATTAGGAGCACACTCTTAAAGGGAGTGCTCCTAATCTCAGCTTGTTACCTCTATAAAAGACACCTGTCCACAGAAGCAATAAATCAATCAGATCCCAAACTCTCCACCATAGCCAAGACCAAAGAGCTCTCCAAGGATGTCAGGGACAAGATTGTAGTCCTACACAAGGCTGGAATGGGCTACAAGACCATCGCCAAGCAGCTTGGTGAGAAGGTGACAACAGTTGGTGCGATTATTCGCAAATGGAAGAAACACAAAAGATCTGTCAATCTCCCTCGGCCTGGGGCTCCATGCAAGATCTCACCTCGTGGAGTTGCAATGATCATGATAACGGTGAGGAATCAGCCCAGAACTACACGGGAGGATCTTGTCAATGATCTCAAGGCAGCTGGGACCATAGTCACCAAGAAACCAGTTGGTAACACACTACGCCGTGAAGGACTGAAATCCTGCAGCGCCCGCAAGGTCCCCCTGCTCAAGAAAGCACATATACATGCCCGTCTGAAGTTTGCCAATGAACATCTGAATGATTCAAAGGACAACTGGGTGAAAGTGTTGTGGTCAGATGAGACCAAAATGGAGCTCTTTGGCATCAACTCAACTCGCCGTGTTTGGAGGAGGAGGAATGCTGCCTATGACCCCTAGAACACCATCCCCACCGTCAAATATGGAGGTGGAAACATGCTTTGGGAGTGTTTTTCTGCTAAGGGGACAGGACAACTTCACCGCATGAAAGGGACGATGGACGGGGCCATGTACCGTTAAATATTGGGTGAGAACCTCCTTCCCTCAGCCAGGGCATTGAAAATGGGTCGTGGATGGGTATTCCAGCATGACAATGACCCAAAACACACGGCCAAGGCAACAAAGGAGTGGCTCAAGAAGAAGCACATTAAGGTCCTGGAGTGGCCTAGCCAGTCTCCAGACCTTAATCCCACAGAAAATTTGTGGAGGGAGCTGAAGGTTAGAGTTGCCAAGCGTCAGCCTCGAAACCTTAATGACTTGGAGAAGATCTGCAAAGAGGAGTGGGACAATATCCCTCCTGAGATGTGTGCAAACCTGGTGGCCAATTACAAGAAACGTCTGACCTCTGTGATTGCCAACAAGGGGTTTGCCACCAAATACTGTCATGTTTTGCAGAGGGGTCAAATACTTATTTCCCTCATTAAAATGCAAATCAATTTATAACATTTTTGACATGCGTTTTTCTGGATTTTGTTGTTGTTATTCTGTCTCTCACTGTTCAAATAAACATACCATTAAAATTATAGACTGATCATTTCTTTGTCAGTGGGCAAACGTACAAAATCAGCAGGGGATCAAATACTTTTTTCCCTCACTGTATAAGTGGTCTGCCACGGCTGAGGTGTTGGTCCTACCGCAATCATTGGAAGGATGTGATGAACCATTTCGGGTCTTAATTGATTGTGTTTATGCTTACGGTGACTTTCAGATCGCATTCCATTCTCCTTCTCTCCCCCCTCCTCCGTTCCCGAGCATAAATGGACTCATCCGTAAAGTCACGTAGAAGGGAAATAATAAAATAATAAAAATAAAACATAATAAAATAATTCTCACGACGTTTCGGCCACAACGCAAGCAGCCGTCCTCAGGTGAAGAACAGGTCTGTCGGGAAGACAGCATCTGAATGAAACACCCCAGGCTTGGAGCGTATATTTAAGCTGGATTGGAGGGAGAAGAGAGCCTTGACAAAAGAATTTGCATATCAAGAGGAATTTAGCATATTTATGGGAAATGCAGATATGTGATTAGTCACTACTTGTGAAATGCGTACGAGGTGGGCGGGGGGTTTCAAAGTCATATTATGCCCGTGCATTATGCAGGATTAGCAGCATCAAAGGGAGGGGATAGGGGTAGCATTAATAAAGGGAAGGAATGTTAATAGTATGTAGCTGCAGTAACTAAACCACCACGTAAAAAAACTATAGTATAAACTACATAGTATCATCAGTATACTAAATATACTCTCCAATAACCTGAGCTACTAACAGTAAGTAATACATTACAATTCTACGTCGTAAATAAATATATATCATATTTCAACCGAGAAGATGGATTCTGGCTCAGCAATCATTGGAAGGATGTAATAAACCATTTCGGATCTTAACTGATCGTGTTCACGTTTACGGTGACTTTCAGACCACAGTCCACTCACTGGCATTGACTATATATCTTGTATTCTCCGCAGGGAATGGATTGTTTGCTCCGCTGCAAGTCTCCTACTACCACTCTCCCATTGACATATTTCGTTGCTTCCTCTTAGTATCTTTCACGCGACAGTCAATGGTATAGTGTATAGCAAATTGTATAATAATAAATAGTATAAAATTGTAATGTTTAATACAATGTATAAGGTAATATATAGTATCGTAATTGTATAGTGAATATACAGCAGTGTAGTATACAGTAGGGTGGGTAGAATAATACATAGTGTAATATTACAATGTATAGTCGAAGGTATAGGGGGGTGTATAGTAATACAGTATATAATTTAATGTTGGGTTTGTCTATGGCAGTATATAGTACGGGGTAGACCCGTGTGATGTAAGAGAAAAAAGTTTAGCTGGAAGCATATTATATATTTTTTTTTTGCGACAGAATTGTAATGTATTAGTTACTGTTAGTAGCTCAGGTTATTGGAGAGTATATTTAGTATACTGATGATACTATGTAGTTTAAACTTTAGTTGTTTACGTGGTGGTTTAGTTACTGCAGCTAAATACTATTAACACTCCTTCCCTTTATTAATGCTACCCCTATCCCCTCCCTTTGATGCTGCTAATCCTGCATAATGCACGGGCATAATGACTTTAAACCCCTCGCCAAACCTCCTACGCATTTCACAAGTAGTACTAATCGCATATCTGCATTTCCCATAAATATGCTAAATTCCTCTTGATGTGCAAATTATTTTGTCAAGGCGCTCTTCGCCCCTCCATCCCAGCTTAAATAGTCGCTCCAAGCCTGGGGCTTGTCATTCAGACTGTCTCCTCGACAGACCTGTTCTCCACCTCAGGACGGGTACTTGCGTTGTGGCCGAAACGTCGTGAGAATTATTTTATTGTTTTATTTTTATTATTTCAATTCTACGTGACTTTACCGAAAGAACCAAGAAGATAGGTTAAATTTAACACGTAGGCTTTCGCGACCAATATCCATAAGAGGTTTTTGGGTTAGATCGCGTGAATATATAAATGTGGCTCTCCAACACACCAGTGTGCTGTACTAGTGACGAATTGGCATGTTCTACTCTGAGTCTTTCAATGAAGTCACGTAGATAGAATAATAAAAAAAATTGCGTTTCGATCGCAACACAAGCGATCGTCTTCAGATGAAAAAATACAGCAGGCGAACTGCTGAGGCAGGATAAATATAGCGAGAGAACTACAGAGCAATCTTATTCTCTCTGTAATCAGGGCGAACAAGATCCGTTTAGCATTAGAAGAAGTGACAGCAGCAGAAGTGAGTGTAAAGGCGATCGCTACTACCTTGGTGTCACGGCAGCTCTTCAGAAAAGTGAGCGACTCGATCAGATGAGCCTTCTTGTCTCGAAGTCTGTTAAAATATCTAATAGTTGTGGAAACCCTCCCCGTAGAGGCAGTTAAATATTGACTTAAAGCTTTCGTGACTGCAGTAATTCATTCTCGTTGGGTCTTTCAGTAAAGTCAGGTATATAGAAAAAAAATCACGTTTCGATCGCAACACAAGCAATCGTCTTCAGGTAAAAAAATACAGCAGGCGAACTGCTGACAACCCTTACTAGTTGGATGTGTCGGGTGGTGGCCGATTTTAACGACACATTTATATATTTACGCGATCTAACCCAAACACCTCTAATATAAATTAGGTTAAAGTTAAAGGTGCAGACCTGCAAGAGCCTGCTCTGCAACTGATAATCAGATGTCTTGAAAGAGGTGGGCATATTCCCGCGTTACCTCACTATTTGCAACCTGCCGATGGGGTATCCATCTGCGCTCCTGTGTAGAAAGTGGCGACAGGGAGATTTGAGTAACTTGTCCCATTTTTTTAAACTGCTGTGGTGGATTGTCGACTCGACCTCTCAATTGGACGTCTGGTGTTTACAATGACACTTCCGTAGCAGCTCCCACTAATTAGCGACTCGGGGACTATATACAGTACTGAAGAAAGTAACGTTTTGTAAAGATTGAAACTCGTGGGCTGGAATGGGAAGTGGAACATTCAGGAATATAACATTACGTAATAGAATAATGTATTTTTTTCATCATCCATTCCACAGCATTTTATTTATTAAATTACACAGTAATAAGGAGATACCACTGTGTTCCCGATTAACTGGATGCACATTGTGTTGGTGAATTAATTGGGGTGGGGGAGCAGATTCCCATCAGGTGGTGACTAATTTAAACGGCCCAGCAAGTTCCTGAGCAGATCCAGGTGTGGCACGTATTGTGTAGAGCAGCATATAAACCGGGCTGTGAACGGAGCAAGCGCGGGAGAAGAAAATAAGTTTAGGAAGGGCATTGCGCCAGCATCGTTCGCCAGCTAATGTAGTATCAAGGAGGCAGCAACGACACCACAACAAGGGTTAGGGTTGCTTTTCTAAAGTAGGACGTGGTGAGGCTTGTTAGGGCGAAGTTATAAGGCCTATAAATTTGTTTTACTAGTGGATGAGGGTGGCAGGCCAAAACTGGAGGAGTGTTGGTGGGAGAGACGGGCCAGGGATCTGAGAAATGAGAAGAGTATGAAATTGGGTGCCTATTCATGGCCCAACCCCATCTCCTTCAAACTGCTAGTGCTGCTGTGTGGTGCACATGTGCTGTTACAGTAGATGAAAGGGGGTCTGCTGCAGTCAATGCCTGGCTGGAGGGTGTTCCTGAGCATGCCACTGTTTTGCACGTGTGACCCTGACCAGAACTTGAAGGACCTAAACCTCTAGGTGCTCGTCTTCCTGTGCCTGGGCATATAGTACAGCAAAAATATTGCCTGCTAGTGGGTGTGCATGATGGGTTTGGATGGGGACTAGGCCTGAGGTGAATCTACCTATCTGCACAAAGCACAAGTGCTTTAACGGGATTTCGCAGGGTTTAGGTAGGTGTGTGTGTGTGTGTAATAGTGTAGGCAAGGCATTGTGCCACCTCTTGGATGTGGCAGTGACCACTTCTACACCACCTCCTTAAACCTGGCTGAATAAAAAAAGTGACCCTTTTTACTGCCTTGCCCTTTGTGTGATTCCCCTTAAAAGGTAAAGTCCGACACCCCATGCTCTGCCTGACACTGAACTTTTTTTTTAGCAACGTCAATTTGGAAAACCCACTGTCACGCACTATCTGCATATATATGCAGTCTGTAATGAAAAATACAGAACAAACTGAAAGTAATTCTAGATTCGAAGCTTTCGTGACTGCAAGGATTCATACTCTTAGTTCTTTTGGTAAAGTCACGTAGGTAAAAAATTAAATTAAAATTAATAAAAATAAAATAATAAAATCACGACGTTTCGGAGGCAACACAAGTCTCCGTCATCAGGTGGGACCGTCGCAGCAAATCTGGCTGTGACGGTCCCACCTGATGACGGAGATTTGTGTTGCCTCCGAAACGTCGTGATTTTATTATTTTATTTTTATTTCATTTTTTACCTACGTGACTTTACCGAAAGAACTAAGAGTATGAAACTGAAAGTACAAAAAATAATGATATCCATGTTTGGAATTACACACATCTGGGAAGTGTAATCTGTAGATTTGAGAAGGCATACAGGTTAATTACATCATCCAAACTATTAAGAGTGGGCTAGGGCCGGACATCTTTACAAGAAGGTATAATGGATGATGGCCAAGAATAACTGAGTGGCATCGACAGAATGAATGCATTTGAAAGGATATCCACCAAGAGATGGAGCGATGAAAGCAGTTTGTGTGCAGGTGCTGGATGAAGTCTTGCATTAAAGGATCATGGGTGGTAAATGGAGACTTGGAAGCATTCATCCACCAGTGAATGAATCATGGCTGATAATTGATGCAATATTGTACAGAGAATATTTGTGTAACATGTTTTTTTGTACCAGGATGCTCAGAACTACCAGCAGAGCATGAACAGAGCGGTACAATTCCTGGCGAGTAAAGTGTCTGGCCTCCAGAGTGTATACACGATGGCCATCGCAGCATATGCTTTGGCTCTGCAAGACCCAGAGTCTGAAGCAGCGCGTAGCAGCTGGAAGAAACTGGAGAGCAGAGTCACTTTTGAGCCAAACGGTGGGTGCTATTATTTGCTATAGTATAAATGTATTTTGCTTGTATAGTTGGTGCGGTGACATAACCCAGGTCTAGTGTGTTTTCCGCTTGTTTTCAAAGGTTTATGGCTTGAATCCAGCAGGCCGCTCTGGTTGTTATTGGGGTTGCATTCACGGAGCAAATACGTGCTGTCTGCCACATAGTGGACGTTACAAATCACTTGATGTCATTCAAAACAAGTGCCATTGTGCCAGCATCAGTGAAAATTCGCAAAATTAAAAAAATTACACGTAGAAAAAAATCACCTCCAAAATGAACTACTGCGAACTGTGATAGCCGTGTATCATCTGCTCCATTCTTACAATACACGTGAAGTGGTGTATTCACACGGACACTTAACTATTCTCCTGTGTCACTTTATTACTTCGCATCCCATATGGATGCTCCGCATACCAACACAACGTACCCTTGCTCCGAACTCCCTCTCTCTATACTCTGCTATCCTGTCACTCTATACCCCGCTAGCCTGTCACTTAATACTCGCTAGCCTGTCACTTAATACTCGCTAGCCTGTTGCTTAATACTCCGCTAGCCTGTCACTCTTCTCTCACACCTCCACCTCGTCCTTGCCCCCAGTGGGGGATCAGCCAGCACCGCTGGGGAGAATGAGGTGTGGAGGATAAGGTGTGGAGGGCGAGGTCCCAGGCTTCTTCTCCCCGACTCTTGTCCTCTTCGTTCCTTCAGCTCCAACAAACTGTTGCGTGTTGCTCCGCACACACCATTATACCCCCCTCCTCATTAAGTGTCCTCAGTTGCACGTGTTCTTTCTCTCTTATCATCTCCATCTCCCACCTCTCCGGCGTCTACCCCGTGTTCCCACGCTGGCACCTGCCTGTCCCCAAATGCACCCAATTAATCATTGCTTCTCCCCCTAATTGCTGGCGCCTTTCTGGCGGCTACTCCATGTCCTGACGCTTGCACCTGCTCGCCCTCAAATGCCCTCGCTGTTTGCAAACCCAGCGCGTTACGCCACTACACATGTATGAGCTAATTATTAAATATGAAATAATGCGTTCGAATTACTAGATTGAATTTTTTACGTCTAAAAACCCATACCTTGATTTATTGCTTTTATTTCCATTTCAAAAATCAGTTGCCGATCTCTGCAACACACCATAACAGTGACGAGGCACTTATTTGTGGATATATCTGTACCCCATGTTTCAGGCCAACGTTATTGGAAGGCAGATGGAGCAAGTCGCGGACTAAAGAAATCTGCTATCTCGGTGGAGGCCACTGCGTATGGGCTACTGACGTATCTGCGCAAGAAGGACTATGAGAGCGCTCGACGAGTTGTTGACTGGCTCGTCGAGCAGCGAAACTACGGAGGTGGCTTCCATTCCACACAGGTGTGCGATTCATAATAAATAAACTGGTACTTCCAGCGACAGACTTATCCATTTTACAGAAACTCGCCACATTTGTCACGAACGCTGCATTATACAATAAACATACATAGAGTAATACCCAGATTTATGCCCTCCTACTTTATTTATGTCATTTCGATAAAATGTAATCAACTGATTGATACCCAATCCCATTTCATGTACTGTGTATCTTTCCATAACTAACGTACTCGAGATTTACAAACTAAACCATTAATCTCTAATCAGTTGGCATTTTGGGTATTGGTACACAGCAGGGATATTTTCCGACGTACAATTAATAATTTATGGGTTAGACAACCGTATGATCTGGCCAAATTTATGTTGTAAGACTCTCCACCAACTGACATAGCCCACCATTGAAATGATCCACGTACAAACGTGTAACGTGTCAATTAGTATGGCTTCGCGAGCACCTGAAGATCCTTGACTTCGCACATCCAATTGCTACATACATTTGACTTTGAAAATTGCTTTTCAACAATTTACATGATAATTGGTGCATTAACCGCTTAAATTGTTTGGTCGTTGTTGGCTGGTGAAGGGTCTTCAAATACAAACCTGACCACATCATTACCTGGCCTAACCTAAGTCTAATTATTTTGTTGAAGATGTGAATGTTGCTGATGTTGGAGCTGATGATTGCAAATGTAATGTCCCACAAGTTCTCACTCTAATGATGAAATCATGATGAGAATGCTCCTGAGGGGAATGATGATTGTTACTCTAACCACGATTGTCGGCATTAGTTACTGCAAACAGCGCACATCAATATCGTCATCAGTAAGAGCAGCTGCTACCAGCTTTGAACCCTCAATTACAGATGTAGGGAACTACACAGGGCACCTTGAGACATTAGTGGAAGGCACCTTACAAATACATTTGAATGATTATTTATTGATAAAATACAACACGTTGTAAACACAGGTGGCCGGATGTCTAACATCCGGAGAGGAAGGCACTGTAGCAATAGACGGACAGGTGGTAGCTAATTAAGGGTGGGGAGAGAGATAAAAAATGAACTAATCAATGACCAGAGGTGGATGACATCTGGGCCGACTGTTCGAGATCAGCTAAGTGGAAACCATCAGGGCTATATGTTCGACTATCAACTTGGTAAAAACCTTCGGCTGAAAATAGCCGTAGTAATCACGAGTGGCGGTTGTTACACTCGGAACTTTAAACACGTTCAGTTAGAAATAAAGCTCTAATTCTGCAAAAGTTGATGTCTCCAAGGAGCTTGTTTACACATGCTGTGTTCGCATACAGTAACAGTGGTGGTAGTCCCCAACACTTATGTTTTGTATAATGCCACGCATATAAGGGTTAAAAGACTATGTTAGCAGAGATGCGCAAGCACAATAAAATAACGAATTTGTCATTTACGTTTTCTCAACATACTTGTCTGAAGTGCTGACGTATTATCTATTTTGATTCACAGTTGCTTTTTGGGCTAGGCTGCAGAATCAGCTGGCAAAATGTGCCGTTGAAACCCACCACCTGGTACATACAGTAAAAATGCGAGAATTTTTCACCTTACTGGTGAGCTGAAACAATAATTAGGCAGTTAAATGCTTGAAAACCACCTGACCTCTAATTTGATTGGCTATATCAGATAGTGGAGGATCATAACATACATTTGGGCCAGATAATTGCGGCCTCTGCAAAAAATGTATATGAACAATATCGGTCATAGTACTGAATTGAGCTACATTATCTTTTTTTTTATTAAAGGCAGTGATTTTATAATGAATAATTCTACATTATGTACTCGAAGTATTTATCTAACTGGCTTAGGGATTTTGCACAACTGTTAATTATTGGGGCGGTGACATGGCCTAGTGGTAGCGTGTTCACCGTTTGTGGCAGAGGTATGTGTGTGGTTGATTCCGGCAAGCAACCCTTAGTCATTAACCATTATAACGTGACGTCTGCTTTACAGTGGACATTAACATTCCCCCCCCTCCTCCAACATTAATTGAAATACGAGCCAATTTTAGTCCGGCTTTAGGATCCAATTGGGCAGTTGCTCAATTATATTACACTTAGCGACATTGCTCCCGACTGGAAGACTAATGCTCAATTGCAGGCCAGATGCTGGGTTACCTGTGCCACACAGGGGCAGCTGCCAATGGGGGTGACAAATCAAATATTTAGGAATGTGATACAAGTCTCTTATTGTGTGGCAAGCACTGAGATGCCTGGGCATAAAGGAGTGGGCTCTATCAAAAACAAATCATAGTCATTAATCTACCTGTTAATGACATCGTACTTTTGCACACAACTTAATTACTAAGTCATGTGCTGTGTCCTGTAGGACACCATTTTGGCCCTCCAAGCAATGGCTCAATACAAGATGGATTCTTCCAGTCAAGAACTGATTGATGTGCAACTGGAAATAACATCCCCAAAAAACAATTTTGAGAAGAAAATGAAAATTAGTGACGACACTCGGTTTGTGCAACAACCTCACAAGGTAGGTGCAAAAGTGCAGCATTTTCTTCTTTGAAAATTTGGAAGTAGGATAGTGCAGTGGTATCAATTCCTGCCACAGCAAGAAGTGCCTGGATTATATTCCGACTTGAGTGCCTGGAATGTGCAGGTTGTATGTTCTCCCCCTGTTCTGTATTGGTTCTTCCAGTTTCTCCGATTTCCTCCCACAGCTAAAACGAAGCACAAAACCTTACAATGTTCCAGGTATTGGCCAAACATCTCATTACTGAAAAATTACCTGAAAATGACTCAACTGGGATTACACACAGAAACATCACCTCTACTGTGAAACTACTGCAAAATGTGACACAATCATTGTGATATCTTTGCACTATAAGAATGGCGCTTACAACAAATGCAATTTAAATCTATTATATTCATAAAAATTGGCCAATTATTTTAAATTAGCCTTCCTGCACCCTTTACACACAAGAGGGGCTGATGACTATGATTGAATAACCTAGATATTCAACCGTTTGTGTACAGATTCCGCCTGGAGGAAACATAACTGTAAAGGCTTTGGGGAGAGGCACGTTTACCCTTTCGGTAAGACTTGCTCATAACTGCTAACCAATTTCCACTCATGTTATATTTGTCTTCGCATGCATGTACAATTTGACTGACTGCAGCAAGTCTGTGATAATTTAACATGTAAGCTATCGTGACCAATATGATTCATAATTGACCTTTGGGTTAGATCGCGGAAGTTAATGTTTTCCGTAAACCCTCCAAAGCCAATTAATAAAATGTCACTTAAACAAATAGGAAAGAAAGTGCACACTGATACCTATCTCAATGCACACACCCACAAAAAATAAATCTTCTCCTAAAAATCCTCATTCATCGGCTAAAAATTGTGTGAGATGCTGAAAGGTCTGAGGAGGGAGATTAAACATGTCAAAAACTGCTACAATTGAATGGATACAATACCTTGCTGATTACGGGTTTTTCCATTGCAAATTGTTGTCAAATATATTGAGTAGTTACCCCATTTAGGCCCCTGCGGCTCGATCATTTGCAGTTTTGGTCGTGATATTACTATATAGTATGCAAAAAAAAGTACTTTGCACAATAATGCTGCTGCGGAAGAATAAATGTAAAGTATTTTTTTACTGCATATTTACTGTACATATTTATGCACCAGTATTCAATGCGTTTAAGCCTCATCATAAAGTTAATAAAAGCAAACAGATGCACTTTAGCATGTGGATTTTCACAGCAAATATTAAGATTCATATTGGATTTTTGGGTGAGGAAGTTGGAATGTATTTTATTTTAACTTCCTGGATCTTGTGCCAAATATGACGTAATGTAATGTCAAGGAAGTGTGTAATTGCAAATTTGCTTTTGAGAATAGTTCAACTTACTGGTCTAAAACAATAATTGGGGCCTTAAGCGCTTGCACATTTGACAAATTAGTTCCTTGGCGATGCCGGGTAGTGGAGGGTTTCATAACAAATTTGGCGAGATCATTGCGTGGCCGAATAAAAAAATCTTGCATAATTATCATCAGCACAGGCTGGTCATCACTAACTGGAAAAACACACAAGCCGAATGTCCGGCATGAGAACTCTTCCGGAGCGGTGGACTCGCTCTCCCTGGAGGTTCCAGTGGGAATATGCAAATGTCCCGTCGACCCCGGCTACTCACGAAAAGCAGTAGGCCGGGTCGACGGGTTTTCCTCTCCTGAATGCAGTGGAGATGGCCCTGGCGGCTGCGCTGGGGATGTCAGGTGCGCGGCACCTGAGGACGGGATCACACAACTCCGCTGAGGGCCAACCTCAGCGGGCACAGACCCCGGCTCGCCAGACACATCTAACATTCGGCACCTGTGTGGAAATGGAACGAACTTGCACGAGGGATGTACAAACCAACTCCGCTGCCTTAAGCGGATCTGGACATACTGTGGTCAAACGACCCGACTCACATAAACCGGCCCTCTCCAAGGTTTGAAAAATTTGGGCGACGTACCCACCGGTACCTGTGGACAGTGCAACCAGGCTCTGTCCCCAGGCGCCCAATCATATGCAGAAACACGGGAACCCCTCAACCGCTCATTGGCCAATTGGTGCAAATTGTAATTTACCCTGGAAGCTTCCCACGCTTTGGAAAGCTTTTGAAGGGTGAAGCGCACGGAGTCAGAAATTTTAGATTTAGCCCTGTTGGGCACGGCTTGTAACTGAACATCAATTGGGGGGTTGTGTTCGCTTCCACACATTAAAAATAAAACGGTGAGTAGTCGGTGGATGTGTGAGGGGCCATCCAATCTGCAGATAGGACTCCGGGAATATGTAAATCCTAGTCGAGTCAAAAAAGCAAACAAAAAGAAGCAACTCTGATAATGATAATAATATGCACTGTCCTTGAGTGTGGACCAATCAACTTCAAGGACAGTGCATATTATTATCATTATCAGAGTTGCTTCTTTTTGTTTGCTTTTTTGACTACTTGTGTTGTGGTTATTGCAAACATGATGCCTTGAATAAAGGTGTCAGTTTTGTACCAGTTTAAAAGGGTAAAAACCTACTACTATATTTTGCCACTGGTAAAAGAGATCTCATAGTGTAAATGCTTACCCCGAGCTCTCAATACTCTGATATTGCACTGTGTTTGAGTTGTACGCCTTCTGGTGTCATCTGGTCCAACACCAATGGGGACTAGGCTCTAAAGAAAGCCGTCTCGGGTGTGGACCAATCAACTTCAAGGACAGTGCATATTATTATCATTATCAGAGTTGCTTCTTTTCGTTTGCTTTTTTGACTACTTGTGTTGTGGTTATTGCAAAAATGATGCCTTAATTTTTATTGTCGCAAACCTATACCCATAAAACAAGTATTCCATTAAATATCATGATACACGTGCAAATAATTAACAGACCCCCCCCCCAAATTGGTTTCTTCTATAAACACAATACGGCCACAAAAATGTCACCCCTACAACACTGGCACCAGTCGTCTATTCCAACCCATCTCAGCTCTGGGCCACTACCGCCATTGTGCACTGCAATGTGCTCTCACAGCACTATATTTTACTTTTTTTTTATCTGGTTGGGGGCCCTAATCTAGCCTAAGACCTGAATGTAAAAATCCTGGATAAGACAGCTAAGGTTTCAGATCTCTATCTTCAAAACTGTGTGACTGCATCCAAGCAAGCAAATATATAGACAGGAAGTACCCGGCTTTGCCCGGGGGAAAAATATATTTCCAAACGTATCTTCTCTTAAAAAAACATAAAATACATACACAAATACTAAGCTATTATGAAAGCCAGCGTTCCATTTGTCCATTTGTCCATCAACAATATTATAAGAACCTTTTAGAAGTCCTGAATCAAAAGTTATAGAAAGTGGGGAGTAAATAGTTGATGTAAAAGGATTCAAAAAGTTGTCGACCCTCCTCCCTCGAAAAATATTTTGACCCCCCGCAGCCAATTTTTTTGTAGGTATATATACCTACACACCCTACATACAATAGTCAGTAGTATCTAGTGACTCTACAGTAGTATCTAGTGACTATACAGTGAGGGAAAAAAAGTATTTGATCCCCTGCTGATTTTGTACGTTTGCCCACTGACAATGAAATGATCAGTCTATAATTTTAATGGTAGGTTTATTTTAAGTGAGAGACAGAATAACAACAAAAAAATCCAGAAAAACGCATGTCAAAAATATTATAAATTGATTAGCATTTTAATTAGGGAAATAAGTATTTGACCCCTCTGCAAAACATGACTTAGTACTTGGTGGCAAAACCCTTGTTGGCAATCACAGAGGTCAGACGTTTCTTGTAGTTGGCCACCAGGTTTGCACACATCTCAGGAGGGATTTTGTCCCACTCCTCTTTGCAGATCTTCTCCAAGTCATTCAGGTTTCGAGGCTGACGTTTGGCAACTCGAACCTTCAGCTCCCTCCAAAGATTTTCTATGGGATTAAGGTCTGGAGACTGGCTAGGCCACTCCAGGACCTTAATGTGCTTCTTCTTGAGCCACTCCTTTGTAGCCTTGGCCGTGTGTTTTGGGTCATTGTCATGCTGGAATACCCATCCACGATCCATTTTCAATGCCCTGGCTGAGGGAAGGAGGTTCTCATCCAAGATTTGACGGTACATGGCCCCGTCCATCGTCCCTTTGATGCAGTGAAGTTGTCCTGTCCCCTTAACAGAAAAACACCCCCAAAGCATGTTTCCACCTCCATGTTTGACGGTGGGGATGGTGTTCTTGGGGTCATAGGCAGCATTCCTCCTCCAAACACGGCGAGTTGAGTTGATGCCAAAGAGCTCTATTTTGGTCTCATCTGACCACAACACTTTCACCCAGTTGTCCTCTGAATCATTCAGATGTTCATTGGCAAACTTCAGACGGGCATGTATATGTGCTTTCTTGAGCAGGGGGACCTTGCGGGCGCTGCAGGATTTCAGTCCTTCACGGCGTAGTGTGTTACCAACTGGTTTCTTGGTGACTATGGTTCCAGCTGCCTTGAGATCATTGACAATATCCTCCCGTGTAGTTCTGGGCTGATTCCTCACCGTTATCATGATCATTGCAACTCCACGAGGTGAGATCTTGCATGGAGCCCCAGGCCGAGGGAGATTGACAGTTCTTTTGTGTTTCTTCCATTTGCGAATAATCGCACCAACTGTTGTCACCTTCTCACCAAGCTGCTTGGCGATGGTCTTGTAGCCCATTCCAGCCTTGTGTAGGTCTAAAATATTGTCCCTGACATCCTTGGAGAGCTCTTTGGTCTTGGCCATGGTGGAGAGTTTGGAATCTGATTGATTTCTTCTGTGAACAGGTGTCTTTTATACAGGTAACGAGCTGAGATTAGGAGCACACTCTTAAAGGGAGTGCTTCTAATCTCAGCTCGTTACCTGTATAAAAGACACCTGGGAGCCAGAAATCTTTCTGATTGAGAGGGGGTCAAATACTTATTTCCCTCATTAAAATGAAAATCAATTTATAACATTTTTGACGTGTATTTATGGATTTTGTTGTTGTTATTCTGTCTCTCACTGTTCAAATAAACCTACCATTAAAATTATAGACTGATCATTTTTTGTCAGTGGGCAAATGTACAAAATCAGCAGGGGATCAAATACTTTTTTCCCTCACTGTAGTGGTATCTACTTATTCTATAGTGTATGGCTCTACAGTGGTATCTACGGACTCTATAATAGTATCCACTCACTATAGTATTTACTGGCTGTAATAGTAATTACTGGCTATAGTAGTATCTGCTTACTCTGTAGTTGTATCTACTGACTTTACAGTAATATCTACTGACTATAGCATCTACTGACTATAGTAGTATCTACTGACTGTATAGTAGTATTCACTGACTATAGTAACTACTTACTCTAATAGTATCTGACTGTAGTAGTATGTACTGACTATAGTAGTAACTACTATTGTAGTATGTTCTGACTATAGTAGTAACTACTATTGTAGTATCTACTGACTGCAGTGGTAGCTCCTGACTCTGCAGTAGTATCTACCAACTCTACAGTAGTAGTATCTTTCGACTCTACGGTAGTATCTACCAACTCTACTGTATTATCTACCGACTCTATAGTAATATTTACTGACTCTATAGTAATATTTACTGACTCTATAGTAACATCTACCGACTCTACGGTAGAATCTACCAACTCTACTGTAGTATCTACCGACTCTATAGTAATATTTACTGACTCTATAGTAACATCTACCGACTCTACGGTAGAATCTACCAACTGACTATAGTAGTATTTCCCGACTGACTCTATAGTATATACCGACTGACTCTATAGTAGTATCACTGACTATATAGTAGTAACTGCACACATTGGGGTGGAGGGGGGAGAAGAGGACATCACACTGTTCAGGATTTACCTCGGGGTGTGGTGCAGCAGTAGCTATGCTTTTTTTTTCTTTTTGGACTTTTTTACGCGAATGAGAACCTCCCTCCCGTCGCCGTTCAGCAAGCTCATCACGCATGCGCAGATGCGTGCTTTGGCGCAACGATCAGCGTACATTGTTACGTGTGATTTAATTAGTTTACAATTGACATAGGAGAAAAACAAATAGCTCGTTTTCGTCCAAGAGCTTAGTGTGTTGTATCTGTGTACTTTGTCGAAACGTAAACCCCACAGTTTGTCAGTTAAAAGTGTTACAAAGATAGGTGTGGACAGATAGAGAGACAGACAAAAAATGACGTTTAAAGGCAAGATATATAGATTTAACCCCCCCTGGGTCCTTACTTGTAGGTGCAGAGTGATGGCATCACCTTCCCCTATTTAAGACTGAAAATAGGAATAAAGAGTCACTTATATAGTCATCACCTGATTATGTTGGTTGTAATCACCAGTGAAACCAGTGAAACATACTTAATTACATATGTTACTAGCGGGAAGTACCCGGCGTTGCTCTGGCAAAAAAATATATTTCAAAACTTCTCTTAAAAGTCTCACATATACATACACAGATACTAAGGTATTGTGAAAGCCTGGTGGGCCGTTTGTCCATTTCTCCACCAACAAAATTATAAGAGGATTGCACAAGTCCACGAAGATAAATAAAGTGGGCGGTAAATAGTTGATCGAAAAGGTTTCCGAAAATTGTCGACCCCACCCCTCCTCCAAAAATATCTTTACCCACACGTAGGTATATATACCTACACACCCTACAAACAACAGAGTAAGTAGTATCTATTGACTCTGTAGTTGTATATACTGACTGTACAGTAGTACCTACTGAGCCAGTAGTAGCTACTGACTGTTCAGTAGTATTTACTGACTGTAGCAGTAACGACTGACCGTAGTAGTATTTACTGGCCCTACAGTAGTATCTAACGACTCTATAGTAGTAACGACTAACAGTATAGTAGTATCTGCTGACTCTATAGTAGTATCCACTGACTATAGTAGTAACTACTAACTATATAGCAGAATCTACTCACTCTATACTAGTATCTACTGACTCTAGTAGCTACTGACCGTAGTAGTATCTACTGACTGTATAGTATCTACCAACTCGATAGCAGTATCTACTATCACTACAGCAGTGCATACCGTTTGTGGTGGTCCCTGCTATCACTACAGCAGTGCATACCGACTCTGGTGATACCTGCTTTAACTACAGCAGTGCATACCGACTTTGCTGGTACCTGCTTTCACTGCAGCAGTGCATACCGACTGTGGTGGCTACTGCTTTCACTACAGCATTGCATACTGTGGTGGTAACTGCTTTCACTACAGCAGTGCATACTGACTGTGGTGGTATCCTGCTATCACTACAGCAGCGCATACTGACTTTGGTTGAACCTGCTTTCACTACAGCAGTGCATACTGACTGGGGTGTGACCTGCCATCACTACGGCAGCGCATACCGACTGTGGTGGTACCTGCTATCACCATAGCAGTGCATACCGACTGTGGTGGTACCTGCAATCACTACAGCAGTGCATACCGACTGTGGTGGTATCTGCTATCACCACAGCATTGCATACTGACTGTGGTGGTACCTGCTTTCACTACAGCAGTGCATACCGAACCGACTGTGGTGGTACCTGCTTTCACCACAGCATTGCATCCCGACTGTGGTGGTACCTGCTATCACTACAGCAGTGCATACCGACTGTGGTGGCTACTGCTTTCACTACATCAGTGCATACCGACTGTGGTGGTACCTGCTATCACTACAGCAGTGCATACCGACTGTGGTGGCTACTGCTTTCACCACAGCATTGCATCCCGACTGTGGTGGTACCTGCTATCACTACAGCAGTGCATACCGACTGTGGTGGCTACTGCTTTCACTACAGCAATGCATAACGACTTTGTGGCATCTGTTTGCATTACAGCAGTGCATACTGTGGTGGTACCTGCTATGATTACAGCAGTGCATTCTGAGTGTGGTTGGACCTGATATGATTACAGCAGTGCATAGTGTGTTGGAACCTGGTTTCATTACAGCAGGGCATACCGACTGTGGTGGTACCTGTATGATTACAGCAGTACATACTGACTGTGGTGGTACCTGCTAACTACATTAGTACATGCTGACTCTATAGCAGTATATATCGACTCTATAGCACAAAGTGCTGACCTGACAGAGTGCTGTGGTGATGCCTAGTCCCGTGTAGAGTCCCTAGCCTCGCCTAGATTGCCCAGCCAGCCGAGGCTGGGGGCTGGTCTGCTACCCCCGCCCCCCACCATCCCCCCGCCCACACTAAAATAATAATATCTAAGCGCTATACTATTAGTATCTACCAACCCTATAGTAGTAAGTGCACACATTGGGGTGGGTGGGGGAAAGAAGAGGACGTGACACTTTAATGAATTTACCTCAGCGTTGCGTGTATTTTTTTGCATTTTGAACGCGAAGGAGAAATCCCCCCCCACCCTCCACCGACGATGCGCATGCGTTGCCAGGGGCAACTCCCGTGCAGCTTAAGCGGCGCTGGGAAATATTTAAAGAATACAAAATATCACTAAATTGTTAATTTAACTACTTTAAAATTGACGGATGGGAAAACGGAATAGCCTATTTCAAGCACGGGGCTTACGGCGTTGTACCTGGCCAATTTTTTTTTACATAAACCCCACGGTCCGCGAGCCAAATCCTTCACAATTTGCGTCCACACAGAGACAGACAGATGGAGGGACAGATACACAGACGAAAAATTACGTTTATAGGTAAGACTAGTGGTAAGTACCCGGCGTTGCCCGGGCGAAAAAGGCACACACACACACACATCGACTGAGACACAGACATCGACCCACACACACAAACACATCGACTTGACCGAGTGTCTAAAGGAGGTGGAATTTCCATATATGTTCGTAGTACTATTGCATGTTCACTAGCTCATTCCTTGTTGAAAAAATATATTGTTTTGAAGGTCTGGCTCTCAGAATCACTTTCCCTAAAAATCGACAGATATTGGTAGTGTGCTGCTATAGACCACCTAGTGGTAAGGATGTTGAAGCTGGTAACGCTGAGGGAGCTTCTTGGGGGCCTCCCTAAAGGTGAAATAATGTTAATGGGTGATCTGAATTGGAATTGGTTAAACTCGCCGGCCGTGGCCACAAATTTTGCAGATGAATGTAACCTGTTTCAATTAATACATGTCCCCACAAGAACCAACCTAAAAAACCCGGGACAGTCATCTCTGCTTGATGTCCTATTGACTAATGCCCCTCACAATTTCCCACTTACTGGTGTTCTGGGTAATAACCTTAGTGATCACTCCTTCATATTTGGGGTGAGATCGTCAGCAGATCCAAAGCCCCCCCTAAATTGGTTGATAAGCAGTCCATGAGACACTTCAGCATACAGGCATTTACTAATGATGTGCTTCACTCGGATATTGAGAAGGTCTGTGATATCCCCAACCTGACTACTGCTTGGGAGACCTTCAGGTATACGTTTCTCCAAATTCTTAACAAACATGCTCCGTTGGTTAGATTTAAAATGAAAGGCAACCGCCCACCATGGTTTGATCCTTTGATTACTAAGCCCATGAAAACTAGGGACAAGGCTTGGGCATGTGCTCAGAAAAGTAATTTGGTCAAAGACTGGCTAGAATACAGGACTTTAAGGAATAGATGTGTTCAAAAAATATGGCATGCAAAAAATGCTTACTTTTCCTCCACTCTCCTGGAATCACATGGCAACGCCAGGATCTTCTGGAAAACAGTCAAATGTATCGAAAGGGAATCTAACACAGATAATCTTCCTGTTGCGCTTAACCGAAATGGGGACTATTTTTCAGAGCCCCAAAAAGTAGTCGACAATTTTAACCTTCATTTTTCTGAAGCTGGTGACCTTTTTAATAATATATTGGGAGTCACCCCTGCTCATGCAATTTCCTACACGCCTGTCCAAACATTAAACGAATTTAGTTTCCAGCCTATCCATGAAAGTAATGTTCTGAAATAACGTTCGTACCTCAAAGGGTCCTCCTCTACCGGAGCGGATAGCATTCCCGTCTTTGCTCTGCTAACTGTTGGTCACCTAATTTACAAACCTATAGCCCATATTTTCAACCTGTCCATCAAAGAAGCATCAGTACCTCTAGAATGGGAACATTCCTATGTTCGTCCACTTCACAAAGGGGGCCCTAAAGATTATCCAAAAAACTACCGACCTATCTCAATTTTGTCCCCTTTAATGAAAATTTTAGAAAAATTATTGAACTACCAAATTCCCAGTTTCCTGTCCGACAACAATCTCTTACATCGAAACCAATCTGGGTTCCGAAAAAAATACAGCACCGCATCTGCTGCATTAGACTCTCTGAATCACATTTACAGTAGCCTTGATAATAAGCAGTACTGCGCCAGTCTTTTTCTTGACATGTCCAAAGCCTTTGATACAGTCGACCACAACACCCTGCTTAGTAAACTAAGTTGCCTCCGCTTCTCCAAACATGCTTTGGGATGGTTAAAAAATTACCTCTCTTCTCGCACCCAAACTGTATTCATAGATGGCTGGAGGTCAAACAGTGTTAAGATAACAAAAGGGGTTCCACAGGGTTCCATCCTCGGTCCCCTCTTGTTCTCTCTTCATGTCAATGACTTGGGCACTGACTTGGATCATTCCAGGGTAAATCTTTTTGCAGATGACACGATACTGATTACTGCTGGCTGCTCTCCGGATGACGTGATTGCTAAGCTCCAGGGTGATTTCAAGAAACTACAACATCAGCTAGTTGCTCTTAAACTAGTCCTGAATACCTCCAAAACCACGGTGCTATGCTTCTCCCCAGGACTAAAACAGGAAGTTATTTTTCCCCAATTACATTCCTTAAATAATGATCAAATAGAGCAAGTCAAGATCTATAAATATCTTGGGGTCATCCTTGATTAAAAAATGAATTTTCAAGATCACATTGATTATATTGGTAAAAAGACAAAAATAAAAATAGGTTTTCTGTATCGACACAAGCACTGCTTCTCCCCTATGTTCCGTTTAGAATTGATAAAAGCTACCATACTGCCTCTACTTGATTACTGTGGCATCGTATATAAATCAGCCCCCAGTATTGTACTGAAGAAGCTTGACTCAATTTATCACTCGGCCTTAAGATTAGCATTGAACTGCCCATATAGGACCCACCACTGTGATCTCTACATTGGGTCAATCTTAACATCTCTTAATGATCGACGGCTTGTGCATCAGATCTTATTTATTCACGATGTACTTATTTATTCACGATGTAAAAATCAGCAGACTACCTGCTGGATCTCCTCACTGTTTCGAAGAACAAATTTGACCTAAGGTCCTCGCTCATTTACCAGCTTCACATTCCTTATTGCCGTACAAATACTGGAGGAAGGGCCTTTGCTATTGATGCCCCCAGGGTCTGGAATGCTATCGCCAATAAACTACAACTTGGATCACTACCTGCGAGATCTTTACTCAAAACTGCTCTAGACGAGTGGTACACCCCTAGCTGCCACTGTTATTCAGTGGCCTGAAATCAAATGTATCGCTCCGGATGACCACTGCAAAGTATGATCTTGAGTTTTGATTATAGTGTGCTGATGTTTAAAGGTGCATTGACATTTTTTGATACTCCTACTGAGACTCCTGCTGTTATGGAGTGATTCATGCTGCCAGCTATGGCTGCAAAGTTTCGTTGTACATGTTATTATATCGTTTGTTAAATTTGAATCACAGCTCCTATGATCACTGTTACATTGTTTGTATAGCTCTATTTTGGTGATTTTGATTTGCCATATTTGTTTATTGTAGTACAGAGTTAGCCTGATAACTTTAATCTAAATTGTCTTATGGTTCTTATTGTTTGACTTGCATCCCACTGGGATTTTTGCACACAGCATTGATATACAGTGCTTTTTCTGGAATACTTTGCTGTTTTTTCCTGGATTTCTCTGTTGTGTGTAGTCACTTTAAGATGTTTCTTGTTCATGTTTTTGTTTGTTACGGTTGCACCCGATTCCAGAGTCGAATGGCTCACAGGGCTATACCAAGTAAATGAAACTGAAAAACAGAAGCTGCTTGGGCATGCAGTGGCTGGGCATGCGAGCTACATGACCCAGCCAATGCATCCTTGTCTGCCGGAGAAGCTCTCCAATGGGAATGTGTCCAGATCTTTCAAAGATTTGTGAGCTCCTCACACAATCCAGCCTGGTGAAACCTAGGATGGATCGTAGGCATGCCATCCTAAATGGTTTGAATCGGCACAGATGTTTATTTAGACAGGTCCAAGTTTCACAAGCATAGAGAAGGGAGGGCATAACTATGGCTGAGAAGACCCGAAGCTTCGAGCGGAGTGACAGACCAGGTAGCTTCCACACAGCATTGCGCAGCTGATGAAAAGATAATGCCACACGGTTGATTCGGAGTGAGACCTCTGCTGTGAAACGGGAGCTGGTCATAAGCACACTGCCCAGGTATGGGAAACTCCACTCTCTCCACAACCACTTCATAATATCGACACACCTGTACACACAGAGCCCACATGGCTATACCTAATACATTAACTGAACTGACTTACACACACACACATGGACCCACGCACACACATCGACTTACACACACACATATGGACTTACACAAACACACACATGGACTCACACACACCCATACAGCGACTCACACACACATATGTAGACTCTCACACACACATCGACCTAAGCACACATATGTACTTAGACACACAAATCGACTAAGAGACACACATATGGACTTACACACACACATGGACCCACGCACACACATCGACTTACACACACACACATGGACTTACACAAACACACAAATGGACTCACATACACCCATACATAGACTCACACACACATTGGCCTACACACACATACACATATGGACTCACACACACATACATGGACTTTAGATACACACAAAAATTGACTCACACACACATATTGACTTAAACACACATCGACTGACACATACACATATGGACTCACACACACATACACATCGATGTACACACACATCGACTGACACACATAGACACACACATACAGTGATTTACACACTCCCATGGAGCCATGCATCCATTAGCTTTGGTTAATTTTCCTAAACTTAATTTAAGAAGCTGTAAAGCATAATAGCATATTTCACGTAGGATCTCTTGAGCAAGGGCATGCAGGTTGTCCGTGTAGGGTGTTGGTAGTCCCATAGACGTGAGGTATTTTCCAGAAATGAAGTGCAGTTTGTTGTGAAGGAGGATGAGGGTCTGTTTGAAGATGACATCAGAAAAGTTGACGTCGAGGTTGTATTTTGTCATTGAGCTCTGTGGAGGATGTCCTCACTCATGCCCTCTTAGTATTTTTGCAGAGTCCCTTGGGGTTAGATGGGCTGAAAACTTGAAGATTTATGCAGAAGAACAATGTCAGTTGGAAAGGGGACTCACCAACATAAGCTTCTGACATAGCTTTATTAAGATGGTGATCATGCGCAAGAATTGCACCAAGATTGCAAGCTTCCCTGTATGTTTGACAGACAACTCATTTCACTGTTTAGAGGTCTTGGAAAGATCTGTGCCCTTTGGCAACATGGAGAAGCATTGGGAGAAAGTAGCACTGCTGATTGTTGGGATGAACTGTGTAGACTCGTCTTAAGGCATCAGATTCACCGTCAGCAGCACGTCGCTTCCATTTTTTTAGGAGTCCAAGTATAGTAGGAGGGAACTCAATGACAGAGCAGGTTGGCAGCAAATGGGTCACTTGGGTACAAAACAAAGAACGCCATAAGGGTGGTATCTTGTGGAGCCAGGGCCTGCTGTTGGGCATTTCCTTTGGTGACGTCGATGCGTTGACCATTTTTGAGGTGAAGTGCCAAATGGACGACTGTGGGGGAACGGTTATGGATGGGGAAGCTAAAAATTCAGCAAATGGCCTCATTGTTGCTGATGTATGTTCCTTGGAAAAAAACGTTTGAGCTCATGCACACTTTGCCCCTCTGTTTTGTAACCGCCTCTACGGGGAGGGTTTCCACGTAACTTTGAGATCCTTCAACAAGCTCCGTGATAAGAAGGCTCAGCTAATCGAGTCTCTCACCTTTCTCAAGAGATGCCGCGACTCTAAGGTAATACCAAACGCATTTACACTAACATCTGCTGCTGTAACTTCTTCTAATGCGAAACGAATTCTGTCTAGAACTAGCTTAGCTCTTATCTCAGAGAAAATCAGACTTACGCGCACCGAACTAGATCAGTTAGACAAGACACTCTACAAATCACACTTATCTTTGAGTGCAACAATGTCCACATCGGATTGGGAACATGTGGAAAAAATGACTGCCTCTTCAGCTGCCGCTATGTCGACTAAATGTAAGGACAACTTGATTTCCAAATTCAACCGCCTCTCAAACAAGAAACCGGACCCACACATTAAAAAGCTAGATGTTAACAAAGTCGTAATTAATCGCAGTAACAGTTCTATTTCTGAAGGTTTGAAATCCGTTTTAGCTAAAGGACTAAACTTTGCAGTCACACCTAGACACATACCAGTTAATGATATAATTGCTCGAGTAAATGTAGCTCTCAAGGGCTTGAGTCACATCGCTGCAGACGTAGCAAGATCCGAAATCTCTGCAACCCTCAAAAACGCTAAGATGCCAGCTAGCAACATCAGCAAAGATGAGCGTTTTGAATTAGCTCAATTAAAAAAAAGAGGGATGACATTGTCATCCTCTCAGCCGACAAAGGCAATGCCACTGTCATCATGGACAAAATAGAATACAACAACAAAATTCAAGAACTACTCAACGATGGCAGCTATACAAAAATAAAAAGAGACCCCACCAACAGCCTCGTCACTAAAACCAACAAAATCATTTCTGATTCAACCGCATTATTTGATCAGACCAAACAGTTCTCGTTGAAACCTTCTGCAGCCAGGCCACCAAGATTATACGGCTTGCCAAAGATACATAAAGAAGATACACCTCTTCGTCCCATTGTTTCTACTATCAACTCCCCCACCTATAAATTGGCTCGTTTTTTGTCTGAAATTCTACGGCCTTTCACTGGAAAAACCACCTCTGCAGTACTAAACTCTACTGACCTGGTATCGACAATCAAGGGGATTGCCCTGTCCCCAGACGACCTGCTTGTCAGTTTTGATGTGGTTTCCTTATTCACCAAGGTTCCTGTACCTGACACCATCGCAATCATTGAAGACTTGGTTCATCAAGGACTGAATGCTGGGGTACCCCCCCTGGTGAGACACTGCTTAACCAATACATACTTCACTTGGAATGAAACTTTCTACAAGCAAATTGAGGGCACCCCAATGGGCTCCCCCCTATCTCCGGTTGTAGCCAACATCTTCATGGAGAAATTTGAGACGGACGCCATCCAGACTGCCACTCTACGTCCGACCTTATGGAAAAGGTACGTAGACGACACTTTTGTCATCTGGCCACATGGCCGGCCTGCTCTAGACCAATTTCTCGACCACATCAATTCCATACACCCAGCCATCAGATTCACCATGGAAGTCGAAAATGATGGCAAGCTACCCTTTTTGGATGTCCTAATCAAAAGGAGACCTGATGGTTCAATGAGCCACTCTGTCTACAGGAAAACCACCCATACGGATGCTTATCTAAAACCGGATTCCCACCACCATCCATCCCAGAAGAATTCTCTCATCAAGACTCTATATCATAGAGCCCAATGCATCTCCGACCATGAACACATTTCCAGTGAACTCAAACACGTACGCCAAGCTCTTAAGGCTAATGGTTACTCCGACTACACAATCCGCAAAGCCATCACTCCAACCATCAAGAAGGATCCTGTTGAGGAGCCTTTCAAGACCATCACCTTACCCTACATTGCTGGGGTCACAAAAAAGATCTCCAAAATCCTGATTAAACACAAGATCCAGGTCCGATTCAACACAGTACATAAAATCCGTGATCTGGTACCGTCTGTAAAATATGTGGTTCCAGACATACAGTACCCTGGTGTCTACAAACTAAGTTGCCTCTGTGGTAGCAGTTACATTGGGGAAACCAAACGACATGTCTCGGACCGCATCCGTGAACATAAAGCTGACCTGAAACACGGTAGGACAAACACCTCAGCCGTGGCAGATCACTGTTACAACTCAGTGGGCTCACATGACATTGACTTCTCCAAGACAGAGGTTCTCTGCAAGCCATCTGGCTATCATGAGAGATTCGTTCATGAGGCGATCCACATATACAAACACAGAGACAATTTTAACCGAGAAGATGGATTCTGGCTTAGCAATCATTGGAAGGACGTAATAAACCATTTCGATACACATTAGGGTGGGTAGAATAATACATAGTGTTATGTTGAAATGTATAAGGTATAGGGTGGTTTATAGTAATACAGTATATAATTTAATGTTGGGTTTATCTATGGCAGTATATAGTACGGTATATGCTCGTGTGATGTAAGAGAATAAAGTTTAGATGGAAGCATATTATATAATTTTTACGACGTAGAATTGTAATGTATTACTTGCTGTTAGTAACTCAGCTTATTGTAGAGTATAGTAAGTATACTGATGGTGCTATGCAGTTTATACTTTAGTTTTTTTTTATGTAGTTTATACTTTAGTTTTCTACGTGGTTGTTTAGTAACTGCAGCTACATATCAATAACATTCCTTTCCTTTGTTAATGCTACTCCCTGCACCCCCCCTTGGTGCTGCTTGATCCTGCATAATGCATGGGCATAATATGCCTTTGAAACCCCCCCCCCCCGCCCACCTCCTACGCATTTTCCATGAATATGCTAAATTCCTCTTCATATGCACATTCTTTTTTGTTAAGGGGCTCTTCCACCTGCAACCCAGTTTATATATAAGCTCCTAGCTTGGTAGTGTCTCGTTCTTCACCTGAAGACGGCTGCTTGCGTTGTAGCCGAAACGTCGTGAGAATTATTTCATTTTATTATGTTTTATTTTTATTATTTTATTACTTCCCTTCTACGTGACTTTACCGAAAGAACCAAGAAGAAGAAAGCCAGCCATGTCAGAGCCTTTGTTGATGTATTGGCAAACATATATGATGGCTTTTTTTAGAATAGCCGAATTTAACATTATAGTGGGCCTGGAAGATCTTACACAGAAGACGGCAGTAGGGAACGATCCACTGGTTGTGAACCTTAATTAGCGAGATAGTGGCAGGTCTGAGCGTTGTTTTAAATCCACCATGCTCAGTATTTTTGTGACAATATAGAGGATAGCCATCATGGGCTGACTGAGTGTCTTTCAAGTAGTTCCGTGGATACCTCTTGGTACACCTGTGGTCTTGCATACATGGCACATTTGGATAGAAATGGCCACATAGACCATGGAGCATTTGGTTGCAGACCACATAGAAAAAGGGCAGGGTCTTGATGGGGGTGAGGTAGCTCAGCACTGATAAATCTGTCAATGTGATTTGCATGAATTGTTTCCCTCATCCATAGCGAAATGTGAGCATGAGGAAGATGACGTTTTTGCCACCCAATGGTGTGCAAGTTACTGCTTGTCTATCCAAAGATGCCGCCTTGGTTGATCGTAATAAGCATCATGAGTTAAATTTCGATTTAAAGCTTTCATGACTGCAGGGATTCATCTTCTTGGTTCTTTCGGTAAAGTCACCTAGAAGGAAAATAATAAAAATAAAACATAAAATAATTCTCACGACGTTTCGGCCACAACGCAAGCAGCTGTCTTCAGGTGGAGAATAGGTCTGTCAAGGAGACAGAGTCTGAATGGCACGCCCCAGGCTTGGAGCGACTATTTATGCTGGGATGGAGGGGCGAAGAGCGTCTTGACAAAATAATTTGCATATCAAGAGGAATTTAGCATATTTATGGGAAATGCAGATATGCGATTAGTACTACTTGTGAAATGCGTAGGAGGTTTGGCGAGGGGTTTAAAGTCATTATGCCCATGCATTATGCAGGATTAGCAGTATCAATGGGAGGGAGTAAGGTTAGAATTAATAAAGGGAAGGAATGTTAATAATATGGCACCGCAGCAACTAATATGCTTATAGACTATACATTGTAATATTACACTATGTATTATTCTACCCAACCAACTGTATACCACACTGCTATATATTCACTATAAAATTACGATACTATATATTACCTTATACATTGTATTAAACATTACACTTTAATACTATTTATTATTATACAATATGCTCTACACTATATCATTGACCGTCGCGTGAAATGTACTAAGAGGAAGCAACGAAATATGTCAATGGGAGAGTGGTGATAGGAAGCTTGCAGCGGAGCAAAGAATCCATTCCCTGCGGAGAATACAAGATATATAGTCAATGGTAGTGAGTGGACTGCGGTCTGAAAGTCACCGTAAACGTGAACACAATCAGTTAAGATCCGAAATGGTTTTATTATGTTTTATTTTTATTATTTTATTATTTTCCTTCTACGTGACTTTACCGAAAGAACCAAGAAGAAGCATCATGAGGTCATAAACTTAGAGTTTTAAGACCCTCGCTAAGATGTCATGTCTGTCTGGTGGCTTTTGGCTTGGATAAAGGTAAACCTGGATCTCCTTTTATTTGGGATTGCAAGTGAATGTGATGAAGAGATGGGGTTTGGCATATTGGCTGATGTACGTCATAGCATCCTGAGTCTTATCATGTATGCATCTTGGTGGATCTGTGAAGGATGAAGGCAAAATAACTAATCATCCCACATTGTGACCGTTTGCATCTCCTTCGGCATTGATGGCGTCCCAGAGATGAGCATACTGTTCACACACAGGTAGTTTTGATTCAGTTGAATGTAAAGAAGGCGCTCACTCTCAATATTGGAAAACTCATGGACAACATACTGGTGAAAGAGGTTGGCGCACCATAATATGTGGTTTCCTCCTCTGTCCATGATCACGAAGGAATATAAGTTTTTTAGAGGAGACAGTTTTGTGAGGATGTTTTTGTCCTGCAGCTTTGTAACTGGAGGAACCTTGATGTGGTATCCATCTTGGCCTTGTGACAGGAAAATGAGTTATTGTAGGGCATCGTGCCGCCTTGGTTGATCGTAATAAGCATCATGAGTTAAATTTCGATTTAAAGCTTTCATGACTGCAGGGATTCATCTTCTTGGTTCTTTCGGTAAAGTCACCTAGAAGGAAAATAATAAAAATAAAACATAAAATAATTCTCACGACGTTTCGGCCACAACGCAAGCAGCTGTCTTCAGGTGGAGAATAGGTCTGTCAAGGAGACAGAGTCTGAATGGCACGCCCCAGGCTTGGAGCGACTATTTATGCTGGGATGGAGGGGCGAAGAGCGTCTTGACAAAATAATTTGCATATCAAGAGGAATTTAGCATATTTATGGGAAATGCAGATATGCGATTAGTACTACTTGTGAAATGCGTAGGAGGTTTGGCGAGGGGTTTAAAGTCATTATGCCCATGCATTATGCAGGATTAGCAGTATCAATGGGAGGGAGTAAGGTTAGAATTAATAAAGGGAAGGAATGTTAATAATATGGCACCGCAGCAACTAATATGCTTATAGACTATACATTGTAATATTACACTATGTATTATTCTACCCAACCAACTGTATACCACACTGCTATATATTCACTATAAAATTACGATACTATATATTACCTTATACATTGTATTAAACATTACACTTTAATACTATTTATTATTATACAATATGCTATACACTATATCATTGACCGTCGCGTGAAATGTACTAAGAGGAAGCAACGAAATATGTCAATGGGAGAGTGGTGATAGGAAGCTTGCAGCGGAGCAAAGAATCCATTCCCTGCGGAGAATACAAGATATATAGTCAATGGTAGTGAGTGGACTGCGGTCTGAAAGTCACCGTAAACGTGAACACAATCAGTTAAGATCCGAAATGGTTTTATTATGTTTTATTTTTATTATTTTATTATTTTCCTTCTACGTGACTTTACCGAAAGAACCAAGAAGAAGCATCATGAGGTCATAAACTTAGAGTTTTAAGACCCTCGCTAAGATGTCATGTCTGTCTGGTGGCTTTTGGCTTGGATAAAGGTAAACCTGGATCTCCTTTTATTTGGGATTGCAAGTGAATGTGATGAAGAGATGGGGTTTGGCATATTGGCTGATGTACGTCATAGCATCCTGAGTCTTATCATGTATGCATCTTGGTGGATCTGTGAAGGATGAAGGCAAAATAACTAATCATCCCACATTGTGACCGTTTGCATCTCCTTCGGCATTGATGGCGTCCCAGAGATGAGCATACTGTTCACACACAGGTAGTTTTGATTCAGTTGAATGTAAAGAAGGCGCTCACTCTCAATATTGGAAAACTCATGGACAACATACTGGTGAAAGAGGTTGGCGCACCATAATATGTGGTTTCCTCCTCTGTCCATGATCACGAAGGAATATAAGTTTTTTAGAGGAGACAGTTTTGTGAGGATGTTTTTGTCCTGCAGCTTTGTAACTGGAGGAACCTTGATGTGGTATCCATCTTGGCCTTGTGACAGGAAAATGAGTTATTGTAGGGCATCGTATGCTCTGTTAGTGTCAGGAAATAGTGCGATGTTTTCTTGGTATGGAAGAACAATGTATCTCTGACAATGTTCCTCACCCACCGTAAGAAAGCAAGGTCAACAATATTTGGGACATTGAACCTCGCTGCGTGCTCCCTGCTTTGGTGGAAAGTAAAGCTGCGGTATGGCAACATTTAAATGAGTGATGTTCCCATGAATGTAACAAAACGATAGACGAAATGCAATGGGCTGTAGCTAAGAAAGTCCAACGTATTTAGCAGTATAACATATTAATCAGAATCGCAGTACTATAGCGTGATGTGAGCAATCTAAACAATAGAAATGCATTGAAATAAGCTGAAATAAGTGTACATTAAAGAGCAGCAGTATGCACAGGTAAGTTGAGAAGCAGGCTATAGACTGCCAGTACGCCGACTCAATGACATAAGCATTGTTACAGTCGACATAAAAAGCTGGAAATACGGTCAGCTGCTTAAAAAGCAGGATACAGTCGACATGAATGGCTGGCAGTACATTGAGTGAGGTAAAGAAGCAGGCAACAGATTATAGACTATAGACTGGCATACACTCATAATGGCCAAAAGCAATATTAGCAGTGTAGATAATAGAGTGCCAGTGCACTGACGTTGATTAATCAGCAGGCCACAGCAAGACTGTCAGTACACCGTCGCAGCGTCATAAAAACACAGCTAAAAAAGGAAATATTTAGCAACCTAATCATGAAAAATGTGTTTTCTGCACACAAACATTATTATTGTAATATCTGGTTTGTTTCATAATAGTAAACAATGAACCTGAGTTCTTAGTGAAATATTCAATAAAATTGTACTTCACATTGCCGTGGTGAGGCCTAGTCCCGTGCAGAGCCCGCGGCCTCGCCTAGATTGCCCAGCTGGAGGTGACGCATTACCAGGCTGGGGGCTGGGCCACTACCCCCGCCCCCTCCACCATCCCTCCTCCCGCGCTACAATAAAAATAAGCGCTATAATATTCATATCTATAGTAGTAAGTGTACACATTGGGGTGGAGGGGGAGAGAAGAGGACATGACACTTTGATGAATCTACCGCAGCGTTGCGTGTATTCTTTTTGCATTTTGAACGCAAAGGAGAAATCCTCCCCCACCCTCTACCGATGACGCGCGTGCGTTGCCAGGGGCAATCCCCGGGCACCTTGAGCGGAGCGGGGAAATTATTTAATACAAATTTTGCACTAAATTGTTCATTAAACTACTTTAAAGTTTACAGATGGGAAAACGGAATAGCCTATGCCAAGCAGGGGGCTTATGGCGTGGCACCTGGCCACGGTTCGCAAGCCAAATCCTTCGCAAGTGCGCGTCCACACAGAGACGAACAGACAGACGGACAAACAGACAAAAAAGGACGTTTATAGGTAAGATGGTATTGTTCTAATATAACCGGTGCTGCTGAAGCCATAACAAATTAGCATGTTATATGCACGTGAAGTATTGGAAAATGACGGCAGGAAACTCCTTGACGGGAACACACTTCTTTTATTAAATCTTGACTTGTAACAATACAACGCGTGGCCTCTCTTCTTCACAATGCGCTTCTCTTGACTCTGGATTCTGTGCTGCCGGCTCTCTGTGCCTCGTGTAGACTCCGCGCCTCGGCTACACTCCTCTCTCGCCTCGTGTAGACTCTGCGCCTCTGCTACACTCTCCACTCGCCTCGTGTAGACTTTGCATCTCTCTCTCTGGCTACACCGTATGCATACTCGGCTCGTGTAGACCTTCCTCTCTCGCTGGCTACACCGTATGCATACTCGGCTCGTGTAGACCGTTCTCTCTCGCTGGCTACACACTATACATTACTCAGCTCGTGTAGACCGTTCTCTCTCGCTGGCTACACACTATACATTACTCAGCTCGTGTAGACCGTTCTCTCTCGCTGGCTACACACTATACATTACTCAGCTCGTGTAGACCGTTCTCTCTCGCTGGCTACACACTATACATTACTCAGCTCGTGTAGACCGTTCTCTCTCGCTGGCTACACACTTATACCTTACTCTCCTCTACTCTCCATTACTCTCCTCTCCGGGCTCTATCTCTGCACCTTCGTCTTCATTCTTAGATGGTTCCACTTCTGCCCCCTGCTCCTCTGTGCATCACCTTATATACCCCTTCTTCCCGGGAGACGGAGCGGATGCGGACCTCAACGTCGGCACCGCTCCTCAGTTACCAAATCCCCACGCGCTATCCCTACGATCCGGTTCCGCTCAGCGCGTGTTTCCACTCCCCGACCAATCACACCGCGCTGCTACCCGATCACTCCCTCTGGGCGCGTCACCGGCACACAGCCAATCAGCAGCACTACCCCCCACCCGCGCACTGACGCCTGCTCCTCCCCGTCAGCGCGCGTCACCACACACACACCCGTACATACGCGCTGGCACACGACATATACACCCAGCGCGTATCACCACTACACACGTAATAAACGCCACTAATTGAATGTCGGCTGGCGGTGAGTATACAACACGTAAATTTATGCAATCTAACCCAAAAAATGTTTATGAATAATATTGGTCGCAAAAGCTTATGCATTACTCTTTATTGCTCAGCCCTTCAGCTATATGTGTCCTTTCTGAAAAGTGTTTTAATTCCTAATTTGTGTTTTCTAGTTGTGTTGAGTGCTTGCATGAACACCAGTGAATTGCATGTGTGCTGGGAGAGGTTGTGCTCAGTGCTTGGGTAATGTGGGATCTGCTTTTCCAAGCTGCCACTCCTTACTGGGATTGTTAAAATGTGTTTTTTCATTACTGGTAACAGCATGAAGAAAAACAGTAAAACCAGTGACCAGTTTTCCACACTTAGAAATGTCTCTGAGCAAACATAACAAACTGTATTTACATTTAACTGAGAAATGTAGGGAGCTGCCAAAGTGGTGTAATGATTAGCACACTAAACTTACAATCCAGAGGTCTCTGGTTCAAGTCCATAATCTGGTGCTGCAGTAGAAACAATGGTGCAAGATCAAGAGGGGCATTCGTTTCTAAAATTCTACTGGTTACCAGTTGCTGATTTTTTAAATAGGTAATCGATGCGGAAAATGCTTACGACCGGTTTCCCAGTTATCATTTACACAACCCTAGTTCTAATGTGTGTGCGTGTTTGTTATTCCATAGATTATGAGCGTCTTCAACAAGGTGGCTCCCCCAAGCAAATCCTGCTCCACATTTGATTTGAAAGTCACGATGACTGAAGCGAATGACGGAGGTGAATTTTCCAAATATTTAGATGGGCAATCTGGAATCTGTGCAGCTTTATAGTTTTGGGATGGGTGTAGAGTGGCTAATACTAGTTACATGAGTTTTTAGCAATTGAAGGACACCACATAATTCAAAGAACCCCATCTAGAACAAGGGGATAAAATACACTCCACACCGAAAAGTTCCCGAGCCAGGGATCAAACACAAAGCTTTTTGCTGTACACCAAAAGTATTCCAACTGCACCAACCTGCCACCCACATGCAACGTTGAAATGCAATCCAAGATTATGTGTAAGGGGAATGGTTTTCATAGTGGTTAGAGTACTGCATGTTTATCCTAGTGACTCTTTTGATCATATCTGGATTCAAATTAACGACATCCATTTCGCCTAGATGAGGGTATTAGTTGTGTTTATGGAAACAAACACGTAACAGGTAGGCCGCGATAAGGATTTCATATTGGCTGTAGTTTCTGCGAAACAAGATCGTTGCCTTCAACTCATAGAAGCGTGTTCCCAGTGTCAACAGAAAAACAGCACAAAATGATTGACTTCTGCTGCTGACGCTGTTTGGCAACAAGGCCTGCTGCTGAAGTTTGCCAACATCGAATGCCGTTATACTGTACATCTAATCAGTGGCGTCACTGGGGGGTGCGGGCCGCACCGGGTGACACCATCAGAGGGGGTGACACCAAAATTACTGTCTATAAAATTGTTGCGCAGTGTTTCAGCAGAATTTTTTTTATAAAAAAAATATCCCTGTAGTTATAACAACAAAACATTTTTCGTAAGCCCAGCTTACATGTACTGTATCAATATACCCTACAAGGCTAAAACTATGCTAATTTACTCTTTAAACCTTTCAATGCGCTCCGGTCAGAGCTGTCATTATTACCCAATTACAATGACTCTTCGAATCACGTGGTTTTGTCTGCGTGCGCTACAAGCACGCGCTGTTGTTTTCGTTGCTGCTGGTGTTTTTATAGTCGCTGATTTTGTAAAAATTGCTGGTGTTTTAGCTACAATATTGTTGTAATTATTATTTGTGAACCTATATCAATAACTTTTTGAGAATGAAGCAATAATTAAAGGAAAAGAAGAACAATCTAAAAAGGCTTCTGCTCCGTTACTAATAATGTAACTAATAATGTTGTAATTCAATGTAGAAAGATTTAACAAAACAATTTTGTTGTTAGTATTCATATAATCTAAGAAATATTAAATTTAAGCAATTTACAACTATATCACATTATCTTCTTGGTTCTTTCGGTAAAGTCACGTAGAAGGGAAGTAATAAAATAATAAAAATAAAACATAATAAAATAATTCTCACGACGTTTCGGCCACAACGCAAGCAGCCGTCCTCAGGTGAAACCAGGTCTGTCGAGGCGACAGCGTCTGAATTAAACAGCACACGTGCTTGGAGCATATATATAAGCTGGGTTGGAAGGGGGGGGGGAAGGGCGCCTTGACAAAATAATTTGCATATCAAGAGGAATTTAGCATATTTATGGGAAATGCAGGTATGTGATTAGTACTACTTATGTCCGTGCATTATGCAGGATTAGCAGCATCGAAGGGAGGGGATATGGGAAATGCAGGTATGTGATTAGTACTACTTATGTCCGTGCATTATGCAGGATTAGCAGCATCCAAGGGAGGGGATATGGTAAATGCAGGTATGTGATTAGTACTACTTATGCCCGTGCATTATGCAGGATTAGCAGCATCCAAGGGAGGGGATATGGGAAATGCAGGTATGTGATTAGTACTACTTTGCCCGTGCATTATGCAGAATTAGCAGCATCACAGGGAGGGGATAGGGGTAGCATTAATAAAGGGAAGTGTTAATAGTGTAATAAACGACTGGACCACGATGTCTGGCTCAGTGTCCTTTATTATTCGGTTCGTGCTGTACACCCACACGGCTGTCTTTACTCTGTAGCTTCTCCACGGTGCTGACTCCAATGTCGGCCCGATCCACAACAGCAGCTCCGCTGCTGTTTCTCTCACACAGCCCCCCTTGGCTGTACTCTCTGCTGCTCTTCTCCCTCCGCAGCTCTCACAGCTTCTTGCTCTCTCTCTCTCTCTCCGCAGCTCCTCCTGGCAGCCACACCGCTGCCTCTAACACGCAGCCCTCCTGGCTGTCTCCTCCCCAGCTGCACACCACTCCGCAGCTTCCTCTTATCTTCGGGGTTGGCTCCCGATCGCCGTCGGCGCCCCCCCTCTCCACACTTGCCCGCGTGGCCTCACTCTTTTCCGCTCACACCCCGACTACCTTCCCCTTCCGGTTTACCCGCTTAAAGCCCCGAACCTTACCCCCACGTCACATGACTCCACCCCCCGTGACGTCACCTCCGGAAGGTCGCTTACGCCCGCATTACACCACCCTCCCCCGTAGAAAAATCCCAGCCGACCTCGGCTGACCAATAGCAAATCGTAATGCGGCGAACCGAGCTTCCCCCCCTAAAGGACACTAAGCATATAATGTAACAGCAAGAACAACAACAACGCAATCAACATCAACGATCGTACAAAAGCATGCAATAAATACAACTGTAAGAAAAAAATAACAAGACAGCAACAATCAACGAAACGTAAGCGATTTGGAACGTGTGCGGGTCGCCGGCCCGTCCCGGACGGTCGGCGGCCCACTCGCAGAACGGGAACGCGATGAAAGTCGAGGAACGACAGGGGGTAATCCCCCTGTCGCAGCTGGAAGTCCACCGCCGTCCCGTGTCTCTAAAGAGTTAGTCTTGGGCTTGTCCTGTGACCGTGCCCGCAGCTGGGTCGGAAGGGCTGCAGGGCTCGAAGGTCCCGCAGACCTGGCAGGCGTCCTCCGAGCAGGGCCCCTCGTCCCCCGCAATGTCACGGCCGGCCTGTCTGGAACAGGTACGACAGGCGCTCTAGCGAGATCAATGGACGCAGGCAGGGGAGAGTCAGCAGCAACAGACCCCGGCAAGGCAATATTGGGGGATGACGCATCATGTAAGGGAGCAACATATGGTTTCAAGCGCGACGTATGCACAACCCAGCGACGAGACCCAATCTGGACGCGTGCTGTCTGTGGGTTGGGAACCGCAATGAGGCGTACGGGACCATGCCAGGGTTTGTGCAATTTCGGCGAGGTCCCCGGACGTACCTGTGGACAATGAAGCCAGGCTAGGTCCCCAACCTTCCAAGGGCACTCCCCCTCAGACCGTCGCGCATATCGCTCGTTCCGGGCCTGGGCTTTGGCCGTAGCCACGCGGGCATTCTCCCGCGCCTCCGTGACTCGGCGAACCGTGTCCTGGATGTATTCAGGAAGTGGTTTCCGAGGTCCCTTCACCCCAGTTCCCAATTGCACATCCACCGGCGGCACGTTTTCCCGACCATACATAAGGTAAAACGGCGAATATCCTGTAGCCGCATGAGGCGTCATCCTGTACGCCGAAAGCACCCCGGGGATGTGCAGATCCCAATCTGATTGTTGTTCACTCACGGTATGGCAAAGCATGGCAGACAATGTCCTGTTCAGCCGTTCAACCATACCATCCGTCTGCGGATGGTATGGGGATGTCCGTACTTTCTTAGTCCCAAGGCCCGCGCACACTTCCGCCAATAATTTAGAAGAGAAATTCCTGCCCTGGTCCGTGAGGAGTCTCTCAGGCGCCCCCTTATCCATAATATACCCAAACAAAAAGGCGTCGGTAATGGCCGCGGCCGACTGATCGGGCAACGGCCAGGCCATCGGCCAACGGGAGAGGTACTCAACCCCTACCAGCAAATATTTATTACCCCTCGCCGATGGTGGAAAAGGTCCCAATATGTCCAGTGCCACCAATTCATTGACTCGAGACACCTGAATCGACTGGAGAGGCGGCACGTAAGGATGTTTCGGCGGCTTACGTTGTGCACACGCAGGGCACGCGCGCACGTGCCCTACGACATCTGTCGCCATGCCGTGCCAAAAATAATGACGTTGCAACGTCAACAAGGTCTTCTGCACCCCTAAATGTAAGAGAGTGTCACAATGGAGGGTTCTAATCAACTCGAACCGCAAGGACGTTGGTACCACCAGGCGCCAACGTTCCTGGAACCCCTCCCGCCACATAAGCAGACCATCTCGGAGAGCGGTTTGCGGCCCCACAGCCGTACTCGGACTCCCATTGTCCTTAGCAGACCGCTTCCGCAAGGACACCAATGACTCATCCATCATCTGTTCCCGGATCCAGACAGACCGCGGCAGATTCAAAACCCCGTCAGCCGGTCCCGGTTCCATCGGAGTGTCCGACTTCTCGACGGCCAGCGTGAGCGGCTGAGGGGGGTTTGGAATCGGCGAACACCTATGCGTCCCCGACTCACATTTACAAGGGCCGCGCCGCGGTAATCTGGAAAGTGCGTCAGCGTTCGCATGGCGCACACCCTTCCGATGTTGAATTTGGAAGGAAAATTCCTGTAGCGTGTCCAACCAACGTGCCAACTGTCCGGATGGCTGGTCAATTTTAAGGGCATATTGCAAGGCCGCATGATCCGTACGCACAATAAAAGAACGACCGTAGAGGTATGGTCGAAATTGCCGTAGGAAAAAAACAACCGCCAATAGTTCTCTGCGAGTGACACAGTAGCGGGTTTCCGCAGGAGACAAGACTCGGCTACCATACGCCACGACACGCTCTACACCCCCTTTAGACTGTGATAACACCGCCCCAATACCTGTGTCACTCGCGTCCGTATCAAGAATGAATGGGTGATCGAAATCGGGATAATCCAATGTTGGGGCCGTGGCCAATAGATCACGCAGACTCCGAAAGGCCGCCTCCTCCGGCTGTCCCCAAACAAACTTCCGTCCTTTACCCGTAAGGAGATGCAAAGGCCTCGCAATCGTCGCAAAACCCGGCACGAATCTTCGGTAATACGAGGCAAATCCCAAAAACCGCCGAACATCCCCCACGGTGGCCGGAGTCGGCCAATCCCGGACGCACGCCGTCTTTTCCGGATCCGTGGACACTCCCTCAGCGCTCACAATGTGCCCCAAATAGCGGACGGACCGTTGCAGTAGGTGACATTTCTTTGGTTTGAATTTCAATTTGGCAGAACGCATCCTCGTAAACACTGTCTCCAGCCGCGTCAAATGTTCATCGAATGTGCGGCTGAAGACAATGATATCGTCCAAATATATAAGACATGTCTCCCACTGCAACCCCGTCAAAACGAGCTCCATCAATCTTTGAAATGTAGCAGGGGCCGCATTCAATCCCATCGGGAGACAGTTGAATTGAAATAACCCCTGAGGCGTACGGAATGCGGTTTTCTCCCGTGAGGACTCGTCAAGGGGAAGCTGCCAAAATCCCGAAGAGAGGTCCAGTGTGGAAAAGAACTTAGCCCCCGACAATGCGTCGAGGGAGTCATCCATACGCGGCAGAGGGTACGCATCTGCCACCGATATCTTATTCAATTTGCGGAAATCAACACAAAATCGCAATTTGCCATCCTTCTTCTTAACCAAGACGACTGGAGCGCCCCATGGGCTGTTAGATGGCGATATAATGTCCGCAGCCAACATGTCTTCCACTGCCCCCCGTACGTGTTCTCGCTCCGCAGGACTCATCCGATGCGAATTTAATCGAATAGGGGCAGCATCGCCCGTCTCAATGTGATGGTAAAGCAAGGAAGTGCGGCCCAAATCCAAATCATCGGAGCTGAACACATCGGAATATGTCAACAACAATTTACGCAGCGCACCACGTTGCTCCATGGACAGGGAAGAATTTTCGTCACATAATTGAGCAACCCAACGATCATCCGAACTCCTTGGCTCGGAAACCCCAGCAACAACTCCCCGGCTATGTGGACAATCATGGGTCGCAAACGCCGTAGTGGCATGTGCCACAACCGTACCGGCCGGGACACGGACGTTTTCTCCCCCCGCATTAAGCACCTGTAAAAACGGTAATTGATCCGGCCGGACGATGGTCTGTGCCCCCACTAACGCCAACCCGGTTGTTATCGTGGCGGACGGTGACAACAAGACCCCTACTGCTCCTAGCCGATCAGGCAGGGGCTTCCGATACCGCAAGGGTATAAGCATCTGTGTACCAGGTGGGATGTCCACAGATGCGACGGACAGCGCCTGCACTTGTACGGCCGAAGCAGGTCGCCCCCAGGGCGACGGCAGAAACGAGATTTGACGGCCCCCCGGCAGTTCAATACAATTCTCATTGATTTTGATCAAAATGGGCATCTTAGCCAAAAAATCGGTGCCTAACAAACAAGGAACCGCCAAAGATCTCGATATCAACACAACACCCGAGGCCGACACATCCCCAATAGATATCTTAGCATCCACCTGACCCACGATGCCCATGCTACCCCCGTTCGCAGCGACGCACGACCCATAAACCGGACGCACAGCCCCCGACGGAATGCCCAACAGATGGAAAATGACATCCGATATAATAGTCGCAGACGCCCCCGAGTCGACCAAAATGCGCACGTCCACACCTTGTATGGACCCCGGTACAGTGGACGAACCCGTAGCGGCCGCGACAACTCTCCGTGCCAATTTGCGCCACTGCGTAACTGAATGACAAGGCCCCGTCGATGGCGTTTCTTTAACAACAACAATAGGATCGCGCAACACAGGTGGTGGGTGAGGTGGAAAGCCTTGCCGAGTGTCTGGTGCGTGCCGACATGCCTGTTTCGGAGGATCTTTAGCCGACTTGACCGGTGCCGAGGCCTCCTGCTGCGGCGGAGCCGGGAAGCGGGCCCAGCAGTCTCTGGCGTAGTGGCCCCTACGCCCGCAGCGGAAACATTCGGCCTCGTTGCGCCGAAGCGCAGGCCTCGCCTCCTGACGGCCCCGTTCTGGTAGCACCGCGCGCGGTCTCGGCCCGCCGCGTCCCGTCCATGGAGCGGAGGCGGCCGTCAGTTGTTGAGGGCCCCGGTCATCCGGAACATAGACGGCCTGCGCAGGGTTCCATCCCAGCGCATCCCCATCTTTGACGGGCCCCCCCGTCCACGCCGTCACTTGTTTCCAGCGACGGAGGTTGAATTGCGCATCGAGACACTTAGCAGCCATCCGGGAAGTTAGCTTCTCATGCCCACACACAGGCATGGGGATCCCTAGATCCCGAGACAGCTCCAACATTTTCCCTAATATGAGAGGCTCAAGCAGGTCCTGTGGCGTCTCAGGATAAGCTGCCATGGCCAGCTCCAGCACCGCACCCCTGAACGCCACGGGCGACTCCTCTGGTGCTCGTTGTCGTTGAGCGAATCGCCGATGCGCATCATCTGGTGGCTCATAAGCATCGGCCATTTCTTGAAAAACACCACGTAAAGTTGCCTTCTTATCGGTCGCTATGGAACGGAAGAATCGGACAGATTCGTCGTCCAGGAGAGTCGGCAACACCTCCAAAGCCTCCGCATCGGTCCATCTTGCTGTGCGTACCGCCGCCAAGAAGCGGCAGGCGAACGCGCTCCAGTCCCCACCGACGGAAAATTCTTTAACCGTTGTAAGGTGGCGACTCCGACTCCTCTTCCCGCCGTCTTCCAATGGTGGTGGTTGTGATGGCAAATTCAAAATGGCGTCGGCCCGCGGTGTGGCCAAGATGGCGGTTTGGCGCCACGGAGCGCGCAAAATGGCGGCCTCTTGCCGCGTGGGCAATGGCGGCGGCAGGACAGGCAACGTGGCGGCCCGCGGAGCACCACTTGCATCATCCATCGTCCCTGGCGCGACGAGATGGCATAGATGCGCCAGGACGTCCTTAAGTGCCTCCAGTTGTACCGCCATCGCTTGCCATCGTTGATCCGCGTCTGATGATGTCGACGGACCCGCCACCGCGCCAACATCCTCCACTCCCGTTCCCGTGGTCGCCTCAGCCTGGCTCTCCTCCACCACCCCAACAGGATCCGTGGTTGGAAGGAGTTCGTCGTCGTCGGACGAAGAAGCCGATGCAGGCGCCGGATTAACTTTCTTCCTCACTTGTTTCGACATGCCGTTGCACTTCCGACACCAGTGTAATAAACGACTGGACCACGATGTCTGGCTCAGTGTCCTTTATTATTCGGTTCGTGCTGTACACCCACACGGCTGTCTTTACTCTGTAGCTTCTCCACGGTGCTGACTCCAATGTCGGCCCGATCCACAACAGCAGCTCCGCTGCTGTTTCTCTCACACAGCCCCCCTTGGCTGTACTCTCTGCTGCTCTTCTCCCTCCGCAGCTCTCACAGCTTCTTGCTCTCTCTCTCTCTCTCCGCAGCTCCTCCTGGCAGCCACACCGCTGCCTCTAACACGCAGCCCTCCTGGCTGTCTCCTCCCCAGCTGCACACCACTCCGCAGCTTCCTCTTATCTTCGGGGTTGGCTCCCGATCGCCGTCGGCGCCCCCCCTCTCCACACTTGCCCGCGTGGCCTCACTCTTTTCCGCTCACACCCCGACTACCTTCCCCTTCCGGTTTACCCGCTTAAAGCCCCGAACCTTACCCCCACGTCACATGACTCCACCCCCCGTGACGTCACCTCCGGAAGGTCGCTTACGCCCGCATTACAATAGTATGTAGCTGCAGTAACTAAAACCACCACATAAACAACTAAAGTATAAACTACATAGCTTATTGTAGAGTATATTTAGTATAATGATGATACTGAGTTACTAACAGTAATACATTACAATTCTACGTCGTAAAAAATATAATATGCTTCCATCTAAACTTTATTCTCTTACATCACACGAGTCTACACCGTACTATATACTGCCATAGACAAACCCAACATTAAATTATATACTGTATTGCTTTAAACCATTGTAAAATTACACTATGTATTATTATACCCACCCTAATGTATATCACACTGCTGTATATTCACTATACAATTACGATACTATATATTACTTTGTAATACAATGTACAAAGTAGCACTAATCACATACCTGCATTTCCCATATCACCTCCCTTGGATGCTGCTAATCCTGCATAATGCACGGACATAAGTAGTACTAATCACATACCTGGATTTCCCATAAATATGCTAAATTCCTCTTGATATGCAAATTATTTTGTCATGGCGCCCTTCCCCCCCCCCTTCCAACCCAGCTTATATATATGCTCCAAGCACGTGTGCTGTTTCATTCAGACGCTGTCGCCTCGACAGACCTGGTTTCACCTGAGGACGGCTGCTTGCGTTGTGGCCGAAACGTCGTGAGAATTATTTTATTATGTTTTATTTTTATTATTTTATTACTTCCCTTCTACGTGACTTTACCAAAAGAACCAAGAAGATGAATCCCTGCAGTCACGAAAGCTTTAAATCGAAATTTATATCACATTATTTTATTATTCAAATTGATAATAAACTTACATGTGGAACAATTATTGATTAATTATATAACTCATTGATAACTAAATAGAGAAATTGACAATTTAAAACATGAAGTGGGGGGAAATGCTGTTTCTTGTTACATGTTTAGAAATACAACTTAAATCTGATTTTTTTTTATTTTAGTCTTTTTTTAAACATCACTGTCTTGCAAATATATATCTGATTTAAATGTAGTTCTTAAATGATAATAGGTTTTTCCCCTTTTATCTGGAAACAAAACAGGTGTTAAGTTGTTAAAACACCAAACTGAAACCTTTTACGTGGAATCATGTCTGCATTAACAAAATGCAAAAAAAACACACTCTGATAATATATACATTGTATTTGAAACTGATTGGTCCACACTGGGGACAGCTTTCTTTTGAGCCTCGTCTCAAACGGTGTTAGACCAGAGGACGCCAAAAGGCATACAGCACAAAGACAATGCATTATCAGAGTATGAGAGCTCGGGGTAAGCATTTACACCATTGGAACCTCATTTGCCAGTAGCAAAATATGATAATTGGTTTTTTACCCTTTTATCTGGCAATAAAACTGACACCTTGTTTGCATTCCGACTGCAGGTATAGTGGTCAATGCAAACATGACTCCTTGTAAAAAAGGTGTCAGTTTTGTTGCCAGATAAAAGGGTAAAAAACCAATTATAGCATGTACAGTACTGCCCATAGTCCATTCTCGACGTTATAGGGAAGCTTTAAACGACATTAAGTGAATTTGTACCATCTAATATTAAAGACATAACAAACAACGTTGTGTGAAGCAACGTTAAACGAGGACTTACTGTAGATAAATGACCTGCCATATACAGCATGTTGCAAATTTATATTTGTATATGACATAACCTTTGTTGCACAGGACACAAACCTTGAGAATATTGCCAACAAAAACGAATGGCTACTCTAACTTTATTGGAGGCATAGTTCCATCACTGGAGACTGAGACCAGACCTTTCTGAAACCACCATAAGTGCTTTCTACCTAAACAGTCATGCAGCAGATGCTACCCTTGATGTGCCCATCTGTGGTAGCCCAGTCTGCTTTGACCCCATTCCAAGATATCTTGGGGTTATCATGGACAGTAGCCTGACCTTCAAGCCCTAAATAAAACAGAAACTTGCCAACTGTCTCCATATTATTGATCCATTTAGTGGCAGAGTATTGTGCCTTATCCTGGTCCTGGAGCTCATACACAACTACTGGATGCACAATTACATAACGCAATGTACATAGCAACCAGAACAATGAAACACCAATTTTCTTGCTCCTTATTCTGAAGAACCTTCTGCCGCAAAATCTCCAGACATTCAAACTAAAGGTTACGCATTTTCTTGTCAACGGCAACCTGCCCATCAATCTAGACCACAAAAATGTACCGAAATCCTCACCAAACGCGTGGGTTAGGTTCCTGAAAAATACCACGGTAGGCAAATCCGCGGTTAGTAAAGTACAGGGGCCTATGGGAAATAGGGGATTTTGGGAACTACAGCCGCGGTCAGAATCGTCAGAGCCTCACTAAGTTGCCTGTTTATTAACTAAATACCGAATAAAATACAGTACATTGTACAATAACATAATGAAACAAATACACATTACATTCACTTCACATGCCTTTAATATTTACGATGATGACGATGACAATGAGATGATGGGGCAAGGGCTGGTTAGAACGAGAGGGACTGAACCCACCATCTTCCTCCGAGCCACAGACGCAACGCTCCCACCTTCACCACTCACTGCACTCTCCGGGGTCCATGAATCAAAGTAAAATCAAATAACTTTATCGCTGCATGGCGTATTTAATGACGTCACACAATACAATGATGTCATGCTGTGATGCAATGACGTAATATGTCATGTGACTTCCTTAACACCGTGCTTACCCGTGAAAACTCAAATTTCCAGGCCACGGTTCGTAAATTGTAAAAAATAACCCATGTGCATGGAGTGTCAACGATTCAGAGACAGAGTTTCTAGGAAGCACTTTATTAACTTTCACGGTCTCGTCTGCACACTCTCCACTGTAGTTCAACCTAGCCTGTACATGTTGTGCAGTACGACCACGAGGAGACGGGATTAACTATAAGGGCTGTTGCCGTTTATTAACACTGTTCCACACAAGACTGTAACTCACACCAGAGGTAGGTGCTCTCTCTTCTTGGTCCTTACCCTGGACCCCCGAGCTCTGTATTGTCCTACCCTCGGCTGCCCGGCAACGAGAAGGGAGAACCCTCTTTCTCTCAGCCGATTTTTACTGATTACTCGGGGCCCTGCTCCCGGCTATCCCTTGGCTCTCCCACTCGTCTGCACGGGACGGGGGTTCATCCAACACCGCCCGGCGATGAGTAGGGAGAGCCCTCTTCCAGCCGATTCTTGCCCTGGCGCCCCACAATGACCCCACCTTCGTCACGGGTCCCCCTTAAGTACCCCTTTGGTGTCTCCTTCCTCTAGCTCAGACCCGCCTTTGTTCCCGAAGGTACAGCCCTCTTGACATGACGTAATCCTAGGCTGTCAACTCGCTCGCACCTTCCTCTGTTCGCTCATGGTTGCTCACACTACTCTACAATAACACTAGCTGTCTAACTGACGGCGCTGACTGAGATAGCCAACTACTATCCTTCGTAGCGCAATATCTCACGGAGACGTTTAGCAATGACAGCGACGAGACGATAGCAAGGACGAGATGAGTCCATTCCCAGAACCGGCAGCCTCGAGCCCCTGCTCTCGGCTCATTTTATGCTCCCAGCGTGGCCTGGCTCCGCCCTGACCACGCCTCTCTTCTCGAACCCACTAGCAGGTTCCAGGGGCCTCCAGACGGGGTCCTCCATGACCCTTACCCTAGTTCCTCCTCTCTGCCCACACTGTGTACGCCCTTACCGGGGTGTGTACTATCTGTCCACCACATGCCGCTGCTGTCCACCAGCCAGCGTTATTACACTACATATATATGAAATGGCGGAATGCAATTCCATGGTTAGCGAGTAATTTCTGTACTTTGACACCAACTCAAATCCAAATTCCCCTTTTAGGATTGTGATATGACATCCTAGATTCTCACTCGGATCTGGAATAACGCTGGAAAACAGTGGAACAACATAGTCATCCATTATAAACTTGCCATTTGAGAACCAAACATCGCACATCCTGGCTTTCACATACCTCAAAGATACCAGTATAGCCATGAACTACTGACATTAATATTGCCCTATAATGTAAACATAAAAAATTCTGGCTGACCACTGGTTAATACTACGGGTGAATTAACCAAAACATACATGCTCTCTGCTGCACGATGGGTGTTAAAGATACCGTGACATTGTTGTAAAAGAGAAGGCCATTGTGTACCAGTTTCACGGTCCACATTTGCCAAATTCAAACCATTGCAGTGTAAATGACTCCGTTGGAATTTCTCACAGCAAAATCTCCCTCAACTGTGAAACTACTGCAAAATGTGCCTTTGTGATATGTATGTATATTGGACTTGTTTCATGCTGTACATAGCCAACAGTGCTAATCAGAGGTGCGGGAGAAGAACAACCTAGCCATAAAAAAATAATGGCACAAATACCAAATGTACTCAATTATTAAGTGTTGTGAATGTTTTTTTTGCATAGAGATGCCACAAGGACGCTTGGGTTGGTTTGATGGGAAGAGGCGGCGAAAGAGAGATATCGGTGATGAAGGAGGCGTTGAGGCAGCATACCGCATGAATGTGTGTACCAGGTGTGTCTCAGCAGTAGCAGGGTGTATGCTGTGCTCATTTCTTGAAGAAATAATAATGAACCCATTCTTGCATTTTGCGTGCCTTCTGCTCCCCGTCAGCATCAGATAATAATTAGATTATTTAACGCCTTGCATGGAATCTCAATGTGCTTTCAATCTCAATATCCTATTTTGTCATTGAAAATGAGTGCCGGTAAATCATGGTCAATGTGCCAAATTTGAAAAAAAAACTCGCAGTTTTCTCAATTGGGATTGCACATAGCAATCATCGGCAAACTGCTGGCAGACTCATTCCCGCTTGCAGGTCAAGTGTTTAGTCCCCTTGTGTAACACAGGGACCGCTGCCACTGGATGTGCCCATTGCCCATTCCCTCCCTCACCCCTCCACTACTTACCATCCCTCCCCTGCCGTTTTCTGACCTCTGTTCCCTCTGTTGTGGTCACTCATTCCTCTGCCCTTGCACGCCCCTGCCATCTAAATCAGTTTATTTTTGTTTCCGCTTTTAAACTTTGTAAAGCTCCTTGAGCTAAAGTACTCTATGAAATAATATAGACTATGCAGAATGTATAACTTGGTGAAAAGTTTAATCATTTTGAAGATAATTTTGCAGTTGCTTCATTCGTTTATTGTGTGATGCAGATATAAGCCACGAAAAGATGAAATTTCAAATGAATCAGGAATGACGATATTAGAAGTGAACATGTTAACTGGATTTATTCCAGATAAAAATGACCTTGTCCAGGTAAGACACACACACGTAACATTATGCCGAGAAAGCTGTTATTGTAAATTAGTGGACATTTGTAATGTTAACAAGGCAGGATTCCCAGATAAGCACAGAATATAGGACACCGAACATCACATTTGGATGCAGCATCCTTCAGCATGGACAGATAACACACTTTTGGAGACCGAGTAAAAGGTTGACAACTATATATGGCTCACATTTTAATTCTATCCTTTTTAAAGGATAACAATTGACAATGTTTGGGTGAGCAGGGTGGAGTAGGGGTAACACTCGTGCCTCACAGCAAAGAAGGCCCTGGGTTTGATTCCCGACTTGGGTGCCTTCTACGTGCAGTTTGTTCTACCGCTGTTTCTGTAAAGTGTGAGTGTGCACAAAATGTGTGTAAAACTGTGAGGATGTGATTGGTGCGAGTGTGTAGAGTTCGTATGTTCTCCCCCTGTTCTGCATAGGTTTTCTCCGGGTTCTCCAGTTTGCCCCCATAGCTAAAACTGCTATTGGCCTGATATCCCAATGCTGATAAATTACCTGCAAATGACTCTACTTGAATTATATGTAACATGATTGCCCCTAATGTAACAAAAAATGGCAGAACTCACCTGAAAAAAGTATTGAGATTCTTGAAGTTTTTTGGTTAAACAAACACAAATTAAGATAACTAACATCGCTTTGTATATATTTGCTATAAATACTCCCTTTCCAAAGCCAACTTTGCAGGCGACTCACTGTCCCTGTTCAACTGTCTTTTTTCCCCTCTGCCTACGACTGTCTATTTATAAAGAAAATATGCTAGTGTGTCAGTACAGCCCGTGGCTGCATATAGACACGATATAAGTATAAACAAAACCAAAACAAATTGGACCAGGTTTGCCCTTCTAGAGGTAATTAGCAGTCGGGCATACAAACCCAGTATTGCTTGTTTACGATATGTTATAGTATATGAAATGCCCTTTCTCGACATGGACCATCACTGCCCAATAATGGCTCACAGACAAAAATATAACATGGTTTTTGCATGCATTATCATGATTCATAAATATGTTTTGGGTGAGGCCACGTAAAGATTTGCCCAAAATGCGTAGCATTAAGACCCACCACCCAACAGTCAAATAAATGTAACTGCCAGTTAAGCGTTTACCTTTTCAATTGCGATTGCTTCAGCTCATTGGTAAGTTTAAAATATTTCTTACAGCCAGATTTAGAGTTACTGTAAGTACAAGTTTAGCTGTCATAATTGCTCTTTGAATTACAGGTGAGCTGAACAAATTATAATTGATGTGTTAAACGCTTGTATACATGACGATTAAGTTGCTTGGCTATGTTTGGTGGTGGAGGGGTTCATGACAAATTTGGGAAGTTAATTCCGTGGCTTCACACAATATTTTATTGAACCAGACTAAGAGATATGTTATTTCTATGTGGAGATAGAGAATGGAAATTGGTTTATTTTATTATGATTTTTGTTTACCCAGAAACGCCCCACTGAGTCTCAAGACTCTGTAAGGGATATTAAAACCCACCACCACCTGACACAACCAACTAGTAAGGGTTTTCACGTAAACAGAACATGCCAAATCGTCACTAGTACAGCACACCGGTGTGTAGGAGAGCCAAGCCACAACATTTACAATCTGAGTATGACGTTTCACAGGTAATTACACCGAGTTTCATATTGTCCTTCCTCTCTATTGTCTGTATTAAAATAGCCGTACCAACAATAATCCCAATTGATCTATCAATGGGCCCGCATAATGCGCATGCATCATGTACGTAGAAGTTTGGTCACCACATCTACGCCTCTATATAAGGAACGAAACAGGTGGACTTTGCCAGATGAAGCTAGTTGTAATTACTGGCGAAACGTCGTACTCAGATTGCAAATGTTGTGGCTTGACTCTCCAACACACCGGTGTGCTGTACTAGTGTAGTGGATTCAACTGAGTCACAGACTTTCTCTTTGGAGGCACATTTATTTTCACCAACACATGACACAAAAGGGTTTCTGCCCTTTCACCAGATAACCTATGGTGGTGGACCACCAGGCTAAATATGCTAATCACACTGGGAGTTAGCTACCACGAATGGGACCCTGGCTTGGGTCCTCGCCACGTGTTGGTGACTTCTTCTTGGACGACGTAGAACGTCGATTGTAGATCTTCAGGTGACAGGAGCAACGCTGAACCCCAGTCCCTGTAGGGACCCCGCTTATATGCCTCCGGGCCGTGGCTGGCGCCGCCCTTGGCCATGCCCACCTTCGAGAGAGCTCTGGCTCTCTTCCAACCTTTCCCGTCGGATCTTACCCAGTCACGTGACCACCCCCTAACCCCCACTTGGGGCATCTGTGTAGATCTTACTTGTCACGTGACTTCCAGGATCAATCAGAGTGCAATGGCCCAGGGTAACCTCTTCCCATGGCCTCAGTCGGCAGTCAATGTGTTATCCGGAATTACATTTGTATTCAAAGTATTATCCAGAATGCTCTACAAGTGAAGTTTTATGCGAAAATGTTTACAGACACCTTGTCGGTATGAAGCCAAATGTGCAATGGTTGTCAGTTCTCACTGGTCTCACATGTTGCTGTGTGCTCTGCTTGCATACATTTACAGCTTAAGAATGCTGTAGACAAGTACATCAGTAATTATGAGATCACGGACTCAGTGCTCATTATATATTTGGATACGGTAAGCCATTCATTTCAGTTGTTACCTACTGTCTTTATGCATAATTTGCAAAAGTAAGGCATTTGCTCAATATTGGTTAATATCTGTGTGTCCTGAACTGCCAGGCATGAGCTTAAAGCTTGTTGTTAGTGGTGACATGGTACAGCAATAGTGGTTCGTGGATTGAATCCAATAGGCTGTCCTCGTTAATAATGCGATGTATCTTTATTGTAAAATACTATTTGCCATCTGTATCACAGTAGATGTTAAAGATTCCGTGACATCATTAGCAAGAGTAGGTCATTGTGTTCTGGTGTCATGGTCCTAATTTGAAAACTTTCCCACAAATGACTCAATGAGGATTACACATGGCAGGCATTGCTGCCTACTGGCAGACATGCCTGCTTACAGGACAAGTGCCGAGTCACCTTGTGCCACACACACAAGGTAACTGGGGATGCCCTTTCAAATGGTTTTAAATATGTCTCAAATACTCTTTGGTTCTTTCGGTAAAGTCACGTAGGTAAAAATAAAATAAAACAAATCACGACATTTCGATCGCAATACAAGCGAATTTCATCAGGTGGGGTCAACCACAGCAAGAAAATGCTGAAGTCGGTGGGAGAGCTGCCGTGGCAAGAGGTTATATAGGTAAGAGGTGGGGGGAGGAGGCAAGGGGGTAGAGAGAGATAAGGGGGGTGTGGGGTAGGGGGAGGGGGGCCGCATGGGCGCTCGGAAAAGGACGTGAGGTTGGGGGGGGGGGGAGTGGGCGGGGCTAGAAGTGGATAGGTGGTGGAAGAACAGAGAGAATGTGAGGCTGGGGGGGGAGGGAAGTGGGTGGGGCTAGTAGTAAACCGGCAGGTACGATGGAAACAACAACAACATCCTTCAAATGATTGTTCAATTTGTATCCATCTCGATTGAAGTTTTGTCTATTTATGTATTTGGATGGCTTCATGAACAAACCTTTGATATTAGCCCGAAGGTTTGCAGAGTACCTTGGTCTCGGAAAAAACAATATCATGCGAGCCCACAGTGTTATAACAATGGTCAGCTACGGCAGAGGTACTGGTTCTGCCATGTTTCAGATCTGCCTTGTGTTCACGACCATGGTCCGAGACATGTAGTTTTGTTTCCCCAATGTAACTGCTACTCCAGGATATTGCATGTCAGAAATAACCTCCTTCACAGATGGGATTAGATCACAGATTGTGTACTGTATTGAATCGGACCTGGATCTTGTGTTTGTTTAAGATTTTGTAAATATTTTTGGTAACACCTGCTATGTATGGTAAAGTGATGGTTTTTTGGTCCGAGTACCCATTCCTCTTGAGGGCTTGATGTACGTGTTCCAGTTCACTGGCTAGGTGGTGTTGGTCGGAGATGCAGTGGGCCAATTGTCCGGACGGTTATTCCAATTTTAGCGAGTATTGCAAGGCAGCGTGGTCAGTGCGAACGAGGGATTTTCTACCATACAGGTACGGCCGGTACTGGCGAACAAAATGGACGATCGCCAGCAACTCCCGACGCAATAGCGCGTTTCGGCGGGAGACAAAACCATGCTGCCATATGCCACCACCTGTTCAACACCGTCCTTCCGCTGCGACAAAACAGCACCGATGCTGGTGTCGCTAGCATCCGTGTCCAGGGTGAATGGTTGGGAAAATCAGGGTAGTCGAGTGTCGGCGCGGTGGCCAAGCGATCCCGGAGAGACTGGAAAGCGAGTTCCTCTTCCGGACCCCATTTGAATCTCTGATAATTTCCCGTCAGGACATGCAGAGGTTTTGCCAATGTCGTGAAATTCTTAACAAACCGGCGGTAATAGGATACAAAGCATATGAACCGCCGCACATCACCCACAGAAGTGGGCGTCGGCCACTCACGAACACACGACGTCTTTTGAGGGTCAGTGGACACACAGCTAGAGCTGACGATGTGTCCGAGGTAGCAGACAGAACGTTGCAACAAATGGCATTTTTTGGTTTAAATTTGAGGTTGGCCGATCGCATTCTTTGAAAGACAGCCTCCAGCCGTTGAAGGTGTTCCTCGAAGGTGCGACTGAATACAATAACGTCGTCCAAATATATGAGGCACGTCTCCCACTGTAGCCCCGCCAGCACCAACTCCATCAGGTGCTGGAATGTCACCGGCGCGGCATTCAAGCCCATGGGTAGGCGGTTAAATTCAAACAAGCCCTGCAGCATGCGAAACGCCGTTTTCGGCTTCGACGCATAATCCTGATGAGAGGTCGAGAGTAGAAAAGAAAATGGCCCCCGACAAGGCGTCCAACGAATTGTCCATCTGTGGCAGGGGTACGCGTCTGCCACGGATATTTTATTCAACCGGCGAAAGTCAACACAGAACCTCAATCCGCCGTCCTTTTTTTTTAACCAATACCACCGGTGCGCCCCAAGGGCTGTTGGACGGCGAAATAATGTCGGCCGCCAACATGTCGTCCACCTCGCCACGCACGTGCTCCCTTTCCGCAGGGCTCATGTGGTGCAGGTGCATACATATCGGTCCTGCCGCACCGGTGTCAGTATGGTGTGACAAGAGCGAGGTGTGGCCCAAATCAAAATCATCTTTACTGAAGACGTCGGCGTATTTTGACAATAGTGAACACAATGCGTTCCGCTGCTTGGATGACAAAGACGTATTCTCGCGGCACAATTCGGCGATCCATCAATCGTCCGAATGAGTGGCCCGAGATACGCCGGCAGCCATTACTCTAGGTTGGTCCCCATCCAGGCTAGTAAAGTCGGTAGTGGCATGGGCCAATACCGCACCTGCCGGGACGACCACTCGTTCCGGGCCCCCATTCAACACTTGTAAGAACGGGGCCTGCCCAGCCCGAACAATAGTCTGAGCCGCGACAAGGGAGAAGGCCTTAGCCACGGAGTTCGACGGGGACAGTAACACACCTGTCGCCCCATCCGCGGCCTCCAACCGCTTCCGGTAGTGCAGCAGGATGAGCATCTGTGTACCCGGGGGTATTTCCACAGTGACATCGGCCAACGCGTGAACGGCGTTCCCTGGAGGTGGCCGGCCCCACCAGGGACGGCAAGAAGGACATCCTAATGCCCCCAGGCATCTCTAAACAACCTTGATCCACAAGGATTTTGACAGGCATCCGACTAAGAAAATCGGTACCCAGCGATCGCGAAATAAGAACCGAACTTGATGCGGCAACATTCCCAATGGCAATGTGGACATCCACCTGTCCTATGATACCCATGCCACCCCCATTAGCAGCAATGCATGCATCGTTAGCTCGTTGGACCCGCGACACAGGGATGGATAATAGATGAAAAATCACATTGGAAATTATGGTTGCCGACGCACCGGTATTCACCAAAACATGCACGTCTACCCCTTGAATCATGCCCGGCACCGTGGAGGACCCCGATGCGGCTGCAATCACCCTTCGAGCCAATTTTTTCCACTGCGTAACCGTGTGTGGTACCGAATCAGCATGCCGACATTTAACATCAGATAACCCTACGGGGGTGCAAGTGGATGCGTGAGGTGTTTGGACCTGCCGGGTGCCCTATGCGTGCCAACTCGCCCGAGAATAATGTCGATCCGCGTCTGGTGGAGGAGATGGAGGAAGGCCCGACGAGAGCCGCGGGGGTTGGAACCGGCGCCGACAATCGCGGGCGAAGTGGCCCAGTCGGCCACACTTGAAACATGTGGCGGCCGCCCGACAATCGGTCGCCTTGGCCCCCGCTCATGACCGCCCGTCCCCGTCCCGCTGCATGTCCCGCTGGCGTTACGGGGTCCAGCGAGGAGCAGCAACCACCAACTCGTCGTCGCTGGACTCGTCCGGGATGTGCACGACGCGACGTGGAGCCCATACCAGCGCTTCACCATCCTTTTTGGGGTCCCCCGTCCAAGCCGCCATCTGGTCCCAACGTCGCAAGTTGTACTTGGCATCTAAACATCGCGCCGCCCAACAAGACGTCAGCGGCTCATGGCCGCACACCGGCAGCGAAATGTTTAACTCCTGCGACAGTTCAATCATTCTTGCAAGAATGAGAAGGTCCAGGAGATCGGCGGAGGACTCGGGGTAGGCGGCCATAGCGAGCTCTAATAGCGCACCACGGTACACCAAAGGTGTTTCTTCCGGTCCTCGACGTCGCTGCATACATTTTTTATGAGCAGCCGATGGTGGCTCGTAAAATTCCGCCATTTCAGCGAAGGCGTCCTTTAGCGTCTTCTTCCTACTCGCCGGGATGGAGTGGAAAACAGTCAAGGACACGTCGTCCAATAGCGTAGGTAGAGCCTCTAGTGCCTCGGACTCCGTCCACCGCACCGATCGGAAGGCGGATTCGAATCTCCACATAAATGTGCTCCAGTCGCCTCCGGCGACGAATTCTTTAATGTGAGGAAGGCGATGGCTGCGGCCACTGTCGGAGTCCTTGGGCGTACCCGTTCCCGCCACCCGCGCAGCACGCTGCTCCACCAAGATGGCGGCCGCCGGCAGCGTGGCAGCGGCCCCGCCCAAGATGGCGGCCTCCTCCTCCGCAGCAGGTGTAATGGCGGATGCAGCCCCCCGTTGGAGATCAAGGTCGTCCGCACTCGGATGCGTCCCACGAGGCCGACCCAGGGTGGCAGGCGACGCGACCACCATCACGAGATTGAGCATCACCGCACGGAGAGACTCTATCTGTTCCGCCACTCGTCGCCACCCTTCGTCCGCAGCTGGAAACACCTCCGCATCGGCCTGTCGTTTTTGCGCGGCGTCGGGGAGAGCAGCAGTCGGCGGCAGCGGTCCCGTTGCACCCAGCAGCTCGTCCTCGTCCGCATCGTCTTCCTCTTCCGATGGCGGGTCGGGTGGGTTCCTTTTTTTTAGGTGCTTGGACATCTTGGATGATGGTCCAAACGGTCTCAAAATTTACTTCTGACACCAATGTAATAAAGGTCGTTGAGACAACTTCTGGAATTCAGTATTTTTTATTAAGTTTCTTTCACAGCTTCTCACTATACTCATTTCTCTGCTCTATAGCTCCTTCACGCTGTTGGCAGACAGTGTGAGAGGGAGAGGGAGGGAGAGAGAGGGAGAGAGAGAGACTGTCGCGGCCCGCTACGTGGCAGGCTCCGGACCTCCGCACCCGCATGGCTTCCACCTTCGTTCCTTCCAGCTCTGACCACGTGCTGTCCGTCCCCACCCCTTTTAATTCCTGGCCCACGTGGTGCCTCGCAGCCAATCCTCGGCCACCTCCCTGGAACCTTCCAGAGCCCATCCTCCGGCCCCAGGGCCACGCCCCTAACTCGCCTCCCCATTGGTTGCGGCTGAAGCCAGCAGAGCCAATCATTATCATCCAGGTGTAACTAATTAATCATCCAGGTGTAACTAATTAATCTTCCAGGTGTAACCCATTTATCATCCAGGTGTAACCTCACATTACACAAGTAAGCCATTGGGTACAGGCGGCATTGTTCAAATTTGGAAAATTCTAAATATTGCCCTCGAATTACTCAATTGGGATTACAGATTATAAGCTACTGCAGATTATTATGAAACAGTGCTTTCCTTCATGAGAGCCCTGCATTATTAGAAGTGTCAATACCAAATGTGTATTTAATTATTATTACATTATTAAAGTCAGTGTGCATTGTATCATGCATTAGTGTTGTGTGCGATTGCTTTGTTGCAGGTTCCCAGCACAGAGGATTACTGCTTTGCTTTCAAGGTCAAGCAAATGCTGAAATCGGATATGATTCAACCCGTGACTGCTTCTGTTTACGACTACTACAGCCCACGTAAGTACACAGACATGGTCAAGAATACGCTTCAAGTTGCATAGCAGGCTGGTGCAGTGGCAACAGCCAGCAAGAAGGACGTGCCAAGTAAACATGGAACATTGGGCCAACGGTTCCGTGTCTGTGTCGGGTGTCACTATACTAGTGTAGTGTTGTACAGACGGACTCTTCAACGTCTTTTGTAGCACACACTTTTATTCGTCTTATGAACACAGTCCCTATGCACTGAGGGGTATACGGTCCCCTCACCCTTTACACTCAGAACGTACAAGCCTCCGCACCCTACAGGCTACTTAATATCCCGCTCTTTCAATGTCCTCTGACTGGACCTAGGGAGATGTCTCCCCGACCACTGGTTACTCTGAACCCTAGCCCTTATAAGGGCTGGAGGGCTTGGTCCAGGGTCCTAGGCTTCTTCCGCCGTCTTGGGTCTTCGTGTAGTCGAACTCCCCGAGAGCTCTGAGCGCTCTGGCTTTATACTTGTTCGTGGCCGGGTTGTCCAATCCCCGGCTACCTTGTGGAACCCTGTGATTGGTCGTTCCCAATCTGCTTTTCGATCCCAATTCACCCTATCTGACCCTGACCGTTTGGTCGCGCGGGAAAACCTTTTTTACGGTCAGCTCTCACAGCTTGTGAGACCCTGACCGTTAGTTTGAGCGGGAAAACCTTGTTAACGATTTGCTCTCCCAGTTTGTGAACATCGAGTAGTTAACTCTACTACACTAGTATAGACATTGAAGGGCATTGGCCCATTCCTGACTGAAAGGCGCCTTTCGTGTGTGGATTTTCGCTCCCTGTACTACTGGGTTTACTCTGGATTCTCCGATTTCCTCCCATAGATAAAAACAACACATACAATGTAACTGGTATTGGCCAAATATCCCAATGCTGAAATATTACCTACAAATCATTCATTTGAGGAAACACATAGCAACATCACCCTTGACTGTAATAACTTGGCAGTACTTTCCTGAAAAACATTTTAAGACGCATTTAAGCTTTCCTTGTTAATTAGCATACTAATAATTATACATACAAATGTACATATATTTATATGAACCTCTTCTTTCTTCATCGTCTTGATACTGGCGAAAAGGATCGTATATATATTATTGTTTATATTTTCATGCTTACTTAATATTGCAGTTCTTTTTATTTTGAGGGACAGATATTGGTAATGAAACATATTGTCTGATAATTTAGCATGTTAAATGGTAATCAGTTTAGATCCACATACATACGTGTCTGCTATTCAACATCTGCTTATAAAAACGTTTGTGCAATTTCCACTCCACTGGAAAATAGTGTTTTATAATTTATCCAAATAGAAGTCAATGTAGATTATATCTTAAAGTCAATGTAGATTATATCTTAATATTCGCAGGTTTATAATTACGGCTTTGCTTATTCAAGACTAATATATTGTAGCGCTTACGGAGTTGTATTTAAACATTCGCGGCCATATCTCGCGAAAACCCGACAGTTGTACACGCGGCGTGGACGGTGAGAGCATGAAAGACACTTCTCTCACAGTCTGCTGCACTATTTACACGAGTGCTTTCCTTTACATTTTTAGGGAATTGCGTTCACTGTATAATATGTATTTAGTTATTTATATTTGCCCTTTTAAATACATGTATGTTCATCATTATCAAAGATAAGTTAAATAACATAATAATGATATACAATGTATTTATTTATATGTTTATACAGTATATGTTTAGGATTAAACATTATATAGTGTATGCCCCCCAATCATATTTTACACATCAGCTTTAGGTATTAATATTCGTGGATTTAACCGTGTCATTCTCCAGGAACGTGTATCACTCACGAATATGAAGGGGTTACTGTGTCTCTTCTATCGTTCTGCCCTTACGGAAGGAGGTGTTTTTGATTACCTCTGCTTGTAACAACAGGGGATGTATCATGGGACCATTTTGCCAGTATCAAAGTGTGAGAAGTAAGAATAGGTTTTACCCTTTCTGGCAATACAACGGGTGTAAGATGTTCAAACATCAAATAGATACCTTTTGCAAGGAATAAAGTCTGCATTAACCAAACATACTTGTGGGGACCACATAAAACAAGCATGCTCTGATAATATATACATTGCCTTTGAAACTGATTGACCTAACCAGAGACAGCCTTCTTTATGGCCTAGTCTCACCAGTGTCAGAACAGAGAACGCCAACAGGCGAACAGTACAAAGACAATGCACGTATCAGAGCATTTGTAGCTCAGGGTGAACAGCTATATCATGGGACCTTTTTGCGAGTATCAAAGTATGAGAAATAAGAATAGGGTTTACCTTTTCTGGCAATGAAACAAAAAATATTTAAGTTGAATGTTATCTGTCACTAGAAATGCCAAATTTGAAAGTAAACATTTCAGTGTTCTTGCATTGAGTCTGCTTCTCCAGAAAGCTAAACATAATCATATAGGACACAAAACGCCAAATAGTTACTACTTCAGCCCACCGATGTGTTGAAGAGTGAATCCACAACATTTACAATCGGAGTACGACGTTTTGCTGGTAATTACTTCCAGCATCATCGGGCAATTTGTGTTTTGTTTATGTGACAAATCCCTTACTGATTAGCCATGTCGGATGGTGGAGGGTTTCGACGCAGCTATGCTTATGCGATCTAACCCAAAAACCTTTATTATGAATATTGGTCGCGAAAGCCTACATTTTAAACTAACAATAATCTAGGGCTTACCAAATAAATGACATTTATTGTCAAATAAGTCCAAGGTGAGTAAATGAGCAGAGTTGTTTCAAGCCTTTAGCAGTGACCCATCCTGGTGGGTCAGTGGCAGAGCGAGTGGTGCACAATTGGAAGTTGCAAGTTCCCATCCTGGTTGGGGGTTGACCGAGCCCATCATCCCTCCAGGGTCAATAAATAGGTACCACTTTGTGGGGAAGCCAACAGTGGTTGTCGAATGAATAATTTGTCCACGTTTTTATTATATATGACGTTTATTTGCCCAGGAATGCCTTGCTGAGTCTCTCTTTTTCAGGATGATCCTGCCAAGTATTCACAGTAGGGAGTGATGATTGTTGCGAATATTCCAATTGAATAGTTTGTGGATCATTTGTCAAATTAGGAATATGACAGAACACATTGGCCTGATCTTATGAATGAACGTGAAATGTATTCTACTTGCTCAGGGTTGTAAACAGATGATCACTGTCTCAATGCTTATTTCAGCAGAAAATTATTTAGACTTTAGACTTTGTGAGCATTTATCAAAGTAAATGTTTGTACTCAGCCTAAGAGCCTTACGGGCACACACAGTCATAGGGAAGGTAAATATATTCCAACAACAACTAAGTATTGCAAATATCCCTCAAAGGGACCATTTGATGGGGACTCACAAATCTCCAAGTAGAGATGAGTTGTGCACAGACCAATTGTACACTGGCTACATTTACCCTGATGACGATGTAAACCCTGATGACTGAAAATTCCAATCGCTATTGTTAATTTTCTTTTCAGAGGACAAATGCACCAGATTTTATAACTTACCTGGGGGATATGTTCAACTGTCCCCGATTTGTCAAAATGATCTCTGCCAGTGTGTGGAGGGTGAGTATGCTCTGCCTTTGCTTTTATATGCTACATATCAAATGATTAACTTAACACGTCCATTTTCTAAGCCAATGTTACGTTTCGTCATAAGATTTATTTTGTGTTGGCTAATACGTAACGGTCTGACCAAATTAGTACCGTAACACCCTCCACTACTCGACATAGCCAAACAAATTAAATTGGCACGTGTGTAGTGTGGTAAAATACGCGGTGTGCATTGCTGGCCGAGGGCAACCGAGGGCAGGCAGGTGCGCGTGTGCCACGTAAGGTTGCACGAGCAAACCTCCACCTCATTAACGGGAGAATCGGGTGCAGACGGGGTCGGCCCGGGTTTGTACGCTGGCACTGGAGGTGCTGCCTGGGAGACTGCGATAAGGGGTGATTAATGGCCTGACAGGCGCCAGCCTGTCTGGCCCTAAAGAGACACAAGGGAGGAGCTGGATAATTGAGAGGAGGATATAAGGAGGTGCGGGAGAGCAGAGCAGGAGTTCGGGTTGCTGGGACCAAGGTGAAGACATCTCGCCGCTGCTGCTCAAGCCAGGACGGACCTCAACCCTCACGAGTCGCCGAGCGGGTGATGGTTGATCCCCCCGCCCGGATCGGAAGAGTGAGTGGGTCTGAGGGAACGTAGAGCGAGGGCAGCAGCGCAGAGGGAGAGCAGCGCGAAGCCTCTGTGTGAGCGAAGCTCTGCGTGAGCAAAGCTATGTGAACAAAGCCTCTGTGTGAGCTAAGCTGGTTGCAGCCTATATGTGAGCGCTGCTGTGTGCAAGCTCTGTGTGAGTGCAGCTGCGTGCAAGCCCTATGTGAGCTGCTGTCTGTGTGTGGAGCTGTGAGTGCGGAGCTGCTAAGAGGAAGAGTTGTCGCAGGCAGGTCAGCGAGGTGTAAAGTAGATAGGGGAAGTTGATTAACAAAGTGACCGTATAGACAGAGATAGGAGTGCCTACAACTGGTGCAAGAATAGTGTAATAAAGTGTAAGCAAGTGACTTGTAACAACGTGTCCGACTGAGGGATTTTACAAGACACTACACGTGTACAAGCGTTTCATGACGTGACAATTATTGCTTCACCTCACTGGTAAGTTGAAGAGCAGTTCTCACAACCAAATTCAGCAACAAAGTCAGAATAAAATACAGCACCGAACTAGATCAGTTAGACAAGACACTCTACAAATTACACTTATCTTTGGCTGCAACAATGTCCACATCGGATTGGGAACATGTAGACAATATAACTGCCTCTTCAGCTGCCACTTTGTCGACCAAATGTAAGGACAACTTCATTTCCAAATTCAACCTCTCCAACAAGAGACCGGACCCACACACCGAAAAGCTAGACGTTAACAGTCGTAATTAATCGCAGTAACAATTCTATTTCTGATGGTCTGAAATCAGTTTTAGTTAAAGGGCTAAACTTTGCAGTCACACCTAGACACATACCAGTCAATGATATCATTGCCCAAGTAGATGTGGCTCTCAAGGGCCTGGGTCACATCGCTGCAGACGTAGCAAGATCTGAAATCGCTGCAACCCTCAAAAACGCTAAGATGCCAGCTAGCAACATCAGCAAAGATGAGCGTTTTGAATAAGCTCAATTAAAAAAGAGGGATGACATTGTCATCCTCTCAGCCAACAGAGGCAATGCCACTGTGATCATGGACGAAATAGAATACAACAACAAAATTCAAGAATTACTCAACGATGGCAGCTATACAAAAATAAGAGACCCCACCAACAGCCTCGTCATTAAAACCAACAAAATCATTTCTGATTCAACTGCATTAATTGATCAAACCAAACAGTTCTCGTTGAAACCTTCTGCAGCCAGGCCACCAAGATTATATGGCTTGCCAAAGATACATAAAGAAGATACACCCCTTCGTCCCATTGTCTCTACTATCAACTCCCCACCTACAAACTGGCTCGTTTTTTGTCTGAAATCCTGCGGCCTTTCACTGGAAAAACCACCTCTGCGGTACTAAACTCTACTCACCTGGTATCGACAATGAATGGAATTTTCCTGTCCCCAGATGACCTGTTTGTCAGTTTTGATGTGGTTTCCTTATTCACCAAAGTTCCTGTACCTGACACCATCGCAATAATTGAAGACTTGGTTCATCAAGGACTGAATACTGAGGTATCCCCCCTGGTGAGACACTGCTTAACCAATACATACTTCACCTGGAATGGAACTTTTTACAAACAAACTGAGGGCACCCCAATGGGCTCCCCCCTATATCCGGTTGTAGCCAACGTTTTCATGGAGAAATTTGAGACTGACGCCATCCAGACTGCCACTCTACGCCCGACCTTATGGAAGAGGTATGTAGATGACACTTTTGTCATCTGGCCACATGGCCAGCCTGCTCTAGACCAATTCCTCGACCACATAAATTCCATACACCCAGCCATAAGATTCACCATGGAAGTCGAAAAAGATGGCAAGCTACCCTTTTTGGATGTCCTAATTAAAAGGAGACCTGATGGTTCAATGAGCCACTCTGTCTACAGGAAAGCTACCCATACGGATGCTTACCTAAAACCGGATTCCCACCACCATCCATCCCAGAAGAATTCCCTCATCAAGACTCTACACCATAGAGCCCAATGCATCTCCGACCAGGAACACATTGCCATTGAACTCAAGCACGAACGCCAAGCTCTTAAGGCTAATGGTTACTCCGACGACACAATCCGCAAAGCCATCACTCCAACTATCAAGAAGGATCCTGTTGAGCCATTCAAAAACATCACCTTACCCAACATTGCAGGGGTCACAAAAAAGATCTCCAAAATCCTGAATAAACACAAGATCCAGGTCCGATTCAACACAGTACATAAAATCCGTGATCTGGTCCCGTCTGTAAAATATGTGGTTCCAGACATACAGTACCCTGGCATCTACAAACTAAGTTGCCTCTGTGGTAGCAGTTATATTGGAGAAACCAAACGACAGGTCTCGGACCGCATCCATGAACATAAAGCAGACCTGAAACACGGTAGGACAAACACCTCAGCCGTGGCAGATCACTGTTACAATTCAGTGGGCTCACATGACATTGACTTCTCCAAGACAGAAGTTCTCTGCAAGCCATCTGGCTACCATGAGAGATTCGTTCATGAGGCGATCCACATATACAAACACAGAGACAATTTCAACCGAGAAGATGGATTCTGGCTCAGCAATCATTGGAAGGACGTAATAAACCATTTCGGATCTTAACTGATTGTGTTCACGTTTACGGTGACTTTTAGACCGCAGTCCACTCACTGGCATTGACTATATATATTTTGTATTCTCCGCAGGGAATGGAGTCTTTGCTCCGCTGCAAGTCTCCTTTCACCACTCTCCCATTGACATATTTCGTTGCTTCCTCATAGTTCCTTTCACGTGACGGTCAATGGTATAGTGTATAGCAGATTGTATAATAATAAATAGTATAAAAGTGTAATGTTTAATATGATGTATAAGGTAATATATAGTATTCTAATTGTATAGTGAATATACAGCAGTGTGGTATACAGTAGGGTGGGTAGAATAATACATAGTGTAATATTACAATGTATAGTCTAGCGTTTTGATGAGAGAATTCTTTTGAGATGGCGAAAGTGACACTTTCGTCATCTGGCCACATGGCCTCCCAGCATTGAACCACTTCTTGGACCACATCAATTCTAGACACCCATCCATCAGATTCACCATGGAAGTGGAGAAAGACGGTAAACTACCATTCTTGGATATTCTGTTTGAGAGGAGGCCTGACGGATCCTTGGGACATTCTGTCTACAGGAAAGCCACCCACACAGATTCCTACTTGAAACGCTATACCACAGAGCCCATGGCATTTCTGACAAACACCACCTGACCGGTGAATTAAGACATGTACATCGGGCCCTCAGGATGAACGGATACTCTGACCGTACTATCCGCCAAGCTGTCTCTCCCACCACACAGAAACAGCCACATGAAACTCCGACCAAAACCATCACCTTACCATACATAGCAGGCGTGACCAAAAAGATCTCCAAAATTCTAAACAAACATAAGATCCAAGTCCGATTCAGTACAGTGCATAAAATCCGTGATCTGATTCTATCTGTGAAGGATGTCGTTCCTGACTTACAGTATCCTGGAGTCTACAAATTGAGTTGCATTTGTGGTGATTGCTACATTGGAGAAACGAAACGTCATGTTTCTGATCGTGTCCGCGAGCACAAGTCAGATCTGAAACACGGCAGAACTGATTCTTCTGCCGTTGCCGATCATTGCTACAACTCGGTGGGCTCTCATGAAATTGTCTTTTCCGAGACCAAGGTTCTCTGCAAACCTCCCGGCTACCATCATAGGTTTGTACACGAAGCCATACAAATATACAAACACAGACATAATTTCAACCGTGATGATGGGTACAAACTTAGTAATCATTGGAAAGATGTTATCAACCACGCAAAAAAGACTTAATTACACTTTTTTGGACCATCTTATCTGACAGGCACTATTTTACTTTACTTTACCGAGTGTTAACATCCCCAGTTATTTTTTTAACAGTACTCTCTTCATTGTTCAGCCAGCATTGGTATAAACATGGGCATTTTCGTTCTTTTGTCTATCATGTGTATCAGGCCTCCCCTGCCCCTCTCTGTCCATTGTGTTGGCGTGTGCAGCAGCAACCGCGTCCAAGCCGTCGTCCATTTTTTGTTTTGGCCCCGCCCCCCCCCTCCCGATGCGTTGTACTTAGTACTCCGTGCTGTCTTTGAGCCCCGCCCCCCTCCCTCCCGATACATTCCATTCATTGGCTACCACATTCTGATGAGCTCTCCCCCCCTCTCCTCCCCCCTTCAACTTGCTTATAAGGGATTACATCTTGAATCATTGCCTCACTTGATGCAGCTAATTCGGCTGTGACGGTCCCACCTGATGACGGAGACTTGTGTTGCCTCTGAAACGTCGTGATTTTTGTTTTATTTTAATTTATTTTAATTAATTTTGATGTTTTACCTACGTGACTTTACCGAAAAAACCTAAGAATATGAATCCTTGCAGTCACGAAAGCTTCAAATCTAGGGTGGTGTATAGTAATGCAGTATATAATTTAATGTTGGATTTGTCTATGGCAGTATATAGTACGGGGTAGATCCGTGTGATGTAAGGAAACATTTTAGCTGGAGGCATATTATATCTTTTTGCGACATAGAATTGTAATGTATGACTTACTGTTAGTAGCTCAGCATATTGGAGAGTATATTTAGTATATTGATGATATTGATGTAGTTTATATTTTAGTTTTTTACGTAAAAAATTCCTTCCCTTTATTACTGCTACTTCCTCCCTTTGTTGCTGCTAATCCTACATAATGCACGGGCATAATATGACTTTGAGACCCCCCCCCCACCTCCTACGCATTCCACAAGTAGTGACTAATCCCACATCTGCATTTTCCATAAATATGCTAAATTCCTCTGTTGATATGCAACTTTCTTCGTAAAGGCACCCTTCCTCCTCTAAACCCAGCTTAAATATACCCTGCCAAGATTGGTGATGTTCATTCAGACGCTGTCTTTCCGGCAGACCTGTTCTTCACCTGAGGACGGCTGCTTGCGTTGTGGCCGAAACGTCGTGAGAATTGTATTTTATTGTTTTATTTTTATTATTATATTATTTCCCTTCTACGTGACTTTTTCCGAAAGAACCAAGAAGAAGTAATTTTTACTTCAGGATGTCATTTTGGATCTTAATTCTGCATCTTGTTCTTAAACGAAATGTCATACCTAATTGTTGCTAAATTGGTTATGAGGTTTTTCAACTTATAGGTTGCTCACAATAATACTGTTCTTCTTCCACGCATTTGTCCCACTTTTATGGGGTCCGCTGTCCTTGCCAACCTCCTCCCTCTTTCTTGTACAACAGCACCAGCCTCACCACCATCTTGTACACTTCCCTTCACCAAAACTGGGACCCTCTTTCACACACCACACCAGTCATTTCTCGCTCTGAATATCTCTCGTTCGTGTGTCCAGCACCAGGATGAACAGGAAGAGGCTCAGGGCAGAACCTTGCTTCACTCCCACTTTGACTTGAAAGCTCTCCGACACTCCACAGCTGCAAAGCACATGCATTTTACCTCCTACATACATTCTGGATCAGCCACACATATACCTCAGGAATACCTCTTCTTCTCATACACCACCAGATGAGCTCTCTAGAACCCTATCATACGCTTTCTCGATATCAATAAACACCATATGCAGGTCCTGTCTTCTTCTCTCTGAACTTCTCCATTAATACTCTCAGTGCAAATATTGCATTCCCTATCTGAATCCAAGCTGACTCGCCAATAGCCACCAGTTTCCTCAGTCTCCTTTCTATGATCCTTTCCCAGAGTTTCATGGTGTGACTTATCAATGCTATTCCTGTGTAGTTCCCACACTCTTGTACATCACTTTTCCCTTTAAAGATGATAACCAATGTACTCTCTCTCTCCACGCATCCAGATTTTCCCAAACAGCCCCATCAATATGTCAACACCCTTTTCTCCCATTTAATTTAAACACATCAATTGGAATCTCATCTGGCCCCACTGCCTTTTGATGTGTATTGACCCCCGGAGTCTCACTACCTCTTCTCTGGTTATAGTATTTTATGTCTTGGGTTTCCCATATTCCGAAACTTTTCAAAGTACTCTTTCCATCTCTCTTTAACCTTTGTCATCCAAGATTGTTCGTCCTTCACTGTTCTTAACGAGATTCACATGGTCGATGTCCCTGGTCTGTCTCTCTCTGGCTCTTGCCAAATGGTAGTTATACTAGTTTGTGTATTATATGCTTGGAAATATGGAAATTTAATTTGGCTTTGTCAGGTCGTGAGTCTTAAGATACTAATTTGGCCAGATCATTAAGTAGTACCCTTACCAGAAATACATTTTTAATAATGTAAAAGATTGCTGCACTACTTTTTTATATTAATCATTGTCTAGACCAAAACAATCACTTAAAACACTACCTTTCACATGCAAATATTATACCATATTCAGAAATACATGCTCAGACCAATAACCTAAAATAGTCTCTTTAAAGTGTTTTCCCAAACCGATAAGGAAAATAAAACTTAGGCTCTATACCACCCTCAGTGTTTTGTTGTACAAGTCCTTCTATTAACATGGATACATGTAAAACAAGTAGCACTAAAACAAATCTCTTACACCCACTTTGTACATATTCTATTATATTTACAGGGTATTGTTCATATGAATGAGACCCTAAACACACAACAGAAGTGTGTGCTATTTTACACCGTTGCAGTCACTACTGATAACGCAATGCTGTTTTGTTGCAAATATATAATGTGTGTATGTACACTATACCGTAAGAACGCATTTGTATAGATGCCCATGGTGCGAGTGCTGTTTGTCATAGACAGATGTGATATTGAGCTGTACGATAGTTTAAACAGTGCTTCAAACCTTACAATGCGAAATCTAGCATACCAATAATAATGTACACTTATAAAGTACGTTTCATCCAGAGGTCACAAGGCACTGCACAGAGATAAAATCAATCAAGTAAATAACTCGCGCAATTCTAAAACCTAATATAAGCATGCAGAGCCATGATTTAACCACAGATACAAATATCCTCTCCCCAAACTCCCAAAACACACATCCCAATTAATCAGGATAACAGTCCTTTCAGAAAAAAATGTCTTAAGGTGGGATTTAAATAAACCAAGGGACTGAGCAGATCGAATAGTCGATAGAAGTGAATTCCACAGCTTGGGGGCAACACGGGAAAAGATCCGGTCACCCATTGAACGGAGGTGCGACCTCGGCACATACAATAACCCACACTCAGACGACTAAAGAACTCGTGTTGGGACATATGGGTGAAGGAGGTCACGGATGTAAGAGGGGGAGGCATTGTTGATGGCCTTGTAAGTGAAAAGTAGGAGCCTGCTGGTAACCAATGAAGAGACTCAAGTACAGGGGTAATGTGCTCAGCAACTGGTGTTCGAGTAAGAACTCTGGCAGCTGCATTTTGCACGTGCTGAAGGTGGTTGAACAGCTTGAGAGGGATGTCAGATAATAATAATACATTGCAAAAATCGATGCGTGAAAAGAGAAATGCGTGAACCAGATTTTGTAGGTCCTATAACGATAGAATGGGGTGGAATATGGCTATATTTCTGACGTGAAAGAAGGCAGCCTTAATGACCTTTTTAATGTGCGCTTCGAAGGTTAGTGAGGGAGCAAGGACAACACCAAGGTTGAAAACTGAGCAGCACCGACATTGTGGCCATCAATTAAAACACTGACCAAGCCAGCCTTAGAAATTTGATGAAGGGACCCAACAAGCAGCACCTCTGTCTATTCAGCTTTTAACTGAAGAAATATTTGTTAATGCTGCAATTGTTTACTTGTGCCACTGCTGGCACAAGAAGCTCCACAAGAGCAAACTCCAGAGGGTATTTCCCCCCACAAATGTATGTGAACCAGACGTGGGTTGTAAGAGAGGTGGTCGAACCCAACACTTTACCCCACCACACGTGACCTGTCGATCGACTCACTGTGGGGAACTCATTTCTACTTCGCGGTAGGAATTAGGATGGGGGATGCTGAAATAAACTGCTGCTGTTTCAAATGCCACACCGGAAACAGGAATCGAACCAGCACCCTCTGGATTGCATATCCAGTGTAGATTACAATTGTACCGCTGTAACAACTGGTTATGAATTTATTTATTTTACTATGAAGCTGACTTTAAACAATTGGAAATCATGTTGTAAGTTGATGTTTTGATATAGGTTGTTTTTTTGTTGGTGTGTTGGTACAATGCAATCATAGATTTTGTTTGTGTTTGTCAGTGAGTTGCCCTGCCAAGAAACCAAAGTTCGATACTTCAATCACTGTTCTACACAGGCAAGAAGCAGCCTGCGTTGCAGGAATCGACTACGGTAATACTTTGTATCACTGATACTCGCATGCACGCTGACAACAGGACCCAGGTCTCAGTTTTATATTCTTGCCTTGGGCCAAAACGACTCGGCATTTATCATTCATACTCTGGTTCTTTCGGTAAAGTCACGTATGTAGAAATAAAATAAAAATTTCATTAAAATAAATCACGACGTTTCGAACGCAACACAAGCGCTAGTCCTCAGGTGAAAATGGCGTAAACCACACAGCGAGGGAACACGCAGAGGGACATCACACAGACCACATAGAGAACGGAAAACTTCTGTATTTGCACGGAGGCAAATACAGCAAGAAGATGGGACATGCCAGTATTTCCCAAATGATTTCTGGAAAGTTTTTCGGTGTATTAATTGTATTGTTTATTACAAATGGGGCGCCACTGTGGCAAAATGTTAACTACCTCGTAGATTCGATCCCGACCCTGACGCCTATAAATTTGTAGTTTTGCATGTTCTCCCCGTGGCCACGTGGATTTTTTCCTTCCACATATAGAAACATGTGTTTAGAGTATTTAGCTGCTATACATTTCAACATAAGCCACTTCGTTGAGCTATTATTTATGGCCAGGTCACTTTTGAAAAATAGTTATATAGCTCAGCGGGCCTTTTCTAGTAAAATAGAAAGTTTAGTTGACTTTAAAAAAAAACTTTCCCAGAAAAACCTCACCGAGTCATTTTTGACGTAGGGAGTGATGATAATTTTAGCAGTAATTTGCGGATAATTTTTCAAATTCGAACCATGACACCCACACAAAATGGCCCACATTTCTTTGAAAGATGCCAGCGGATCTTTAACATCCACTGTGAAGCAGACTGTGCATAGTATATAATGGTTTATATATATGCAGTATTAACTAGGGCTGCCTACCAGATTTGCACAGCAATACTCTACAATAAGGTACAGGCATCCTATTTCTGGGGCATGTTGCTGCCATTAACGTTGTGTAGACTTACTCAAGCAAGCCTGACTCTCAGAATTACACTAATTTCCATCTTCATTTCGCAAATGCTTTCTAAGTTATCATTTGCAAACTGCTACGTTGCAGAAATTAAAATTATCATTCATACAATATTAAAGGAAAACCTATTGTACAATTTATATTGAAATGGTATTCACGTATTTAAGCAGTTAACCAAATGAAACAAGGAAGCAGGTGATATTGGCATCAATTCTGTGTTAAAGGATGGCAATACTAATGATGTGTTTTTTTCCACATTAACCTCGGTACTTGCAGCATATGCGGGGATCGTTGATACCCGCACTGAAGTTGGAAGTTTTGTCTACTACACTGTCACCATTCAAACTGTAATAAAAAGTGGTAAGTGGGAACAGGTGTTGTTTTTTCACAATAAATATGATCCTTAATCCATATTTGGGTTAGGCTATGTAATGATCCGGCCAATATTTTGTTGTTAAGACCCTCCAACACCCTGCACAGCCATGCTAATTAAATTGCCATGCGTATAAGTATGTAATGTGTCAATTGTTGTTTCAGCGAAGCAGTTAGTGGAAGAATAATTTTCACAACAAACTTTAACATCAATTAGACATGACGTTTCACTTAATTGAACAAAAGCATGGTGGCTAATATCGCTATATGCCAATATCACTCCTGTGCGCAACCTATAAACTCCTGGAGTGCACCATCCTCCCTAGAATCATCCCCCTTGTTGAGTTAGAGAGCCCTGAAAAAAAAATCAGCATTCTGGCCCAGACACAGCTGCTGTGACCAAGTTTTGGCCCTTGCAACGACCACTGAGGCCAGATTCCAGACGAAATCCAAGACTGGTGTAGCCTTTGTGGACTTGACATCACCCTACTTTAGTCTGGATTAAGGGCTTGATGTTGAAGCTCGAAACAACCATTCCCTGCCTCAAAACAATTAACCTGATATGGACTATGCTGAGCAATAGGCGACTGTGTGTTTATATGGACGACAAAGCCAGCTCACTCCATTTCCTCAACAATGGATTGCCACAAGGTTTTAGTACTCATGCAACTGGGTCATGAAAATTTGTATATGCGGATGCAATGCCCTAGCAAAGCAAGGAGCCACTTTCAACGACATTGAATCCTCTCTGAACATAGACATATAAACCATGGAGGATTTTTATCCACAATTGGAGGCTCAAGCCAAATCTCCACCAAACAACAGTCACTGCATTTCATCTTGACAATTGGAACAGCAAGCACACTCAGTTTCAGTTTCATTTATTTGGTATCGCCCTGTGAGCCATTCGGCTCTTGAAGTGGGTGCAACCACAACAAACAAAAAACAAAAACATGAACAAGAAAACATTAAAGTGACTATGCGCTAAGAGAAAAATCCAGGAAAAAACCTGCAAAGTCTTCCAGAAAATAAAGCACCGTACACCAACGCTGTGCAAAAATCCCAGTGGGATGCAAGTCAAACAACAAGACAACTGAGATTAAAGCCATCATTCTAGCTCCGTACTACTGTAGGGGTGTAACGGAGGGGCTGTATACAATGGGATCAGATGGGAAAGAAACACAGTGGGCGTGGCTATGTCGGTGCACGGGGAGGTGCTCCCAGCGACGTCCGCATCGGGCAGCCTGGGGGGCTGACTCGGAGCTGGGATCCCCCGGGGCCCCACCCCTCAGCAGGGGTTTTGGTATAAAAGGGGATTAGCCGGAGGGCTCAGGGAGAGATGTTAAGCTAAACCAGTGAAGACGGAAGATCGTCATTGATAGAGCCCTGGACTCCCCTGGATCGCCGCCCTTATCAGGGCCGCACAGGATCGAGCCAGTGGCGTGGTCCCGAGAGCCAGAGCCAGTGCTCTTGTCAGAGCTGGTCTGGGACTCCGGGTACCGTGAGCCCGACTTACCAGTGTCGGGCTAGCTAGCCTCCTCTAGCCCATTAGTGGAGGACCCAGAGGTAGGCTAGGTGTAGCTAGAGAGTGTATCCCCAGTTAGACGGGCGAGGGGGCCGATACCCCCTCCAGTGTTGTATGTCAGTACTGTACTGTACCGACACGGAATAAATACGTGTGCCTCCAACCCCGGTGTCAAGGTCTCCTGGAACGTTATTACATCTGGTGTTAGAAGTGATCATCCACGAACATGGACACGTGACGGACAGCTCGTGCCAGGGTACCGGGGGAGCAGGACAACGCTGCAGAAGCTGAGCCCGAGATGGCTGAAGGCGACGCCGAGCAGCCGGGGCCGGATACATCCACACCGCAGCGTCCGGATGGAGGGGAGCCGTCAGCAGATGGACTGCGGCAGGCTCACGCGAGACTGGCGGAGCTGCTCTACGCTGCTGCCGCCACGCTCGAACAAATTACGCGGCTGGGGGCTGGTGGACCGCCACGGAGCGACAACAGCCAACGACCAGCACGGGTTCCTGCCATTTCGACGGAGCCGGAGTTTGATTCTCCCGCCATCGCCGCAGCAGCTGCTGAGGGCGTGGCCGGGCTGAGCCTCACGTCCGACGTCGGCCGTACAGTGGCTGCAACGTCATCGACAACGGCCAGCGCGTCACCAGTGGTGCGACCGGCGATGCCACTCGTCGTTCGCGCCGAAGCCGAAGCCGAGACGAGTGACGGGAGCAACGGGGGGCGACCTTCCACTGTGGCCGCTGCATTACACCAATGTCTGCCTCCCCTCAAGGAGTTTGTGGGCGAGGATGGAGACTGGGGTGGCTTCCAGCGGCGCTTCCTCGCACACCAGGAGATGGCGGAGTGGACCGATGCCGAAGCTCTCCGCGCGCTGCCGGCGCTGCTCGACAGCGATGCCCTCGCCACTCTCACCTCGGCGCCGAAAGACAAGCGCGCCACGCTGCAGATGGCACTGCAGTTGCTGGCTGCAGTCTACGGACCACCGTCTGACTGCAGACAGCTATTTTACGATCGTCAGCGGGGTGCAAAGGAGTCGCCCCTGGTGTATCGCACGAGTCTCCTGGCGCTAGCAAGAACGGCCTTCCCGCGAATGGACGACGAAGGAGTGGACGCCATGGTCACCGAAAAGATACTCTTGCTGGCTGACGAATTGGACATCGTCGTCGTGGCGCAGGACGACGCCGAGATGTCTTCCCTCCGGGCCGCACAACACCTCCACGCCAACCTACTATCGCAGCGACGAAAGGCCAGCAAGGCGGCGACCGGCCGTGCCGTGGCTGCAGCCACCCTCTCGGCGGAGGAAATCTGCGCCGTCGACCGTCAGCTGGAGTGGAGAGCGGGAGTACGGCCGGCTCGGGACGAACCGAGCTGCCTCGACCAGCAATCGTCAACGGCAGCGCTCCCGCGCTGCTACAAGTGCGGCCTCCGGGGTCATGTTGCCTCGGGATGCCGCTCTCCTCGGCAGCGCGGGGCGACTCATCGACAGGACGCCGCGCCTCCTCCCAAGCTCCAACATAACCCGGCGAGTCGCGGCACCCCTCATGTTTGGCCCACGCACACACCCGTCACACACTCACGCACCGCAACGAACGGGGGGCCGAGATTGCACACCGTCGCGCCAACACGTACCACTGTGGGGACTAATATCCACCCCAGCCAGTGGTCCGTGTTGGCCCATCGCGTTGTGGCCGCGTCGTCGGGGTCGTCAGCCGTTGTGGGGCACATTGATGGGGTTGAGGTGCGCATCCTGGTCGATACGGGAGCATCGGCGACCATTATTTCGGAATTGATTTACAACATTCTTCCTGTTCAAAGCCGTCCTTTGCTGCCCGTTGATGTTCCGTTCTATGCTGCTAACGGGGGCTCACTGGGCATCATTGGACAAATTCGAGCGCAAATTTGTATCGGAGATATCAAATTATCGGGCCCAATTTTTGTCTCCTCGCTGGCGGTTCCGTGCCTGCTGGGGACGGACTTCCTGGGCAAAATGCCGATACGTATCCTGATCGACCAGGGCTGTATTGAGCTCCCGTCGGGCCAACGTATGGCATTTCTACCGTCTCCCTCTGCGGGTCGGACGGCGTTCGCAACGGTACCGGCGCTTGTTGACAGAACGGTACGCGTACCGCCGGGGGCACAGATGCTGGTGCCTCTTAAATTACGTCGGCCTTTCGCTAAAGGGATCGGGGACCAGGGGGTTCTGCTGGGGCCATCTAGGGTCGGGGTTAGCGGACCTCATTTAATTCCGGCCCAGACCATCGTTAAAGGGGACGGGGACCCTTTCATCGCGGTCCTCAATGTGGGGCCGCGGACGGTGGTGGTTCCACAGGGGACAGTGCTTGCTCACGCAACGCCGGTGCCCTGTGAGGAGCCCGTCGTAAATCACGTGAGCGCTGCCCCTCTGCCGCGACCACATGCGGACAGTGATGAGGGGTGGCTCGAGGCGCTTTGTGCGGGATCGACGGACCTGTCGGACTTAGAGCGTCAAAAGTTTAAGACATTGCTATGTGAATTTTCCGACGTTTTCAGTCGGAACAAATATGATCTGGGCTGTACTCATCTGCTGCGTCACCATATTGATACGGGTGACAGCGCGCCAATTCGCCAGAATTTTTTTCGGTTAAGTCCCGCCGAAAAGGACCATGTCAAATCGGCCGTTGATGACATGTTAGCCGCCGACATCATTTCTCCTTCTACCAGCCCTTGGGGAGCGCCGATTGTCTTAGTGAAAAAACATGACGGCTCATTGCGATTTTGCGTCGATTTTCGTCGCCTCAACAAAATTTCGGTTGCCGACGCATACCCGCTCCCACGGATGGACGAATCGCTTGATGCCTTGGCGGGGGCGCGATTCTTCTCCACATTGGATTTGCTTTCGGGATTCTGGCAGCTTCCTCTGGACGATGATTCGAAACCCAAAACTGCATTCCGTACACCGCACGGCCTGTTCCAATTCAACCGGTTGCCGATGGGACTCCACTCAGCGCCGGCAACTTTCCAGCCATTGATGGAATTGGTTTTGGCTGGGTTACAATGGGACTCGTGCTTGATTTATTTGGATGACGTTATCGTCTTTAGCAAAACATTCGACGAACATCTCCAGAGGTTGCGGGCGGTTTTCCTCAAAATGCGGGCTGCTAATTTGAAATTTAAACCCCAAAAATTTCATTTGTTATGCGAATCCGTGCGTTATTTGGGACATATCGTCGGACGCTCAGGTATTGCTACCGATCCCGCCAAAACGCAGTGTGTCAGCTCCTGGCCGACTCCCACTCCTGTGGGAGAGGTCAGGAGTTTCGTTGGTTTCGCGTCGTATTACCGACGGTTTGTCGCGGATTTTGCAACGAAACCCCTACACGCTTTGACATCAATGGGGGTCCGGTTCCACTGGGGCCAGGAGGAGGAGGCTGCCTTCCGATCCCTCCAGGACGCGTTGGTTAAGGCTCCTCCCTTGGTTTACCCCGATTTTTCCAAACCCTTTTTGCTCGACACGGACGCGAGCAACACGGGTATTGAGGGCGTGCTTTCGCAGGTGGTTGACGGCGTGGAACGGGTAGTCGCGTACGGTAGTCGGGTGTTGTCTCCAGCGGAGCAAAGGTATTGTGTCACCCGTCGGGAACTGTTGGCAATTGTTAACTTCATCCAACAGTATCGCCCATATCTGTACGGTCGGCATTTCACCGTCCGCACAGATCATGCGGCACTACAGTACGCCCTGCGAGTTCAACAACCATCGGGACAATTGTCTCGATGTTTGGAGATTCTCCAGGACTTCGATTTCGAAACTACGTACCGTAAGGGCGTTCGCCACTCAAATGCGGACGCTCTGTCACAGATGCCAACCACCTCCGAATGCGCATGCCTCCTGGGGTCGGGACGTTGCAGGCCTCCGAGTGAAATGTCCGTTCCGGTCTTGGTGGCCGCCGCTGACGCGACGTCGATAGCGGATTCAATTGCACAAGAGGGAAAAGATTCCCTCTTGGGGTTGCCTGTTGCTGAATGGGGGCGCCTCCAGATGGAGGATACCTCCCTCCTCGCGTTGCGTCGTCGCGTCGGAAGTGCCGGGCGGGGGAGGGGTGATGTCGACTCATGGGAGATGGTCCAGGGCCTGTTAATGCATTGGGACGGGAGATCACATCGACACCGGCTGGTGGTCCCTTCTGGGTTGCGGGGTAAGGTGGTGTGGGCCGCTCATGAGCGCCTCCTCCACCTGGGGACTCAGAAAACCCTCGCCATGCTCCAGCTAGATTTTTTTTGGCCGGGCATGACAAGGGATGTCGGGGATCTGTTGGGATCATGTCCTCGATGTGCGCAACGTAAACCACCAGCACGGGAGTCTAACCCGCCTTTGCAATCCATCAAGGTTTCCAGGGTCAACGAGCTTGTCGCGCTTGATATTCTGGGCCCATTCCCCGCTACCCCCAGGGGCAACAGATACCTATTGACCGGGGTGGAATATTTTACGCACTGGCCTATGGCCTGGCCCCTTGCCAACCAGTCGGTAGCAGCCATCGCGGAGGCCTTTGTCCAGGGATACGTCCTGGACAAAGGTGCTCCGGAGCGGCTGCTGACCGACCAGGGCAAACATTTTTCTGGTAAACTTCTCCAAGAAGTCTGTGAGCTCCTGGGCACGAAAAAAATTCGTACCTCCCCATATCATCCGCAAACTGACGGGATGGTCGAGCGTCTGCATCGAACCATCACGTTGATGCTGTCCCAACAGGTCTCGGACTCACAGACCGATTGGGACCTTCAAATTCAAGGGGTCTTGGCAGCATATAGAATGGCTCCTCATGCGGCAACGGGATTTTCCCCCTTCTTCTTGATGTACGGCCGCGAACCTGACCCGCCTGTTCAGACCCAGCTGCAGATCTCCGCGCCGCGGGGTAAAACTTAATTGGCCGATCACGTTAAATTCAATATTGCTAAATTAACAGAGGCACGGGAGGCTGCTATGCAAAATTCCGACCTCCGCCAGAAGGCTAACGAGAGGCTCAGGCTGGGTCGGGCGCACGTACTGCAGTGGAAACCGGGTGACAAGGCATGGTTACACTGTCCACAGGTACCGCTTGCAACCTCCTCTAAACTGGTGCGGCCGTGGCGAGGCCCTGTGGAGGTGGTTCAGGTTTTGTGGCCTCAGTGTGTACGCATCAAATGGGGGAAGCGGCGGTGGTTTGTGCACCCCTCCAGATTGAAACCCTTCGTTGCGGTCCGAGTTCCCACTTCACACACACGTGGCCAGACATGTGGGGGGTCCGCCGACTCACAGGGTCCGTCTCCGCTGCTCTCACCTAACGTGCTGCCGGCTGTCCCGCCCCCAGGTGCACCGGGAGTGACGGGCTCACGCCCGACAACCCCTCCAGGGGATGCCAAGGGTCACGCGGCAACGGAAAGTGACTCACTCGGACACGGACGGTTGCCACCCAACAGTCCGCCGTCCGGGGTTGCCCCGTGTGACGGGCCTGCTGCAAGAACGCGCGCAAAAATGCACAGACTTTTGTGAGGCCCGGAGAAATGTACATATGTTGTGTTCATTGTGTGTTGTGTGGGTGGTGTGTTTCCTGCACATTGGATTGTACATATGTTGTGTTCATTGTGTGTTGTGTGTGTGGTGTGTTCTCCTACAAATTGTATATAGGGTGCTCTTACGGTATTCGTATTTATTCAGGGGGGGTGCGCCGGGTTAATTCTCTTCTTGTTGTTGCGGTTCTTGTTGGTGTTCTTGTTGTTGTTATTGTTGGAAAAAAATTGTGAGGCACACGTGGGTTCAAGGGGTAAATACACTTTTATTGTTGTTTTTTTTGCAGCCGGGACGGCTGCGAGCTGTACAGGGGGGGTGATGTAGGGGTGTTACGGAGGGGCTGTATACAATGGGATCAGATGGGAAAGAAACACAGTGGGCGTGGCTATGTCGGTGCACGGGGAGGTGCTCCCAGCGACGTCCGCATCGGGCAGCCTGGGGGGCTGACTCGGAGCTGGGATCCCCCGGGGCCCCACCCCTCAGCGGGGGTTTTGGTATAAAAGGGGATGAGCCGGAGGGCTCAGGGAGAGATGTTAAGCTAAACCAGAGAAGACGGAAGATCGTCATAGATAGAGCCCTGGACTCCCCTGGATCGCCGCCCTTATCAGGGCCGCACAGGATCGAGCCAGTGGCGTGGTCCCGAGAGCCAGAGCCAGTGCTCTTGTCAGAGCTGGTCTGGGACTCCGGGTACCGTGAGCCCGACTTACCAGTGTCGGGCTAGCTAGCCTCCTCTAGCCCATTAGTGGAGGACCCAGAGGTAGGCTAGGTGTAGCTAGAGAGTGTATCCCCAGTTAGACGGGCGAGGGGGCCGATACCCCCTCCAGTGTTGTATGTCAGTACTGTACTGTACCGACACGGAATAAATACGTGTGCCTCCAACCCCGGTGTCAAGGTCTCCTGGAACGTTATTACACTACAACAAACAGACATGGCCAAACCAAAAAACTTTTTTAAATCACCAAAATAAAGCCATAAGCAATGTAACAGTGATCATAGGAACTGTGACCGAAATTTCACAATAAACGACATAAACAACATGTACCACCAAACCCTGTAGCCATAGCTGGCTGCATAAGTCACTCCACAACAGCAGGAGCATCAGTAGGAGTATCAACATTTTTCAAATGCCCTCCACTCTGAAAGTGACCTTACGGAAACACTGAAACACATCCCTACTCCAACGTATCTCAGAGTGAAGTTGGACCGTATGCTAACCTTCCATAAACACCTGAAAAAGGTAGCTGCCAAGATTACATCAAGGGTTAACCTGGTCCAAGAACTGGCGAGTACAAGGTGGGGAGCATCAGCACAAGTGCTACGGACATCAACAATGGCCCTTGTGTATTATGTTGCAGGATACTGTGCACTAGTATGGCCCAGAAGTAGTTGTACTCGACTTGTTGATGACCAACAGAACAGTGTAATCTGGTGTATCTGTAGTGTAGTAACTCGGCGGGAGACGACTTCACGGGTAACACACTCTTTATTTTATCAAACTTGGTTACAGGTGACTTAACACCTACTTTGTATCTCGGGTGACAAACACCCACTTAGCTACTTGGCGACTAACGCCCACTGAGCTACTCGGATGACCAACATCCACTTAGTACTCGGGTGACAAACGCCCACTTAGCTACTTGGCGACTAACGCCCACTGAGCTACTCGGATGACCAACATCCACTTAGCTACTCGGCGACTAACGCCACTGGGCTACTCGGATGACCAACATCCACTTAGTACTCGGGTGACAACCACCCACTTAGCTACTTGGCGACTAACGCCCACTGAGCTACTCGGATGACCAACATCCACTTAGCTACTCGGCGACTAACGCCACTGAGCTACTCGGATGACCAACATCCACTTAGCTACTCGGCGACTAACGCCACTGAGCTACTCGGATGACCAACATCCACTTAGCTACTCGGCGACTAAGTCTTCAGCTCCGTCTTCGGGTCTTCAACTGGGTAACTCTCCCCGAGTGCTCTCGCGCGTCCCCCTTTATACCCCACCTGCGGACGTCGCTGCGAGCACCCACTTATTCGACCAATCGCCGGGCGCTGGCTACGATCCTCTTTTCCCACATCTCATCGTGCCTCACCACTCACTCCGCGCCGCCCCGTCATCTGTCACTCCCGGCGCGCGCGTCCACATCACGCCCACAACGCGTGCCCAAACCCGCACCCCGCGCCGCCCCGTGATCCATCACTGTCACAGTCGGCGCACGTCAATACCACCACTACATCACCCCCTACCACATAGCTCGCAGCCGCCCCGGCTGCTATAAAAATATACAAACCCCCCCTGTGTGCCCCGTAACACAACACAACAACAAGAACAACAACTAAGCTAACAACACAACACGACGCGAACACTAACATCCGCAACCCTCAACCAATGCCACCGCGACAATAGAACAATATATACAAACCGGCGAGTGACAATAGCAATGTGTATGCAAAAAAAATAAATGGAAATTTTTTTTTTTTCTTTCGACTCGTGCAGTGTCCCCTTTTCTTCCGAGCGTCCCTACAACGGGACATTACCCCGGCAGAGGGGAACACCGGGCGAGCTCGGTGTAGAGCAAAAAAACCGTCTTCATGAAAATTGTTGAGACCTAGCCCGAGTCCGCCTTGCCGGTCCGTCGTACGGCACCAGACGCGGTTGAACGTCCGGTGGTGCCGGCGGTTCAGGAAGACATCGGCCAGGCATCGAGGACTCGTGCGTGCCCCGGGGTTCAGGCTCTCGACGGTCAGCAGCCGTCAAGCCCGAGGCACCTGGGGGTGGGTCAGGTGGAGACACGTGAGGAGCAGCCTGCGACACCTCCCTCCCCGAGTCGACGGTCACATCACACGCCCGGTCGTCACGGCACAGAACGGGGTCACACGGTGCCGCATAGGGCTTCAGTCGGGAGGGGTGCACATACCAACGGCGTTTCCCCCATTTAATCTGTATACTCTGGGGTCGTGCAACCCGCACAATTTCCACCGGTCCCCTCCAAGGTCTCAACAACTTGGGGGACGTAGCCAACGGTGCATGTGGACAATGCAGCCAGGCCTTATCGCCTGGTTTCCAATCATGCGTATGCACCCTCCGCTCATGCAATTTCTCGTTTGCAATTTGCCGCGACCGCGAATTCAACCTTGCCGCCTCCCGCGCTTCAGTCAATTTGGCGATATTAAATTTGATGTGGTCTGCCAATTTAGATTTTGCACGTGGCTGGGAAATCCCCAGTTGGACGTCCATGGCCGGATCGGCCTCCCGCCCATACATAAGAAAAAATGGGGAAAACCCCGTCGCCGCATGAGGGGCCATTCGATAGGCCGCGAGTACCCCCGGCACCTGTAAGTCCCAATCAACCTGATCGTCGCGGACCTGTTGGCACAACATAGACGTAATCGTCCTGTTCAGACGCTCAACCATCCCGTCAGTCTGCGGGTGGTAGGGGGAAGTACGCACTTTCTTTGTACCCAACAGGTCGCACACCTCGCGCAACAAAACGCTCGAAAAATTCTTCCCTTGATCCGTCAGCAAGCGTTCGGGGGCGCCCTTGTCCAAAACATAACCCTGGACAAAGGCGTCCGCCACCGCCGCAGCCGACTGGTTGGCGAGCGGCCATGCCATAGGCCATCGGGTGAAGTATTCCACGCCAACCAGCAGGAACCTATTTCCCCTTGGTGTAACCGGAAAGGGCCCCAAGATGTCCAACGCTACCAATTCGTTTATACGCGAAACCTGAATGGATTGCAGCGGTGGATTAGCTGCCAATGGTGGCGGTTTCCTTTTTGCGCACCCTACGCATCCCTTAAGAATATTCGCCACGTCGTTACCCATCCCCGGCCAATAATAGTCTCGCTGGATTAGGGCGAGCGTTTTGTGAAAACCCAGATGCATGAGCCGTTCATGAGCTGCCAGAACAACCCTACCCCGCATAGCAACAGGCACAACGAGCACGTGACGCCGGGACATGTTGTCCCACCTCATCAAAAGGCCCTGTCTGCACACCCAGGAACCGACCCGCGCCTCCCCTTCTTCGGGAGCGCCAACTTTCCGACGCAGCGTAAGTAGGGAGCTGTCGGACATCTGGAGGCGGCCCCACTCAATGAGGGGCAACGACAACAGCGAATCCCTCCCCGTGGGGGCGTCCTCTCCCGGGGTGTCAGTGGCGGCGAGCGCAACTCCCGGGGTGCCGGCGACCGGGGGTTTGCACCGCGCTGATCCCAACAAACATGTGCAGTCCGTGCACGGCGGCAACCGCGACAAGGCGTCCGCGTTTGAGTGCCGCAACCCCTTGCGGTAAATCGTCGTGAATTGGTAGTCTTGAAGGACCTCCAACCATCGGGACAATTGGCCCGATGGCTGTGCCACGCGCATAGCGTATTGTAGAGCCGCATGGTCCGTCCGGACCGTAAAATGACGGCCGTAAAGATACGGCCTGAATTGCTGTGTAAAAAACACAATGGCTAACAATTCACGACGAGTTACGCAATAGCGTTGTTCTGCGGGGGAAAGAACCCTACTACCGTAGGCGACCACCCGTTCAACCCCCCCGACCACCTGTGAGAGCACCCCCTCGATACCCGTATTGCTGGCGTCCGTGTCAAGCAAAAACGGTTGTGTGAAATCGGGGTAACACAAGGGGGGAGCCTGCACCAAAGCGTCACGGAGGGAGCAGAACGCAGCCTCCTCTTCCGCCCCCCAGTGAAACCTCACACCCTTAGCCGTCAAAGCGTGCAGGGGCTTGGCTATGGTGGCAAATTGCTTGACAAAACGACGGTAATAGGAGGCAAAACCAATGAAACTACGAACCTCCGTGACCGAGGTTGGCGTTGGCCATGAGCTGACGCAATGCGTCTTAGCAGGGTCCGTCGAGATCCCTGAACGACTCACGATATGGCCCAAATACCTGACCGATTCCCGAAGCAGAAAACATTTAGCCGGTTTAAATTTAAGCTTAGCGGAACGCATCCTGAGGAACACCGCTCTCAGTCGCTGGAGGTGCTCCTCGAAAGTCCGACTAAAGACGATAATATCGTCAAGATAAATCAAACAGGTATCCCATTGGAGCCCCGACAAAACCAATTCCATGAGTCTCTGGAACGTGGCGGGAGCGGAATGTAAGCCCATGGGCAAACGGTTGAATTCAAATAGGCCCCCAGGTGTCCGGAAAGCAGTTTTAGGTTTAGACTCGTTATCGAGTGGCAATTGCCAAAATCCAGAAAGCAGATCGAGTGTGGAAAAAAACTGCGCTCCCGCCAAGGCATCCAGCGACTCATCCATCCTGGGGAGCGGATACGCATCCGCCATCGAGATTTTGTTTAAGCGGCGGAAATCGACACAAAACCGCAAGGACCCGTCCTGTTTCTTTACTAGGACAATAGCACCCCACGGACTAAAAGAGGGCGAAATGATATCTGCCGCCAACATATCATTAACCGCCGATTGCACATGTTCCTTCTCGGCCGGGCTGAGCCGGAAGGGATTCTGACGAATAGGGGCCGCGTCCCCTGTAGCTATGTGGTGGCGCAACAGGTCAGTGCAGCCGATATCGTACTTATGTTTGCTGAACACGTCAGCAAACTCGATGAGCAAACCCCTCAATGCTCCCAATTGCACCCCGGACAAGTTAGCAGAACCCGCACACAGCGAGTCCAACCACTCAGTCCGCTCATCACTTTGAGGATGCGACTTGACAGTGAAATCTGCTTGAGCCACGAGCCGTTCCTCAACGGGTAGCGGCGCGGCGTGAGCCAGCACCGTTCCCTGCGCAATTACGGCCGGCCGCGACCCCGTATTCAGGACCATTACGAACGGCTCACTGTCCCCTCTCACCATGGTTTGAGCAACCGCTAAGTCGAGGCCCTTACTGGCTCTGTTTGACGGCCCCAACAGCACCCCCTGTGCCTCCGCACCCACCTCGAGTGGCTTCCTGAACCGAAGGGGTACTAACATTTGCGATCCCGGGGGCACCCGTACAGTGTGAGTCGCCAGCGCCTGCACCGTCGCACAAACCGTGCGCACTTTGGTAGGGCTCGACAAGAAGGCAACCCGCCGACCTGACGGAAGCTCTATGCAGGCCTGATCTATAAGAATTTTGATGGGCATTTTTGACAAAAAGTCCGTACCTAGCAAACAGGGAACGGCCAGCGACGATGATACAAAAATAGGGCCCGCTAATTTAATGTCACCAATACAAATAGTCGCCCGAATCTGGCCGATGATCCCCAGGGATCCCCCATTCGCCGCATAAAATGGCACGTCTACCGGCAGAAGGGGTCTACTTTGGACGGGAAGAATGTTATAAATAAGGTCCGAGATGATGGTGGCCGACGCACCCGTGTCAACAAGCACCCGGACCTCAACCCCGTCAATGAACCCCGTTACCACGGACGACCCGGCCGACGCAGCCACGATCCTGTGGGCCAATTCGGACCACTCGACTGCTTGCGGGCCGCGTACGGACCCCCCTCGCCGAATTGAACCCCCGGCACCCAGCCGCGAACCCCCCACCGCGAAGCGGCGACCCGAATGTGCCGTGTTTGTGGACCGAACGTGTGAGGTGCCGCGACTTGCCGGGTTTTGTTGGGATGACTTGTGGCCCTGGTCGTCGTCCCGACGTGGTCCTGCGGCGCGCTGACGCGGGGCCCGGCACCCGGCTGCGACGTGACCCCGAAGGCCGCAGTTGTAGCAGACGACGGACGTCGTAGGTTTCGGTTGCTCCAGCTTGCGGGGCGAACGTGTGGGCGAACGACCTCCCGTTCTCCACTCCCCCGGACGCGATGCAGCGAAGGCCTGCTCCTGCACCGCAGCTGGCTGAGGTTCGGCGATCGTGGCGGCCAGTGCCGCGTTCCCCGGCCATTTGCAGACGACCCCCGGCTTGCGTTTGAGGACCTCGTACGCGTGAATGCTCGTGGCGATCGCCAGGGAGCAGATCTCCATCTCGTCTGCCACGTTGATGGGGACCCCCAACTTGTGGGCCAACACCAGCAGCTGCTCCGTCACCATGGCGTCCTTCCCCTCCTTATCCATGCGGGGAAAAGCTGCGTCCGCCAAGGCGAGTAGTGCCGTGCGGTAGGCTAGCGTCGTTTCCCCAGCCACCTTCCGCCGATCGTAGAACTGGTGGCGACACGTGGAGGGCGGCCCGAACACCTTCGCCATCAGGTGTAGTGCGGCCTGGAGCGTAGAGCGGGACGACCTTGCAGCAGATGTGAAGGCTGCAAGCGCGTCGTCGTCAAGCATCGCTGGCAACGCACGCAGGGCAGTGGTGTCGGACCACCCCGACATCTTCTGATGAGCGAGGAACCTTCGTTGGAAGGCTCCCCAGTCGCCCCCATCCGCCTTGAACGCCGACAGCGCGGGCAATCTTTGCTGGAGGACCCGATCGTCGTCGACGTCGGAGAGATTTTCCCGCGCTCCGCTGGAGTTGTGTAAAATGTCGGCTCGGTTGTCAGGCGCAAAATGGAGGGCTCCGGCGCGCGCTGATGACGTGGGCTGCGCTGCGCGGAGGTGTCCGGCCACGTGGCGTCCGTGTTTCCCGCCAATCAATGGCGGCCCCTCAAAAACGGCGGGAACTTCCAGACTTTTGGCGCGAAGCGCCTTTTGGCGGGATCCCGCCAGCCTCGCTCCTTCCTCCAACCCCGCAGCCGTTTTCCCGCCCACTGGAACGGAGATCTCGGCCAAGATTGCAGCGGCGGCGAGCAGCAACTCCGCCAACCGGGAGTGTGCGTCTTGGAGGCTGGTGTCGGAGGCAAGCAGAGCGTCGGCCATCACCGCGAGGTGCTGCATCGGCGGCCACTCCTCGTCCTCTCCTCCCGAGGTTGGTGTCCCCGGTACGCCGTCGTCATCCCGACCTCGCTCGTGGGTACGGGTAGTCTTCCTTGTGTCCATACTTCTTGAAGACAGGTTTACTTCTGACGCCAGTTGTAGTGTAGTAACTCGGCGGGAGACGACTTCACGGGTAACACACTCTTTATTTTATCAAACTTGGTTACAGGTGACTAACACCTACTTTGTATCTCGGGTGACAAACACCCACTTAGCTACTTGGCGACTAACGCCCACTGAGCTACTCGGATGACCAACATCCACTTAGTACTCGGGTGACAAACGCCCACTTAGCTACTTGGCGACTAACGCCCACTGAGCTACTCGGATGACCAACATCCACTTAGCTACTCGGCGACTAACGCCACTGGGCTACTCGGATGACCAACATCCACTTAGTACTCGGGTGACAACCACCCACTTAGCTACTTGGCGACTAACGCCCACTGAGCTACTCGGATGACCAACATCCACTTAGCTACTCGGCGACTAACGCCACTGAGCTACTCGGATGACCAACATCCACTTAGCTACTCGGCGACTAACGCCACTGAGCTACTCGGATGACCAACATCCACTTAGCTACTCGGCGACTAAGTCTTCAGCTCCGTCTTCGGGTCTTCAACTGGGTAACTCTCCCCGAGTGCTCTCGCGCGTCCCCCTTTATACCCCACCTGCGGACGTCGCTGCGAGCACCCACTTATTCGACCAATCGCCGGGCGCTGGCTACGATCCTCTTTTCCCACATCTCATCGTGCCTCACCACTCACTCCGCGCCGCCCCGTCATCTGTCACTCCCGGCGCGCGCGTCCACATCACGCCCACAACGCGTGCCCAACCCCGCACCCCGCGCCGCCCCGTGATCCATCACTGTCACAGTCGGCGCACGTCAATACCACCACTACATATCACTGGAACCGTGAAGTTGACCCCAACACTCTAGTTGTCCGTGCTGTCACACAACTCTCCCTCACCCATCTGCCACAACATTGCGATCCTCCTGGAAGTCCTGCGAATCGAGGAAAACAGTAGCCTTCCGATTTATCAGGACCTCAATAACATCCCTCTTCATCGCTTGAAGTCACCCAACCCTTTGTGGACCCATGTGCTGCATCTTAAACAATGCGAATTCAACCGTGATGAAGCTTGGAGAGCCAAATGGAGTTAAAAAGAACTCGCAAACAAGCACGTTGTGAAAGACCCAATGCAGAAGATCTCTGGGTTTGATCTTCCACAAAGCTCATAGTCTACCTTAAATTGTATCTGCACAAACCATGGCATATGCGGATACCTGATGCACAAATGGAAAATTAAAAACTCCCCAATATCCGGCTGTGATCATCCAGAACAGACTATATAATATATTACGACAATATACCTGATCCATAAATACGCAGATATCACAGCGATACACTCAGCTGCTCCTAGCGGGGTTATCTGGCTGGAATGTGATTTGTAGTCCTTGCTGTGCATCTACACAAGCCATGAAAGAAGAAGGCTGGAAACTGTGCCAAGGATCTTCAGGACATAATCCTGGATTATACCCTGAAGATGCTTGTGAGCTGAAACAATAATACTTGGCACATTAAATGTTGTTTTATATTCACAAAATGCTGTTTTAACAATTTTTATACACAATTGCATACGTCATTGGCTATCTCAGGGTTATATGCATGTGTGTGTGCCTCTAAACGTTCATCACAAAGGCCAAGATCAGGCTATTCAACCTAAAGCAACACGCCTATTCATCGTGACCCGCTCATGTGATGGACGGCTTGGCATAGAAACAACGCGACAGTACCTCCTGATGGGACAGAAGGGAGAGACGAAGGACAAGAATGACAGGTGAGTGTCAGGGTCGGTGGCACGGCCCAGCAGTATCGCATCCGCCACTTGTTCCAATGGTTCATGTTTTGAATTCAGCAGACTGTCCTGACTATTACTGTGGGTGCATTAACCATAAAATACTATGGACCATCTGCTTCACGGGGTATATTAAAGATTCCGTGCATAATGCGAAATGAGTAGGCCATTGTTTGCTGGCATCATAGTGCAAATTTGGCAATGAAAAAATATTTCCAACAAAAATTCTCAATTGTAATTACACATACCACTCAATAAATTAGTTTTAAAAATAGATGTAAAAGTGTATATCTCGAGTGGCTTCCTAATATCAGAAGGAAGAGTGTTCCAGACAGCCGCATAGGTGCATCTGAAAGCGCACGATGCAGTAACCGTTTTTGTTTAATGGCTAGCCAAAAGCCGCTGTGAGGCTGACCGGAGTTTTCGTGATTGTTTATGTTCCTTAATGAGAGCAAGGTATTGTGGTTCATTCATGGCAAGCACTTTATGTGAAATAAATGCAACCTTATAACATTCGTTTGGCAACTGGAAGCCAATGCAGCTCGGCGAGCACTGGATGGATCTTGCAGTACTCGTCATGACATGTGCCAGATAATTTTGTATACGCTGCAGTTTGTTAAATGTTTTTACCAGACGTCCCATAGTAGTGAGTTTCAATCTATCGAGCCTTTGTCCATACAATGCTACACGCCACCTTGTTGTCTGCCACAACGCAATAGTGCTCGAATGTGACTAATTTAGGTTCAGAAGGCGTGCCCTGATATGAAAATTGCAGGACCTGACTATATTTTGCATGTGGTTATCAAACGACGTTCTGGTCGACTATGGTGCCGAGTCTATTTAGATGAGTAGAACACTTAATCCTGGAGTCCGTGACCGCCACACCTGAACTAAAAATGTTTTTGCTCAAGTGCAAACCAGCAGAACCTCCGAATTTTCTGGATTTAGAAGCATTGTGTTTAATGAAACTACACGTGCACCGCTCGCGTGCAATCTTCGAGGTTACCGAGGCTCTATATCTAACTTTGACTTCACTGCCGTGTACAATTGTGTATCATCAGCATATTGATTAAAGTTTGTCATGCGATGAGATTACATCAGTGATCTGTGCTTTAACAATGGTGTAAACACCCCATATACCCAATCGTTATTAAATGGTACACATCGGAGGATATGTGGACGATGGCCATGAATAATTATAATGGAGTGGTAGCCAAGGATTGAAACACGTCTGAGAAGATATCCCCTAAGAAGATGGAGTAATGAGATCAGTTAATTATTATTCGTTGTTTAGGTGGTGGAGGATCTTAACGACTCAATGTTGGCCAGATAATTAAGCAGTGGTCTAACTCAAAATGTATTATCAATTAACAATATTCCAGTTTATCTTTGACAATTATGGTTCAAAATGCCTCAAGCCTTGGAGTCAGAAGTGTGCTGTCCAAGCTGATTTTTAAGAGTTAGGATGATGTCATTAACCTCCGTATGTTATCTAATCCACGTGTTCCTCTTTATTTCTCAGTGCAATTCCAAGCATACATCTCACGATTCATTATTCATGCAAATAGCAATAATTTAATTATGTACTGTGTTATGCATGTGTAGTGACTGAATCAGAGACACTAAGAGTTGGAGGCACCCTGTTTATTAACACGCACCAACGGGTTAACACTTCCAATAAATCCATCTATAGTCGACTACGGTTCCCAGTCAGGACAGCTGGTAGACTGCCTGACTGGCAACGCCGAGATGGTGAAGATGGAGACGATGTGGGGGCTGATGCTCCCCTCCTCCTCTCCCCCTTCCTCCTCTCCTCCCCGCTGGGCTGCCGCCGATCATGTGATCGGCCCCCCTGCACCAGCGTCCTCTCTGTGGGACATGGCTAGTGGCTGGCTCCCCACTGCCTTGGGTTATCCCACACACTCCCCACGTAAACCACCACGAATCCCGAGGTGGCTACTTGCACGCGCGTACCCGTGCAGGTGCACGCTGTTCACCACGCCTCGCGCTAAAAAATAGCTCAATGAACACCAATACTAATTTTCGATTTAAAGCTTTCGTGACTGCAGGGATTCATCTTCTTGGTTCTTTCGGTAAAGTCACGTAGAAGGGAAGTAATAAAATAATATTATGTTTTATTTTTATTATTTTATTACTTCCCTTCTACGTGACTTTACCGAAATAACCAAGAAGACCAATACTAATGCCGAGGTGGCTACTTGCACGCGCCCGCTCGTGCAGCCACGTGGGCAAGGACGACGGTCATGGCTCGCACTAAAAATAGCGCGGCGGCTGCATGGACGCGGGCGCATTCAATGAGTTACTACGCAGAGCAGCCTCACTCGCACGCTTGAATTACGCACCACGCCGACACCCCTAATGTGATTGTCGCAACGCAAACACACTGCGTAAAGTGCGTAAACCCGCACGCGATCGCACGCACGTGAACATCAACGATCGTCTTATGATTGAACACCCGTGCGCTTCACAAGTAAGATGCACTCACGCCACCCCTATGCTCTCCCCACACACACAGAAATCACACGGCGTCGTTGCGCTGTGCTAAAGTTTATTACTGGCTCGCCCGAAGAAAAGCCACGCGTGACTCGGAGAAAAATACCCAGCGAGCAGCGTCCCACCTATTTCTATCCAAAACTTGGGGGAGCCCAACGCTATTTCTCGCGCCTCGGGTGTACTCACGGTATTTCACAGACGCGATGAGGGTCAGAGGGACGAGGGTCCAGGAGGCCTTTGCCTGGGTCGAGTTGTAGCTGCACTCGCCAGCGTCTCTCGGACGCTCGAGCGGCTGGGAGTCCGCTGGGTAGCTGGCTGACTGGAGGAGAACTGAACTAACGTTTCTCCTCTTCCCTCCTTTTATCTCTTCCGAATTCAAAAATCCCCAGTCAAGTTGCATTGCTCTCCCAGCCAATCGGGGCGCCTACCTTTCGATTTTTTTTAACCGATGCCCCGCCCCTACTCCTCGTGCTATTGCTCGCTGCTGCCCAGCTCGAGTCCTAGTCCGCCTAGGAATATTCAACCTATGCCCCGCCCCCCTACCGGGTTCAGCTCTCCACTGTGCCCTAATCCATTGTCTGCACGCTCGCCCTCTCTACCTCCGCCACACCCGGCCTTGCCGGGGTGGCCGTCCGTTGGAGGTTTAGTTTTAGTCGGCTCGCTGGGCGTTTTGTTCCTCCCCAGAGTCCCCTGTGTTCGATGTGTCCTCACTGCGGTTTGCTCGGTGAGCTCGCCGTGGCCATACAATTTTAAGTTAATCCACGGGGCCGCAGTGCAATTCGGCCTGGGGGGGGTCGGCCAATCTCCTGGCACTGGGAAACCGTGGGACATCCCCACGAGGGGGCCCTTGGGTAAAAACCCAGGGTGCCAGGTGACCCCCGCCACGAGGCCCTACGTGAGTGTGTGTGTTTAGAGGGTGTGTGCATGCGTTTGTGTGGGGGGTTGTGAGGGAATAGCAGTGCCGGTGGAGTTGCTCCGTTGCTGTGGCACCACAACGACGAGAAGAATGGTGAAATCTCCAGTAGCACGACGGGGATCCCACTCCAAGCGACAGCCCCGAGGTCCCCTCCAGGGGCCCCTCTTATACTGTCAGCATGGCCTGGCTCCGCCCCCGGCCACGCCCCCTTTCTAGAACCTACCCGCGGGTTCCTTGTGTGCCCCTTCCGTGACCTTTCCCCTAGATCCCTCTCTGGTCTATCACGTGGCCTGCTGCCGTCAGGGCTGCTGTAAGCTGCAGATCCCCTTCCCCGCCAGCAGCCAGTGCTATGCTGCTACATAGCTAATTCTACGTCACTACACATGCAAAGAGTAATAAAAATCACTGACCATCATGAAACCTTAGCACATATCAGCTAATACACCGCAGTAAACAAGAATGTATTGAAATTGGCTAGGGAGGTAATTAACTAAACTCTGTGGATATTTTTTTATGGGTGGAGGGACTTCATTCAGACTGCTACCTCTCACACCCTTTACCACAGGCATGGAAAATACTGAATAATATTACAAACATAATATAGGTTTTTGTGGGTTAGATCGTGTAAAATATTTTTTGTCATGAAAACATTTATAACCCAAAAAACTATCTTATGGATGATATTGGTCATAAAAGCCGACATGTTAATATTAAAACAGTCACTGCCATCTGAAAATGTATCCAAGACTTGACTGAAAGCAAGTGGAAAGATTGTAGAACTGGAGTCATGTGATCTGCTTTGTTGTCCTTCACCCGCACCTCTGATTAGCACAGTTGGTTATGTACGGTGCAAAATAAATTCAATATACATGCATTGGGTGATTTGAATATTGAAAGGGAGCTGATCTGTTGACGTATGTGCAATGGGAGTGTATTCCACACAAATGGAACTGCAAATGAGAAAGCACGCCGACCAACAGCCGTGCACCTGATTTCTGTTGTGACTAGCAACTCGACGAGTTGATTGAAGGAGTCTTCAAAAAACATGGCATTTTTTTTATAGTAAGAGCAGCATTTTGTACGAGTTCAGTATGTTGAATGATAGAGTTGGAAATGAAAAAATTACAAAAATCTAATGTGGAATTTATAAAGCATGAATTAAGGTTTCAGCAGCATCTTGAGTTATGGAGTTGCTGATATGAGAAATCCTGCATAGTGATTGGAAGCAGTTTTGGAAATGACAAATATGATGAGAAAAATATAGCTCTGAGTCCAGGATTAGACCAAGATTGCACACAGTTTTGACAATATTCAAGTCAGCCTATTAAGTGAACAAAATATGATGGCAATTTAATGACCATGGTGTTTCCGAACCATGTCATAATAGGTAGTACACACGTGAACATCACCATTTACACACGTGTACCTGTGTGTGGAGTGTTCCACTAACACATTGTGTTTTTGTATGTTTAGCTTTCAGTACGTGTTGGATTCAAGTTCATGGGTGGAGCAGTGGCCCGTGGATGAGAAGTGTAACCAACCAAACATGCATGCATTTTGCGCCATCAAACGCGAATATCAGTTTAGCATGCAGCTCCAAGGCTGTTTTTCTTAAAGGGTGGACAGCCATTGACTACAACAACGCATTCTAACATGTGCATGTAACTGCCTTTACAAAATACAAAACACAATGTAACTTAGCATAGGTTTTCGCATCCAATATGATTCATAATTGATTTTGGGTTAGGCAAATTTGTGTCGTTAAGGCGATCCACCACCTCTCAGTCAAACAGACAAAATAATCACGTGTACATGCGTTGAGTTCTCCAATTATTATTGTTATTATCACCAGTAAGATGAAAAAAAATATTCTCACAATTTTGGCATAGTGTGATTGACAAATGATTTTTGCTTTTTTTCATGTATGTTATTTTATTGAATCCCTTAGACATGTACCAATACACAGAATCTACAAGCATGCCTTCTGAACCTAGATAAGTCCTTGCCAAAAGTGTCCAGCAAATGTTTGAAATTTGATTGAAAATTTTTGTCTTTTACCATAATCATAACCCTTGCCAACTTTAAGCACACAATGCCTTTTAGGTATAAACAGGTAATATTCAATTGGCAAACAATAATTTGTGGTTGCAATTAATTGTACCCTCTGCATCAATTTGCCATCGACTGTGAGGTCTCACCTAGACCAGTCTAGTCACACACTTGTTAACATTCCATTAGAATTCTGATTTTACTGTTTTGAATAAAGATCATACTGCCATATACCGTAATGTGCTTGAGTGTTTTCATAATGAGATATTCACACACCCTGTGATGGTATGCATGTATATTGAACTTTTTTTCGCATGTACGTAGCCAACCGTCCTAATCATAGATGCAGGAGAAATACAACAAATTAAACAGAAAAAATCGTTCTAAAGAAATTAGCTTTTTATCTAGATTTAAAAGTACATAAAGTAGGTCTGGTCTTCCGGTGATGTCATGGCTGAGTAAAGAACTCGAAGCTGATCGCTCCTACCCCATCTCAATTAACCGACCCCTTTTAAACCAATTATTCCACTTCTTACCCATCAAAAGTTTATTTCAATTTTTCTCCACAAACCTTGAAGATATGGAGGAATTATCGAATAAATGAATCTCCCCACGGAAAGCCAACGGAAACGATCTACAAGAAACTGCAACCTAGCATCTGGGAAGCAATAAACCAGTCTGACTTGGTGGCTAGGCCAGGAAAATCCCTTCCCCATACCCTGAACATGATGGAGAACAGATCACCCAGAAAGTAAGCGTGGTGGCGGACACACGAGTAGCGACGATGGGTGATTTCCCCTTCCTTCTCTTCCCCCAACCCTCTCCGAAAGAATGGACCCGATTTCACCACCATACACAGTAAGGGGTGGGGCGGGGGGGCGTCGGTACTATTGTGTAATGCGAGCAAGAACAGGGTGGTTGCTGGCCTCCGCGCCGCTCACACGCGCCGGGGTATTGAGATGCGGAGCGTGTGGGAGGAGCCACTGCTCACCTCGCTCCAATGGGAGCGGGGTGAACGGGGGGGCGGAGGCGGAGGCAGGATGGAAGGTGGAGTTGGGTCACGTGAGAGAGGGGGATATAGGGAGAGAGCTGGAAGGGGACGGGGAGGAGAAGAGAGTGAACCACGGAGGGAGCCACGCTGGCGGTGGAAGGAGAAGTGGCGCCATTGCCACGTGGTCGGAGGTGATAGGCGCACTGCAGTCCAGCGTGCGCGGGGTGCGGCCAGGCCAGCGGAGCGTGCGGGATCACACGGAGACAGAGAGAGCCAGCAGAGTGTGCGGGGTACCCGAAGGGCGGTGTGGCCAGGGCGGGTGAGGAGAGAGAGCACACGGAGGGGCCGACGGAGATGGCGTGGCGAGCGCACACGGAGCGTGTGCGGGGCGCACGGCGACGGAGACGGCGAGGGTCAGAGCAAGGACCAGCGGGTGCGAGGAAAGAACCCAATAAAGGACCAACGAAGAGTGACATCGTGTGTGAAGGAGTCCTTTATTACAATTGTACTGCACTGCAGGATGCCAGGACGTGATGTGGGCCGCCGTAGCGGCCCGACCGCGACTTGGGGGGCAGAGAGGGGGTACCGGGGGACCGGAGCACGGGGCTCGGGGCCTGGAGCCCCAGGCCACCTCCTGGACCCCTACCCTCCCCTTCCACCCCACCCCTTCTCCTCGCAACCAAATCAGTGACTCTCACACCTCGATATTCATTCCTCGACTCACTGACCACCTCCACTCACCATTGTCATCATCTAATTTTCTCCCCCACTCTCTCACCCTCCCACCTCCGCCGTGTGAAAGTGCCCAATCCAGGGACCCAGGAGCTCCTATTGGGGGCTCCTGTCCCTGGACGATACCCTTCCCTGAGCAGTGAGCCGCGACAATGCACCCCCTCCCCACGTGCCGCCCCCCTACTTTTACACCTTCCCTGCAACCCCCAAACAACGACACCAGGCGTTGAACATTCCCAGAGACCATCCAGCCGTTGCACAATACTATGCAGCCATGGTCCTCCGAAAACGGGCAGGATGTCTCCTCTCGCCGCCCACCACCCAATACCCAGTCATCCAACCCTGTGGCATAGGGGGTGACCGTATACCCGACCGGGATCGCCTAATCCTACGGACCTCACCCCCGGTCAACCCCACCAGGTGAAAACAGACCACCACCGACCTCATGTACCCATGGGGGTGGTCCCGAGTACCGCATGTTGTATAATTGGTAAAAAAAAAATAACGCCAAAGGTATTCCATTATTGAGATATGTCATTACTGCTGGTAAAACAGTGGGATTGGCCATTCGAATTAGCTGCTGTAAGTTACCCATTGGGTTATCGCTATTCCGCGAAAATCCTGATTGGCCAGACGGAACAGCCACTGATGTTTCATGGTCTGTCTATTCACCGGTGAACATTGGATTGGCTGGGCAACTCAAGTTGGAAAATGAGGGAGTTGTTAAGTTGTTAAAATATTAAAGACAGTTCCAAAAGGAGGGATTGTTAGAGTATATCAAGGATAGGAGTGGAAAGCTCGTGGTCCGTTGAAACTCTCCCTATGGGTGGACTGCTGATAGTATGTGTTGTGAATGTATACCGTACCCACCATGTCTCGTTCTTCTGATCTGGCCACCAAGAACAGGGGTTGGCCACCAAAACCCCCTGCCCCCCCTCTTCCACCGCTATAATTTGTTACATGATTGTTTCACATATATGCTACCAATTAGGGAATATATCCTTAGAAGTGCAATGTTTCACATATACGTTATTTCCAAACATTGCGCAAAAAAGTTGGCACCATTTTTAAACGAAGAACACACTGAGCATTTAAAACTATTAAAATACCCTACATTGTGGGAAAAACTGATGAACTAGCCACATTTTTGGAAAAACAAAACATCCGAGTTAGATTTGACATTGTACATAAAATACAGAAACTAACATCTAGTACTAAAGATGTATTACCAAGCTATGTTGGTCAGACAGGACGAATGATCAGCACGAGACTAAAAGAACACCAAAGGAATATTAAACATTCCCAAATCCAATTGTTGGCAGTGGCAGAACATGCATGCAAACAAGGACACTCAATTGATTTTGATAATTTTTAAGTTAAGTGCAAAATTAGTTACTACTGGCCAAGACTAATTAGAGATTCTATAGAAATAGAGAGATTAAAGGTAATTGTAACCGTTTGGATAGCTACAGGCTTAGTGCAGCTTGCAAGCGAATCATCAAAGTGATACACTGTTTAACTGCATGCCTATGAAGGTCACCATACGTCGATGGTGATTAACTGAGCAGACAACAACAGGTACTCCGTTTTTCGTGCACACAAAAAAACAGCAGGATGTACAAGCACAATGTGCATGCATAACTTGCATGCATAATGTATGTTGATTACCATATGAATAACCCGACCGGTAATGGATATCCATTGTAATGTATATGCATAATATAGTTTTTTTTGGGTTAGGTCGCATAAATATATAAATGTGTTGTTAAAACCCACCACCACCCGACACAGCCAACTAGTAAGGGTTGTAACGTAAACAGAACATGCCAGTTTGTCACTAGTACAGCACACCGGTGTGTTGCAGAGCCAAGCCACAACATTTACAATCTGAGTACGACGTTTCGCCAGTAATTACAACTAGCTTCATCAGGCGACAGACAGATTTGTGGAGAAGTCCATCTGTTTCGTTCCTTATTTAGCGACGTAGATGTGGTGACCACACTTCTGCGTTCTTGCGCAAAGTGGCGGGGGGGGGGGGTTATGAGTAAACGTACATTATGCGAGCCCTTTGATATTGTCCTTCCTGTCAATTGTGTGTATTAAAATAGCCATACCAACGGTAATCCCTATTGATGTATTTTAATACACACAATGGACAGGAAGGACAAGATCAAAGGTCCAAGGAAACAGTCAAGCTTCAGGGTTGAATGCCTGGTGGGGAGCAGGGAACGGGCAAAGGAACTTCAGAAGGGATGCCACCTGAAAGTGGGAAGGAGCCAGCAGGCACCGGCTCACTTCCTCTGCTCTGGTGAGGCCGGTGGTGGTCTAGGATGCATGAGGTCGAATTCGGATTGTTTGTGAATGTAGCTCAATACGGGTGGTAAACGCCATCTAAGGCTAAATGTATCTAATTTATGGGGTTTGAGTGTTTGGGAATGCGTAGGCTTACGTGTGAGTGTCGGGATAAAGGGGTCATCCTGCAACATATTGTAAGTGCGCCCGTGGTGTTCTCGAGATTCGCTACTGTGTGAAAACTGGCAGGGTGGCTTGACTACAAATTAAAGACATAACAACCATATTGAATCGCCTCAGGTGAATGGTCTCGATCGTTCTCGCTAGACTCAACCATTAATATACACGGGGTGACTTGGCCAACCGAAAATATAATAGTGATAAAGGTGAGCCTGTGAAAGCAGGCAAGAAGGGAAGCACCACATTTAGTGGGGACTCATTTGAGATATTTCCAGTACGGGGCAGTCTAACTCGAATATAGTGTCCCTGAGCTTTCCGAGTTGGATAAATTGGGGGACTTAAGGAGGGGAAGTAGACTATTCCTGTGTCAGCCAAGGTTGTGTACTGTGGAGTGAGTTGTAAGAGTACAATTGACAGCGCCACCTGCAGTTTATGGCGGTACTGCAATGGACCCCAGAGAAGCGGCATAATATGCGACATCTGTTGGTATGGAGGGAGCAGAACGCACTACCTTCAGAGAACAAATAGAATAGCTAAGAGGGGATCTGTCGAGGCAGCCAAGATGGAGGCAGAAAAATCTTTAAAGACAGCCAAGATATAAACAGAAAGCAATACAGATTGAGAGGCTCCACCAAGAAGGACACCTTAAAGGGAAAGGAATCAACTGTGGTTAGCTGCAAAGAAGGAGACCCTTCGGTTTGTGAATGAGAAACTTGAGCGGCAAGACCGTTTCGAATCGGAGAATAAGGAAAGCTAGTTGGACAGGGAGAAGTTTGAAAGCAACAGGGTCCTCTAGTTGGAAAAATAAAGATTGTCAGAAGCTAGGATACAACAGGCGGTAGCAGCTGGGAAAGAACCACCTCGGTTGCCCATGTTAGAAAAAGCAACGATACCAAAACTTCCAAAGTTTGCTGAAGCCCATGACCAGATGGATGCATTTTTACAGAGTTATGAACGGTATGTCGAATGCTATGAATGGCCAAGGCATGAAAGGGTTATCAATGTTAGTGTGCTGTTCATTGGGCTATCCTAGTCTACTTCCAGCTGGATAATGATGATGCAGCAGACTACGATAAGCTCAAAGTCGCACGAACAGAGTATTTCGAGTTGAATGAGGAAGGGTTTCGAAACAAATTCCGATTGGGTAGACCCGAAAATGGTGAAAACTTTGGGCAGTTTGTTGTGCGCCTCCAATATGATTTTGATCGGTGGGTTGATCTAGGTTAAGTTGCACAAACGTATGAAGGTCTTCGAGATTTTCTGCTATGGAGCAAGAGCTTCGTGCAAGTCCACCAGGATTGGCAGTGTTTCTGCAGGAATGTGTTCCCACAGATATTCTTCTGTATGGATGCATAGCAGCAGGTTAAATATGTTATTTTAGATTTGTTATCCACTCAATTGTCTGTTGAGACCCAGGGTCGATCTCGTCTGTTCCTCCTTCTTTAAAGGAGTGAAGTAAGCAGCTGTTTACAATGTGGTCGATCGTTTGGGATTGGTGGCCGCACTCGCAGGCCGCCGAATTTTTGATGCGCCAAATGAGCATCAGGTGGCCGCATCGGCCATGCCTGGTCCTGATTCGGTTGATGGTCGACCATCGGCGTTGTGGAAGGTTGAAACCGGGAGGTTCAATGGTAGGGTCCTGTATGAGATGTTATTTTTGACATCCGCCGCAATCCTTCATTTATATTTGTGGAGCGGTGTGAGGCTGCTGTGATCCAGAAGGGGTGACTTTAGGCAAACAGACAGCACTGGGTTATGTCCCGATGTATCGGAAGCTGCAGGTTAATTATATTTTTGGTACTCCCGAACGGCCACTGTTTCACGACAGATTTGCAGCAGAGCAATGTGGGTGAGGACTGGGAGCCACTGGGTTGGCGTCAACTTGAGCGTACCTGAGATGGCACGCATTGCAATGTTCAGTTGTGTGTCAATAACTCGTGTGAGCACTGGGTCCCCAAACACGTGAGAAATACTATCACCCTTCGAATATATGAGGGTGAGTGTGGCAGTCCATAATGTTTGCGCATCACAGCCCCAACTAGCTCCCGCCAGTTTGTGGATAATGTTCGTGCGGGTTTTTTTTTATCTTGTTGCTCAACTGCTCAATGTGTTGCATGAGAGTGAGATTTCGATCAAGCACCACTTCAGGGTATTTTGGGAGTGGGTTGTGGGTGATGATTCTACCACAAAACGCGATCTTCAGCGTACTTTTTGCTGCTGCGTTGTTGAGATGGAATGTAGAGGACACTGTCTTGGTTGGATTTGTCTTAAGTTGCCAGGACTAGTAATAATCTTCCAATTTCTTTAGGTCGGTGTTCAAGATGTCTTGAGCTGCCGGCCAATGCTAGATCATCTGCGTAAATAAACTTGCACCTTAATGTGGCCGGCATGTCGCTGGTGTAAAAATGAAACAGAGCATGTGCTAATACCGACCCCTGGTAGCAGCAGCTGTTTTCTGTATATGCTGAAAGCCGGCTTTGATGTGTGATGTCAAGGCGTCGACATGGTCACAACAGCTTCGTTGTGGACGAAAACCTGCCTGCACAGGTGGTATGGTGGCTTCCAAAACAGGAGAGAGTTGGGCTAACAGTACTCGCTCCAGTAGCTTGTAGGTTGTACAAAGAAGAGAGCTTGATCTTTAGCTGTGCGTACCATCAGCAGGTTTTTCTGGATTGAGGAGAGCAGTGACTTTTGCTTTTCTCCAAAGTCATGATAGCTTGCTGGTGGCGATGATTTAGAAAAAAGTTTCGCCAGCCAGGTTCTTCCTTTGCTGCCAAGGTGTTTATGAATTCCAGGTAAAACCCATCTATTCCTGCAGCTTTACCTGCCTTTGTTACCGCCAATGCGGCATCTATTTATTCCAGAAGCACAGCTGCAGACAGATGATAGTTTTTGACACTGGTAGTGAGTGTATCTTTTATGGATTCTTTTACTGTGCATTCTTGCTTTTGACTTCCGATTGTTTTTGCATTGCCGAGACGCTGCGCCGCTATCTCATTAGCAGTCGCCTTAGCAGTTCGGTGTTTTGAGGGTGCCGCTCCACAGAGCTCCCACAGTAACCCCTATGCTCTGCGGCTGGAGTGCGTGAAGTCAAAGACTCCATCAATGCTCCCCACTTTACTCGTCTGGCAGAATCTAGCAACTGCAGAAGGACTTTGGCGATTTCTGGGTCACTGGTGCTTTGCTGTTCTCGAAGGTTTTCACTTTACATAGTCTAGCCCGGGGTATAAAACCTATGATAGCCCCGCGAGAACGGATCGCTGGTGGCTTTTTTCACGAGCATGATGAACTGCTCAATTTTTTCACGGTTCGTGGAGATGTGGTGGATGTTGTTTTCCGTTGCAGACATAAAACCAGGCCAATTTGCCCTTCCAAAATTCCAGTGGGGTCTTCGTATACTGGTGATTACTGGGATTTTATGGTCAACATGGATGACCATGGGCTTGTGCTGGCTGTGTGGGAAGCGAGGCAGGACTTTGAGCATAGTGTGCAAAGGCTTGCTATTCCTATATGTGGCTAGAAAGCAAAGGTCTGTGTTATATTCTCTATTCCATCGTGCAGAGCGGATTCTCCCTTAAAGTTTGACTTAAAACTTTCGTGAATTCATATTCTTTGGTTCTTTTGGTAAAGTCACGTAGATAGAAAAATAATAAAATAAATTGGGTTAGATCATGTTATTTATAAATGTGTCGCTACCCTCCATCACCCGACATGGCCAATCAGTAAAAAATGTGTCACGTTAACAAGAGACATATATTTCACGAATTTAGCCCACCAGTGTGTTGAAGAGTGAATCCGTAAAATTTGTAGTGGCTGCTGGGGGCTCTGGGACCTTAGACAGATAAACCCTCGGCGCCAGGTGCTAGGATCCCAGGCACCCCCAGACAGTTAAGCCCCTTGGCGCCACCAACGGGGGCGGGGGGGGCTGTGTGTGCTCTGTGGGATATCTGGGGGCGCACACAACCCCACCCCTCGTTGGGGACGAGGCATAAAAGGGCAGCTCCCTGGCCGATCGGGGCCAGTCACAGCTCAAGACCCAAGACCCGCCCGCCAGCCAGCTTAGGACCCTGGACCCCCTCGTCCCGCTTGTCCTTGTAAGGGCCAGGACGCTGTGAGGACTCTGGGACTCCCGGCTCTACGTCCTTGTAAGGGCGATTTCCGAGGAAGCCAGAGTCCAGACCCGCACCTTGGCTGGGTCGGGTCAGGTAGCCTCCCCTAGGGTAATTGTAGTGAAGGACCCCAGAGCGTAGCCAGAGTAGTGTATCTAGGCTGTGTACCTAGGCTGTGTACCTAGGCTGTAACAGAGTATCAGGACTGTTGGAGTGTTGTATTGTAATACAGAAGTTACCTCTACAAGTGTCTCCGGAACCCATTACACATTTACAATTTGAGTACGACGTATCGCTGAAAATTACATCCAGCATCTTCAGGCGATTTGCCAGAATAGTGAACCCATCCACCTGCTTCCGGTATTAAATAGTGAAGGATGACGTCAGCATTGTTGAACCCCATCAGGATTCGAGATCAGAGGCAGAAGTGGGGGTGTATGCGATTATGTAATAGATCAGTAATCAGCCACTTAGCATGTTACTCACCTGTAAGGAATTGCAATGTGTCGTGTATTACTTAATAACACGCTTCCAGGCTGCGCTGAGTCTATAGCTATCAGAGGGATTAAAATTATTAGAATTCTTCTCAATTTCAATTGATTCTTTAACTAATCTTGGCCAGTAATAATTAGTTCTGCATAACACTTCAACGTTATCAAAATCAATTGAATGTCCTTGTTGGCAAGCATGCTCTGCCACTGCTGACAGCTGTGTTTGGGATAATTTAATGTTCCTTTCGCTTTTTCAAAACACGGGCTAATTTGTCTGTAACTCCCGAGATATGTGGTATTTTTATTGTTTTGATAATCTGATCACTTTCAGTAGTATTGTTGTTCGATCTTGATTTGGCATTCAATGCTCTGCTAATTTGAGCATTATTTAACATGTTTAATATCTGTCCCTTAACCTTCACCATCTGACACTGTCTTTGCCCAATGTATGAGTGTCTTGATGAGAGAGGATTTCTATGCTGGGTGATGATGCGAATCTGCATTCAGATAGGTATCTGTGTGCGTTCCTTTTCGGTAGACGCTCCGTGTTATTTTGCCATTTTGACCGCGTCCAAGCAAATATCCAAGAATGGGAGTGAGTTGTTCACCTCCATTCCATGGTGAACTGAATGGCTGGGTTTTGCGCATTGAGATGATTTAAACATTCAATAAGTGTATCTTTACCATGTGGCCAGACAACCAAAGTGTCATATCTAAACCAAAAATATGGTTTTAATGTACTTGAGGCAAGTCCTCTTGTTTCAAAGTGTTCCATGTGTAATAAAGGTCGTTGAGGCGACTTCTGGAATCCGGTATTTTATTCAACTTGCATTACAGCTTTCCTTCACGCTGCTGACAGGCAGCGTGAGAGGGATAGATAGAGAGAGACGCACTGCCACGTGGCAACCTGGAGCCCCGCTCATGCGTGGCCCCTTTTTCCGTTCGTTCCCGTTCTGACCACGTGTCGTTCGTCTCCACCACTATTTAATATCCGGGTCACGTGGTACGTTTCCACCAATCCTGGTTAGCCTCCATGGAATATTCCAGGCTCCCTCATAGGGTCCCAGGACCACGCCCCTGACTCATCTCCCCATTGGCTGTGGCCAAAGCCAGCAGAACCAATCCTCTACTTACAGCTGTCACCTTTCTATTACGTCAGGGCCACGCCCCTAGGCTTCTCCCCATTGGCTATAAACCAGGACCAGCAGAGCCAATCATCATGACGAGTTGTGATACGTCAGTGAGCCGGATATATCCTCACATTACATCACCCCCCCCCCCCCCTCAGTGTAAAAAGTCAGCCGTCTCGGCTGGGAAAAGGGTGACAGGCCGAATCCCATTAGAATAAATCTCAGGGCGTCTAAGATGCATTAACAAGGTAATGGGCAAGTAGGCGTCACCGCGCCGAGGAATTCAAAACATTTGACAACAGACATACATTAGGGCACCCCTGTAGCGCAGTAACAACAGGGTGACAGACCACAAGGCAATCAATATTAGTGAAACGGGAGAGATTTTGACCGTGTGCGCGACGCCGGACCCTCTCCTTCCATCGCGCATGGTTGCCTCGCCGACTGTTCAGCAGGAGGTGGTTGCCATGAAGAAGAAGTTTCGGTTTCCGTTGTATCTGGGACAGGCCCCGTTGGAGGTGGTACGTCCGGGGTCTCGTCGTCCTTCAAAACCCGTGCGTCTGCGGGGGGTAGAACACAGCCCCGCTGAGGATCACTCGGCTCAATCGGCGAGGCAAGTGGCACATTCGGCACGCCAGACCCCGGCAGGTCAACAAGTGGAGATGAAGGGCCAGCACGCGGGTCAACGTAGGGCTTGAGTCGCGACAAATGGACATACCAACGACGTTGGCCGTACTGGATGCGAACACTCTGGGGATTCCGACTGTCCACCATCCTCACAGGCCCCCGCCGCACCGGTGTCGATATGGTGCGATAAGAGTGAGGTATAGCCCAGATCCAAATCGTTTTTACTGAAAACGTCAGCGTACTCCGATAATAACGAATGCAAGGCGCTCCGCTACGTGGCCGACAAAGATGTATTTTCCCCGCACAAATCTGCGATCCATCGATCGTCTGAACAATCGTAACGTGGCCCGCCAGCGGCCATTTTTGTGGGTGGTTCACCCTCAAAGCTGGTGAAATCGGTAGTGGCATGAGCCTTGTATAAACGGGGCCTGACCAGGCCGAACGATAGTTTGAGCCGCTACTAGGGAAAAGGATTTTGCCACAGAATTCGACGGAGACAAAAGCACACCCATCGCACCATCCGCAGCATCCAAATGCTTTCGGTAACGCAGCGGAATAAGCATTTGCCAGCCCGACAGCACCTCCACCGTGGCAGCAACAATCGCGTTAACAGCGTTACCTGGGGGCGAACGGCCCAGCAGGGACGGCAGGAACGACATCCTACATCCCTCTGGCATTTCCAAGCAACCTTGGTCGACGAGTATTTTAACTGGCATGCGGCGCAAGAAATCGGTGCCCAATAGGCATGGGACGGCCAGTGAACATGAGATCAAACCTGGTCCCTCCGCGGTGATATTCCCGATAGCAATGCGCACATCAACTCGCCCCAAAATACCCATACTACCCCTATTAGCAGCAACGCACGCATAATTAGCCGGTCGGATCCGTGACGTAGGAATGGACAGGAGATGAAAAATAACATCGGAAATGATGGTGGCAGACGCGCCAGGGTCCACCAAAATACGAACATTGACGCCATCGATGGTACCCCGTACCGTCGAGGACCCCGACGCGGCTGCCACCACCCTACGGGCCAATTTATTACATTGTGTCGCAGAGTGCGGCATCGACACAGGTACACCACAATTACCGTCCGGAGTGCAAACATGTGTGCGAGTGGATGGGTGATGTGACAAGACCTGTCGGGTGTCCGATGTGTGCCAACTTGCCCGAGGGTGTCGTGGATCCGCGTCCGGTGGAGGAGATGGAAGCCGGCCCGATGGGAGCTGAGAAGGCTGAGGTCGGCAGCGGCAATCCCGGGTGAAATGGCCTCATCGGCCAGACTTAAAACACGTGGCCGCTGTCGCACGGCGGTCGCTCGTCCCGGTCTCTGCACGTGGTCGTCCGGCCCCATCACGCTGCTCGCGCGGCCAGCGTTTCGGCACCCAGCGAGGAACAGCAGCCAACACCTCATTGTCGCTGGAGTCATTGGAGCCATGGACGACCCGACGTGGAGACCACCCTAACGGTGGACCGTATATTTTGGGATTCCCCGTTCATGCCGCCATCTGATCTCAGCGTTTTAGGTTGAACTTGGCGTCCAAGCAGCGTGCTGCCCATTGCGACGTAAGCGGTTCGTGGCCGCACACCGGCAACGAGATGTTAAGTTCCTGGGACAGCTCAATCATTCTGGAAAGGATGAGAGGATCCAGGAAATCAGCTGACGAGTCGGGGTAGGCGGCCATGGCCAGCGCTAACAGCGCCCCTCGGTACGCCAAGGGCGATTCCTCTGGTCCTCGACGACGTGACATAAATTTCCTTGTAGCCGCCGTCGGCGGTTCGTAAAACTCCGCCATTTTCGTGAAAGCGTCACGCAGCGTCTTCTTCTTGCTCGCCGGGATGGATCGGAAGACCGCCAAGGAGACATCATCCAGCAGTGTGGGCAGTGCCTCCAAGTGCCTCCGCCTCCGTCTATCGTACCGACCGAAAGGCTGACTCGAACCGCCACGTGATCGCACTCCAATCGCCCCCGGCGACAAATTCCTTGATTTTAGGAAGGCGATGACCGCGATGAATGTCCGACGCCCCGAGCGTCCCCAATCCCGCTCCCCGCGTATTTCGCGGCTCCATCAGAATGGCGTCCGGCGCCTGCGTGGCAACAGGCCCGCTCAAGATGGCGTCTGGCGGCTTCATTACAGCAGCCCTGCCCAAGATGGAGGCCTCTCTCTCCGTGGCAGGAGCAATGGCGGACGTCGATTCCCGCTGAAAATCCTGCTCATCGGCCCTTGGTTGAATTCCACGCGGCCGACCGAGGGCTGCTGAAGATGTGACCGCCGTCACCAGATTCAGCAAAATCACATGGAGCGATTCAATCTGCTCCGCCAGTCGACGCCATCCCTCGTCCACAGTCGAAGACGTCGCTTCGCCGGCCTGTCGGTGATGAGTGGCGTCGGGGAGAGCAGCAGCTGGAGGCAGAGGACCCGCAGCTCCAAGCAGCTCGTCCTAATCCGCCTCAACCTCTTCCTCCGACGGAGGGTCCGGTGGGTTTCTCTTCTTGAGGTGCTTGGACATTTTAAAGGAATCGTCCAAACAGTCTCAAGAGATACGTCTGACACCCATGTAATAAAGATCGTTGAGGCGACTTCTGGAATCCGGTATTTTATTCAACTTGCATTACAGCTTTCCTTCACGCTGCTGACAGGCAGCGTGAGAGGGATAGATAGAGAGAGACACACTGCCACGTGGCAACCTGGAGCCCTGCTCACGCGTGGCCCCTTCCTCCATTCGTTCCCGTTCTGACCACGTGTTGCTCGTCTCCACCCCTATTTAATACCCGGGTCACGTGCTACGTTTCCACAAATCCTGGTTAGCCTCCATGGAATATTCCAGGCTCCCTCGTAGGCTCCCGGGACCATGCCCCTGACTCATCTCCCCATTGGCTGTGGCCAAAACCAGCAGAACCAATCCTCTACTTACAGCTGTCACCTTTCCATTACATCAGGGCCACGCCCCTAGGTTTCTCCCCATTGGCTATATAAACCAGGACCGGCAGAGCCAATCATCATGACGAGTTGTGATACGTCAGTGAGCCGGATATATCCTTACATTACACATGTACAGATTTGCTATAGCAGGAGACAAAGGAGAGCCCATTGCAGCTCATTCCTTTTGTTTAAAGAAGTCACCTTTCCACAAGAAATAAGTGTTTTATATATATATATTATCAGCCGATTGTTGTGTTATAGTATCGATTATATTCCAATCATGTATGGAAACACTATTACTTTTTTATTTTATTTTTTATTACTGAAAGAACCAAGAATAAGTCTACATCATAGACTGCCAGTACCCTTATTCAGTTTAACAAATGATTACTAATCTACAACTCGCATCGTAACAACTGCCTAATTACTAATCTAGTATATAAATACAATAACCCCCCCCCCTCGTCAAATCGTTGCACCTGATGAGTTAATGAGTTAATGATGACGTCACCCTGCTGCTGCTCTATATAAGAACGGGAGACAGAGCAGAGCCTCACCATTCTGGCGAATTGCCCGATGAGGAGGGGGAAACTGCCCTGGCTTGCCAGGGGAGACACCAGGAGCACCGAGGTGATCCTTCCAGCCCGTCCGGATCTCAAGTGAGACCTAGCCACCAGCCCCGAGGCCTGCGAGGGCCCTGACCGTGTGGCCAGGGATGACCACGCTGCCAAGAAGCGGGGAATGCTGGAGAATGGAGACGGAAATCGCAACAGACAAAGAAGGGAAATGGCGAGAGTCAAGGACCACGAGGGCTACCCGAGTTGCTGAAGGAGACCGGGATGACCGAGCCGCCCAGCTTATGCTCGCAGCAGATGAAAAGGAAGCAGGGAGTGTGTCAAGAAAAATGAACGCCACCTGCACTGTTGAGGGAGCCTGGGATGACAGAGTCGGCCAGACGGTGACTGCAGGAGACAAGAAGAAGACGCGGCGAAAGCAGAGGGCCACCGACACCACCTACGCTGCCGGAGGGGACTGGGGCAACCAGACCGACCCGCCGACAGCAGGGGGATGCGTGGAGGAGGCACGGAGACGGATGGAGAGGAACGCGGCGGAGGCACGGCAGAAGGAGAGGATGGAGGAAATGGATGGGAGGGTGGGAGCTGATGGAGTGGGTGAAAGAGGCCGAGGAGAAGAAGGTATGGCGTCCGGAAGCAGAGAGGCGGGTGCCCCCGAGTGGAGGATGGGGAACGAAGCCAGGGAGATGCCAGCAACCCTGGGACAGGGGGAGGCCCGGAGGGAGAACGCGACAGTGGACGCTGGACCGGTGGGAGCTGGGAGGCCCCGGGAACGAGCCGGGAAATGGCGAGGTGGGGCAGGGGTGAGTCTGACACCACCTCATGTCAAGCGATATAATTGCGTCCTAGTAGTTATGAAGGATGAGGTAGCAGAAGAAGTGACCATCGACCATGCGACCTTTGTACGGTCTATAATGATGGGCTTGCTACATATAGAGCCGACAGACTTGTACTGTTTGATAACTCTGCCGGGAGGGAGGGCGTTTGATGTAAGCTTTAACTCAAGCCCCCTGCTACAAAGATTTATGACCCGCTTCGAGGAAAAGGCGGAGGAGAAGCCATTGACATCAATGAAGCTACAACTGTTATCCGAGCTAGACACGAAGGTAGTGACTATTTTCCTATACAATGAAGCCCTACATGACCACGACGTGGAGGTCTGGCTAAGACAGCACTGCTCGGTACTGTCGGGCTGTAAAAAGGTGAGGGACTCAATGGGGATATGGACAGGGGCAAGACAATGGAGGGTGCAGTTGAAAACAGAGGGAGGGACCTTGAGACACATCCCGAGTGCCCTGAACATAGGAGGCAACCGAGGATATGTTGTGTATGCTGGACAACCTAAACTGTGTAGGAGGTGTGGGGGAAGTGGTCACCTGGCCGCAGCGTGCAAGACAAAAGTGTGCTATAGATGCAAGGCACTGGACCACGAGATAGAAGAATGCAGTGTTCCGGCACGATGTAACCTCTGCGGTAGCCGAGAACATCTGTACAAAAATTGTCCGGAGTTGTACGCCAACAAGGTTAGGGCGTACAGGGCAGGAGGAGTGGGGGATGTGGAAGGGGGTGGGACCAAACTGGACCCGGATAAGGAACCGGTGAGGGAAGAACGAGGGGAGGTGGCCGAACAGCAGCTACCAGCGACGGACGGAGGGGGGGAAGGGGAGAGGCATGCAGAAAGAGCAGAATCAACATCGAGCGAGCAGGAAGCGGGGCTGACGGGGGAGGGGAGCGACGGCATGGAAAGCATCACCAAGAAGACCATGGAAGACTGGGCGGAGGTAGTGGAGGATGAAGAAAAAGGGGAACGACAACAGGAGGAAGGCGATAGCGATAGCGAGAAATGGGAGGGGCCAATTGGAAGAAAAAGGAGGATACAGAGAGCGCTAAAAAGAATCTCCCCTTCAGACAGCTCGGGACCCTCGGACTCCTCACTGGACACGGAGGCCTCGAGGGAGGGGATGAAGGGAATGGTGGGGAGCCGGCGCAGGGGGAAACCCTTGAGAGCAAGGGGCAAAATGAAATTACGGGAACTGGTGAATGAAGACTGCTACGGAGGGCGAGCGGAGAAGGCTGTTTCGGACTGAGACACATCCCAACATGGATCTTTCCGTGGCGTTCGTAAATGTGAGAGGCGTGAAGGGAAAGGGAAGGAGAGGAGCAATAATACAACTACTACAGGCTTCCAAGTGGGAGGTGGTCTTCCTCCAGGAATGTCACCTACCATACACCCTGGGCCGGGAGGAGCTGTTGGAGAGCTGCGATGGCTACTACTTTTGGTCCGGGAGTAATGAAAATCGATGCACCGGGGTGGTTACCCTCCTAGGCAGGAGGGGTATACAGATAGTCGGGTCCCAAGAGGTGATCCCGGGCCGTCTCCATTATGTGGACGTGTCTTATGGAGAGGCAGACCTGAGACTAATAAATGTGTACGCCCCCACGACGTGCACAGAAAGAGTGGACCTATGGAATAATGTAGCGACCCTGCTCGTGACGAGACGGCAAGTCATAATGGGGGGTGATTTTAACTGCCCGTTGTGCCTGGCAGACCTATTATCGGTGGCTGGGAGGAGGCTCGACCCTTCCTCTAGGAAGTTGAAGGAGCTGATAGAGGATTTTAAAATGACTGACACCTTCAGAAAGGTACACCCGGCGAGACCGGGATACACGTGGTCGGATAAAGGCGGTAGAACGCAATCACGAATAGATTTCATCTTTGTGTCTGCCAATGTGAAAGTGGATGAAGCAGACCTGGAACCCTTCCCCTTGTCAGATCACAATTTGGTGAAGGCAAGGCTCGGTATTCCAGGTGGCCTGAAGATGGGGAAGGGAACCTGGAAAATGAATGTAAGCCTGTTGGAAGACAGAAGGGTCGTGGAATACTTTGTAAGGAAGTACGAAGACTGGACGACCCTGCAGGAATGTTTTGCCACGAGGGTGGAGTGGTGGAACATGGTGAAGGGCCGGATAAAGGCCCTCTTCCAGACACATAGTAGAAGGAGGAGTGTAAACAGGGAACTGCAGCTGTGGAACGCTAGAATCGAGAAGAAGCACAGGTTATTTGAGCTGGGATTCCTGGTGGGTGAGGATATACGGAGATTAAAGGGAGGGTTATCCTCGGTATTGGAGAAAAGAGTCAAACAAATGGCATACAGGGCAATGGAACAGGGAGAGAAATGTACAAGTTTCTTCTTTAAGAAATGCAAGGCAGGAGACAACACACTTAGGGAATTTGTGAGTCCGGTCAGAGGCAGGCAGGCAACGACAGAGGGTATGATAGAGATAGCGGAGGAGTACTATGGGGAGTTGTATGGGAGGAAGGGAACGGATAAGGGAATAAGGGAGGCACTACTAGGGGAGCTAAGACATGAGGTTAAGGACCCAGAGGTACTGGGAGGGAGGATCCAGATGGAGGAAGTGGAGGAGGCAGTGAGGAGGCAGAATAGGAAAAGGACACCAGGACTGGATGGAATTCCAGCAGAATTATATATTACATTCTGGGATTTAATGAAAGGGGACATGCTGCAGATGTATAGGGAAATGCTGGAGGGCAGACTGGTGCCAGAAGAAATGTGCGAGGGGCTCATCACGCTGATGTATAAGAAGAAGGGGGACCGGAGAGAGTTGCGAAACTGGCGTCCAGTTACGCTCCTGAACTCGGATTACAAGATCATGGCAAAAATAGCTGCGACGCGCCTGGGGAAGGTGGTGGAGGGAGTAGTCGAACCCGACCAGACGTGTGCGGTGCCAGGAAGGAGGATTTCGGACTCCCTGATTTTATTAAGGGCTTCTTAGCCTGGATCTTGAGAAGGCTTTCGACCGCCTCTCGCACGAGTACATGTTCGCAGTGCTGGAAAAAAATAGGGGTGAGGCGTCTTTACCAAGGGCTCAAGACCAGACTACTGATACATGGGGAGCTCTCGGGGACAATTCCAGTAGAGTCAGGGGTGAAACAGGGGTGCCCGATGTGCGCGGTTCTATTTGTAATGTGTATGGAACCCCTTGCACAGGCAATGAGAAACAATGAGGAGATTAAGGGAGTGACCATCCCCGGGAATAAGGAACAGGGGAAGGTGGCACTATATATGGATGACGTAGTCGTGCTCTGTAGGGACGTGGCATCAGTGTGGGGGGCCATGAAGGAGACAAACCGATTCGGCCTGGCCTCCGGCTTGAAGGTGAACGTGAGAAAGAGCGAATTGATGGCCTTCGGGGACCCGAGACTATTTGAGGGCCGGCCGCCTGAGTTGGGATAAAGACGGAGGAAGTCAAGGTCTTGGGAGTGTCCTTTTTGCCGAGAGAGGTCGGCGGAACGAAACTGGGACGGGAGGATAAAGCAGGTAAAGGGACAGTTAGGCAAGTGGGCTGGGAGGACGGCTCACGATGGAAGGGAGGATTCTGGTAGTGAGGGTGGTGGTTTTACCAACACTCAGCTACCTCGCATATGTGTACCCGCCAGGTAGGAGGGAGGCAAGACTCCTGGAATCGCTGTTGTTTAGATTCATTTGGGGAGGCGGGATGGATAGAGTGAAGAGGGTGGTGATGTGTAAACGTGTCGAGAACGGGGGGAAGGGCGCTCCAAATATTGCACGTGTGCTGTCCTCAATTTTTGTGTGCAACACCTTGAGGTTATTCTTTTCCGAAGAGCCCCAGGGGAAGGCCGCTTGTTATTTAAGGTATCGCCTGACATGGCTCCTGAGGGGGCTTGGGATGACCCAATTACCGGCGGGCACGCCCTTGGCCTGGCCACAAGGATGGCTGAATGCGGCGGTGGGTGACTACATAAAAGAGTACAATTTGAGTCAGAGAGGGGGACCGTGGAACTCCGAGGAGGTACTGGCCGAAATAAACGAAGGGGAGGCTTGCGAGGGGGTGATGGGCGCAAAGAGGACTATGTACTGCCAAGTGTGGAAGAACATCTCTTCAACGGCACTCACAAAAGAACAGAGAGATCTGTCCTGGTTGGCGGTATGGGATAGATTAGCGACGAGGGGCTTCATGTTTTCCCGCCGAATGGCACATTCGTCCAAATGCCCGAGGGGCTGCAGCACAGACGAGGACGCGGTGCACGTCATGGTGAAGTGTCCCTTCGCACAGGAGGTGTGGAGACTGAGCAGTCTGCTGTTGTCCTGGTTTTACCTGTCGCAGGTGACAAGTCGGGACATTATGTGGGGAGTCTTAAGGGAGGTGCGGGGAGATAACAGAGATCGAACGTGGGCCATAATAGGCGCGACAAAGGAAGCCTTATGGGGAGCCCGCAGAAAAGAGTTGGATGGGTCCCCTATATCACCTTTGGGGGTGTGCTACTGGGCGAGGAGGTTGCTAGAAAGAGTGATCGAAGTAGATCGGGTTAGGCTGGGATACAAAGCTGCAAGTGTGAAGTGGAAATGGCCCCTACCCGGCGTAGAGTAGCGAGGGGACCTCGGGTATAGGGAAGGGATAGAGAAGGAGGGCCATGCACATGTTAACCGGCCTGCTAAATCATATGGGCGAGGAATATACGTGTTCGATCCGGGGAAGGCGATGCGATGGAACAGCGCACGGGTGTATGGTGGTAATGAATGTATATAAGGGGCATGGGACGGTGTGCGTTATGGCGGCGAGCTTTTTCTGCTGAATTGTATGTGAGTGGAGCCCGCGGATGTGACGGAGACTCGAAGGGGCCGATCGATGCACCCGGGAAAGAGTGTTTTTCAGTACTCTTTTTGTTTTTTTTGTACCTGCTGAGAAGTTAATAAAACTTTTAAATCGCAATTACCAGCGAAACGTCGTACTGAAATTGTAAATGTTGTGGTTTCACGCTTCAACACACCGGTGGGCTAAAGCAGTGAACTATTTGTCTTTTGTCAACGTGACACTTTTTTACTGATTGGCCGTGTCGGGTGGTGGAGGATTACGACGCATTTATAAATAACGCGATCTAAACCCAAAAACGTTGATTATGGACCCTCATTCAGTTTAATAACCAGGCTACAGTCTACATTATAGACTGTCAGTACACTCACCCAGCTTAATAACCATTACTACAGTCGACACTATAGACAGATAGTACACTCGCCAAACTTAATAACCAGGGTGCAGTCTACATTATAGACTGTCAGTACACTCACTCCGATTAAGAACCAGGCTACAGTCTACATTAATGTTTTTTGTTCTTTATTTTTTAAAATCATTTTTATTTTTATTCACTTAATTTTTTAGTATAATTTTTATATCTAAGTGACTTTACCGAAAGAACCAAAGAATATGGATTCTGCCTTGTTGCTTGGCGTAAAAAACGAGCGCTTGTGGAGGTGCCCAATCAAGGATTTGTTCACCTTTTGGTACCAGGTAGTTGACATCGTGTGATGGCTGTTGAAGTCGCCTATGTAGATCGTGGGATGTTGCACCGCTGACAATGGTGGTAGGTGCCAGATTGTTTTTGTAGGTTTGTAGACATTGTATTTACGACAAGACCGGCGATTATTATTCCACTTGTGAAGTCGTTGTCTGTCTGAATAACTTCCGGTGTGTCTTTAATGTGATGCGCGGCGTAAATAGCCAGACCATTCTAGATTTGAAGCTTTCGTGACTGCAATGATTCATATTCTTCTTAGAATATCCAAGAATGGTAGTTTACCGTCTTTCTCCACTTCCATGGTGAATCTGATGGATGGGTGTCTAGAATTGATGTGGTCCAAGAAGTGGTTCAATGCTGGGAGGCCATGTGGCCAGATGACGAAAGTGTCGTCCACATACCTCTTCCACAAGGAAGGACGCAGGGTGGATGTCTGGATGGCGTCTGATTAAAACTTTTCCATGAACATGTTGGCTATAACTGGTGACAAGGGGGAGCCCATAGGGGTACCCTCATTCTGTTTGTAAAAGGTGCCATTCCAACACTTATTTCACCGCCGCATTCAGCCGAGACCAAGGTTCTCTACAAACCTCCTGGCTACCATCAAAGGTTTGTACACGAAGCCATACAAATATACAAACACAGACATAATGTCAACCGTGATGACGGTTACAAACTGAGTAATCATTGGAAAGATGTGATTAACCATGCAAAAAAGATTTAACTACACTTATTTGCCAATCTTATTTGACAGACAACCATCACACTTTTACCATGTTTAGTGGTGGTCTCCCTGTTACAGGTTGAGTCACAAACCGCACCTCTCCATAACAAAGGCTCAGCCTTTGTTATGCAGTCTATTCTTAGTCTTAAGCCTCACCTTACCATATTAATAAAAAGTATGCGGCCCTTGCCCCACCACCTTCTCCAACCATTATATAAACGGAGTGGTAGCTCCTACAATCTCTCATTTACTTGATACAGCTGTCGTGGCTGTGACGGTACCACCTGAAGACGAAGCTTGTGTTGCCTCCGAAACGTCGTGATTTTTTATTTTATTTTACTTTTTTTATGTTTTTACCTACGTGACTTTACCGAAAAAACCTAAGAATAGCCAGACCATGTTTAGTGTGGCCCTTGGAAGCAGTGAGGATGTACCCTGGAATGTTCAATCGTAGAGAGCTGCTTTCCTTCACATGTGTCTATTGGATAGTAAGGATGTCGATGTTTTCTTACTGAAGCATCTTTGCGAGGACATCCGCCTTCACTCGGGATAGGCCCTCAACATTTAGCTGGCATAGACGAACCGAGGGGCCAATGAAACGGCTTGTTTGGCCCTGAGGAGGTCCTTTGTTGCCTGGCTTGTTCTTTCTGCTGGAACCCAGAGGTCGACTGGCAACATACAGTTTCTTTAGTGATGTCATTCGTTATGAACTACGTTGTATACTTTGTCAAGGCCAGCGCACCGCTTCTACGGGGAAGTTCCAAGTTTACCTTTTTCTCTCTCTCTGGGTTTTTTGTTCTCTCTCTCTGCCTGTATATTTAGTGTACTTTTTTCTGTCTACACTCGTTTTTTGTCGTTTTTATGTTCTGCTCTGTCTGTATGTCTCCGTTCCTCTTGTTTTTATGTTTTGTCTTTCTTTGGAATTTTCACACTTAAATTCTAACTTAGCAATCTTTGAAATACGTAATCGACCAGGCTATGCGTTGTGTGTTGACCGACTCTCTGTGTTGTATTACATAACATTTCGATATTTTGCTAGGTTATTTAATTTAGTGTGTTCTTTCTCCCTCTTCTAATGTTCAAGCCTGCGTACTTTACTATGCGTTCTTCGTACTCATTGACATGTACATTTTTCTCTAACCCCTCCCTCTCTCTGCCTCCGCCCCCCTCTGACTATGTAAGGCCACCCCACAGAGACGATCGCCCTCTCTGTACCTGTGTTACTCTCTCTATGTATCTTGGTGATATCTGTCTGCTTATATGTCTGTCTATAGTTTTCTGGTTAGATTTTTTGTTGCTATTTCATTTATACCTGATGATTGCTTGTGTTGCAATCGAAACGTCGTATGCTATTATTTAATTTATTCTTTTATCTTTATACGTGACTTTACCGAAAGAACCAAAGAATAATTCCTGCAGTCACGAAAGCTCCAAAATTAAGATAGGTTCCACACTGCCCACCAGGGATTATTTGTCTGTTTGTCGTGCATATTTGTCTGTCGTGCACGAATGCACTGTCCAACCAAGTTCCTACCTGCCCACTCCGAAGGAACGTGTTTGGGAGGAGGATATAAGGAGGTGCGTGAGAGTGGAGCGGGAGTACAGGTTGCTGGGACCAAGGTGAAGACACCTCGCCACTGCCGCTCAAGCCAGGGATGGACCTCAACCCTCACAAGTCGCCTGGCGGGTTATGGTTGATCCCCCCGCCCGGATCGGATGAGTGGGTCCGAGGGAACGTAGGCGAGGGCAGCCGCGCAGAGTGAGAAGCTGTGTGCAAGCCTATCTGTGTAAGCCTGTGTGAGCGAAGCTGCGTGCAAGCCTCTGTGTGAGCGCAGCTGTGTGCAAGCTCTGCGTGAGCACTGCTATGTGCGAGCTCTGTGTGAGCGCTGCTGAGTGCGGAGCTACCGAGAGTGGGAGCTGCCGTGTGGAGCCTCGAGTGCGGAGCTGCTGAGAACGAGAGCTGCTGTCTGTGTGCGGAGCTGTGAGGGCGGATCTGCTGAGAGAAAGAGCTGCCGCAGGCAGGTTAGCGAGGTGTAAAGTAGATAGGGGAAATTAGTTAACAAAACTAACCGTATAGAGTATAGACAGAGACAGGAGTGCCTACAACTGGTGCAACAATAGAGTAATAAAGTATAAGCAGGTGACCTGTTAAAACGTGTCCGACTGAGTGATTTTTCGAGACACTACACTATCATATGAGTAATATGTAATGCATTTTTGTCAGCATTCAGAGAGTTTATCCAATACCAATTAATAGTGTATGTGGAATGGTTCGACAGAGGCGCACACACTCGTATGGAGGCAACACTATTTATTTAACACAACTGCAATACAACTGTAACACACACACTATATATAAGGTGGTGACCACCATCCTAATCGCGCTAACACTCGAACACTCGGGTACTACTTAACATGGCCAAGCCAGGAGGGCTTCTGCTTGGCCACGACGACTTGAGGCTTCTGTCTTCAGTCTTCATGAGGCGTCTTCATCCCGGACGTGAACAGCCCCGCTCTGCGTGCGGAGCCAGCTTATATGTGCCTCTGCGTGGCCGGCCACACCCAGGCCACGCCCATCTTCTCGAACGCTCGAGAAGGCTCTGCTCCCCGACCACGTGACCCCCCAAGGTCCCCCTGGGGCCCCTGGCCCCCACGTTGATCTGGTCACGTGTCCAGTTGGGTTCACTCAGTGCCACGGCCTGACACGACCCCCGTGGCACTCGTCAACAGCAGAGGTGGCAACCGGATACCCGTACCCTACCCGATACCCGGCCAGGTACAGGTACCCGTTGCGACCCTGGTGCGGCCGGGTATAGGTACGGGTAGGCCGTGAGTCACTGGTGAGTAACCGTTTGTCACTCATTTCGGGTAGGGTACGGGTAGCGTACCCATTTGCGACCCTGGTGCGGCCGGGTACGGGTAAGGAATCAAAACCCGTTTGCGACCTCTGGTCAACACCCTCCACACTGCCCGACCCGGCAGTGACGTCATTCGTACCGACCCGACATAGCAGTGACGTCATGTGAACAGACCCGACATATCAGTGACGTCATGTGTGTACAGACCCAACACGGTAGTGACGTCATGTCACTACATATGTATTTGTTTTGCTATAGGAGGAAACCCATGCAGAACAGGAAGAGAACATTTAAACTCTGCACAGCAAGGGGCCAGAGTGGGGAATTGGAGTGTTACCACTGCACCACCCTGCTGCCATATCTAAAAACAAATTAAATATACATATTTGCGATTTATTTTATACCTATGTGACTTTACCGAAAGAACCAAAGAGTATGGATTCCTGCAGTCACGAAAGCTTCAAAGCAAGATATACATATTTCTTTGGAAAAGCTAGGTACATTTTTACCAAAGATGTATCTCAGTGAATACTGCAATGGCTGCTACATTGACGTGAACAGTCACTGGCAGTTGTTTGAACAGCGTGTTTGCTTCACGTAGGGGGAGTAGTGAGGTTTCACTACTCCCCCTACGTGTTTTTTGGTCTGTGTCATCAGAGAAGTTGCACAACATTTCCCGTAAAAGGCAGAAAAACCCCAACAACAACTTCAAAGAAAATCATTTAAATATATTGTTTTAATTTTAAAAAATGTTGGTGATGCTACATTGACAGTGGTGCATAAGCACAATTAACCCAAAAGCTCACATTGTCAATAACACTGCCTTTATAGAAAATATATAGGCAACATTTTTGGCAATGGCTTCCTTCATCGGGCCATTTCCCAAGACACCTTATTGACAGACGTCCACAATGTTTCGTCAATAGTCTTGAGATATTCTTACTATGTTAATTATTTTACGTATTTTTCTTCAAATAATACATTTTACAAAGGTTTTCATTTAAATGTATGCCTAGTTTGCTTTATGATATTGATTTGTTTGGTTATTGAGTCATATTGGTTTTTTTACAACCTGCAAGGTTTCATATGCTTTTTCACAGAAAAAAATTTGAGATTAGTTTTTTTATGAACTTTATTTTGTCCTTCCCCCGCACCTCCAATTATCCTTGTTGGCTACATACGGTGCGAAAGAAGTTCAACATACGTGCAAATATTTACTTATTTTTGATGTGGTACCAAGCAGCACTTAGTTTATAACTATCAGCTATCTTGAGATTGTTTTATTTTTCTCGGTTTAAATTGCTTCTTTGATTACCTTTTTCCATACTCTTTGGTTCTTTCGGTAAAGTCACGTAGGTGAAAAATAAAAATAAATAAATTAAATCACGTTTCGATTTCAACACAAGCAATCATCATCAGGTTTGACAACCACAGCAAGAATTCTTTTACTGAAGTGGTTGTCACACCTGATGATGGTTGCTTGTGTTGCAATAGAAACGTCGTTATTTAATTAATTACTTTTTACTTTTAATTTTTCACCTACGTGACTTTACCGAAAGAACCAAAGAGTATGGATCCTTGCAGTCATCAAACTTCAAATCTAGAATGTACCTATTGCCAGTAGAAATTAGTTTTGCATAGGACATACATTTCATCAAAGTCCATTGTGTGTCCATCCCTTGACACGGGTACTATGCCACAGGATATGCATTCGTCTGTGAATATTTGATGCATCTCAGCTGTTTCTTCATGCACACACATATTTACGTCGGTCTGGCCAACACAGTGAAGGCCATTGTTGCATTGACCCGCTGTTCTCAACATACAAACACCCGAATTATGAACATCAGCAGTTACAAAGTCGGACTTGCTGTGTGAAAGTGAGTGCGTGTGTGTAAGTGCGTGCGTGTGTTCATGTGTGCGCATGCCCTCGTGTGTGTGTAGAGCAGAATTGCAGTGATGGACTACCAACCCGGTGATTCGAGTTAGATTCCCGCTCACTACCAACACCAGTCACGTTTTATCTGAATGGGTTCTAGGCCTCCTCTAGGTGGGCTCAGCCTCAAATTAGTACCTGGTGTGGTGTGTAAACATCGCCACTGGGGAGTAAAAAGTGGCCCGGGTGGTGCTGCCCACTCACCCCCTCGTTTGCCTTGCTGGCCTTCCTAGGCGCTGTTCACTAATGGCACTTGCCCCGATAATCTATTAAGGCTATATGGGGGATTGTTGTCGGTATGTATGTATGCAATAGTGGTGACTCATTGTGCCCCTTCCAACAAGCAAGCCGGCAACAGGACACTAGGTAAGTGAACATAAACAGATTTTCGTAATCACGTCATTTAATTTGTAGTATTATTTACTATACAGTATTTATTATAGTAGCACATGCAAACGGACCAAAACACAATTTATAATACTCACGATATGTACATTTAAATATGTAGTGACTGACTCGGAGATACTAAGAGTTGGAAGCACTCTGTTTATTAACACGGCCTAACAGTTAACACTTTTATAACTTGTCTCTATATGAACTACGGTTCCCAGTCAGGACAGCTGGTAGACTGCCTGACTGGCGACACCAAGATGGTAAAGACGGAGACGACGGCGAAGACTCCAGCAGCACGACGGGATCCCACTCCACACGACAGCCCCGAGGTATCCTCTTATTCTGTCAGTGTGGCCTGGCTCCGCCCCCGGCCATGCCCGATTTCTGGAACCTACTAGCGGGTTCTTGGTGTGTTCCTTCCGTGACCTTTCGCCTAGATCTCTCTCTGGTCTATCACCTGGCCTGCTGTTGGTAGCAGCATAGCCAGCGCTATGCTGCTACATGACCGATTCTATGTCACTACAAATACAGTACAAGAGACACTTGAATCTCGTAGATGTATCATTCATGGTTTTGACTTATCGTGGGCAACCTTTTTGTACAGGAATGTATCTTTCACCGGGGTTGACTAGTTGATGGGTGGTTGGAATGCAGTCGACCCTTCATGATGCGCCAGAGAGCACGGGGTTTGCGAGCCGACTCATTGACATGCAGAGCATATGACGATCTATGAGACTCACTAATGAGTAGGTTAGCAGATCTGCAAGTGGCTCTGTAATTGAGGCGGACAGTGTTGAAACCAGTTTCTTCCAAAGACGCTTCAGCCTCCTCTGGGTCTGCTTTGCTGTGATCGTCTCCGGTGACAGACAATTACTGCATGTTTCCCCATTCTCGTTGTGCTTGCTCGGATGGGCATGAGTTCATAAATAACAGCAGTGATGTAATTTTCTCATTGAGCTGCAAATTTATAGACCGTCAATGCATAATTTAGACACGCCAATTATGACTGAATCTTGATGGAAAAACCGTGGTCCAGTCATTTCCATTCTCTGTATGATACCGTGATTGGTGGGAGAATAATTGGTAATACCACATTACACGTCATGAGGCTGTGATCTGAAATATCCACTTTTATAACAACGTCGGTCACAGTTACAAAATTGGTGGATGGGAAGATGTGATCCAGTATATTTCGTGAGCAACATGTTCTGCCACTGACTTTCTGGGTTACACTGTGACTGTCGATAATCTTTGCAGGATTACTGTTGATTTTACCACAAGAACCAGTTTATCTTGGACAGTTTAGGTCACCACAGATCATGTAGTGAGAGCCAAGTGACCCACAGTTTAGTAGACTGGAAAGTTCACTAAAATATTCTGACAGTGGTGAAGATGGTGGTCAATAAATGAGAGTGAGCGTAATCCCCCTGCGTGCTGTTCATAATTTTCACTAGAAATGTTTCACGGTGAATCAGTGCGAACCCACCACCATGCGGGCTGTCGTTGCCAGGCTTTCCTCAATGGTGCAGATCTCAAATAGGGTATGCGTTAGGTGCAGCCTCATGCTTAATTACGTTCGGTGAGTCATACCTAGGTTTCCGTAACGGCCAATATATTGAGTGAACAATCATTAATCAGATCCTGGATCAGCACCATCTTGTCGATGATGGAGCGTGCATTGATCAATCCCGGGTTTGGCAGGATACCCAAAATTATCAGCAGTATGGCGATGAAGGCACTCCTCCGTGACCGTGTGGAGGTCGGGTGGAAGAAGTACTGACCAGATCTGCACCACAACCAGGTGCGAGGCATTGCAACAAGTGATGAAGACGGTTGGATCGGGGTCAGCATTTCCACAGCAGATCGCAGCACAATGGGTGCGGAACTCGAGTATGTTGAACTGGAAATTCGGCCAATGAGCACTCCATTCTGCATGTTGGACGCTGACAAAGCCTCGGCGTTAAGTTGTAGAACTTAAGAGTGTCGGCCCAATGGCATGACAATTGGAGGGTTACGTGACATCGATGTACAGGTCATAGTTGAACCTGAGAGCGGTAGTCTATCAGTTAGCACATTGTGCCTGGTGACCCGAGTACGATTCCAGCTCATGGCCAAAGTCGGTAACGAATATCTGAACTTGCCCTGGGCCTCATCGAGGTTGACTCAGCCTAAAAATTAGTACCTGGTGTGGTGTATAAAACATCGCTACTAGGGAGACAAAGGCGGCCGGGCATGCTGTTGTCCACCCAATCCCTCGAGTGTCGATCTGCCCTTAATAGGTGCTCGCTAACAGCACTTGTCCCAACAGTCTGTTAAGGCTATAGGGGGATCTTTGTCTTTAGTGAGACTGGGTCTCATAGAGTTGGAGTTTGCAGAATTCGGTCACTGCTGGTTTGATCATTAGTTCCTTGGGGGGGGGGGGGGGGGTACCAATCAGAAGTGCGATGTGAACATCGATCCATTGCCCCCCAATGATGATCAGTTAATATGGGCACATTTATAATTTTATTTAATTTGTATCCACTTTTACTGCTTACATTTTATAGGTACGTTTTTAGTTGTAATAGAAATTAGCAGTGGAAGCCACAAATCACTGGTATTGCTCAATGTATTTCCCGAAAACAAACCTTGCATTCCCAAGCGATAAGGGTAGAGTTATGTTTATTTTTTTCCAATGATTCACTCATGCAAACAGATAAAGCAAATCATTTACACAAACGCCCACACATGAGTGCATTCTTGCGTGGCATATATATGTGGAGCCTTACTACACACACGTAGACTTCAATTACAAACCATGGCTGCCCATGCACTGGGTTTACTGCTGTTGCTGATGTCTGTGGGGACAAGTGTGACCCAAGACCCTATGTAAGTAATACTGCATGTGTGCAATGTGTGTTATATTAAGCACGACATAGGCGATATGGCCCAGAAAGAGATGTTCCTGGTTCGAATTGGACAGACCAACCTGACTAATACTACAGTGTGAAATAATGCTCACATTGGACGTTAATATGCTATTGACATTACAGTATTTGAAGTGAGTCGGCCACTGTGTGCTGTAATTATGGTGTCAATTTGATAAATTCGAAAAATGTCACTGCAAATTACACAATTAGCATTTTGCATGAAGTAAAAATTATCGCCTCCTACTAGCAGACTAAAGCCCCATTGCAGGCCAGGTGCGGAGTCATCGTGTGCACTTAGGCGCACTATTGAATGTTTAAGATGTTATGTAAGTCACTTCTTGCGTGTAAAACGCTGAGACGCCCCGTCATTTTATTAAAACAAATGATGACCATTGATAATCCACCTGATCAAATAGATACAGATTCTAGAAGGCTAGGAACCTGAGCCAACGACATATTTAGGTAAAAAGACACTACATACATATACAGATACAATATACACACTAATACACAACTCTTATAAAGCGTCTGACATTTGAGCCAACGTATTTTTACGTTTATCCAAGACACCCTTAGTGAGTCTCATGATTGTGGAGAGGAAAACTGGAGGACCTGAAAAAAATCCACATGACCACGGGGAGAACATGCACACTCCAATTATATAATAGATATGGATGATGTTGCTTTCCCTTCACGTATTTGCATCCAGGGTTCTCCTCTCAGTCCCGAGTGTGATTCTCATTGGGAGCGACGTTAATGTGCTTGTGGACGCACGCGGCCTGACTGAAGACGTGAGAGTGGTGGTCAGGGCGGAAGAGTTCTTGACTAAAAAGCAGCTCGCCACCCAAACAATCACTCTGACTCAGCTGGACCCAGCCATCGCCACCCTGAAGGTAAAGCGATCGCTTTCAAAGCAACAATAATAGTCAATGACATCAAACCCAAACTCAGGATCATATTGTACACCACTGTAGACTGCGCTCCGTCAAAAGTAAAACTACACTATCTCTCTCTTGAAGCCCTTTCAAGAGTAGCAGGCTTCGACATTGGCATTCAACTCCTGAACATATTGCCAAGCGCAATAGAATATAATAGTTTACCAATTAAAAAAATGTCAAAAACATCCGTGTGAATCATGTTTAAGAAACAAGGGCAGAACACAAAAAGCAATAACACAAACGAACAGTAACATAATCTAGCTAGCCAATCCCTAACATAAATAACAGGTTGAAAAACAGGCTTCTTATCAAACCAACCCATTTATTTAAGTACACTATTAAAGAAGGTGTAAAACATGTAGCTCCTCAACATAGTGCCATACACAATAAGAGAACATGCATTATTTACTCAGGAAAGCCACATTGAGAATCTTCTTCAGGATTATTTTAGTTTGGGATGTTTAGCCAACACCCATTACAGTGCATGTGTTAAGCTATGGCATGAAACTAGAGGACCGAGAGGAAACCAATGCAGAACAGGGCGATAAGATACTCCACACAGAACAGCGCTTGAGTCGGGAATCGAACCCAGGGAGATGGGCGTGCGGGAGCCTAGCCCATGGGTGGGGGCGCACGGGGAGGGGTGGGGAGGGCATGGAGGACCGTATATGTTTGGGGTGAAGGGGTCAATGTGTCTTTAATGAGGGGTAGTTTATGCCATGGAACGCTTCACACCAAGGCCGTAGCCATGGAGTCAACATTGGGGGGCTCCAAATCTTCCAGGGTGTCTGGGGGTCCCAACCCAGAAAAAATTCTAAATTTGAAAAAAATATGTGGACACAGTCCCTTGGTGAGCTCCTCCGGCAGACAAGGCTGCGTTGGCTGGGTCATGTAGCCCGTATGACAAGCCACAACATTTCCAACGCAGATTTTTTTCTCGCTGGATAGAGGGCGCTAAACGGACGTGGTACACGATGGACAATAGATTTCCTGCCTAAAAATTTACAAATTCACAAACACATGTGATGTACTTTTTTATTTACAATAATGTCGAATAGTGTATTGTATTACATTGCTCTGTTTTTACTTTTTTACCATTTCTTGTTTCATTGTATGTAATGGCAGAGATTAGGGATTAATAAAGTACAACCATAACCACAATCATATAAATAGAAATGTATGCATTGATTTATATGAAGACAAGTCCAGATATTGTGGCCAAGGTTTTGCAAATTGTTCTTTTTATTTACATAGCATAGCAATAATTTTTTTTATACCAAAATATTGGGGGGGACATTTTGAGCATATTTGAATATTGGGGGGGGGATGTGTCCCTCCCAATATCTAACCTATATAATTCATTTTTTGTCTGTCTGTCTGTCCGTCCGTCTGTCCGTCTGCGTACGCTCGCTTCCGGGGGATTTGGCTCTCGGACCGTGGCGTTCGCCGAGATTAAATTTTGCCCTTGGGCACGCCCCCGGCCCCGCGGTGAACATAGGCATTTCCGATTTTTCGTCTCGAAACTTTAAATTGGACCGATTATCGATTTAGTGCGATTTATCTTTATTTATTTATTTACTATTGCCGACGGCACGTGACGAAGCACGCCGTTGCGCATGCGCGAAGGCGGCTGCCCCTGGCAATGGGCGGTTGGCCCCTGGCAACGGGCGGTTGCCCCTGGCAACGGGCAGCAACGCCGTCGCTGCGGGGTGGACACCATTTTTAATTCCCGTAAAAAATATGCACACGCATTAACACGCGACGCTGAGGTAAATTCATCAAAATGTCACGTCCTCTTCACTCCCCCCCCACCCCAATGTGTGCAATTACTATTATAGGGTCGGTAGATAATACAATTATAGCGATTAGACAGTATTATTGTAGCGCGGGGGAGGGGGCGGATAGCGGCCCAAGCACCCAGCCTCAGCCGGGTGGGCAATCTAGGCGAGGCCGGAGGCTCTGCACGGTACTAGGCCTCGACACCCCACACTTGTCAGGCGAGGACTTTGTGCTATAAACTCGATATACCCAGCGTTGCCCGGGGGAAAATACATTTAAAATCTTCTGAAAACTTTAAAACATAACATACCAATGAAAATACAACTGTGTAATTTAAAATTTAAAACCGACCGCGCCAAGAATCGATTCTCTAAATTGCGCAAAGGAATCGAAGGTTGTCGACTCCTTTAGAATCGGCTTATTCCCGTTTAATATAAGTTGGTTATATAGTTGATATGAACTGCTCGAATGGGAAATATCCGGCGTTGACCGGGGCAAAAATAAAATTAAAAACTCCTGAAAACTTTAAAACATAACATACCAACGAAAATAAAACTCTGTAATTAAAAATGTACCCCAAGCGTGAAAAGAAGCGATTCTTTGCAATCGTTGCGAAGGAATCGAGGGTTGTAGATTACTTAAGAATCGCCCTATTCCCTTTTTCACAAACTGCGTTTCGCCAAGTTTGCTTAACATTTCCAACAGACACACACATTCACACATTTAGCTTTTACATTTAACATACAAAACGTCAGCATGTACTGCTGTCATCATAGGCAAAAATATATACACCCTCACCACTCACCATCACCACTCACTATCACTCACCACTTACTATCACTCACCACTCACACTCACCACTCACCATCACTCACACTCACCCTCACCACTCACTCACCCTCGCTACTTACTACTCACCCTCACCACTCTCTCACCACTCACCCTCACCAATCATCCTCACCCTCACCACTCCCACTCATCCTCACCACTCACCCTCGCCACCACCACTCACCCTCAACACTCACCCTCACCACCACCACTCACCACCACTCACCCTCACCTCTCACTAACCCTCACCTCTCACTCACCCTCACCACTCACCCTCACCACTCACCTCTCACCACTCACCTCTCACCACTCACCACTGACCCTCACCACTCACCCTCACCACTCACTCTCACCACTCACTTTCACCACTCACCCTCACCACTCGCCACTCACCCTCACCACTCACTCTCACCACTCACTTTCACCACTCACCCTCACCACTCACACTCACCACCTCACCACTCACCACCTCACTACTCATCACTCACCACTCACCACTCACCCCTCACTCTCACCACTCACCCTCACAACTCACCCTCACCACTCACCATCACCACTCACACTCACCACTCACACTCAACACCTCACCACTCACCACCTCACCACTTATCACTCACCACTCACACTCACCACAGACCCCTCACCACTCACACTCACCACTCACACTCACCACAGACCCTTCACCACTCACACTCACCCTCACCACTCACTCTCACCACTCACCCTCACCGCTAAATACTCACCCTCACCACTCACGCTCACCCCTCTCCCTCACCACTCACGCTCACCACTCACCCTCACCACTCTTCCTCACCAGTCTTCCTCACCACTCTTCCTCACTCCTCACCACTCACGCTCACCACTCACCACTCACCCTCACTACTCACTAATCACCCTCACTACTCACCCTCACCACTCACCACCACTACTCACCACTCACCCTCACCATTCACCCCTTTCCCTCACCACTCACGCTCACCACTCACCCTCACCAACCAACCATCCTTACCCTCACCACCACCACTCTCCCTCACCACTCACCCTCACCTTAACCACTCACCTTCACCACTCACCCTCACCTCTCACCACTCACCCTCACCACTCACCCTCTCCACTCACCCTTAGCACTCACCACTCACCCTCACCACTCACCCTCACCACTCACCACTCTCACCACTCACCCTCACCACTCACCCTCACCATTCACCTTCACCACTCACCTTCTCCACTCACCCTCACCACTCACCCTGACCACTCACCACACACCCTCACCACTCACAACTCACTGCTCACCACTCACCCTCACCACTCACCGCTCTCCCTCACCACTCACCCCTCATTGCTCACCACTCACCCTCACCACTCACCGCTCTCCCTCACCACTCACCCCTCACCACTCACCCTCACCACTCACCGCTCTCCATCACCACTCACCCTCACCGCTCACCACTCACCACTCACCCTCACCCCTCACTACTCACCACTCACCCTCACCACTCACCGCTCTCCATCACCACTCACCCTCACCGCTCACCACTCACCATCACTGTGGTGGTGGTACCTGCTATCATGACAGTAGTACAAGCTGACGTTTTGTATGTGTAATGTCAAAAGCTAAATTAGTGAATGTGTGTGTCTGTAAGAAATGTTAAGCATACTTGGCGACACGTAAGCAAGTTTTTTTTAAACGGGAATAGGGTGAGTGGTGGTGGTGAGGGTGAGTGGTTAGGGTGAGTAGTGAGGGTGAGTAGTGAGGGTGAGTGGTGAGCGTGATTGGTGAGCGTGACTGGTGAGTGGTGAGGGTGAGTGGTGAGGGTGAGTGGCGGTTGTGAGTGGTGATTAGTGAGGGGTGAGTGGTGAGGGTGAGTGGTGAGGGTGAGTAGTGAGGGTGTGATTGGTACGGATGAGTGGTGAGTAGTGAGGGTGAGTGGTGAGGGTGAGTGATGAGGGTGAGTGGTGAGGGTGAGTGGCGGTTGTGAGTGGTGATTAGTGAGGGGTTAGTGGTGAGGGTGAGTGGTGAGGGTGAGTGGTGATTGGTGAGGGTGAGTGGTGAGGGTGAATGGTGAGGGTGAGTGGTGAGGGTGAGTGGTGAGGGAGATTGGTGAGTGGTGAGTTGTGAGGGTGAGTGGTGAGTAGTGAGTGGTGAGTGTGAGTGGTGAGGATGAGTGGTGAGGGTGAGCTGTGAGTGGTGAATGGTGAGGGTGAGTGGTGAGTACAGTCAATATGCACTGCTGTAATCATAGCAGGTACCACCACCACAGTACGTACTGCTCTCATCAGAGCAGGTACCACCACCACAGTATGTACTGATGTCATCATCGCAGGTACCACCACACTCGGTATGTACTGCTGTCATCATAGCAGGTTCCACCACCGCAATATGTACTCCTCTCATCATAGCAGATACCACCACAATATGCACTGCTGTAATCATAGCAGGTACCACCACAGCAGTATGCACTGCTGTAATCATAGGTACCACCACAGCAGTATACACTGCTATAATCATAGTATATACCACCACAGCAGTATGCACTGGTGCAATCATAGTATATACCACCACAGCAGTATGCACTGCTGTAATCATAGTATGTACCACCACAATATGCACTGCTGTAATCATAGCAGGTTCCACCACAATATGCACTGCTGTAATCATAGCAGGTTCCACCACAATATGCACTGCTGTAATCATAGCAGGTACCACAAGTCAGTATGCACTGATGTAATCATAACAGGTACCAACACAGCAGTATGCACTGCTGTAATCATAGCAGGTACCACCACATTATGCACAGCTGTAATCATAGCAGGTACCACCACAATATGCACTACTGTAATCATAGCAGGTACCACCACAATATTCACTGCTGTAATCATAGCAGGTACCAACACAGTATGTACTGCTGTAATAATAGCAGGTACCAACACCGCAGTATGCACTGCTGTAATCATAGCAGGTACCACCACATTATGCACAGCTGTAATCATAGCAGGTACCACCACAATATGCACTGCTGTAATCATAGCAGGTACCACCACAACATGCACTACTGTAATCATAGCAGGTACCACCACAATATGCACTGCTGTAATCATAGCAGGTACCAACACAGTATGTACTGCTGTAATAATAGCAGGTACCACCAGTCAGTATGCACTGCTGTAGTGATAGCAGGTATCACCACAGCAGAATGCACTGCTGTAATCATAGCAGGTACCACCACAATATGCACTGCTGTAATCATAGCAGGTACCACCAGTCAGTATGCACAGCTGTAATCATAGCAGGTACCACCACAATATGCACTACTGTAATCATAGCAGGTACCATCACAATATGCACTACTGTAATCATAGCAGGTACCACCACAATATGCACTGCTGTAATCATAGCAGGTACCACAAGTCAGTATGCACAGCTGTAATCATAGCAGGTACCACCACAATATGCACTGCTGTATCATAGCAGGTACCACCACAATATGCACTGCTGTAATCATAGCAGGTACCACCACAATATGCACTACTGTAATCATAGCAGGTACCACCACAATATGCACTACTGTAATCATAGCAGGTACCACCACAATATGCACTGCTGTATTCATAGCAGGTACCACCAGTCACTATGCACTGCTGTATTCATAGCAGGTACCACCAGTCACTATGCACTGCTATAATCATAGCAGGTACCACCAGTCAGTATGCACTGCTGTAGTGATAGTAGATACTGCTATCGAGTTGGTAGATACTGCTATATAGAGTTAGTAGATACTAAAACAGTCTATATATACCACTACAGTCAGTCAATACTGCTACAGTCAGTATATACTATTATACAGTCAGTACATACTACCACGGTGAGTAGCTACTAGAGTCAGTAGATACTATTATAGAGTGAGTAGATACTGCTATAGATTTAGTAGTTGCTACTATAGTCAGTGGATACAACTATAGAGTCAGCAGATACTATACAGTTAGTCGTTACGACTATATAGTCGGTAGATACTACTGTAGGCCCAGTAAATACTACTATGGTCAGTAGTTACTACAGTCACTAAATACTACTACACAGTCAGTAGCTACTACTGGCTCAGTAGATACTACGGTACAGTCAGTAGATACTACTACAGAGTCAATAGATACCACTTCCTCTGTTATATGTAAGGTGTTGTTAGTATATATACCTACGAAGGGTAAAGATATTTTTTGAGGGGGGGGGGGGGAGACCACAATTTTCGGAAACCTTTTGACATCAACTATTTACCCCACACTTTCTACAACTTTTTGGACTTGTGCAAGCCTCTTATATATTTGTTGGTGGAGAAATGTACAAAGAGCCCACCGGGCTTTGACAATACCTTAGTATCTGTGTATATATATGTAAGGTTTTTAAGTAATATATTTTTCACCCGGGCAAAGCCGGGTACTTCCGCTAGTATATTATAATTACGGCCTTGCTTCACACCATCCACTCTCCGTTAATGGTGGGGCAGTTGTGGAGAAGTTCCCTTACCTCTGTCGTGTGCTCATGACCAGCTCGGGTTTGTATTTTCATCGGCTGCGTAATTCTGCTGTGTGGAAGCTACCCTGGCCTATTGCTCCACACAAAGCTCTGAGTCTTGTCGAACACAGTTATGCCCTCCTTTCGCTATGCTTAGGAACCGTGGACCCCTTTGAAGGAACATCTGCACAGGTTTGAAACAAGCAGGGTGAGGACCTTATATCGTTTAAATATGTGGACACAGTCGCTTGGTGAGCTCCTCCGGCAGACAAGGCTGCGTTGGCTGGGTCATGTGGCCCGTATGACCAGCCACAACATTTCCAACACAGCTTTTTTCTCGCTGGATAGAGGGCGCTAAACAAGACGCGGTACACGATGGACAATAGATTTCCTGCCTAAAATATTTTAAAATTCACGAACACATGTGATGGACTTTTTTATTTACAATAATGTCGAATAGTGTATTGTATTACATTGCTCTGTTTTTACTTTTTTACCATTTCTTGTTTCATTGTATGTAATGGCAGAGATTAGGGATTAATAAAGTACAACCATAACCACAATACAAATAAACAGAAATCTATGCATTGATTTATATGAAGACAAGTCCAGATATTGTGGCCAAGGTTTTGCAAATTGTTCTTTTTATTTACATAGCATAGCAATCATTTTTTTATACCAAAATATTGGGGGGGATATTTTGGACATATTTGAATATTGGAGGGGGGATGTGTCCCTCCCAATATATATTATAATTACGGCCTTGCTTTACACCATCCACTCTCCGTTAGTGGTGGGGCAGTTGTGGAGAAGTTCCCTTACCTGTGTCGTGTGCTCATGACCAGCTCGGGTTTGTCTTTTCATCGGCTGCGTAATTCTGATGTGTGGAAGCTACCCTGGCCTATTGCTCCACACAAAACTCTGAGTCTTGTCGAACACAGTTATGCCCTCCTTTCGCTATGCTTAGGAACCGTGGACCCCTTTGAAGGAACATCTGCACAGGTTTGAAACAAGCAGGGTGAGGACCTTATATCGTTTAAATATGTGGACACAGTCCCTTGGTGAGCTCCTCCGGCAGACAAGGCTGCGTTGGCTGGGTCAGGTAGCCCGTATGACCAGCCACAACATTTCAAACGCAGCTTTTTCTCGCTGGATAGAGGGCGCTAAACGGACGCGGTACACGCTGGACAATAGATTGTTTGATCGGTGAGTGAGCAAGTGAATGGATGGGCGAGTGATTGGGTGAGTGGATGAGTGAGTGCTATGGTCTAGAGCAGCGATGGAGTTGATGTGGTACAGGAGGATATCGAGCTGATTGGACTTGCCAATGACTGGTAAAATTTTCCTCTGTGGAGAAGGCTCGTGAAGGACGCTACTCTAAAGTTTGAGACAGTCGCCCTCTAACATTACAGTGATACCTCGATAAACAAAGTAGATCCATTTCTGGAACTTCGTTCGTGGATTGAAGCTTCATATATTTAATAACTTATTTTTCATCTTTCGTATGGCTGATGTAAATGCAGAGCAATAACTACAATTTCACATTCAGATGGTCAAGCCAGATAACTGGATCAGGAGTAGCAAAGTGTATGGCTATGATTACTCCTCCATATTTGTTGATCGGGCAATTTCATCGTTATATCGTTTATGGTCTGTTGTGGATGACCACAGTTGCCAACCTGAGAGTTTTTAATTTACTGTGTACATCAGGTATCTGCATCTGCCATTGTTTGTGCGGATGTGGTTTAGGGTGGACCATGATTTTATGCGTTTGGTCTTTCACAAGGTATTTGTGAGTTATTTTGAAACTCCATTCAGCCCTCAAGCTTCATCAGGGTTGAACTCGCATTGGTGATGGTTAAGCGCATGGGTCCAAAATGGCTTGCGCGACTTAAAAAAATGACGAGGGACGTTATTAAGGTCCTGATGAATGGGAAGGCGACCGCGTTTCTTGATTCCCAGAACTTCCCGGAGAGTTGCAGTGTTGCGGTGGATGGGTGGGGGAGAGATTTGTGACAGCATGGGCAGCCAAGGTGTTAGGGTTGACTTGAATAACTTATAACATTAGTCCATAATACAGGTTTTTTGGGCTGGATAGCGTAAATATATAAATTTGTAATTAAACCCACCACCACCCAACACAGCCAATTAGTAACCATTGTCAAGTTAACAGAACATGCCAACTCGTCACTAGTACAGCACACCGGTGTGTTGTAGAGCCAAGCCACAACATTTACAATCTGAGTACGACGTTTCGCCAGTAATTACATCTAGCTTAATCAGGCGACAGCCAGATAACTGGCGAAATGTCGTACTCAGATTGTAAATGTTGTGGCTTGGCTCTCCAACACACCGGTGTGCTGTAATAGTAATGAATTGGCATGTTCTGTTTACGTGAGAAGCCTTATTAATTGGTTGTGTCGGCTGGTGGCGGGTTTAACGACACATTTAGATATTTATGCGATCTAACACACACCTGAATGATGGATGACATTGGACGCGTAAGCATCCGTGTTAATATAACATAAGTGGTATGAGGATGCGTTCCCAGCCATCGTAACTTACCATTTTATACTACTAGAATTTCGGCGGCCTATGGCTGCCTTATTCTCCCCATAATTGCTGGCGCCACTCTGGTGGCTACTCCATCTCCTGACGCTTGCACTTGCACCTGCTCACCCTCAAATACACCCGCTGTTTGCAAACCCTGCACGTTACGCCACTACATTACTACCTCCCCCCCTCGTGATGAAAAACCCAGCCATCCCGGCTGACCTTATATACAATACAAGTAACGCGCGAATCCGTGACACAGGAAACAACAAGAACCATGAGAAGAGAAAAATAATAATAACAGAGTGTAAAAGTGCAGTCCGTTCCACTGAGGATAGAACTGCACAGCGGTCCGAGGTGCCGTCGATCCCACATTCCTCAACGGAACGTAATTATCTGGGAGCAGGTTCCCACAGCTTTCCCGTCCCCGCGAACCGGATCCAGCACAGCCGGAGGAGGAGAAGGACCAGAAGTGGACGAGGAGTGATGTCTCTTCCATGACGAATGGTGTACCGACGGTGGGTCACGTGGGAACGTAACTGTGGTAACTCTCGGGTTGAACGTAACCCTCCGGGAGCGGGTTCCCGCAGCCGGACAGTCCCTGTGCACATGATCTTTCAATGACGAGTGACGTGCTCACGGCGGGTCCTCTGGCCCGGACTTAGGTGGTGGCCCAGTTGGCTTGAACTGGGGTGTCAGTGGTCACGATCCTGTAGGCGGAACAGGACAATACTCCATACGTGCATCCGCTTGGGGTGATGTGACCAGCTCGGACACATCCAACACAGGCCGTTTTAGGTTTAGATTCTGTGTCCAAGGGCAGTTGCCAAATTCCTGACAGCAAATCGAGGGTTGAGAAGAATTGTGCACCAGACAGAGCATCCAAGGAATCGTCCATGCGAGGAAGCGGGTATGCGTCCACTACGGAAATTTTGTTGAGTTTACGGGAGTCAACACAACATTTCAAGGAGCCGTCATGTTTTTTTAACCAATACAATGGGCGCCTCACAAGGGCTGGTGGAGGGAGAGACAATGTCTGCAGCCAGCATCTCCTCCACAGTCTGGTCGAATACATTCCGTTTCATGGGGGCTCATTCTGTGAGAATTTAAATCGAATGGGAGGCAAGTTCCCCGTATCAATATGGTATTGCAATAGGGTGGTCCGGCCTATGTCGTATTTACGGTTGCTTAAAACGTCCTGGAATTCGTGTAAGAGTCGCCGAAGCCGCGCTTGCTGCTCTGTCGATAAATCCTTGTTTTCCTGACACAACCTCTGTATCCACATGGGTTTGACGTCGCTAGCAGGTGAGACATCCCCACAACCCCTGACATGCACGCCATTTGCTCCTTGCATGGGGCCGCAAGCTTGTGTGGCAACACGGTGCCTGCTTGGATAACTACCAGTGTATGGCCCACATTAACCACTTGGAGGAAGGGATTACGGTTTTCCGGCACGACAGTCAGTGCCCCCACCAAGGAGGGTGTTCGCAATGCCGCATTAGAGGGGGTAAAGATTATCCCCTCCTCTGGATTTAGCAGGGCCAAGCTCTTAAGCAATGGCACAAGCATCTGCGTCGCTGACGGAACGCACATTGTCTAGCTAACCGTAGCCTGCACAACCGCATTAACAGATGTATATGTTGTGGGGGATTTCAATAAATGCAGATGCTGCCCCGATGACATCTAAATACACCCCTGGTCCACCATTAATTTGAGGGGCATCCTGCATAAGAAATCCGTGCCCAACAAGCAGGGCACTGCCAGTGTTTTAGAAATCAACACAGGCCCGTCCATTACCACATTCTCCTATTTGTACCGTTGCAATCATGCGACCGACTATCCCCAAACTACCCCCATTCGCTGCTACACATGGCCCATCAACATGCTCCAGAGGCCGAGGTGACTACGGCAATGAACGAAAAGTAGGCAATAAAATGAGGGTTGCCGAGGCACCTGTATCGATCAACACCCGGACCTGCACCCTCTGGATAAGGCCCATTACATTCGACTTTACCGCCGCAGCACCTACCACGCGATAGGCCAACGCACACCATTGCTAAATGTCGTACGGACCCGCAGCCAAGGAACCAACACGGCAAGTTTCTGACGCAACAGGATGAACAGTATCCGGGTGAACGACGGCAAGGTGCGCTGTGGATGAGCGATAGGAGAGAAACGGCCGTGTGTATGGTGCATCGCGACTTGCCTGTGGTCCTTGGAATGAGGAGGTGCTGACGCTGGAGATCGAAGGGGGCCTGGGCGAACCACCGAAATGCAGATAACAATTCCTGGCGATGTGTCCCACCGCAGTTAAAGCATGCCCGCGAAGAGGGCCCAATCGGCAGCCCACTCCTTGGTGTACTCGCATTTCTTCACGCCGTCGATCTTGGGACCAGGATGTATACGCCGGACTGCCTTCGCTGGACTCCGAGTCCCCTTTTTCATCAGTGCATGACATCACTGCAGAACATCCTCTGAGGCTCAGGTGAGCTTGTATATTGAGCGACTTGGAGGAAGGCGAGGTCGTCATCGTCGGCGATGGCGAGGACGACGCCCAGCTTCCTTGCCAGCGCCACGAGCTGCTCCAGGGCAAGCGAGTTGGGGGCTGCTCAATCCATGGAGGGGTAGGCCACTTGTCCGAGGGCCATCTCCGCGTCCTCACGTTTTCTGACCAGGAATGTCCTGTGGATGTTCGATGGTGGGCTGAAGACCGCTGCCATCGTGGAGCAGGCGTCGGTGAACGAAGAACGATGAGCCTCGGGGATGGAGTAGAAGGCGGCTAATGAATCATCATCCAGGGCCGTCGGCAAGACCAGTAGCGCTTCGCCCATAAACCAGCCCACCGAATGATATGCTGCCTCAAAGCGAAGGCATAACGCCATCCAGTCACCCCAGACGGGGAGAAAGCACGGACCGGAGGCAACCGGCGCATTGGAGATGGCCGCACAGCAGGCGAAATAGCCGTCGAATCTGGCATGGTTGCTGAGATGGTGGGAGCCGCATCCGCTCGCTGAATGGCGGTGGCTACCTGCACGATCGCCGTCGTTGAAGTGACGGGAAGAGTCGGCACATCCGCCAGCACCACCGCCGAAGTCGTCGCCTGGGTTGCCGTCATCAGAATGTTGAACAGGTAAGAAACCGCCGACAGAGTCCTCTCCAGATGGGCAGCAAAGTCCCACCAATCCAGCTGATCTGCAGCATCAGAGGCCGTGGCGAGAACGATGTCTCCGTCGTTTTCGTCATCGGAGAAGTCGACGGGTAAGTTCTTCTTCTTAGCCACTTTCTTTGACACGACGGCGATATAGGTTTTTGACCACGTCGACACCAAATGTAGTGGTGTATTCACATGGACACTTTTAACTTTTCTCCTGTTTCACTTTATTCCTTCGCATCCCATATGGATACTCCTCACACCAACACAATGTAGCCTTGGCTCCGAACTACCTCTCTCAAAACTCCGCTAGCCTGTCACTCTATCACTCCGCTATCCTGTCACTTAATACTCCGCTAGCCTGTCACTCTTCTCTCACACCTCCACCTCGTCCTTGCCCCCATCAGCAAACACCGCTGGGGAGAGTACAAGGTGTATAGGGTGAGGACTAAGGCTTCTTCTCCCCGGCTCTTATCCTCTTCGTTCCTTCAGCTCCAACCAACTGCTCTGTGTTGCTCCGCACACAGTAAGGGTCCTCAGTTACCCCCCATTAATCTGGCGCCTCAGTGGCGCCTCCTGCACATCTTATTTCTCCTTTCATCTCCATCTCCCGCCTCTCTGGCATCTACCCCGTGTTCTCACGCTCGCACCTGCCTGTCCCCAAATGCAACTGGTTAATCATTGCTTATCCCCCTAATTGCTGGCGCATCTACTCCATGTCCTGATGCTTGCACCTGCTCGCCCTCAAATGCACTTGATATGTGCAAACCCCGTGCGTTATGCCACTACACTACTATAGTCAGTAGTTACTATTATAGAGTCGGTAGATACTACTTTAGAGCTAGTCGATAATACTACAGCCAGTAGATACCACTATAGTCCGTATATACTGCTGCAGAGTCTGTAGATCGAGTTAGTCGTTACTGCTAGTCAGTGGATACTACTATATAGTCAATAGATACTTTAGATTCAGTAGATACTACTATAGTCATTAAATACTACTGTAGAGTCAGTATTTACTACTATAGCGTTGGTGGATACTACTATAGAGTTGGCAGATACGACGATAGAGTCAGTAGATAATACTACAGTCAGTAGATACCACTATGGTCAGTAAATACTGCTACAGCCAGTAGATACTACCATACAGTCAGTAGATACTGCTATGGTCAGTAGATACTAGTGTCAGTTATTACTACTCCAGTCAGTAGATAATACTACAGTCAGTATATACTCCTGCAGAGTCGGTAGATACGACTATAGAGTCAGTAGATACTGCTATAGTCAGCAGATACTACTATGGAGTTAGTAGTTACTACTAGGCAATATGTACTACTATAGTCATTAGATACTGAATGTAAATAAACATTTTATGATCCATCGCGATGTGCAATGCTCAAGAAAAATATCTTATTATAATGTTATTCAAATTTATATAGCGCTGGATACGGAATGTTTAACTGTTTATAAACAGTCGGGTTATTTATTATTTTACCAAATTTTCCCTCAACCAATATAATTTTCCCTCAACTAATGGTAATACATCCAAAGTTCCATATGCTGAGACTTTGCATACCGAATATTTGCATGTCGATGCATTATTACTATAGTGGGTGGAGGAGCGATGATCACAACAATGAGGGGAACGCTGGATGGCTAAAAAAGCAGCAAGTTGGCACAGTAGGGAGCAGTCGTCTCAGTTAACCCATGGCATGGTCTGTCCCGTGACTTCCTGTCAGTTGCGCCTTTGGTCCTTCACGTGGCTTCAGGGTGCACCTAGCCTGGCACAATAGTCGTGAAGTCACCACCATTTCATGGCAATTGGCGTGTGTTGATGAGGGAGCCCCTTTTTGGTACTTTGCGGAAGTTTGTGGTAATTTGCAGCATCAATGCGAAACTCTGCCACCTGACAGCGCCAATCAAATAAAGTTGTCACGTGGGGATTTGACTCGGCCACACAAATGTTGGGTGGCAGAGTGTAACGGTGTGTCCTTTTTGGGACATGGTTTAGCGGGTTTTGGTTTATACCCGCAACCCTAGCTAGCATCACTGTTATTTAAATTTTGGTGGGGCCCCTATTTCACACGACGCCCCAAATGACCGTGTGTGGAATATAACCAAGACCACTGCCTATATATTCAAAACATATAGAGTTTACTTAGACTTAAATCTCTGCACAAATCTTACATTGTCAAAGGGCAACAGGCTTACTACTTCTCCAGAGGAGTGCATGCATCACAAGCCACTATACCAACCCAAATGACCCTCGCAACAACACAACAACTAACACCGTTATACAACAACCCGACAAACACGGCTTGACCGACTTCCTCTACCACGAATGCTGGGGGGCGGGGGGGGAAACAGCTGAGCAAAACCCCAAAGGCACACCCAAAGAATCACCCAGCTCTGAAACAGAACACTCTAAGCGGATCAGTCCCAGCCACCTCGAGCCGGATCAGTCCCAGCCACCTCGAGCAGATTTAGCAGGCATCTTTGAGCAGGATCAGTAGTAGAATAAAATCCCACCCGCCTCAGTCTCCAGCTCCAGTACAGCAGCCGCCTCGAACAAGCCGAGGAGCAGAATGAAATCCCCCCCCGCCCCCTTTCCCTTGGTTCACCGTGACCAGGGCCTTTTATTCAATCACACCCTTGGGCCCCTCCCCCAACCCCTGTGCCAACGAGCTAATCCAATCCCTCACCCCTGCAACCCCCCCCCCTCCGCAAGTCCCCAATAAAAAAAACCCGCCCCCAAAACTATCACTCCGACTGTCGCACAGAGGGTACATCAAAACATTGACGTTATACCTGGAGCGGCCCTTGCAAGCTGCTCCCCTCATACTCATTACGCCCCCCCCCGCTCTGTTCGGAGCTATGGATTGCGGGAGGGGAGGTGTCTCAGGGACAGAAGGGGAGGAGCGCAGGTTGAGAGTGACAGGAGGGAGGAGGAGCCGAGAGAGAGGGAGAGAGACGGGCGTGGAGTAGCATCGCGGTACGGATGGCCGTGAGGTCACTTCAGTGCCGTTGGAGCCGTGCTGTGACTCCGTGCGCTCGAAGTGTGACGCTGGACTGTGTGAGAGAGGAAGACATGCGTGGAAGAGGATGGCGCGGCTGTGCGGGCTACCGTGTGAGTGCCTCAAATTTAATGTTGAGAGGGTGGAACTTGAGGCAGGTGCCTCCACCCTGTCAGCCTGTGCTGCTGGTGCCTGGGGGCGACGAGGTGCGTTCAGAGCGCGTGATGCGGGGCTGATGCAGCCAGATGTCACGTGGAAGCCCGACCTCACCTGAAAAAAAAGCGCGCGCGGCGTCATCTTCTGCAGTATTGGAGAAAATATTTGAGTCTGCTGAGCCCAGAGCAGGTTATAAGTGATGGACGGGAGTGTAGTAATGAGAGTCATACTTGGGGGGGAATACTATCTAAAATATGTTGTAGACGAAAAATACGGGAACAGGAGCAAATTAAAATTTTTTTTATAGTGTAATGCAGGTGTGTACACATGGGCCATGCATCGGACCATAACCCTAACCTTAAATGTTTTTTTTCAACGGTTGTCAAATAGTCCAAGGCAGAGAGTTATTTTACACTCATGAGAATTCTGGCTCCAGGTAAAGTGGTTAACTGGTTACTGTGTTTTCCATATTTCAACATGTGACTAAGGTGATATCCGTGAATCTTAATTTCAAAGGTACACATTATACTGGTTCATTGTGATGATATTTTACATTTCAGTTTTCAGTGATAGTCAAAGGAGAAACGTCATTTACAGGTTTCAGAGTCATTCGGACAGAGTCCAGGAGCCGTGTTTTAGGTAGGCTCAGTACTTAGACCACTCTCAGCCATCGCAGTGTCTGGGTGGTGGTTTGTGCCCTGCATCTGCCGTGCACTTGGGAGGTTCATCAACAGCGTTCGCTGTAGAAGTGTTATATCGGGATTGTAGGTGCTGGAATGATTCAATTTGCCCATCTTTATCAGTATGTACCATACCTTGTTATTGTTAGCTATTTTCCATTTTGGGCATTTGATCCATTTACTCCCTCGAGGGTTTATCTGAGACGGGGAAGAGAGGCATCAGCTCTGATTTTTCTGAGTTTAGTTTACAACCCGAGGCTTCTCTGTATTTCGTGATCAAGGATAGGAGAGTACATCGTCTGTATACAAATAGATTTTGTTATCGCTTGTCCCTTTACATCAGGCATGTCCAAAGTCCGGCCCGCGGGCCATAATTGGCCCGCGGGTCAAATTTAATACGGCCCGCAGCTTCGGTCTTATAATGTGTTATTTATGGCTCGCTAGCTCTGTCAGAATAAATAAATCATAAAACTTTAAAGATGTAATTCCTCCTTTCGCCACACGGTGGCAGCACCATTATAATGCTCTCTGGCTCTGCATCCGTGCCGAGAACCCTTCTCTAATAATTTCTGCCATGGCGACTGCAAAAAAAAAGAGAAAAGTTGACAGTGAGGGCCGCCGCTTTCAGGAGCGGTGGGAATTGCAATACTTCTTCACTGGAAATCGAGGAAATTGTGTTTGTCTAATTTATAAAGAGACGGATGCCTTGTTTAAGGATTTCAACGTAAAGAGACACTACGAGACTAAACATGCTACAACATACGACAAGCTAACAGGGAGTGGCCGCGCTGAAAAAGTGAAGCAACTTCAAGCTGCACTGGCATCACCATGGAGTAAAGTTTCTGGGATCATTACCGATGGTGCGCCTGCCATGGCTGATGAGCGAAGTGGATTGTCCACACTGATCTGCAATAAAGTCAGCAAAGAAGCAGGCAATGATATTAAACTTCACTGTATCATTCACCAGCAAGCTCTCTGCGCCAAACATCTCAAATTTGACGATGTTATGAAACCAGTGGCAAAGGCAATCAATTCTATTCGCTCTAAAGCTCTATACCACCGACAGTTTCAGTAGTTCTTGCGTGACATCCAGGCTGAATACGGTGACGTAATATATCACAACGATGTGAGGTCGCTAAGTCGGGGGTCCGCACTGCAGCGATTTTTCTCTCTCAAAGAGGAAATTGGACATGTTTTGGGTGAGAAGGGACAACCAATGGAAGAACTGTCCGATCCTGTATGGCTGGAAATTCTGGCTTTTTTGGTTGACATAACGAAGCATCTGAATGCGCTGAATGTTAATCTTCAAGGGAAAGATGCAGTGGTGAGCCAGCTATATGCTCACATCAAGGCCTTTGGAACCAAACTGCAACTTTTCCAAATACACTTGTCCCAAACAGAGCCCTGCACCGCGCACTTCCCAGCTTTGAAAAAGGTCATTGACAGTTTCCCACAGGACAACATCGGTGCGCAAATGAAGAGTTATGCAACAGCTATTGCATCTCTTTCTGTGGAATTTAACAAACGCTTTCGGGACTTTGCAGTTATTGAAAAGGACATGTTGCTTTTCTCTTCTGCCTTCTCCGTGGACCCTGATGATGCTCCTCCACAGCTGCAGCTGGAGCTCTTTGAGCTGCAGTTTGACGATGAGTGCCGCGGGAAACACCAGTAGTGTTGTCTTGTTAACTTTTACCGGCAGCTGGACAAGAGCAGGTTTCCAGAAATGCAGAGCAAACATTCTCAGTCATGAACTTAAACAAGAACCGATTGAGGTCAAGGATGAGTGACTCCCACTTGCGTGGCATTTTTACGCATCTCAACCACTGCCCTCAAGCCAGACCTGGTCTCTTTACTGAAATATAGATCTCAGTATCACCCTTCTCATTAGTGTCAGAAAGTTATCTGCTCCTTGATCAATCTGAAATTGAGTGTTTTGAACGGTAACATCTGTCAGTGAAAAGCCTAAAGCACACTAATGCACTTGGACTTATGGCACTTGTTTTATTAAACTCTTGAATAAGATTTGGTTATAACTGTTGATGTTATGTACCTGTAGATGTGACACAAACTCTTGCTTTATGAAAGATTTTGTAAAAGACAAGGGCAAAATTCACTTGTTTTAAAGTTTAATGGACCACTTTGCATTACTTATAACTCCTGTTTAAAATGTTCATGAGGTAAATATATTTAACTCATGGAAATTTACGGTATTCTATACAGTTTGTTCAATGTTATCCGACTGAATGAAAGGCAGAATTGTGTTTTTAGAGTTGTTCACGTCTGCATGAGTGGCTTATATTTGGTTACATTGTCATTTGAAAAATAAAGGTAATTATGACAATGATAATTATTTTATAACAGTGTGTGTTTTCACGTAACTTTTGTGGTAAAAATGTCGGAAGGAACTATTGGCCCCCGGGCATCTTCACTTTATAAAATTTGGCCCTCTTTGCAAAAAGTTTGGACACCCCTGCTTTACATACTCCAGCCACAATCTAGTTGCTTCTGATACTTTCTGCAAATGGTTCTATTGCCAACGTAAACAAGACATGAAAAGGAGGCGTGGTTGCCTGGTGCCCCTGCCTAATGGAAAGCTTGGGGAAATAAGTTCCTTGGTTATTACTGTCCCAGAAGAATTGGCATAAGGAGCAAGCATTTATTTATTATTGTGGAGAGGATGCTAAAATTTTACATCCGAGAAAGAAAGGCCCACCCTGCGACACAGTTGGACTCACTACACGTGTATTGGTTTATCCCTTCTATTGAGTCTGGTTTGCCGAGTTTGAGTCCCACTCACTCAACACTGGTGGTTATCTGCTCTGGTTAGTTTCCTCCTTTGGTCGACTCAGCCTAAGTATGAATACCTGGTCTGGCATGTAAGATCGCTACAGGGAAGACGAAGGTGGTCGGGTGTGGCTTTGGTTGTACCCTTTACACTATGTTCGTCGCATTGAATTGACAATTATAATATCTAAAAATACTTATTGTTCTGAATGATCCTTCAGGTCAATGCTTTAACCCGAGCTTCCATAATTTCATTATCATGTTTCACATGCTTATGCCAGACCTTATAGCAATTATGTACGGATAACAGCTATTGTTAATAAGGCCATGTAAAATAGTCATTTAAACCTTGGACCCTGAGCTGCATGGTAATATAACAGTACATCTTATCATTAATGTTTAATACTATGATGTTGGAAAATATTCCTACGTAGTGGTTGATATTCAAAAATGTCCAACTAAGCCAAGGCTTCGGAATAATTAACTGCCCAGATGCTGAGCTTCCTTGCCCTGGGCACAGCTGAGGCAGCAGGGGTGCTCTCCTTTGGCCTCCCTATAGCCTTTGTTATATCAAGGGGGAGTTTTACAGACCAGTGTCACTGGTTATCAGCCCAAGCCATAAAACCTGCTTTTGACTTCAATCAAATGCTAATAGTTTGGCCTCTGGTTTTCTCTTACATGTCCAAAAAATAGGCAATATCACACGTAAAATATTTTTTTGGAAAAGGCTTATATATAAAAGTGCCCCATTGTAAAAATGAGTTGTGGTCTATTGGCCACTGATCATTTTAAAACAAAATCAATGCCTTTTTCATCAACCAACAATTATCCTTAATAGATGTTATTTTTTGGGTTAGATCGCGTAAGAATATAAAGGTGTCATTAAAACCCGCCACCACCCAACACAGCCAACGAGTAAGGGTTGTCACGTAAACAGAACATGCCAATTTGTCAGTAGTTACCAGAAAAAAGTCGTACTCAGATTGTAAATGTTGCGGCTTGGCCTTCCAACACACCGGTGTGCTGTACTAGTGACGAATTGGCAAGTTCTGTTTACGTGACAACTCGTTGGTTGTGTCGGGTGGTGGCGGGTTTTAATGACACCTTTATATATTTCCGCGATCTAATGCAAAAAAAAAACCTATATTATGGATGATATTGGTCGCTAAAGCCTACGTGTTAAACAATTATCCTGATTGAATCTCAGGACTGCTATTTTACTTACAACACGTGTGCACTTATCACTAGTTTATGGTTAAATTTGAATTAAACAAAGCAAAATTTTCAAGGAAACATGTTTCATAGGTTGCTATCAATTGAACCTTATGGCGGGACCCTGGGGTTCTGAATAAACGGTAGTCAAAATCGTAATTAATTTATTTTGGTGACTCTGTCACACTGCGCAACATAAACGCCACGGCCCACCTGGCACGGATCATTCTGTCCAAGTGCAGAGAGGACGAATGCGCAGAAGAGCTAAACAAGCAAATGCACTCCATGCTCGGGTATGGGCAGGACCATAAGTCTTATCCAAAGCTGCTCAAACTGCCTACATGACTTAAGTCCTTTATTTGTCATAACGGTATGCATAATACAGTGAAACTGCTCTCTTATCTTCATTATTATTTGTGACCTATCAATGTCTGCAGCCAGGTTCAATCGATGACAATCCCATTATCTTAAGATGTTTAACAGATGAGATGCGTTGCACCGTTAATTCCTCCTGTTTGATAATACTTCTCATTAAATTTAAAGCTTTCGTGACTGCAGGGACTCATATTCTTGGTTCTTTCGGTAAAGTCACGAAGAAGGGAAATAATTCAATAATAAAAATACAACATAATAAAATTCTCATGATGTTTCGGCTACAACACAAGTAGCCATCCTCAGGTGAAGAACAGAGCTGTCGGAAAGACAGCGTCCTAATGAACACTGCTAAGCTTGGCAGCGTATTTTAAGCTGGGTGAGAGGAGTAGAGCGCCTTGACAAAGGAGTTTACATATCAACAGAGGAATTTAGCATATTGACGCTAAAGAACTGCTTCTACCCTACTACCATACAATAAACCGATGTGAAAAACTAAATATAAACTACATCAATATAATCAATGTACTCAATATACTCTCCAATAAGCTGAGCTATCAACATTAAGTAACTGGGTATACACTACACTATATCATGACTACCATGTAGTGAACCGATTTAAAAAAATATATAAACTACATCAATATAATCAATATACTCAAAAACTCCAATAAGCTGAGCTACTAACAATAAGTCATTATACATTACACTTCTATGTCGCAAAAAATATAATATGCCTCCAACTAAACTTTTTTCTACATCATGCGACTATACCCCGTACTATACACTGCCCTAGACAAACCCCACCATTTAACTATAAACTGCGTTACTATACACTACCCTATACCTTAGACCAGGGGTCGGCAACCAAAATAACAAGAAGAGCCATTTCTTTCCAATTCGGTACAAAATTCAGTATTTCAAGAGCCGCAATGCATCTGAGAACATTCTGTGCATACGTACATATCGTCAAGAAGCAGCCCGTAAAGAGCCGCATGCGGCTCCGGAGCCGTAGGTTGCCGACCCCTGCCTTAGACTATACATTGTAATATTACACTATGTATTATTCTACACACCCTACTGTATACCACACTGCTGTATATTCACTATACAATTACGATTCTATATATTACCTTATACATTATATTAGACATGACATTATTATACTATTTATTATTATACAATCTGCTATACACCATCCCATTGACCGTAGCGTGAAAGGTACTAAGAGGAAGCAATAAAATATGTCAATGGGAGAGGTGTAGCAGGAGACTTTCAGCGGAGCAAAGACTCCATTCCGTGAGGAGAACACGTGAACACATTCAGTTAAGACCCAAAATGGTTTATCACGTCCTTCCAATGATTGCTGACCCAGAGTCCATCTTCTCGGGTGAAATTGTCTCTGTGTTTGTATATGTATATGTGGATGGCCTCATGAACGAATCTCTCATGGTAGCCAGATGGCTTGCAGAGAACCTCTGTCTTGGAGAAGTCAATGTCATGTGAGTCCACTGAATTATAACAATGGTCTCCCATGGCTGAGGTGTTCGTCCTACCGTGTTTCAGGTTTGCTTTATGTTCACGGATGCGGTCCGAGACATGTCGTTTGGTTTCTCCAGTTTAACTGCTACTTCAGAGGCAACTTAGTCTGTAGACGTCAGGGTATTGTATGTCTGGAACCACATCTTTTACAGACGGGACCAGATCACGGATTTTATGTACTGTGTTGAATCGGACCTGGATCTTGTGTTTATTCAGGATTTTGGAGATATGTTTTGTGACCCCCGCTATGTAGGGTAAAGTGATGGTTTTGAATGGCTCCTCAAGACGATCCTTCTTCATGGTTGGAGTGATGGCTTTGCGGATTGTGTAGTCAGAGTAACCATTAGCCTTGAAAGCGTGGTGTACATGCTTGAGTTCACTGGCAATGTGTTCCTGGTCGGAGATGCACTTGGCTCTATGGTGTAGAGTCTTGATGAGGGAATTCTTCTGGGATGGATGGTGGTGGGAATCCGGTTTTAGGTAAGCATCCGTATGGGTAGCTTTCCTGTAGACCGAGTGGCTCATTGAAGCATCAGATCTCTTTTTTTATTAGGACATCCAAAAAGGGTAGGCTGCCATCTTTTTCGACTTCCATGGTGAAATTGATGGCTGCGTGTATGGAATTGATGTGGTCGAGGAATTGGTCTAGAGCAGGCCGGCCATGTGGCCAGATGACAAAAGTGTCAACCACGTACTTCTTCCATAAGGTCGGGCGTAGAGTTGCAGTCTGGATGGCGTCAATCTCAAATTTTTCCATGAAAACGTTGGCTACAACCGGAGATAGGGGGGAGCCCATTGGGGTGTCCTCAGTTTGTTTGTAGAAAGTTCCATTCCAGGTGAAGTATGTATTTGTTAAGCAGTGTCTCACCAGGGGGGTACCTCAGTGTTCAGTCCTTGATGAACCAAGTCTTCAATTATTGCGATGGTGGCAAGTACAGGAACTTTGGTGATTAAGGAAAACACATTAAAACTGACAAGCAGGTCGTCTGGGGACAGGGAAATACCCTTGATTGTCGATACCAGGTGAGTAGAGTTTAGTGCCGCAGAGGTGGTTTTTCCAGTGAAAGGCCGTAGGATTTCAGACAGACACTACTATGCAGAGTTGGTATTTACTACTAGAGAGAGTCGGTACACGCGTCATGAATAAATAATTAGGAAGCGCACGAAAAATCGCACCAAATCGTTAATTAAACTAATTTAAAGTTGACGGATGTGAAAAGGGAATAGCGCTTGCTCACGGCGGGGATTACGGCGTGGTACCTGGCTATTTTTATTTTACCTAAACCCCATCGTTGGAGAGCGAAATTGTTCGCAAGCGCGTGAACACACACAAAGCCACACACAAGCCCACAAACAGCCAATTATAGACTTTTATATATATAGATTATATATGTAGATTATTAATACTGTACTTATTTCTTTGATTATGAATCGTAGTTATTTTTGTGATAACAGTACAATACGACAGTGTTCATATTTATTTACTCAAGAATAAAAATATAAAAAGGTAGCAGTTATTTATTTATTTAGTTGTGTTTATTTATTCTCATGTTTATTTTTCTTTTATTTCTGTTTAGGTTTCGCACGCATGTGTTATATCGTTACTGTAGTTATTTGCATGTAGAGTGAGGGAAAAAGTATTTGATCCCATGCTGATTTTTTACGTTTGCCCACTGACAAAGAAATGATCAGTCTATAATTTTAATGGTAGGTTTATTTGAACAGTGAGAGACAGAATAACAACAACAAAATCCAGAAAAACGCATGTCAAAAATGTTATAAATTGATTTGCATTTTAATGAGGGAAATAAGTATTTGATCCCTCTTCAAAACATGACTTAGTACTTGGTGGCAAAAACCCTTGTTGGCAATCACAGAGGTCAGACGTTTCTTGTAGTTGGCCACCAGGTTTGCACACATCTCAGGAGGGATTTTGTCCCACTCCTCTTTGTAGATCTTCTCCAAGTCATTAAGGTTTCGAGGCTGACGTTTGGCAACTCGAACCTTCAGCTCCCTCCACAGATTTTCTATGGGATTAAAGTCTGGAGACTGGCTAGGCCACTCCAGGACCCTAATGTTCTTCTTCTTGAGCCACTCCTTTGTTGCCTTGGCCATGTGTTTTGGGTCATTGTCATGCTGGAATACCCATCCACGACCCATTTTCAATGCCCTGGCTGAGGGAAGGAGGTTCTCACCCAAGATTTGACGGTACATGGCCCCGTCCATCGTCCCTTTGATGCGGTGAAGTTGTCCTGTCCCCTTAACAGAAAAACACCCCCAAAGCATGTTTCCACCTCCATGTTTGACGGTGGGGATGGTGTTCTTGGGGTCATAGGCAGCATTCCTCCTCCTCCAAACACGGCGAGTTTAGTTGATGCCAAAGAGCTCCATTTTGGTCTCATCTGACCACAACACTTTCACCCAGTTGTCCTCTGAATCATTCAGATGTTCATTGGCAAACTTCAGATGGGCATGTATATGTGCTTTCTTGAACAAGGGGACTTTGCGGGCGCTGCAGGATTTCAGTCCTTCACGGCGTACTGTGTTACCAACTGTTTTCTTGGTGACTATGGTCTTAGCTGCCTTGAGTTCATTGACAAGATCCTCCCGTGTAGTTCTGGGCTGATTCCTCACCGTTCTTATGATCATTGCAACTCCACGAGGTGAGATCTTGCATAGAGCCCCACGCGGAGGGAGATTGACAGTTCTTTTGTGTTTCTTCCATTTACGAATAATCGCACCAACTGTTATCACCTCACCAAGCTGCTTGGCGATGGTCTTGTAGCCCATTCCAACCTTGTGTAGGTCTACAATCTTTTCCCTGACATCCTTGGAGAGCTCTTTGGTCTTGGCCATGGTGGAGAGTTTGGAATCTGATTGATTGATTGCTTCTGTGAACAGGTGTCTTTTATACAGGTAACCAGCTGAGATTAGGAGCACTCGCTTTAAGAGTGTGCTCCTAATCTCAGCTCGTTACCTGTATAAAAGACACCTGGGTGCCAGAAATCTTTCTGATTGAGAGGGGGTCAAATACTTATTTCCCTCATTAAAATGAAAATCAATTTACATCATTTTTGACATGCGTTTTTCTGGATTTTGTTGTTATTCTGTCTCTCACTGTTCAAATAAACCTACCATTAAAATTATAGACTGATCATTTCTTTGTCAGTGGGCAAACGTACAAAATCAGCAGGGGATCAATTACTTTTTCCCTCACTGTAGGTTCAAATAAATAACAAAAACGCTTGTCTTCTTGGTTCTTTCGGTAAAGTCACATGACTTTAACGAAAGAAACAAGAAGATGAATCCCTGCAGTCACGAAAGCTTTAAATCGAAAAACGCTTGTGTTGCGATGGAAACGTCGTAGTTTTTGGTTATTTTTTATTTCTTTGAACCTATCTACGTGACTTTACAGAAAGACCCAAAGAATACCAGATATCAGTTTTGTATTTTATGCCAAATCTCACTCGGATAGTTTGTTTTTACAAAAATCTGGCTAGTATATCAGTTACTCCCGCAATGTATAGTATTTTAATTGCTTGATCAGTTTCAACATTTATGCTATTTGATTTGATTTGGGCATTCAGTGCTCTGTTGATTTGTGCATCATTGTAACTATTAAATTCCAGTGCTTCTTTAACATGTTTAATCTCGCTCCTCAGACTTTTACCATTTGACACTTTCTAAGCCCGATGTATGAGCGTCATGATGAGAGAGGATTTGTGTGCGTGGTCATGGTGTGACTGCATTCAGATGGGCGTCATTATGCGTTTTCGTTCAGTAAACGCTGTGTTATTTTACTGATTCGGTCTATTTGAGACTTAAATAGGAGGATTTCTCCACAATTCTAGATGTCGCCTGATGAGGCTGGTTATAATTACCGGCAAAACGTTGTACTCGAATTGTACATGTTGTGGGTTTACTCTCCAACACCTGTGTGCTGAACTAGTAACTAATTGGCATGTTTTGTTTACATGACAAACCTTACTAATTGGCTGTGCCAGGTAGTGGCGGGTTTAATGGCACATTTATATTTAGACGCTCTAACCCAAAAGAACCTCTACTAAGGAAATATAGTACAACTTAAACTCGATAATATTAATACAAATATTGATAAGCAGACGGTTACAGGGGTCTCTATGAGCACTGCTCACTTGGGCATGACGTAAAAATAAACCCATTAAATAATTATTAATAAAAAATATAAGGTGTGAAAGTCTACCCAGTTGAATTGTATTGAGTTTTGTGTATTATATATTTTTGTTGATTTATATGCCAGAGTTTTGTGATATTCGGCCCACGTTTCCATTTCAAGAAGTGTGTTGTATTTTCTTCTGCCTGTAGTGAATGTGATGTGGGGGTGATTATTATGCTTTTTTATTACAGCTCGGCTTTGACATTGAGAACCCAGATAAAACTAATTCTCTATCAACAAAGCATCATGTCCGGCTGGTGGCCAAGGTGGAGTCAAATTCCTTTAATAAGGAGATCACTGCCCATGCGCTGCTCTCATTTCGATCAGGGCATGTTGTTGTCCAAACTGACAAGCCTATCTACACACCAGATGAGAAAGGTACTGTGTACTAGGTTTGTTAAAATCCTGAGTCAATGAGTGGGTGAGTGAGATAGCGGGTAATTATGTGATTGGGTGAGTGAGGGTGCTACTGTAACGTGCAAGTGTGGTGGTTGAACATTGGATGAGATAAAACAGTCTGGTTGACCGAATCCTCAACGTGGGTGGAGGAATCATTGAGTTGGAACTGTCACCCGTGGTAGTAGAAATAAAATATTGATAAGGAGTTAACTGTTTCTTGGTTCCAACTTGTTGCTTTTATTACCGTACCAAACACCATTTGTTGTCATGTCATCTCAAACCAGGCACAACTCACGATGCCATACTCCGGTTCTTAAAATAATTAGTTTTGAACTCCTGGTAACCATATGAAAAAAACTATAAATTTCGATTCAAAGCTTTCGTGACTGCAGGGATTCATCTTCTTGGTTCTTTCGGTGAAGTCACGTAGAAGAGAAGTAATAAAATCATAAAAATAAAACATAATAAAACAATTCTCACGACGTTTCGGCCACAACGCAAGCAGCCGTCCTCAGGTGAAAACCAGGTCTGTCGAGGCGACAGCGTCAGACGCTGTCCCCTTCTACGTGACTTTACCGAAAGAACCAAGAAGAAAAAACTATAAATGTTTACTGGTTTCTGCACCTATAGGAATGGCTAGAGCAATGGACATAACATGTTTACAAGGCAGTTCAAACAATGGGACAAGTTTCTCAAAACCCCCTAGCCCACCTCTGTGAACCCAGCAGTGTAAATGGGTAAAACACGAGTTAGTCAATCCACAGGTCGCATGTGGTGGGGCGAAGCGTGGGTTAGCTCATCTCTTCCAACACGTCTGGTCAGCTTGAGTAAGTAGATCAAATACCCTGAGGTGGTGACTTGACTGAGCAGTAGCATTGGCTGCTTGATGCAATGGTTCACGATTTGAATCCAGTTGCCACCCTGATTGAAACTGTGGGTGTATAGTGTAAGGAGGTCTGGTTAATTATTATTATTATTTAGGGATTCATGAAAGACTACCTCACTTTCCAAATTGATAAAATTGCATATGTGTTTAATCTAAAGATTGAATTAGAGGTAAATATTAGAATACGAAGCAGTGCTGCAGGTCGATACTCTGAAGCACACTTTTTACAACAGAAAATGCAACGAAACAATGCACAAAGGAGGTGAAGGTTACATAACCATTCACTTCAGAGCGGCCTTATAGAGCTTAGTCATAACTATCGATGTGTTTTCATCATTCAGCTACTTTACAGTCTTGGCTTCATGCATATTTTGCAACGTGAGCTAGTGAAACAATTTGTACAAATAAGTTTACTCACTGATTCCTTGACGGCTACATTGACGGCACTGGTGACACAGCCATGTTGTACATTGCAGTGTTCCTCTCTCTCTCACTGACCGAGACAAGAATATATTTTATTCGACATGCTAGCTTGATTCGCCAAGGTGCGAGCTGAAGACACCGACACAGTCGAATGGACTCCTGTTTGCGCTGTGGGCTTATTACCCATAAGTACTTGCTTGTTTGATTCACAGTGAACAATTCAGATCCCGTGCCATCCACAAACAGGCCATATGTCCCAGCACCTGGTGCATGCTTGAAATAAGAGAACCCATTCAGGTTATTGACTCAATTTAGATTTTTTCAAAGTGAGCTTAGGTAGGCCACGTCACTAGATATAAGATGACTGGTTGGTAAGAATAACTACTGAGTGGCAGCCAAATGCGATATATGTGGGTGTTTCAGCTCGGTTATTATTCTGACTTTTTGGATTTTAATATGATTTATTGTATTCTAAAAATGAATGGCATAGTTCCAACCGAAACCTTGTATCTATTTGCTAAATGTGCATGTGAAAATTGTACAGCTTACTGGTGATCTGAAACAATAATAATTGGCATGTTTAAATTATTATATAAGTGACAATTTGTGGGAGGGTGGTATGACATTACGTCGTCTAAACCAAACATCAACTATAAATCAGTGGTAAAGATGTTTTTGTGTACGTGTGTTTTACAGTCAAGTATCGGATGTTTCCAATGAATCAAAAGATGTCACCAATCCCAGGTTCGCAGTCGGTGACGGTGGATATCGTGGTATGTATTTATCTTTTTGTGGTTTTCAATAAATGTAGGTCCTTGTCTCGCCCTTCAATGCTTTTGAGCATCCAGTGACCATTCTGACCTGTATTTTCTTGACAATGCTTGAGATAGTTTCACATGACAAATTTTATTGCTGCTAGATTTGGTATTTGAGAATTGTTATTTACCTTACCAGTAGGCTGAAACAATATAATTATATCAAATGCTTGTACACGTGACCTCATGCTTGAGTGTGCAGCACTCAGAGAGACGAGAGACCTCTACAGCCCTATCCACTTATTCATAAATTATTTGTTAACTAAATTACCTATTTTGAAGTTGTATTCTTTTCATTATATTTTACTTTAACCTTGAATCTTGAGGCCAACTTTAGGATCATTAGACTCCCCCTGCCCTGCCCCCTAATTGTTCTGCTTCATCTACTTCAGGCCCTCGATGAGATATAAGACCCAAAACTACGAGTGACTGCAAACTCAGCCTTCTTCATGTATATAATGACAGATAGACTCCGGGCAAAAAAGAAAAATCGACCTCGACACTCGCCTCTGCACACAAAGTCGGAGCCGAGGAACTCACCAAAGAGGTCCTGCAGCTTCTTAATTATCGACCAAATCCGGGAGAAAGCTGAAGCAAACACCACCCTTCCTGGTGTACTTTAACATCAAGCAGGGGGCATTCAGCAAGAAACTGGAGAAGCAAGAGGCAACCACAATACCCATTGAATCCATTGTGGAGCGATCTAAACAGGAAACACAAGGGGAAGCTCAGGGAGCTGGAGGAAGCACATAAAAAGCTGCAGGCCAAGAACAGGGAGAGCCAACTGAAGGCCTATGGCCTCTCGGAGGGCGTTCAAGGCAGTACTCCACATGGTGCCCTATTCTTCTTCCAGAAGAATCCCCCCATTGCCCTTTGGGACCCTGAGACTCCAGACCCCCTGTCCATCTTGCCAAACATGATTTTGCATGCATAGATATTTGGCAAGAAGGATGGCTGCATGGCTATGAAGACCAACAACTCGAGAGCTCACCCTTTGCTGATCCTCTTCTCAAATAGACAAGGTGCTGCTGAGGTGTTGAGACTGACGAGGTGGATGAAGGGAAAGGGCATCCTAATCCAGGGAAATCTAGTCTGCAATGCCCCAGACCTTACACCGGCCAACTTGAAGAGAAGAAGCCTGTTACTCACCCTGCATCGGGATTTGGTGAACAGCGAGGGAGTGCGATCCCAGCTGCTGTACCCTGCCAAGTTGAAGATCAACATTGCGGGGGGATAATGGGAATTCATGACCCTGGGGTAGGCTATGCAGTGCAAGGAGATTCAAGATGTTTTGCAGGGGCCCGCGACGCGTGGTGACCATTGACGGTGAACAACCCCTCCTTTACTAGAGACTACATTGCGGAGCCCGTTCTGCCTGGAGGGGTCCGGGGGGGGGGAATGGGGGGCTGCTGCTTGACTGACCCTAGAGGACAAAGCACAACTTTGTCTGCGAGACAAGCGATGCAGCGCCGTCTATATGGTCCTGTATGGACCCTCATATGCTCCTCGGCTGCGTCCCCGCATTTTTATTGACCATTGCACTTTTCACTTAACTAAACCTAAATAAAGCCCCCCCCCCACCCCGTCCGACTATATCCTAGAGCCACCTCCCTTACAGAAGCAACCACCATTAAAATAAAATGTGCTTTCTCTTTATCCTTTTTGATACTCAATCTGTAGGCGAACATATGCCCTTCCTCTCTTCCCCACCTCTGTGTCTCATCCTCGCTCGCCCTCTCCTCGATCAGCACCACCACGCTCTCTTTCTGTGAGACCCCTCCTCTAAAAAATTGACAAGTGGGCACGTGAGCCCAAACCAAACTTTCCTATCTCCTGTACTCGAATCATGGTGAACCCTCAGCTGTGAAACTCAATGTGAATGGCGGTAATCATCTTTCCTACTTAAGTAGACAGAAAACAGATATCGCCTTTCTATAGGAATTGGGTGGGCCAAGTATAACATGCGTCGGGAACCACTGGAAGCTGAGGGGTAATGATCTTGATTTAAACAAAAATTATCTCCCTCCCAGAAGATTGACTCACAAGAAAAATATGTATTTATCTTGGGCAAAATAAAAGGTAAAGAAGTAGCATTCTTAATCGTATACAACTTGGCTTCCATTAATTCAAGACCGTTCTCTGGAATTGTGTCGCTAATAGAGAAGAGAACTGGGAAGATAATCATAGGTGGTGATTGGAACCTGGTCCTGGACCCTACTCTAAATAAATCGCACCTTTTCAGGTCGAAACCCCTCCACACAAAAGAGGAATCTACTCCAATAAATGATGTCACAGCACCAACTAGTAGACCCATGGAGAGCCCTGAACCCCTCAGAACAAGATTACACTCATTCAAGGCATATAGAATGCTTTCCAGACGCAGAATTTCTGGTACCTGGACAAGAGGTTACTCGTGAAAAGCAGATCACTGAAGAGATCAGGAAGGAAACAGAAGAGTTTTTGGTGGTCAACTCAGAGTATAACTCCCCACACACCCCTTGACGATATGTGGTGCCCTGAAATCTTTCTGATTAATTGAAAAAGGAACTTGCAGGCTTAAAAAAAGTAAAAGCCAAGCAACATGCACGAGAGGAAATACTCTTACTAGGCTACACAATCCCAATAAACCATGTGGAAGAGCAATTCTGCTTAGCTACAGTTAGATAGGATCCTCAACGATCAAACCACCCTATTATGAAAGCAAGCCTCCCAATCCACGAACTCTCCCCCTCTAGGTGGAAGATCCTATCACGATTGAAGTCCATGCAAAATCGTACCACTATAGTCTCCATTCACAATGAAATGAGTCGTCCCCTCACGAACTCCAAGGAAATAAATCCTCAGTTCAAAGGTTTTTTACGAGGCTCTCTTCACATCAGACTCCCTACTAGTGAGAATATAGACACCTACTTTCATAAACTGTCCCTTCCCAGACTGACCCACCCCTTTTTTAATAGAGTTGGAAAGGCATATTGACATGCAGGAGCTGAGTAATACGATGACAACATTTCGGTCTGGCAAGGCACCAAGCCTGTACCGCTTCCCCGTTGAATTTTGCAAGGCAGTTGGAACCCCAATTACTTACAACCAATTAGTGACCATCAATGCAGCTTTCTCCCTAGGTGTGTCTCCTCGGTTCCATGAACGAAGCCAGAATCTCAGTACTGTATACGCCTCCTACCCAACCTGAGTAGGCAGGACAATATAGGCCAATTTTTTTGTTGAATTCAGATTATAAGTTGCTTGCTAAAATTAGAGAACATTCTTCTTTTGCTCATAGGTTTTTTCAAGAATAGGGACTTGGCGGACAATATTAGAATCCGAATAAATGCAATTGACATTGCCACTTGGGAAAAGTTCACTGTCTATGCCCTGATACGAGATGGGGATAAGCTCCAGTAAAACCTTGGATTGCGAGTAACTTGGTCTGCGAGTGTTTTGCAAGACGAGCAAAAATTTTCAATAAACATTTAACTTGATAAACGAGCGAGGTCTTGCAATACGAGTATTATGTATACGCTTTGTCTGTCGCAAACGGGTTTTGATTCCTTACCCGTACCCGTACCCGGCCGCACCAGGGTCGCAAACGGGTACGGGTAGCCGGGTATCGGGTAGGGTACGGGTATCGGGTACCCGGTTGTGACCTCTGGCTTAAGTTGACTGTGCTGGCGGCCCAACGAGCACGGGTGACTCCACCGATGTCAATCGTCACTCCGAAAGTCCGCAGCGGTGTGGCCCGACCGACCACACACGAAGCATTTTGGCACGGCTGGCCACTGCGGGTTCTCCCGCGGAGGTTTCAACCCTTGGGCCCCCCTGCTCTCTACCGCCGCTGCCATATCTTGTAAATTCCATGCCGCGGCCTCCCAGCTGGCCCGCTCCTGTCACTCCTCGTGATCGTCGAGGAAGACACATTTCCGTGCTGACGGCGGAGGGCAGCGCAACCCTCAATCTCCTCACCAGCCCCCGCAGCCTCTCCGCCACATGAAGGTCAAGCACCCCCTCACCCACGAGTGGGAATGCCAATCGTCCCAGCACCAGCAGCGCTGCCCGGTAAGGCGTAGGGAATCTTGTCCTCCGTTCGTTCCCTCTGGAGGAATCTCGTGCGAGCTTCCTGTGCCAGATCAGGAGCGGCTTCTGGCAGCTCCCTCACCCGCCGTGCTTCCTCGGCATGCTCCCGCTCTCGCCTCAAAAGGGCGCCCCTCGGCCACGGGAGGTCCTCCGATGACAAAATGGCGCCCACCATGTGCGTGGTCCCCCATCAGGAGCCCCCTGCTCCCGCTCCGTGCCTGCCCATGCCCCTCTCCACATGGCGGTTTCCTGCCATGCTGCCTGGTCGACACTTGACCACGGGAAATCTCAGCTGCTCTCTCTGTCGACATGCAGCTTCTGCTCTCTCTTCGACGACTCACAACTGCTCTCTCTTAATCGACGGGCAGCTTCTCCGCCACCTGGCGTAGCACTCTAGCCGCCGCCGCTTGGCTGCTCTTTTTCATCGACGTGCTGCCACTCTCTCCACAGACACCCAGCAGCTCTCTCCATCGACGCGTAGTCACTCCCACCTCTTTTGCGATGCCGCTCACAGCGTAGACGCCCAGCAGCTCTGTCGGTCGACGCGAAGCCGCTCCTGCGTCTTTTGCATAGCTGCTGACGCTGTTGACGCCCAGCAGCGTCTGGTTTTTTTACCGGGTTCCCAGATCCCGGGGCTGTTGGAGGGTCGACCATCTCGCTGTTCTCGTCCCGATGTCCCGACGACACTACTGGTGGGTTTTTAAACCCCACTTCTGACACCAAATGTAGTGTCATCTGTGCGTGCGGGTGGCATGTGACGCACACACAGTTAGCCGGAGATGAGGTGGTCGCAGGAGGTGCACCGCTCTGCCCTCTTTATTTGTTGTTGTTGCCGAGCACACACCACCACTCGGGCCCCCCCTCTCTCTCTCTCTTACCCACAACCCCGCTGCCGTGCGCCCTGTCCCAGACACGACTTTTTCCATGTTTCACCGACGGCGTCGACCGGGACAGCCAACTACTGTGCGGCCGCGCAATTATCGGGCGAAGGCGGCAGCGACGAGGGCGATGACGACGAGGGCGACGACGACGAGGGCGACGATGACGAGACGAGTCCAATCCCAGAACTGGCAGCCCAGAGCTCTCCGCTGCTTATATTCCCCTCGGCGCGGCTTGGCTCCGCCCTAGCCGTGCCTCCCTTCTCAAACCCTCTAGAGGGTTCTAGAGGATTCCACACGAGGTCTAACATGAATTACCCTTTCCCCAGTTTCTCCGCCCGGCCAGCACACCCGCGTATACGCTCAGCGGCGTGTGCGCTAAGTCCCCACCTTCAGTTTCTGCTGCTGTCCAACAGTCAGCGCTATGTCACCTACATGTGTATAGGAGTATTATTAATGTATGTATGTTAGTTTGTATTTTGATCAATAAGTGTGCGTGTAGTTACTTGTATTATTATTGGCTCGGCTTCATTGTCTAGGGGTGTATTGTATGTGTGTAGTTATTAGTGATTGATGTGTGTGTGATGTGATGCTCGGCTTCGTTGTCTAGGGGCATATCGTGTGTGTGTGACGGTGTGTGTGATGCTTAGCTTCGTTGTCTAGGGGTGTATTACCAATCGTGATAACACAATAATTGTCATTTTAACTTTTACTGATTATGATTCTCGCTTAAACATTTACTGGTTATGATTTTAGTGTAATTATGTCCGGTCTCAGGATTCAGATTTCACCGCAGGATACAGTTCTTATAATTAAGATATTAGGAAGGAACCACACAGACTCTTCTGTGTTAAGCAACTTTAATATCTAAAAACACTCTAATATGCGAACACATTTCGATTTAAAGCTTTCGTGACTGCAGGGATTCATCTTCTTGGTTCTTTCGGTAAAGTCACGTAGAAGGGAAGTAATAAAATAATAAAAATAAAACATAATAAAATAATTCTCATGACGTTTCGGCCACAACGCAAGCAGCCGTCCTCAGGTGCTTGCGTTGTGGCCGAAACGTCGTGAGAATTATTGTATTATGTTTTATTTTTATTATTTTATTACTTCCCTTCTACGTGACTTTACCGAAAGAACCAAGAAGATGCGAACACACTTATGATCAGAATTGCCACAACAGTACTCCTGCAGATATCCTACTCATCGATCCATCCAATTAAACCTCAGTGGTTACATTGTTAAGCTGAGCAATATAACAATAGGCTAACTCATAGTAACGCGACAATACACGATGATAGGAAAGTCCTTAAAAATGACTGTTCATACAGAAAATTAAGAAACATGTGCCCAATGACAAAAGGGGGCATGAATTAATTCATTGGTAAGACTATGTGATTAAAATAAATATCTCAAAACAATAGTGCTCATGCGAGTGTGTAGATTTGTAACATAGGTTCTTATCAAACGGCTAGTGGACATCCATGAATTCATTGGTAAGATTTGCAATGAAAATAAATATATCAAAACAATAATATCCATGCGAGTGTGTAAATGTTTATACACTTGCATGGATATTGTCGATGGATTCATTGGTATGATTTTGCAATTAAAGAAATATCCCGAGACAATAGTGTGCATGCGAGTGTGTAGGTTTGGCTAATAGATGCTTATCAAATGGCTAGTGGACATCAATGAATTCATTGGTAAGATTATGCAATTAAAGAAATATCCCGAAACAATAGTGTGCATGCGAGTGTGTAGGTTTGGCTAATAGATGCTTATCAAATGGCTAGTGGACATCAATGAATTCATTGGTATGATTTTGCAATTAAAATTAATCTCTCAAAACAATAGGATTCATGCAAGTGTGTAGATTCATATCATAGATGCTTAGAAATGTGTAGTGTGACATCAAATGAATGCATTGGTACGATTATGTGATGAAAAGAAAATGTATACTCTTTGGTTCTTTCGGTTAAGTCACGCAGGTTGAAAGAACCAAAGAGTATAGATTCCTGCAGTCACGAAAGCTTCAAATCAAGATTGAAAATAAAATGAATGACTAAAATATTTCTAAACGACCATATTCATGCAACTCAAGGGGCAGAACAGTGCTTCTCCACGATCAGCTAATAGTTAACACCACCTTGGAATGACAACCCTTTGTGAAACAAAATAACACTTGGAACAATCTTATTGGTACCGATATGCGCATTGTGTGTGTGTTGGAGGGCAGTCACCACAAGGTCCAATGATTATAGCGGGCAGTACGGTTTGAGTTTTCCACGTACTATATCTGCTAACTGTGGTTCTGGGGTCCAGATGGCGGCACACCGTCGTGCAGCCTTTTTCCTCGTACCGAAAATACATCAGGTCCCCAGCAGGGGGCGATGGGTCGGCGGGTGTGTGTCTCGAACACACGGCGTTTGTTCTTGGCTGCGCTGTCAGGCTCTGTCCACCGCTGGAGTGGTTGTTGAGTCGGCACGCTGCTCACGCTGACGGCGGTGCCCATGCTGGCAGGGATCGATGGGTCCGGCTCCATCTGCGTTGGTGTACGCGATGGTCACATTGCCAGATAGCGCTCGCAGCTCGTCCGCTGGGCAGCAGCGCATCACCCCCCTTGGTACCAAGACACGCTTGATTGTGCCTCGAGCTCGACCTTTGCTGGAGGGTGCTTGTCTTCCGAGTCGGCATGCTCGTGGGTAGTCATTAGCCACTGCGCTGCTGGTCTTGTGAGGACCAGCTTGCTTTGCGCGGCCACCCTTGGTGCCCCCCTTCCTCCAGGAGGGCTCCTGCTGCTCCTCACTCTCCAAAACTCATAAAATGTATTTGCACACCTCTTAGCTTATCACAACTCTTGGCTAATCACAGTATTATATGAAAATGTATTCTCATATATCTTAGCTTTTCACAACTCTTGTAGCTTAATACAATACAACTTCTCGCAGTCCTTGACTCTGCAAGTGACTCAAAACATAAGGTTAAATTGCCTTTTGTTGTCTCGAGGGAGGAGTTCACAGGTATCTGTTACTGATAAATCCATATATATGAAAGAAAAACTATTACATAAAAAATAGGCAATATTACTCTTTATTTGAATTTTTGGAAAGGCATTTATGCAACAGCCTTCATGTTTATCAATTGCTTTGTGAATTGCCCCATTTCTTCTTCAGGCCAAGGCTATGTTACTTTTTATCATGAACTGCAACAAGGTAGAACATAGCACCTGCATCATAGCCTTGTGTTATTTGAATGGTGCAAATACCAAATGTATACATGATTAAATTGTGTGATCTCTTACAGAATGCAGATGGAGTGATTGTAGAGAGACAAATAAAAACCATCAAGTCCACAGATGAGGGAATAGTGGATGGAACATCATTCACAATCCCTGCTATTTCCAAGTAAGCTCACACGCAAAAAAATACATGTTTGATGTAAAATGATATAATAACCCACCACCTTATTGTGGTGGAGGGGTTTGTGTGTTCCAATGACCCTAAAAGAGCTATGTTGCCTGAAGTATTGTACTCCTGGCAGGATCTCCCTTGGTGAACAAATCTGGGGGGATGGTTTTTAATATAAAAATCAGAGAACCTCGTCCGAACAAGGTATACCGGGACACCCACCCTGGAGCCAGGCCTGGGGGTTGTGTTGGCCGGCAAGCGCCTGGTGGCCAGGTGACCCACATAACCTGGTCAGGCCCAACCTAAATTGGCTACGTGGCGCCGTCTTGTGGGCCCACCAGGATAAAGGGTGAGGGGCGGGTGTGATGACAGTATGGCAGCGAGAGGGATAGTCTCGGACAGACTGGATCTTGGCAATGGGCACAAGCTATTGGGATGTGGAATGTCATGTCATTGGGGGGGAAGGAGCCAGAGCTGGTGGAGGAGGTGGAAAGGTATTGACTAATATAGTTGGTCTCACATCCACACATAGCATTGGCACTGGAACCAAACTTCTTGATTGGGGGTGGTCTCCTATTCTGGAGTAACCCCTGGTGAGAGGCCATGGACGGGTTTGGGGATACTCACAAGTCTCCGGCTGGATGCTGTTCAGTTTGAGTTTGTCCCAGAAGACGAGAGAGTCGCCTCAATAAGACTTTGGGTCTCAGAAAGGAAAATTTTGACTGTTGTCTGTGCTTATGCACCAAACAGGAGTTCAGAGTATTCGGCCTTCTTGGAGATGGTGGGTACAGTGCTCGATAGTGCCGTCTACTAACTCCATAGTCTTACTGGGCGACTTAAATATTCAGGTGCGAAACGATGGCGATACCTGGAGAGGCGTGATTGGGAGGAATGGCCCTCCCTGATCTCAACCCGAACATTGAGATATCATTGGAATTATGCGCTAGTGATGGAATGTCAATAATAAACTTCATGTTAGAACACAAGGATGCTCATAAGTGTACTTGGTACCAGAGCACCTTGGGCCAAAGGTTAGTGATTGACTTTATAGTTGTGTAATGACGACTTGACACATTTCTCTTGAGATGGCACTTTAATGAAGACATGTTCACTTGACATCAGGCGGAGATCCCAATGCAACAGCGCCGAGTCTCCCGGCCATCTCCTTTATATATCAACATGAGACCACGCCCCCCTTTTCGATCATTCTCGCTGATTCTGGACACTACCGGCAGACTCTACCGTCCTCTTCTGTCACCTGACCACGCTCCCTTCTCGAACATTCCCATAGCTACCAGTTCCAATCACAACTGATACCCCTGTCATTACCTCCCATTGCCACTAGTGCATTCGTACTGTAAACTGACCTCCCTGTAATTACCTCCCACGGCCACTAGTTCCCTCACACCGCTTGCTGGCTCTATTGTCATTACATTTGTATCATTGGACCGAAGGCCGGATGTTCTGGACAGTGCGGGTGTACTGGGAACGTCTGGTGGAAAACCCAGTGCATAAAAATTTCAACTTCCAGAAAAACTTCTCCTACACTCCAGGGGAGGTCATGAACATTGAGTCCGAGTGCACGATGTTCAGGACCACGATTGTAAATGCAGCTGCAAAAAGCTGTGGCCTGAAGGCTACAGTTGTTGCCTGTCATGGCGGCAACCCTAGGACCCACTGGTGGACATCAGTGGTGAAGGAAGCTGTCAAATCGAAGGAGGCTTTCCGAGATATGCTTGGAAAAAGGTCTGCCGATTCAATTGAGAGGTACCGGATGGTCAAGAGGGTGGCAGCGGTAGCAGTCATTGAAGCGAAAGCCCAGGCATGGGAAGAGTTTTGAGAAGGCATGGAGAGAGACTACCACCAAGCATAAAATATATTCTGGCAAACCATCCAACCTTAGGAGGGGTTGACGGGACGTGGCTCAGGCTGTTTTCAGTAAGGGTAGCATAACTCTGAACTCAACTAAGGAGATAGTTGAGAGGTGGAAGGAGCACTTTGAGGAGCTCTTCAACCGAGTGGACATGCCCTCCTCTCAGGAGGCAGCTCTCGAAACAACTGGGGTTTTCTGATCCATCACGGCTGCTGAAGTCGCTGTGGCAGTCGAGGTCCTCCATAGCGGCAAAGCTGCTGGGGTGGACGAGACTCGCTCAGAGTTGTTGAAAGCGCTGGACAATGTAGGAGGGTCGTGGTTAACACGACTCTTCAATGTTGCATGAAAGTCGGGTACAGTACCTCTGGATTGTCAAACTGGGGTCGTGATCCCCATTTTTAAAAAAGGGGACCAGAGGGTGTGCTCCAACTACAGAGGGATCACACTCCTCAGCCTCCCAGGTAAAGCCTATGCCAGAATGTTGGAAATGAGACTGCGTCCAGTGGTCGAGCCTCAAATTCAGGAGCAGCAATCTGCATTCCGTCAGTCATGGAACAATAGATCATCTCTTTTCCTTCTCGTAGCTATGCGAGTCGTCATGGGAGTATGCTTCTCCAGTCTACCTCTGCTTTTTCGACATGGAGAAGGCATATGACCATGTTCCCTAGAATGTCTTGTTGGAGGTGCAGCGGGATAATAATGGACAGATGCTGCTTGTGTGTGCTATCCGGTGGTAGTGAAGTGAGAGCCAAGTTCTCGAACAAAGCTCTCGGTTTACAGGTCAATCTACGTTCCTACCCTCACCTACGGTCATGCGTTTTGGGTAATGACAGAAAGAATGAGATTGTGGGTACAAGGGGCGGAAATAAGGTTTCTCCAAATGGTTGCTGGGCTCTCTCCATGTTAGGGTGAGGATCTCAGTATTCCGGGAGAGCCTCAGAGTCCAGCCACTGCTCCTCCGCATTGATAGGAGTCAGTTGAGGTGGTTCGGGCACCTTGTAAGGATGCCCCCCGGTAGACTCACCCTGGAATTCTATCGGGCATGTCCCACTGGGCGAAGACCCCGGAACCAGCCCAGGACATACTGGCAGGACTATGTCACTCGGCTGACCTGGGAATGCCTGAGAATTCCCCAGGAAGAACAAGAGTCCGTCACCAGGAAAGGGAGGTCTTCTAATTTAGCAATCTTTGGAAGAATGTCATCAACAAGGCTATGCGTTAATTGTGTGTTAACCGACTCTGTGTTGCATTGCATTACATTTCCAAATTCTACTAAGTTTGTTTTCTCATTCATTCGTACCTGATGACGATTGCTTGTGTTGCAATTGAAACGTAATATTCTTCTTCTTGGTTCTTTCGGTAAAGTCACGTAGAATGAAATAATAAACGTCGTGAGAATGATTTTATTATGTTTTATTTTTATTATTTTATTATCTCCTTCTACGTGACTTTACCGAAAGAACCAAGATGAATCCCTGCAGTCACAAAAGCTTTAAATCGAAATTTAACGTCATATTATATTATTTAATTTATGTTCTTTCTACGTGACTTTCCCGAAAGAACCAAAGTGTACTCTTTTATACATATCAGGCGTGTTGGAAGAGGTTGGAGTTACCCACACTTTACCCCGCAGCGACCTGCTTTTGATTGACTTACTGTGCTACTGGCTGGAAAGGGGTGGTGGGGTAGTTGAGAAACCTGTCCCATTGTTGCAACTGCGGCGTCAAGAAATGGAATTTAACCGGCGACTTCTGGATGCATGTGATCATACGATTACACTCCTGTGGGAGCTGTTTTAATTTGTCAGTTAAACACGTAAACATGTTGTGTTCGTTTCTAGAGACATGCAGGTAACCAGCTCACACAGTTTTTAAAAGTTGTTTTAATGCACTAACCGGTAATACATTAAATACATTTTAACAACCCTAGAAATAATGATGCTCACGGTATTGTTATCCACAGACATGGCACTTGGAAGATTTTTGCCCGAATGAGTGGAGCACCCAATATCAACTCATCTGCTGAGTTTGATGTCCGGGAATACAGTATGTGAACATTAAAATCTTCATATTTAATCATAGCATTTGTCACTACATTGTGTTCTGCCCACATTCTTCAAGGTTCGTCTAGATTCTCCTATTTACTCCCTTAACTAAAAAAACCTCATGCAATGTAAGTGGGATTGACCATAGCATCCCAATGGTGCAAAATTATTTGCAAATTACTCTATTTGGATAACACATCGCAACATCGCCCTCCACTGACAGACTAATGCCTGCTTCCAGACCAGGTGCTAAGATACCTTGTACCTACAAGGACAGCTGCTACTGGGGGTGCCCTTTCAAAAATGTTTGCGATGACTTGTTATGTAAATCGATTATTAGGGTGTGATGCGCTCTGTGATGCCTGGACCTGAAGAGCGCTGTTTAAAGAACACATTATTGTACCAAGAATGTTTTATGGAACAATAAAGATATGTTAACATATAATGTCAAAACAGTGTCCTTAAATCAAAATGTATATGCTGTAATGTGATGTGTAGGGTTATAATTTATTTTATGTAATTCGTAAAAAAGTAAGATGTTTTATATGTGTATTAAACATACACACAAGCTTACTGGCACATGAATATTTCTCCAGTCTTGCCGACCTTTGAGGTGAAGATTAACCCCAAGCAAAGAGTGTTTCACATCAACGATGAAGAGTTTGTTGTGGACATCACTGCCAAGTAAGATAATTTAATATCGTTTCATCTATATTGAGGTAATAGATATTTACATTACATCACATGCTAAAGTCCACAACGCATATGTTAATAGTACCAATTTCATGCTTATAATCAGTGGACAATTGGCTAAACATTTGTAGTGTGTTATAGACTGAGTCTCACACACTGTAGTTGGAGGCAATACTTTTCATAAACACAACCCTAACAACTCGGTTTCTATAGCTAGGTGTCTATCTGTTCGCTATGTGCATGCGCGTTAGTGTCGCGAATGGGCCAGTCATCACATACACTGTCTGACCCACAATATCAGGCTACACTCAACCGACGAACGAGGAGCGACGAACGAAGACGAAAAGACGCGGGACTCCAGGCTGATCCCCACAATGGACCCTGATCCCTGTCGGGGCTCCCCCTTTATTTTCCTGGCTGTGGCTTTGCCACGGCCTCGGCCCCGCCCCCTACTGTATCAAGGCAGGGCTCTCGGCCCCTGGTCATGTGTCCCTCCAGTACCCGGCGCTACAGTATAGTGACAGTATATGTCACTACACATTTAAACAGCAAACACCACCTGTTACTATCCTGTTGAAAGATACCAAGAGGACAGTAGCATAGCCCATTGGTAGCGCATTGCCACCTTCCTTCCAATGTTCATAGTTCTAATTTGGCAGAACAACCTGGTTACTACTGTGGGCATATTAACTGTAGACTACTATACACCATCTGCTTCACAGTTGACGTAAAAGATCATGTGAAGTCATCCGAAACGAGTACGCAAGTGTGTGCAGGCCTCACGGTCCATATTTTGAAATGTTTAGTGGGTTTGTATGGAGACGGAGTCTTCGTAGGAGGCAACACGTATTTATTTATAACAACAATAACAGTAACGCTAGGTCCCTAACACGAAGGGGTAATGGCCCCTTCTATCCACAACCTGAGGAGGTATGGCCTCCGGGCTAACGTGCCCTAACTACTGGGGTTAACCACTCTTTAGCCCTCCGGCTAGCGGGACCTAGGTGAGGCTGACCCGACCCAGCCAAGGTCCTCGGGTCTCGACCGCTGGCCCACACAGACCCGGCCCTGAGAAGGGCGTCGGGTCGGGGGATCCTCAGGGTCCTAGCCTATTGACCACTGGCCTCACTGAGCCCCGGCCCTTATAAGGACGGCGGGGCTTGGGGTCCAGGGTCCTATCTTCAGGTGGGCTTCTGGGTCTTCGGCTTGACGCGAACTGCCTCAGCCGCTCTGGGGTCCGGCTTTTATGGGGCTTGCAGGGTCACCCCGCCCGTGGTCACGCCCACCATCTGAAATCTTCTCGAGGGACCTGGATTGTTGCGCAATCCTCCCCAGCCCCCCACCCGGGGGCCTGGGGTATCCCCCTCCGGTTCCCAACCGTCCCCCCCGGGATGCCTGACCCACGAGCCCTGCTTAGCACTGGCAGGACTCGCTATTGCCCCCTGTTGGCCCCTGACTGGAAGTACCTGTCACGTATAAAGATAAAATAATAAATTAAATTAAATACGACGTTTCGATTGCAACACAAGCAATCATCATCAGGTATAAATTAAATAGAAACACAAATCTAGTATACTTATAAATGTAATGTAATACAACAGAGAGTCGGATAACATAACAGTCAACACCCTATCTGGTTGATTACGTTCTTCCTGAGAATGCTAAATTTGAGAGAGAGATTAAACACAGAACCAGAAACATAGACAGACATATAAGCAGACAGATATCACAGAGATACATAGAGAGAGAGCAAGCATAGGCACAAAGAGAAACTACGCCTCTGTGTCGAGGCCTTAAATAGAGAAAGGGGGGGCGGGGAGAGAGGGAGGGGTTAGAGAAATTAGCATGTCCATGAGTGGAAACGGTGAGTGGCAAGGTGTAAAAAGCTTGAGAGAGGGGGGCAGGGGCGGAGAGAGAGGGCTTAGAGAAATTAGCATGTCAATGAGTAGCACGATGGGTGGTACGGTACGAAAGCTTGAAAAAATTAGGAGGCAGGGAGAGAGACACACTAAATTAACTAACCGAGCAAAAATTTCGAAATGTAATGCAATGCAACACAGAGGGTCGGTCAACACACAATTAACGCATAGCCTGGTTGATTACGTTCTTCCAAAGATTGCTAAATTAGAAGTTAAGTGTGAAATTTGAAAAAACACAGACACGAAGACCGATACACAAGCAGAGAGAGACAACGAAAAAACCCAGAGAGAGAAAGAGAGAAAAAACAAACTTTAAACTTCCCCGTAGAAGTGGTTCAAACTTAATTAAATTAAATACTAGCATAGTATTTAATTTAATTTATTATTTTATCTTTATACGTTACTTTACCGAAAGAACCAACGAATAATTCCTGCAGTCATGAAAGCTCCAAAATAAGTTTGGAAGTACCTGCTCAACCAAAGTGGTGGCGGCGTATTACGCCCAACAATTACCCACCACAAATGTACCCATATATTATTGACTTGCAATTACACAAAGCAACATCACCCTCGACTGTGAAACTACTGCAGACCGTGCCTGTGAAACAGATGGGTGTGGATGAAAATATACTAAACTATAAAAAAAAATTGTACTTGTATACTATGACTTTCCATCAAAGCCTGATTCACTGAACCTGTATTGCATTGTCTGGTATAAAACAACTTAAAGGCCCAAATAACACATATATACACATATTCGTGACAACCCCACTCAACCCACCAGTTAAATGCCACATCAGTAAAGCAACATAGGACCAGTATATCATCTTATTATATATAGAGCCTTTGTCCAAGGTGCTTTACGAAAATTATAACATTGTATATTGGATAATGGTTAAATTAAAGTGAGGTTATTAAAAGTGGTGTTATCGCTATGATAACATTAAGGAGGACAGGTTGGGGTGGTTAAGGAGGGGTAGGGACAGATGTTGGGCTTGTGACAGGGGTTTGGATAGTGATAGGGGTTGGTAGTGATAGGGGTTGGGGTAGTGATAGGGGTAGGCCTGGTTTTAGCTGGGGGTCGGGGACAAGGAGTAGTAGTAGGATAGTCAAGGGAGAAGGGATGGGGTTTAAGGGAGAAATGGAAGCAGGTTAAAGTGAAGATGAATTTTTAATGTGCAGTGGGAGTTTGTTCCAGTGAAGGGGAGATAAAGGGGAAAATGAATGAAAGCATGACTGGGTACAGGGCAAGGGAGGTACAGAGAGGGACAGTAGAGAATGGGAGCGGAGAGGATGGGATGGCTAAATTTCTCTTGAAATGCAAATTATTTTGTCAAGGCGTTCTCCCCCCCTCCAACCCAGCTTAAATAGACGCTCCAAGCCTGGGGTGTGTCATTCAGACTCTGTCTTCTCGACAGACCTGTTCTTCACCTGAGGACGGCTGCTTGCGTTGTGGCCGAAACGCCGTGAGAATTTTTTTATTATGTTTTATTTTTATTATTTTATTATTTCCATTCTACGTGACTTTACCGAAAGAACCAAGAAGATGAATCCCTGCAGTCACGAAAGATTAAAATCGAAATGGGAGGAGGTAGTTGAGGTGTTAAAAGAATGAAAAATTGGGATCTGGGGGATGGTAGATAATGAGAAAAGTGATGCAGTAGGGGGTGACTAAAGAAGATAGTTGAAATTCAAAGAGGAACATATTGTCGTTACAGGGAAAGGGGGGGGGAGTAATGATCCCAATGCCACCACCTTTGCCCACTGGATGGGGTGTGAGGAAGGACGGGGTGGCAAAAGAGGACAGGGCAGCAGGGGTGGCAGTGTTGAGTGGTGAGATCCAGGTCTGTGTGAGAGTAATGACATCGAGGTGGAAAGAAAGAAAGGCATAGAGGGTGGCTGCAGGTTTATTACAAACAGAGCGTGTGTTCAATAGGCCAAGTTTGAATGGCGTAAGTGTGCAAATACACGAGTGAAGATGTGTTTGAGTCTTGAGTGAATGTGTGTGAATGTAGAAGTAGGATTTATATCTAAATGTACATGTGTGAATGTATACAGATATTCCCTGTTCCGTATATATGGTAACCTTTTGGGGAACCCTAAGAATTATAAAAACATTTTTAGAAAATTACACTCCTGAGGCTCAAAAACGTAAGCGTGTGCTGTGCAATGCTGACTTACTGCTAGCTGTGTCTCCACGCTGTACATAAATATCACGCCTCAGATTCAGTCCCCATTAAGTAGAGATAGTCCCCATTTCCTGCACAGCCATGACCGTAGCATTTGATTGTGCATTCAATACATGGCTTCTGATTTTCGTGGGTTTTAACGTTTTGTTTTACATGGGAAAACCCAGTGTGCGCATTTCGAGAACATGCTATATGTATGTTGAACTTTTTTCGCACCGTAAGTAGCCAACCATGCTAATAGGGGGCATGAGGGAAGGACAACACACTGAACACAAACAACAGTAAATATGGCTGCATAAAATCAGGCTGTGCTTCGTTTTCTGATATGCATTAGATATTATTATTATTATACTCGTTTACCCAGGAAAGTCTCTCTGAGTCTCAATTTCATCTTGAGGAGGGTCCTGCCAAAATCTCCCAGTAGGGGCCATGTGGCTATGTGTAGTCTTGTTTGAGTCGTTTGCAGTCATATTCCAGCATTTTGGCCAATAATAGTTGCATTGTATATGGTTTAGAGAACCCAGATGAAACTCATGCAGATCAGGTGGAGAACATAAAAACTCCACCTAAAGAGGTGCCCGAGATGTTAATCGAACCCTGCCCTTCTTGCTGTGAGGCACGAGTCTTACCATTGCGTCACCCTGCTGCCCTAAACGTGCATAACTATTTATGTCTTTATTGTTACAGTTACTTTAATCAGGAACTCGTGTCTGGTACAGCATATGTACGATATTTTCTTGAAAACGGAGATGTACCAAAACTGGTTGATTCCAGTTCTACCACGGTAAGCAGTATGTTCTGAATTAATGTACATGTTCCTGTAATAACATTTTGTATTCACGCCATTCTTATAGCACAATAATATCACGAAGGCACTGTTTTTCAGACACAAGCTTTAGTAGTTTAACTGTAGGGGGTGATGTTGCAATGTGTAATCTCAATTAAGTAATTTGTGAGTAATTGTTTTACTTTGGCAAATTTGGACCATCACACCGCTCACAATGGCCTAATATTGAATTATGTCAGGGTAACTTTAATATGCACTATAAAGCAGACAGTGCGTATTTGTGTGGTTAATACAACCACAGTAATAACCAGGGAAGCCTGTCGGCTTCGAACTACTTACCTTCGAGGCGAGCGATGAGCATGGTTACTGCTGGGCCACTCCTAACACATCACATCCACGCAAAACATTTCTGGCACAATACATTATTTCTATAAGTGAAGAAGTTGACAGGCACGGAGTGACTTTTGTTCACTGCATACAAAACTGAGTCACATGAAACAAGTTCATAAGCAGTTGTTTATTTTACCTTCATAAGCTTGATTGTAGCACATGGTCTAGCGATACCGTGTTTGCCACATGTTGCAGAGGTTCGTGGTTGATACCCAGCCAGCTGCCCTGGTTACTATCATAGGTGTATTAACCGTAAAATACACACTGTCTGCTTGAGTGGATGTTAAATATCCCATAACTCAATTAAAACATGAATAGGCCATTGTGTGCTGGAGTTATGGTCCAAATTTGCCAACTTTGAAAATTCCCCACAAATTACTCAATTGAGAAATATGCTGCAACATCATCCCCTCATAACATATTAATGCCTGATCATGGGCAAGGTGCTAAGTCATCTGTGTAGCAAAGGGACATTTGTTACTAGGAGTGCCCTTTAAATGTTTGACATGATACATGATGTAATTCATTTATCACATTTAAAGTATTCTGAGACTCTCTGGCATGAAGGGTGCTCTATGAAAAAGCAGAATTATTATTGTGATTATTAAATAATAATGGCAGAGTATCATGTGCCAGCCTGGAGTAGGAGCTCATACACAAAACTGCTAGATACACAATTGGCATTATAACACTCAAACTAACAGAGACATGTAAACTGCAAGGGACGTTCCAAGTTTTATTGCCATCAACCAAGACCTCAACAATCTTCCTTGCTGCTGACTCAAGTCCCAATCCCCCATTTGGTTTTCACGCTATCACCATTCTAGAAACTCAGATTACGAATGAACGCTGGTGAAGAGTGGAACAATGTAGATGTTCAAACAACTCAAACAACTCATTCGAGACCCAAACATCGCACCTCCTGGCTTTGGCATTCCTCGAAGTTACCGGTGTAACCATCAACGGAATCGGAACATCTACAGGCCGATGCACATATCTCAATTCATGAATTGAAATTAAAGACACAAGTCACAGTTTTGCGACTGTGGCCATGCAATCGAAACGATGGACCTTGTAGCAAAACACTATCGTCTGTGCTCTTTCAAAGAAGGAATGGCAAAACTACACAAACTCTCTCTCCTGAGGCCCTCTCATGGCTTTCAGACATTGACATTTAGCTCCTTAACATATTTCCACGTGCAATAATATCGTATAATGATAAAATACTCACTAATGAGCTCGAATGTGTGGTTCTTGTCCTCAGCTTGTTGCAGGAGAGGGAATTAGCATTCTGAAAAAGGAGAAACTTCTTAAGTTGTTCCCAAATACGAAGGGTCTCTTGGCTTTCAGCCTCACAATAAAAGCAACTGTACTATCATCTCAAGGTGCGTACAATAATGTTGTTATTGCCATCATTATTGTGAAAATAATATTTGGCTGAGTAGCAGTGGTTTGAGTGCATGGGCTGCCATCAGAAGTGTACTAATATAAATTCTAGTCATGGCTCAAGACGGTCCTTTTATCCTTCAAGGTTGGTAAAATTAGTAGAAATTTGTGGTAAATCGACAGCGTTTTCCTACAAATTGACTCTCATATGTAAAAGTTGTGTAATATTACTGCGATGATTTGTCACCAACTTGCAGTCCCTAATTGGGTGGGAGGGTGGTGCAGTGGTCACTCGTGCCTCACAACAAGAAGGTCTCGAGTTCAGGATCTATTCCTAATGCCGCTCTTGTGTAGGGATTCTATGTTCTACCCCTATTATGAATGGGTTTCCTCCAGGTTCCCCGTGATCCTCTCCCATAACTTAAAAAACACACTTCCAACGCTGAAAGGTACCTGCAAATCACTCAATTGGGATTACACGTAATAACAACGACCCTGACTGCAAAAACTTGGCAGGACCCTGCTGAAAATGAGTTGAAATGCATTGCAATTTTCCTGGGTAAACATGCATAATAATGAAAAAATAATTTGCCCAAATACCACCACTTTGTGTTGGCATGTATATGTGCATTTAATGTATTGCACATTATATGTCATTAACCGAGTGGCCAATGGTCCTTCTAGACTTGTTTATTCAAAAGCATGTGTTCAAGTAAGCAAACTCTGAACCAGTTTCGTCTGATTGGATTCCACAAGTCTAATTTATTTGACAGAGCTTCTACTTTTATTGTGACACAATTATCAGGGTTAACATTTAGGGGCAATTTCCATGCTCTCGATTTCTCTTGTTATTGGGATCCAGATCCGCATAGATACTTGGATCTGGTTGACCAAGTCGGTCACCAATGCCATTTACTTGTTTCTGATAGAGCACCCTTTGCCCGAGGCATCTCAGGGCGCTCTACGTGCGATAAGCAACCTACATCACATCTCGCCTAAAATATTTGAAAGGGACATTCCAGTAGCAGCTGTCCCTGTGCGCACACGGTGACTGTACCTGCAAGCGAGCATTAGTCTGGCAGTAGGGAGAGATGATTGCTCAATGTCATCCCAAATCAGTAATTTGTGAGTAATTTTTCAAATTTGGACAATGATGCCAACACACAATGGCCAACTACTTTTGAATGATGTCAGGGAATCTTTCACATTCACTGCGAAACATAGTATTGTTATAGTTAATACATACTGAAGTAATAACCAGGGAGGCCTGCCGGATTGGACCGCAGCCTTTGCAAAAAGCGGCGAAAGTGTTAGCTCTGGGCCATGTCACCATGTTTGGAGTTGATTTATACACCCAATAGTTAATCTGAATGCAGAAGCAGTAATTACATATGTCTTCAACTTTAGCGGCAGAGACCGAAGAAGCCGAACTTGTTGGAATCAAAATTGTGGAATCTCGCTATCAGATCACCGCAACGAAGACATCACGATATTTCAAGGCCGAATTGCCTTACTTCATACAGGTACGATGTGGCACACACACAGGCTGTAGCCAGAGTGATATAATGAGTATAGTATGTGTAGGGGTGTTACGGAGGGGCTGTATACATAGGATCACACGGGAAACAAACACAGTGGGCGGGGCTTCGTGAGTGCACGGGGAGGTGCTCTCAACGACGTCCGCACAGGGCAGCCTGGGGGGGGGCTGGCCCCACCCCTCAGCGAGGGGTTTTGGTATAAAAGGGGATGAGCCGGAGAGCTCGGGGTAGAATGTTAAAGCTAAACCAGTGAAGACCGAAGATCGTCTAGCTAGAGCCCTGGACTCCCCTGGGTCGCCGCCCTTGTCAGGGCCGCGCAGGACCGAGCCAGCGGCGTGGTCCCGAGAACCAGAGCTAGTGCTCTGGGACTCCGGGTACCGTAGCCCGACTTACCAGTGTCGGGCCAGACAGCCTCCCCTAGCCCGTTAGTGGAGGACTAGGAGGTAGGTCAGAGATAGCTAGCAGTGTATTCCCAGCTAGCGGGTGAGGGGGCCGATACCCCCTCCAGTGTTGTATGTCCGCGGTTGTGACAACTGTTGCGGAATAAATACGTGTGCCTCAACCCCGGCGTCCAAGAGTCCTCAACGATATTACACATCGAACCAACATCTCACTCTGGGCCTGGTTGGGTGGGAATGTAGTGTAGCTGAGAGATGATTGACAATCCCGTACTCATCGTTATCTTGTTAAGAACAAATAAATCAAGTGCCACTGCCCAAAAGGTAACAAGAATGTGGCCAAATGCATGTGTATTTTGTCTGTGTGTCTCCGTGTCCGTGTGAGTGCCTCTGTCTCTTTGTGTGTCTCCGTGTTGCTTTGTTTCTGCGTGTGTCTTCGTGTCTCTATCTCCATTTCTAAGTGTGTGTCGCCGTGTCTGTATGTCTCTATACCCAACTTGCGCATGCGTGGCCGAGGGATGGTGGCTGATGTTTGTCGTCAGAGGTACCTTCACCCCCTTAGGCTTTGTCTAACCAAAGACTGACTCCAAGACGGGGTATGGAGGGGGGGGAGTTCGTTTCTCTGAGTACAGGACCCATGGACAAGTTGCTACCAGCCGAGTCAGCTGGACCAAGAGCTAGTCAGAGGGCACGCCTCCTCACTTGACAGCCCCATTCAGGAAGTCACCCGTTACCAATTTGACAATACCACAATAAAGTTGATGCTCCGTGGGTGCTGGTGGTGCCCATTTATTCAGAAAGTTAAGATGATCACACCTCCAGCACATGTTTGCACATGCCAGAAGCAGAGAATATTCATTTCCACGGGAACAAATATTGATAAAAAATATTAATTCCCCATAATGTTGAATGTTTGCATCCCCTTTTTTGGCAACAAAGGCATATTTATATACATATACGTCTTTATCAATGCCTTTCCAACTAAAATCATAACTTTAAGGCCACTTTCCAAACTTCCTTACGCTAACAAGTGTTTGTTTCCTTGGGGGTGAAAAAAACAAGTGCTTAAATTTCTTCCCTCCGCAAGAACAAATGTTTGTTCCTCGATAAACAAATATTCAGGGGGGAAAAATACTCGGGAATCAAAATCTGTTTACAGCCCCGTGAATAGCATGGAATAGGTCACCATGCCTTAGTCGCAATGCCACGATTCTGCAAGTGGAAACTCCAATCAAGAATTGCGTATTACGTTCCTAAATTTAATGGTTCCTAAACCTTACAAATGCAAGCAGTTGAGGAAAATGATTTACACAGGAAACCCCCTGCTATAAGTTCATAATCAGAATATTTATTGACACTGAATGAGGAATCTGATGAGCTATAAAGCTCTTTCACAGATGTCTAGCAGGGGCGGGTAACAACGGTTCAATAACAAACAATACAAAAACACGATACGAGTGTAAAGTACAGGAAAGGAAAACAAATCACCAAACACATGCAAATGAAACAAAGCCAACAACATCCTTCCATGAAAAGCCCACTGACCTATTAACTTATTTTTCAGTAGCGACCTGGCCACAAATGATAGTTCAACAAAGTGTAACTTTATAACAGCAAAATAATCTAAATCTCAATGCATGTTTTTAAATATGGAGGGAAAACTCGGAAGACCCAGAGAAAAAAATCCACGTGATCATGGAAAGAACATGCACACTTCAAATATTGATTTCAGTTGCCGCATTGTGAATTATTTCCTATATACGTTGTTGCTGTGTGAATGGAAAACCGAAGTATTGTTGGATAAGGAACATAGCTTTGGATTTAAAAAAATATATAAACAAGTCTAAGTTTTTAAATATATATTCGGGTTCATAATAGATCCTTAAGGTTAGGCTGTGTAATAATTTGACCAAATTTTACTCCTAAGAACATGCTTGGCTTGGAAACGTCATGTTGTAGGATACATATTCAATTATCAACCATTATAAATTGACCGACCCTTAGTTTAAGCTTCGGTTATGTCCAGGAGATGGTGAGGGCATGTGAGTCACGTGCGGCATAGGGGGGAGGGTCAGTTCAAGTCGGCTCTAGGAACTTCTGGGTTAGGTTGGGGTTTTAAAACAGAGGTGGGGGGGATGAGTGGGAAGATTGGAGGTGCTAGATAGATTTTTGCATCAGATAATCGTGAGAGGTGGGGGGGGGGGGGTTGTGGAGGCCTGCATCCAGCAGGCTGATAATGATGTTGTACCCCTCAATGATTTGCTGCTTCCCATACACAGGTGGAGGTTCGGAATGCTGATGGTTCACCCTCGAAAGAGGTGGACGTTGTTGCTAAAGTGCAAGTTGGTTCAAACACCATTAATCCTCAGAAGATGCGCACTGACTCCAACGGGTTGACTTCATTTACTGTGACACCACCAAATGTCAACCAACTGACAGTCACGGTGAGTTTCATTGTTGTGGGTGTAAAAAGGTCGGGTCAGGAGGCAGACCTCATCTATGTAGTTGGACCAGGTTTGCCTCGAGGGCCTCCCATTTTCTCCAAGTCTGTTATTCTGAGTTGGTCGACCTTATGTGAATTGATCTAGCACCTGTGGCAGTGGTGTATTTATATACAGTAGATCATCGATTATCCTGTGGCTTAAGGGGGTACCGGATTTAAAAAAACACCAGATAATCACATTATTTAAAATAGCTTGTTTTTGCACATTATTGCATAACATGTTTTTAGGTGTTATGTATGTATTGTTTAGCGTTAAAAAAAATTACGATGTGAAATTGGCATAAACATGCAAAAATAAATATCCTACTGTAAAACGTTACTGCATTTGCTGTACCGTACTTACTGATCCAATCGTGTATGGGGTGATGTATGTACTCTCTTGTTTCAAGAGAGTACGTACGGACTGATGCAGCCTTTAGACCGGTGATATATCACCAACAGTCCAACAGTCCAACTGTTGGTGATATCTCACTGCAGGCTTTTCATCTTCTTTCAATACAAGTTGCTCCTCCACAAACTTCATGATCTGTTTTTTCCAAGTATGTTGTTCTATAGTGATGTTTTCTGCCTTGACTTTGGAAATCAAAATGTAGGTGACTTCAAATATTTTGTGTGGTTCTACCTGACAATGTCAGGCACCAAACTTTGAAAAAGCATAGACATAGAGATCCCACTGGCCATGATGAATTGTCCATGTGAACATGACCAGTTCAAAAATCATCTCCATGTATCTCCACCATAATGCAAAGTTCACATTCTCTTAAGACAAAATGTTAAAAACTCACAAATTTAGTGCTGGAAAGGGTGCTAATTAAATTATCAATAAAATAGAATAGTGCTTGTAGGAAGCAAGGGAACAATACCGTTTGTTTTCAGAAGTCATTGTTCGATAGGTCACGAGATCATAGTCTTGCTGACCAATGTAAGTGAGGAAAGGTGGGATCCAGGATGTCACAGTGCCTAAAAAGTACCTTTTTGGATCCTCATACTATCGGTGTATACTTTTCCTTCCAAGACCTGAGCCACTGAGCCTTCAGCCAATACTACTTTCAACCCAAGTTTCAGCCAGACCACATCCTGCCATGTGCCAACCGATTGTCCTCCGTTAGTTTATATGTATGTTGAACTTTTTTCCATATTGAGGCCACCTATTTCCAGTGTAATGTGTTCCTGAAATTCTAGTGTGGACCATTTCAACTCCATTTTTAAATACAGTTCTTGCTCTACAATCAAGATGGCTAAATGATTATTAAGTCTATGTTCTATTGAGACATATTGCTTCAACATATATATCGCAGCAGTTATTTCAGGGTTGTTGTTGTGTACATTCTTATTGAATTTTGTCCAGCTTGTTTTCTCCTCAATGACATGACGGGTCAGGATGAAAGCCAAGCCATGCAGTCAGGCATTGCATCTTGAGGTTGGGCATACCACACAGGCATAACAGACTGATAAGATACTGCTTTAACTTTTTCTCCACCAATCCTAGCTGGAAAACTTTCATTCAAATTGGTGGGACATCCAAGGAATTTTTCTTTGGGAGCTTCACAGAGCTCAAAATGTTATCTGTTCATAAACCCCCATTTTGAAAAGTTACCATTTGTATTTTTTGAACATTTCTAAAGTTTCAAAACATGCACCATTACAATGTTTTACATGGATAACACCGCAAAAAGTTTTGAAATTTTAACTGTAGTTGCTTTGGAGCTGATTCATCACAATGTATTGATTTGGCAACTATCTTGGCCGCCATCTTAAATTGCGTGCTTCAGGCCAAAAATATGGTTTGGCTACGGCGGTTTTCATAATCGGTAGAATAAAATAACCCTAATATCATATTTTGGAAGCCTGTTACATGATCTGCCTCTTGCATCATTATTTAGGCCCTTTCTAGAATTTAATCCACACAATGACATCACGAAAAAGGACCATGTAAAAGGGTATTTATAGTGATGGCAGGTGAACTCCAAAACAGGGTTTGGTGTGCATGTTTTATCCATAACTCACAGGTTCGCAATAGCAGCATCATCAAACCTAGAGTCCTCATTAATCACCACTTTCAACAGCAGCAGCAACGGTATCAGTGCCTGCAATAATGCAGCCACAACATTCTGCCTTTCTGTCGAATCTCTGGCTTTTACAGTCCGTTTTTATACGGCCAGCAAAGCCAATTACATATGCACAATCTGCATAATACGTGCCCTCTCCCACCAATCAAGTGAGGTATTGTTGTTATGTAACTATCCGCTATCCCGATTTATGCCACTGTTCCCAAGTGGTCAATCATACACAAGACCATGAGTTTACAAGAGCGGACAATGCCCCCTGCATCCATAACAATAGAACGTTACACTGTTCTGTCATGTGACAAGTGTTCCCACCCTCTTGCGGACAATACAAACGTAACCACAACAGCACTCTTATTCCATACCAGTTGTGAGGTTGTAAAATTGAATGGACACTTAATTTGTGTAATTCATTATTGTTTTTTTGTTGAGGTCTAGCTCTGGCTACTCTCGGATTTGGGCAGGGGATGTAGCAAAGCCGTTGTGGGGCTGGTAACAATAACAGTGATACACCACTAAGGAGAGTGAACTTCGGTGGGAGGCAAAAGGGAAATTTGGGGTCGAGGGCTCACCCTTGTACTAGCCCTAACGTGACCTATCCCCAAAAAATAGTACGATTCATAACATCGGCTGCGAGAACCTACGTGCAAAATACATGAATTTGTGTGTCATGATGAAACGTATCTGTCCATCTGGTTGTTTGTGTGTAGGTGAGAACGGACGAACGACATCCACCGAATGAGCAGGGAGAGCTGGTGTACACAGCTCAGAAATATGCATCTGCAAGCTATATGCACATTGATGTGGCACGAATCATGCGATTGGGCGAAACCCTGAACGTGTTTCTGACTGCCAAAACCACGCAGCTCAATGCTGTAACACACTTTACATACATGGTACGTATAGTATTGGTGTGGCATTTTATTCAGATTTCTGACTTCCAGTTAGAATTTTTTTTATAATCTACTAAATTTGGCAATTGCACAATTTTAGCCATTCAAAAACATACAATATTGGCCAAATACCCCAATACAGAAAAATAACTTACAAATTACTCAATTAGGATTACACACAGCAGCAACATTCCCCTCTCTTGTGAAAACCTGGCAAAACCCATCTAAAATAACTTTTGGTAAGAAACGCAATAAAGGAAATCACAAAAGAAGGCAATGCTATGTTTCCCAGTCTGCATGTTTCACAGCAAGGAGCGATGTTGTTATGTGGAATCCAAATGAGGTATTTGCGAGTAATTTCTTGAATGTGGCACCGGCATGCAAAGGCCAACTTGTTCCAAATGAAGTTATGGGCTCTTTAACGTCCACTGTGCAGCAAATGGTGCGTATTATTTTTATGCTTAATACACTGCTTTTAAAAACCAGAAAGCAGTGAATGCAATGCCACTGGGCCATTTCACTGTCTCAAAATGTGAAAAATTCTAAATCAAATAGTGATATTTATGACATTACTGGTTTGCAGTAAGCATCCGGCAGCTACCCTGGTTATTACTGCAGGTGTATTAACTTTAAATTCACACTGCCTGTTTCAAAGCGGTTGTTAAAGACATCCTGCTGTCATTAGACATGAGTACGCCATTGTGTGCTGGCGTCATGGTCAAAATAAAAAAAAGGACTAAATTACTAAATTAGCATTACACACAGCAATATCGCTCCATATCGTAGACTATAATCCATCAATGTAACACAGCGTCTTCCTTAGTGACCACCCTGTGCCATAAGAATGGCAAACGTACCTAAGATATCATTATACCCTGCCATGTGGCAAGAGGAATGCAAGTTAGCAAATTGTAACACATGGTCCATCACCAGTTACAGTGTTCTAATGTCCTTAAGGAAACATGAATCCTTCTCAGCATGTATCTTCAGCTCCTGGTGTATGCCAGCAAGATGCTCTGTATGATGCTCGTGTCAGAAGGTACCGTTATGGCCCAACTGCATAAGCTGCCACCCGCCACGGGGATGAGATGATTCAATTACGTTCCCAAGGCAACAGTTCAACTTCACCGTTATGGATAAAATGTAGCATAGACATATTTTTGAGAGATGTTTTTGATAGCCACCCTCTTTTACTCCCAGGCATATCAGATCGTTTCATACACGATTAGCGACTTGCATCACATCTCATCTCGACACATTTGAAAGTGCACCTTCATCTGTCTATTTGTATTTGTGGCACACTGACTCAGCACCTAGCCTGCAAGCGGGTATTAGACTGGCAGTAGGGTTGATTATTGCTGTTGTGTGTAATCCCATTTGAGTAATTTCGAAGAACAGATCTTTTCGCTTGTCCCTTTAATGCAGCGTGCAATCAATTGCAGGTGCTGACACGAGGCGTGATTGTGAAAACTAACCGCAAGACCAAAGAGTCTGGAGGAGGGCCCTCCAACGTGAGAATACCCATCACACCTGACATGGCTCCTCGCTTCCGTTTCGTGGCCTACTATATCCTGCCAGGCGGCGAAATTGTAGCGGACTCTGTAACAGTGGAAGTCACCGAATTGTGCAAAAGCCAGGTATGTGTTTAAAGGAAGCGTGTGCATCACTCGGATCATAAGCAGCATATTATGTGGGTATATGCACATGCTGTGTTTTCGTGTGAAGGGAATGTAATTTGCACAGGATGCAGTGCCAATTGCCATTGCTGTGCACATGGCGATTGTGTGATTAATATTGGGTATGACAGTGAACTACCAACAGATTTTTGAAACATCTGTTTCAGGCCAATTTCATGAATGTGTTTTTTATTGAAATTATTGAGGGGAAAACAACTTGTTTAACAGAAGGAAAGCATGTTTGGTATTGCTGGGGTTGGTTAAAGGATAAACCCTAAACCGGAATAACCATTTTCGTAATCAATTACGAATTATGAGAGTCACGAAATGGTAATCGTTTGCAGTGAAATTGTAGTATTAAGAGGTGGGCGTACTCAATCTATATCCCACCACGTGTGACCTGTCAGTCATAGTATAACTGTGGTGTACCCATTTATATGTTTGGGTGGATAGAGGCAGTTACCGGTAATGCAATAAAATCTGATATTATTTTCTTAGAGATACCCAACTAAAATAAAAATGTAATAAATAAAATAAAATTTAAATAAATCACGACGTTTCGAGCACAACACAAGCGCTCATCATCAGGTGGAAATGGGGTGAAACATATAGCGAGGGAACACATAGGGGGACATCACGTACATAGCACATAGAGAACGGCAAACTGCACGTAACTAGGAGATGGGAGACGAGAAACTCAACAGACCTTATAAACATAATGTGATGCAAACCAGTCGGCCATCAACACAGTTAGACACTAACCTGGTTGTGTGTATGTCTCTTGGTGTGGTGTTGCCCTGGTTGTCCCTCTGGGCTGCCCAAAAATATCTCTCTCTGTGTGTCTTCTCTGTTTTATGTACCTCGTGTCTGTTCACGAGTCCTTGTCCTCTGTTTTACGTTGGCATGTTCAGCTCAGATGATGAACACGAGATATTTAGCAGTCTTTTGAAATACGTGGTCAACCAGGTTAGTGTCTTAACTGTGTTGTTGGCCGACTGGTTTGTATCACATTATGTTTCTAAGGTCTGTTGAGTTTCTCGTCTCCCATCTTCTTGTTGCATTTGCTTACGTCCAGTTTGCCGTTCTCTATGTACTATGTACGTGGTGTCCCCCTGTGTGTTCCCTCGCTATATGTTTCACCCCATTTCCACCTGATGACGAGCACTTGTGTTGCGCGTGAAACGTCGTGATTTATTTCAATAAAAATGTATTTATTTAAATTGTATTTTATTTCTACATACGTGACTTTACCGAAAAAAAAACAATAAGTATAATTTCACGAAAACTTCAATCCTAGATTATACCCAACTAAGATTGATTAAACATTCTTCTCTGTCATGTCTCCCAATTATTGTCGTGGGGCATCTATCAACATATTCCCTGCAACGATCCGTTGCGATATTTCTCTCCAGCACACCTGTGTGCTGAAGCAGGAATTAATCGGCACGTTGTTTCATGTGCCAATTGTATTCATTGGCCGTCGCGTGAAGGAGGGTTTACGACACAAATTTTATTCACACGACCTGACCCAAAAGTAACCAATTATGAAGCATCTCCCTGAAATTTTCTAATTGAGTACTTAACACCTCGTTGTGGTTGCAGTACACTTATAACGTGTATACCGACTAGATCTTACGTTTTCGTGACTGCAATGATCCATACTCTTTAGTTCTTTCGGTGAAGTCACGTAGGTATAAAATAAAATGAATTCTAAATAAAACTAAATAAAAAATAAATCAAATCACGACGTTTCGGAAGCAAACAAGCTTCCGTCATCAGGTGCGACAGCCACAGCAAGAAACAAATTGCTGTAGTGGGCAAAAGAGTTGCTTGTGACAAGAGATTATATAAGGTAAGAGGAGGGGAGGAGCCAGGGAGGAGAGATGGAGAGGGTGGGGGGGTGTGGAGTAGGCGGGGGGGGAGCTCTGCCAACTGTGGAGTTAACACTGCTGGTGCGACACAATGCCGGAGCTGGGCCTGGGGGGGTAGAAGGCTGAAGAAACTTGAGATGAAACTGGAGATGCGGGTATGAAAGCAAACTATAAAGCAATTTAGATTTGACCTGGTTAATGACATCCTTCCAGTGATTGCTCAATTTGAATCCATCTTCTCGGTTGAATTTATGTCTGTGTTATTATATCTGGATGGCTTCATGAACAAACCTTTGATAGTAGCCTGATGGTTTGCAGAATACCTTGGTCTCGGAAAAGACAATATCATGAGAGCCCACAACGTTGTAGCAGTGATCAGCCATGGCGGAAGAGTTAGTTCTGCCGTGTTTCAAATCTGCCTTGTGCTCGCGAAAACGGTCCCATACATGTCGTTTCGTTTTCCCAATGTAACAATCACCACAAATGCAACTCAGTTTGTAGACTCCAGGGTATTGCATGTCAGGAATGACATCCTTTACGGATGGGATTAGATCACGGATTTTGTGTACTGTACTGAATCGGACCTGGATCTTGTGTTTGTTTAAGATTTTGGAAATCTTTTTGGTAACACCTGCTATGTATGGTAACGTGATGGTTTTGATCGGAGTCTCGGGGTTGTTTCTTCGTGGTTGGAGAAACAGCTTTGCGGATAATACGGTCCGAATATCCATTCATCTTAAGGGCCTGGTGTATGTGTTCCAATTCACTGGCTAGGTGGTGTTGTTCAGAAATGCAGTGGGCACTATGGTGTAGTGTTTTGATGAGGGACACGTGATCACTGCTACACCGCTGTGGGCTCTCATGATATTGTCTTTTCCGAGACCAAGGTACTCTGAAAATCGTCAGGCTACTATCAATGGTTTGTTCATGAAGCCATCCAAATATATAAACACAGACATAACTTCAACCGAGAAGATGGATTCAAATTGAGCAATCACTGGAAGGATGTTATTCACCAGGTAAAATCTTTATTGCTTTATAGTTTGCTTTCATACCCGCATCTCCAGTTTCATCTCAAGTTTCTTCAGCCTTCTACCCCCCAGGCCCAGCTCCGGCATTATGTCATACCAGCAGTGTTAACTCCACAGTTGGCAGAGCCCCCCCCCGCCTACTCCACACCCCCCCACCCTCTCCATCTCTCCTCCCTGGCTCCTCCCCTCCTCTTACCTTATATAATGTCTTGTCACAAGCAGCTCTTTTTTTGCCCACTACAGCAATTTGTTTCTTGCTGTGGCTGTCCCACCTGATTACGGAAGCTTGTGTTGCTTCCGAAACGTCGTGATTTGATTTATTTAGATTATTTTATTTATTTATTTATTTTATACCTACGTGACTTTACCGAAATAACTAAAGAGTACGTATACAGACGTGTGTATAATTATTACATATACACCTTTTGGATGGTGAAAATACATTTCATGAGATGAATAGTCATTAATCTGCATATGTTCTCTAATCCGTGTCTTTCTCTTTCTTTGCCTGAATGTGATGCCGAGTGTGCATCCTTTCGTGCCTCTGCACACTTTTCAGTTTTGTTCCATGTTGTTGTTCATGACAGCGTGTTTCTGAACCCCACGTCATACCTGAATATCTCTATATGAAGTAAATATGCATGCCCTTCTCGACATCATCTTCAACCGTGGTTATATTTAGATGCTGAATATATCCATGCCAATTAAAGTTTTCCCTATCATAATTATAAAATTGAGTGTAACTTTCCTGGGTAAATAAGCACCATAACAACGATAATAATGTTGAAATCAATATAAGCTCTTGTCCGTCTGACCCTCCCTCCTGATACGATTGTGTACCCCGTGCATTTGGAGGGTGGGTAGGGAGGGAGGTGTAACGTGAGCTTATGAACCCAGCTCCACACTCGGATGTGGGTGACGTAATCACGCAAATGTGCACTGTGGCACCACTGCAGTGTACCTGCAAGCCAGCCTGCCAGGAATTCAGAAAGAGAGCCAGCACAATTATTTGACTATATATGATTGCACATAATAATAAATGTAATAAACGAAAATACATATTGCTACAAAGTGTAATGCTATAGTTCACGTGCTGGTGCTGTGGATTGTTGCATTGCAGGATCCTGAGAGCTCGTGGAGTGAATTGACCATGGCTGATAACTACAATGCTGCTGTTGCCATGAACTTAATGGCAGCTGCACCATACTCTATATTCCTGGTCGTATCATATTTGACAACTTTTTATGTCATGAAAATTTGTTCCTAACGAGTTTGATATTTTCTCTCCTCAGGTGTCTCTTTCTTTAAAAGGCCGCCCCACATTGGAACCAAAGGCCATGCTAACTTTGGATTTGATTGGGGAACCTGATGCCAGAGTAGGTCTGCTCGCTGTCGATCAAGCCGTCTACGCTGTCAACCGTAAACACCGACTTACACAAGACAGGGTGTGTATTCACATTTGCATGGCACTGCCATTCGTACATTTGGTGTTCGTGCTATTCTTAATGCATATGTCTATCGTGAAGGGAGGGGAGCAGTGTTCACAGATGGATATAGTCTGTCAATAGTGGGTGATGTAGCTATATGTAATCCCAATTGAGTATTTTGTTGGTAATTCTAAACATTTGTCCAATGAGAATAGCACACAATACCCTACTCATTTCGAATGAAGTGAGGGTATATTTAATGCCTGTCGTGAAGCAAACAGCATGCATTTAATCGGTAATGCACCTGTGGTGATATCCAGTATTTCTAACCATTGCTATTGAATATTTGGCAGACATAATAGAATATTAAAATTATTCAAGGCATGAAAGTGATAAAGTCCACAGAAAAAGTAGTTTTCTGTAACCGTGAGGGAAAACTGTATTATGCCGTTGAGTATATATTTGTTCCATGACAGAGTTATTTATGACTATGGAGATGTGAGAGTTGAACTGGAACTAGAAACCGGGTTTAACCATTCATTTTATGGAACCGTAACTCTAACCCTTATACAATGTGTTGCTCCGGCATTAAAATGTTCTTTCAACCCGTAACTGGGTTGTTAAAAGTAAAAAATGTACCCGTAAAAACAAAGTTTTTCACTATAAATCCTTTATATGTGTGGTGGCTAGAGTCCTCTCGTCCTCTGGCTTGAGATGGCTGCCACCTATGGGTCAGATGATTGCCTGCCACCATTAAGCAATTGGTAATTAAATATAATTAATTTTTCCCTAAAAAGTGTAAAATTTAGGAAAAAAATTTTCACGAAAATAAATTGTCACGCACAACGAGTCTGTGTGCAAAATGTCAGCTCGATTGGATCACGGGAAGTGGGTTAAAAAACGACCGAAAGATTTGCACGGTCGTAAGCGCATAAGCGCGCAAGCAAGCAAGCAAGTGAACTTAATATAAAGGATTTAAAAATGGCCACGATCCCTCAGTCAATTCCCAGTTATAGCCTAATACGAGCTCTGTTTCCTCTGACTCCATCTGACAACTTGTGCACAGAGCTACAATACTCGACAGTCCGATATTGTAGGGGGTGGTGACATGGCCCAGCAGTAGCACGTTTGCTGCTTGTTGCAGAAATTTGCAATTCTAACCCAGCTGGCTGCCTTGGTCAATACTGCGGTGTGTATTACCTATAAAAAAATACGTGTTATCTGCTTTGCCAGGGATGTTAAGATCCCTTGACATAATTTGAAATTATTAAGCCACTGTGTGCTCGGGCCACGGTCCAAATGTGTCAAATTCAAAGAATAACACCGGAAATTGGGATTACACACAGCAACATCACCCCAGACCGTGAAATGGCTGAAGATTGTCTGTGAAACCGCTTTCATGACAGCTTCACGCTATAAGAATGGCACAAAATACCATATGTACTAGTGATGATGATGATGACATTCTATTTGTTGATATAATTATCACAGCGATTGGGGTCAAGTGTAGGTGGCAGGGTGACACAGTGATAATACTTGCATAGCAAGAAATCCTGGGTTTAATTCCCGACTCGGTTGCTTTTCTGTGTGGAGTTTGTATGTTCTGTCCCTGTTCTGCATGGGTTTCCTCTGGATTGTTGGGATTACTCACTTAAGAAAAATACATACAATGTAACTGGTATTGGCCACAACATTCCAATGCAGAAAAATGACATGCAAATTGGTCAATTTGGATTAAACATAGCAACATCATCCTCATACTGCAAACATTGAGTCTTGAGACTCAGTGAGGTCTTCCTGGGTAAAAAGCATCATAATCCAATATTACATTGCAGTAGTGTGGATGTTGGAGGAGTGGTGGCTCAGTAGTTAGTGCACCAGTGACGATTATCTGAATCAGTCCTGGGTTTCCCCTCAGTTGACCCAGTTTCAAATGAGTACCTAGTGTGGTGTGTAATACATCGCCACTTAAGGAACGAAGGCAGCCGGGCATGGTGCTGACAACGCACCACCCAATTGTGTACCGTTCCAGCCTTCATAGGCTCTAGACAATATAACTTGCCTCAACAGTCTGTTAAAGACTATATGGGGGATCTTTGATGTGGATGTGAAGGTATGGAAGGCAATGGAGACGTTCGACACAGGCTGCACAGCAGAGGGTGGCGCAGGAGCACAGGGCGTCTTCTCGGACGCAGGCTTGGCTCTGATCACCAGCAAGGGCTTTAAAACTCCAGATCGATCCGGTGGGTATTCGTGAAACTAAACATTCTCACATAGAGTTTACTTTTTATTTTATTTTAGCCTTTGGTGCACAAACAAACCTCAACGAACGCAGAGGCCACGTTCCTGGAAAATGCTGTGTTGGGCAAAGGTGCTTTTGACAAAAAATAGACCACGTGGAAAAATAGGTTTGCATTCATGGGTCCGCAATTATGACCTCTCTCTTTGTTTAACTCATTCTAAGTTACTTTTATTCACTTGGTATCACTTAAAATGTTTTAAAACAGACACACAGCACATGTAAATAAAATAAATATATGAGGACATAGAATTAAATCAAAGTGAAGCTGATTTTATTTACTAATGATAAATGACGATGGGGTGAACATGTTGGTGGGGGTCTGTTGAAGGAGGTTCACGGTGCTGAGAGACATTCTCTCCAAGGTCATCATCAGGGTCAGTTGAGACCCCTGGGAGCATTCAGGAGAGTGTTGAAATGGAGGATGAGAGGGAGAGCTGGCTCGAGAGCTGATAGGCGTACCGTAGGTGAGGCTGAGTGTTGCGAAGATGGTGTTGATGGTGGGGCTGACTGAGGTTGCGTGCTTCTTATGGTGGGGTCTGCCTTAGAAAAATGCAGGCAATGGACGTTTGAAGCTTTCGTGACTGCAGGAATCCATACTCTGTGTTTTTTTCGGTAAAGTCACATAGGTAGAAATAAAATAAAACAAATCACAACGTTTCAATCGCAACACAAGCACCTGATGAAGATTGCTTGTGTTGTAATTGAAACGTCGTGATTTGTTTTATTTTATTTCTACCTACGTGACTTTACCGAAAGAACCGAAGAGAATGGACGTTTGTTTAGCTATCAATTGGGGACTTCTATAGATGGCTCTCTAGAGTTGTAATGCAGCTTTCACATTTCTCTTAAATTGTATGCTTCTCTTCATGAAAGAGTCGATGTTATTTACTTAATCTATTGCTTCAAATCACAAAAAGCACTCGGATAATGCCTTTATTGTAATCTGACACCGAGGAAGTGGCTCTTCATCCTCTTCATTCTCATCGGATGGTTATTCAGCTGATTATATCAGGTCTTCCAGATCTTCCTCCGTGAGCTCATTTGTGTGCGACTGCACACAAACCCTTACCCTCCAATATTTCTGGCCAAAGTGATGATCTTTTTAACTTCACCAGAGACGGTCGGGAAGCCATTGAAGTGTTTGACAATGTCCAGCAGCAATTTCCCCCAGAACACATACAGATTGGAACCTTTGATGTCATCTATTGACTCATTGATGTTAGTGATGCATTTGGCTGTGTTATAGTCCTTCCAACAATCACCAACAGTGGCAGAAGGATCCCTTTCTAATGTATTAATTATGTCCTGGAATGTTCTGCGTGTATAATATAACTTGAACGTGGCTTTAACCCCTTGGTCAAGTGGCCGCAAGAGAGTCATTGTGTTGGGAGGCACATTCACATCTGGATGAGCAAATTGTATGATCTGGGGTTGGCCTGGTGCATAATTATCAATGACAAAAATAATCTTGTAAGATAAATATTGATTTCTTCAGTACTTTTCAACCTTGTAAACGAAGCAGCTGTTCAATCAGTCTACAGAGACCTGAGAGGTGACCCACGCCTTCCGATTAGCTCTCCAAGTGACTAATATATGCTGCTTATTCTTCTCCTTTAGTGCCGGGGGTTCAAAGACCAATACACCATCATTGGTATCATCATAAAGTCCCCCAATGCATTTGTACAAAAAACAAGAGTTGTTCGCTCTAGCAGTCTCAAATCTATGAGCTGTTTTCTCGTTTTTCTAGATATGAACGTTTTATTAGACATCCTCTTCCAATACAACGTTGAATGTTTGTTGAGGCTTGTACTCCCCCTTGTCGATAATTGTTTAATATCGTTTGGGATGTTCTTTGTGGCCTCATAGTCAGCCGATGCAGATTCCCTAAGTAACTTCACATTACGTAGGACGAATCTTTTTTTATTCTCAAACCTTGTTCTCTTTATTCTCAAACCTGTCTACTGGCCCCGAATTTAGAGGTACTATTACCCTTTCATCTTAAATTTATTTCAATAAATATTCATGCAGGTGGCTAGGCTTCTACTTTACCACTGCACCATTGAGAGGCACATTGTGTCTGATCTTTTATCCACAAATTGAAGGTCCTTTTAATTTTCTCTATTAATAAATCACGTCGAACAACAAAATACACTTTAGCACTCGCTGGGGTGCCAGTAGAAACACTGGCCCTTATCTTGTCCTCTGATTTCTTAATCGTTATCACAGTCGATTCATTCACGCCAAATTACCTTCCAATGGCTGCAGCACTCTCACTTCTCGCAAGCCTAACAACAAGCTTTTTCTGTAGTAAAATAATACATTTAATTTTATTTTTCTCACTACAATCACTACTCTTACGTTTAAAGGGGCCTTGTTAAAAATGTTTAGAAAACATGCGTGTTAGGGAGGGACGATGGTGACAAGATATGAATCCGCATCATATATAGTACAGTGTACAGTACAAATGCATCAGGCACTTATTTTTGACGGGTCAAACCTTGTAAAGTCGAAACATCACCGCGTGTTCCGGAAAACAGATCTCATTGAGTAACAGTGTATAGCTGAAACACACGTTTGGGGAGGTATGCCTGTACTGTATTTATATTTTTTATGCAATATGCCAGTTTATTTTGCTAATTTGGTAAATATTTGTTATTTACACGTTATTTTACCTTTATCTCCAACACATTTTGTTCTGATGTTGCCTGTTCCTCTGTTTAGTATAAACGAAGCAGCTGTTCAATCAGTCTACAGAGACCTGAGAGGTGACCCACGCCTTCCGATTAGCTCTCCAAGTGACTAATATATGCTGCTTATTCTTCTCCTTTAGTGCCTGGGGGTTCAAAGACCAATACACCATCATTGGTATCATCATAAAGTCCCCCAATGCATTTGTACAAAAAACAAGAGTTGTTCACTCTAGCAGTCTCAAATCTATGAGCTGTTTTCTCGTTTTTCTATATATGAACGTTTTATTAGACATCCTCTTCCAATACAACGTTGAATGTTTGTTGAGGCTTGTACTCCCCCTTGTCGATAATTGTTTAATATCGTTTGGGATGTTCTTTGTGGCCTCATAGTCAGCCGATGCAGATTCCCCAAGTAACTTCACATTACGTAGGACGAATCTTTTTTTATTCTCAAACCTTATTCTCTTTATTCTCAAACCTGTCTACTGGCCCAGAATTTAGAGGTACTATTACCCTTTCATCTTTAATTTATTTCAAAAAATATTCATGAAGGTGGCTAGGCTTCTACTTTACCACTGCACCATTGAGAGGCACATTGTGTCTGATCTTTTATCCACAAATTGAAGGTCCTTTCCATTTTCTCTATTAATAAATCACGTCGAACAACAAAATACACGTTAGCACTCGCTGGGGTGCCAGTAGAAACACTGGCCCTTATCTTGTCCTCTGATTTCTTAATCGTTATCACAGTCGATTCATTCACGCCAAATTACCTTCCAATGGCTGCAGCACTCTCACTTCTCGCAAGCCTAACAACAGCTCTTTCTGTAGTAAAATCATACATTTTATTTTATTTTTCTCACTACAATCACTACTTTTACGTTTAAAGGGGCCTTGTTAAAAATGTTTAGAAAACATGCGTGTTAGGGAGGGACGATGGTGACAAGATATTAATCCGCATCATATATAGTACAGTGTACAGTACAAATGCACCAGGCACTTATTTTTGACGGGTCAAACCTTGTAAAGTCGAAACATCACCGCGTGTTCCGGAAAACAGATCTCATTGAGTAACAGTGTATAGCTGAAACACACGTTTGGGGAGGTATGCCTGTACTGTATTTATATTTTTGATGCAATATGACAGTTTATTTGGCTAATTTGGTAAATATTTGTTATTTACACGTTATTATACCTTTATCTCCAACACATTTTGTTCTGATGTTGCCTGTTCCTCTGTTTAGTATGAGTATGATGGGTGTTCTTGTTACTTATGTACCGCAGATATCCCTGGATAACTAGCGGGGTAATTGGATAAATGGGATATTCTGTGGAATAAACATTTTAGTCTATTCATGTTTTCAATATTTTTTTATTAGTGGGTCAGGAAATAATTGATTGGTAATTTCAATGGCTGAACCATCTTGCACACCACTGTGCTGGCGACTTGTGCTGTGATGCTGAATTGATCGGCCCGTCTTGCATGCTGATGGTTTTATCCTACCATTTTAAAGTGGAGTCGTACCATGTGAATGTGTGGACATGCCATGAAGAATAACGGGAGTTGCGTATAATCATTGGAGTGGAAGATGGCAGCCTTCACTCCGCCCACTCTGTTAAGTGAGAAATCACGACTCATTCCATCAACCCGGTGGCCAAACATTGATTCAACGATCTCCCGGTTTCTGGAGCAACAACAACTCAAGCCACCATAACGGCCTTCTTTTCCAGGGCCCCAAACACACTTTCAGATAGGTCCTCAAATTCAACATTGAGGGTCTATACATTGGTGACTTTAACAGCCACCACAATCTGTGGGACTATAGAGAAAATTAAGCCGATGGAAAAGACCTCAAAGACTGGACGTCTGCCGTAGATCTGCAACCGGTCTTCGATAACAAAGAGCGAGCAACTGTCTAACTCAGCTCACTGTAAATATGACTACAACCCAGACATTGCCATAGTTTCCAAAGATCAAAGCGAAATCGTGCTTTATGCCTCCTGCAAAATACTCCTTAATTTCCCAATGGCTAACATAGGACCATCATTTCGGTGACAGTAAACAGACTGCCACAAGGCTCAGTACTCATGCAAATGCTCTGCAGTGTCTATACGAGTGACATGCTGCCACCAAAGTAGTGCAAATTTGCATGTATGGATGACCTTACCCTGACAGCACAAGCAGCCACCTTAAATTACATAGAGTCCATGTAGGGTTATTTTCAAAAATTGAGGCTCAAGTCAAAACCACAAAATGCAATGGTCACTGCTTTGTATATTGATAGGGTATCATACTATAAATATACCCTAAATACTGTGCAACATGACCCCACTATCGAGGAGTGAATCTGGACTGTACGTCGGGTCAACCTGGTCCAGAAACTGGCAAACACAAGCTGAGGAGCATCTGCATCGGTGCTACAGACAATAGCAAAGGCCCTTGTATACTGCGCAGCTGAATCTTGTGCAGCATCGATTTGGATCAGAAGTAACCACACTCAACTTTATGATGTCCAACTGAACACTGCAATGCTATTGTGCATCACTGGAAGCCTCAATTCGATCCCAAGACTCTGGCTTTTCGTCTTGTCATTCATCACTTCCCCATTTATTCCCCGCGATGCCACAACCCTCTGAGAATTCTAGAGAAATGTGGATAACATAGGTCTCCCTATCAACCAAGATCTTAAAAACATCCCTCACCACCGTCTGAAGTTATGCAAGATGCTAAACCTTCAACCGTGATGATGCTTGGAAAGCCGAATGGAGTTCTCTTGAAAGACGGCATGCAGGAGATCCTTGACTTCCGCAAATCTTCTGAGCCACAAACCAGAAACTGCATCCTCTGCACAAAACATGGCAGAAGGTGCGGATACTTGATGCACAAATGGAAAGTTAAAAACTCTCCTGTGTGTGGCTGGGATCACCCAGAACAGACCATTGAATATATATTGACTCAATGTTCTATTCACAAATACAAAGGAGGCATCATCACTGAAATATACTCTGCTACTTCTGACGCATTTATCTGGCTCAAGCACCTCAGTGTAAAAGTATAGTTGTTGCTCTTAACCAACATCAGCCAGGTGAATAAGAAGATTCCCCAAACTGGTTGGTGGCTTTTGGTGTATGACGTGTTGGGTGGCATTACATTACAATGTATTAAACGTGCTCTTTGCAGTTCCCAAGGTTTGAAATGTAGCTTCATAATGTGAACATTAACAATGTTTTCAAAAAAAAATTTACGTTGTAATTAACACATGTGGAATGTCACAATATTACACAATGAAAGTGTTTTACTGTATAATTACATTCTCATTGAAATGCTTCTATGCAGAAATCGGGTGCCCAAAAGTGCCCTCAAGAAAACGAAGACAGCTCTCAATGTTGCAGATCAGGAGGGAAGGTATGAGATGCATTTTTCACCAGGACAACAATTTTAATGACTTCCCAGCAAGGAGGGGTGGGGAGAAAACCATATTTAAAATTAGGTGAAGTGGCTGGTACACCTGAAATGAGTCTTGGGACTCAATGAGGTTGGCCTGGGCAATAAAGCATACTAGTCATACATAATAATGCAGTGTAATGTGGCATTTTCGATATACGATTCTGTATATATGTGGATAATCGTGAGTAATGTTATTGTTTGAACCCAAACACTTTATTACCATGCCCACTTCCAGACATTATACTGCCAAGCAGTGCAAGTCAGCATGCCAAACAAATTGCAGGTTTCTTCCAAAATACTTTTAAAATGTTCACGAGTAATAATATCAATGTGTAATCATATTTAAACATGCCTGGTTAGTGTGGAAGAGTATGCCAACATATCCTCTTGAGGGTCTCTCTAGAGCTCTGTCAAATGGAGGTCTTTCCATCAGCGAACATCAGTATACAATTTCAGGGCTGTGCCTAAAACCTAAAAACTCCATTGCATGCTTGTAATTGTAACTTAACATTTTTCTAGCGGAAAAATACACTCAAGAATTTCGCAAATGCTGCGTGGATGGTTTGAAGATGAGCCCCACTGGCCAGGGATGTGAAGAACGGCTGAAGCATGTCACAGGCCCAAAGGAATGTGTTGATGCCTTTCTTCAGTGTTGCAAGAAAGCAGAAGAGTACAGGAAATCCGAAAGCATCGGTGTCCAGACCGTTTTGAGGCGGAGTAAGATCCACGCATGCCAAAACACGCCGGCTTCCATTGCACATTTTAGTGACAGTTTCAAGAACACTAGTGTACTCTATGAGCACTTAAAAAAAGTTTACTGAGCCCAGATCCAAATGCCAAAAACCTTAAACAGCTGGCCCCTAAAAGCACTACCAAAGTTGTAATAGAAAATAGTTCACAAACATGTTTCTTTTCGTATTGAGCAAGATTATAACTGATTCGAAATATAAAGATTTGAAGGAATTCCAAATGGAGCAGTGCGAGGGAAGAAGCAGAAAGAGCAGTGTTGTGACCTGAAGTGTGGTGAGTGAGCGTGTTGTGATCTGCAGTGTGGTGGTTGAACACAGTGTGGATGATAGAAAACGGTCAGTCTGGTAGACCGAGTCCTCAACATAGGTGGAGGAATAAATGGGCGAAGTTCATGGGAACATCTATCATGGTAGCAGCGATCGAAGAGTGATAAGGAGGTGACTGACCATCGGTGGGCGAGTGGCTGGAGTGAGTCGGTGGGTGCACAGTGGGCGTAGCATCATCAGTCACCCTGACTGCTTTGCCGTTAATTCATCAAGTGCAGTGAGGTAGAAACTCGTTCTCTTATCATTGTTCAATTATAAGCTTGAAACTTATTTTTTTTAATAGTCAACACTCAATGATCTGCATTATCGGTTGATCCATGTAAACCTAGAACACATATCATGCAAGACGAATTGGGGTGCTGCTGCTGTGTTGGCAGTGGTTCTGCAGTGATTGTGTCATGTGAAGTTTATATATTTTCCCCCTGTTCTACAGAGTGAAATTGTGTGAATGGAGTTTTAATGTTCTTACCCTGTTCTGCAGACTGAAAGCGTGTGAGTGGAGTTTGTATGTTCTCCCCCTTTTGTGCAGAGTGAAAGTGAGTACGTGGAGTTTTTATGTTCCCACCCTGTTGTGCAGTGTGAAAGTGAGTGCGTGGAGTTTGTGTGTTTTCACCCTGGTCTACATGGGTTTCTCCCAGTTCTCCGGTTTCCTCCCATAGCTAAAACACATACATTGTAACTGCTATTGGCCAAAACATCCGAATGCTAAAAATTTACCCACAAATTACTAATTTTGTATACATACAGCAGCAACATTGCCCTAACTACGAAAACTTGGCAGGACCCTCCTGAAAGAGTCTTGAGACTCACTGAGGTGTTGCTATATGCCATAGTGGCAGGATGTTAACTACCTCACCTGGTATAAAGGAGGTCGTGGGTTTGATTAAAATCCTGATGCCTGTATATTTGGAGTTTGCATGTTCTCGCCTTGATCGTGTGGATTTATCTCTGGGCCCACCGGTTTTTCCCTCCAAATTTAGAAACATGCTTTTAGAGTATTTGGCTGCTATACATTTCTATATGATGAGACACTTTGTGAATGGTCATTTGTGGCCAGGTCGCTTCTGAAAAAGAGCTATATACACCTTATCTGATAAAATAAAAATAGTAGTAGCTACAGGCATTGGATTGGAATATTTTCAACATATAGATGTTAATTTCAGCTTTCTTTCCCTGTTCAAGTGGAATTTACATTGTGACGTTAGGCTTTTTGTCATTAAACTTAGTATTTTTCCCCAAAAAGAGTTTTGTCTATTTTCAGTGCTTGTTTGAAAGATAGAATGATGTCTGTCTGTTTGTTTCATGAATTTGACCATCGTAGTTGTAAATTGTACTTAACATTTGTACGTGTTCTTGTACTTTAAATGTGTAAAGAATATGACATTACTTGCTTTTACTTTCAGATGATTTTATGGAATTGGACTTGATGAATGAAGATGAAGTTAATATGAGGTCATACTTTCCTCAAAGCTGGGGTTGGAATAAATACAAAATTCCTGCAAACGGGTAAGTCTCGCCTTGCCTCAAAGCGTAGGTCGAGGAGTTACAATTAATAATACATATGTAGTGACTGGGAATGTTACTGTGTGGTGCCGGACCTGCGAGGCCACGGCGGATATTATGTTGTCATTATGTGCAGCCTGGATACTGGGCGCAGTACCAGTCCTAGCGGGGGATTTGGTTGAGCTCTGGTTAGCACGGGGACACCACGGACAGTGTGCGGTGCGGGCTTCTGGTGAGGGAGTGAGAGAGAGTGTCAGCCAGCCAGGGTTACGTTGGGTCGTGATATGCTGGTTGACCTGCCGACATGTGACTGGATGATATTGGAGGGGGGCCACCGGTGGAGGGGGCCCAATGGATGGTCATGTGGTATAGAAGAGCTCTCGGGGAGCCTTGGGGAAAGAGCTAGAGACATCGAGAAGATGGACGGGGCGAGAGGCGGAGCCAGCCCTGGGGTTCTTGCCTGTTGGTGAAGGGAAGATCCGTGTCGGGTTGAAGAAGCCTCTAGCCACGTGGTCTGGGACCCAGCTTGTGGTCCGGACCAGGATAGCGGGACCGTGTCTAGTTCTCCCATAGTGTGGTTAGATGGGCGGTCACCACCCGAGTGTAGGTGACGTTATGTTGTGTTGTTAGTTAAAAAAAATTGTTGCTCCCAAGACAACGTCTGCGACTCAGTTGAACTCACTACACATATAATGGAAATTATTGACCTAGATGAATTGGAATAAAACTATAATGCATTAATTTCTTATGGATAATGTTCAGTTTACATTTAATTGGATGTTCCTGTAAAGTTATGATATATATATATTTAAGAGGCCATCTCAGGTGATGTGGTTATTCTGAATTCCTAGTTTTTGACCTGAAGATGCTTGGCGCAGCTTAAAACAAATTGTTGCATATATCACTGATAACTTTGGGTCTGAGAATTGTTATGCAACTTACACTGTAATCAGAAACTATAATAAATGAAACATAATTGAACGCTTGTGCACGTGACTATGAGGCTTTGTTTGGTGGTGGAGGGTCTTAATGACACAATTTGGTCAGATAATTATATCACCTTACTCAAAATTTTATTGTGAATCATAGTAACTTTACCACCATGTTTATGAGTTCTGAATGAATCCAAATTTGGAATCTAAAATTACCCAAATTATCTCTCTAATCAAGACGTTATATAGACTGTGTAAATAACTTATCCACTGTCTTTTATTTTTAGAAAACATCCTCAGATTAGATTACAATTACCAGATACTATAACCACCTGGAACATGCAGGCCATAAGCATCTCTAAAACTAGAGGTACGTGTATTCCTTTGTGTGCTCATTCATATTATTTTGGGCCAAATTGAGCTAAATTATGAAGCCAACTGTAAAAATTCAGACTGAGGTCTTAATTCTTAGTTGCAGCTCTGGCTTGCCTTCCAATGGTTCAGCTCAGACGTGAGCCACTGAGTTGCTTTCAGAGACACATGAGCAGCTCAGCAAATCATGTGGCTTAGCTTAACAAAATAAAGTTAAGCATGGCTTTGAGCCAGCTCATTTGAGCTAGAGCTAAGCCTTAGCAGAGCCGTGGCCTTAACCTTTCATTTTCTGACAGACTTTTTCCCTCGTGCCGGGTTCGCTCTACACGAGCGGTTGCTGTCTGAGACTGGTGAACTGTAGCAGGAGGATGGGCATAACCACGGCATGTTTGGGGGTGCAGCCCGGATGTGGCATGATAGTGGGCTTGTCGACGCATGTGGCCCATTGACATGACCCAGCAGTAGCGCATTTACCACTTGTTGTAGTGGTTTGTGGTTCCAATCTGGCAGGCAGGGGGGTGAAATAATCATGTATTACATGCTGTTTGCTTCACTAGGGCGTTGAGATCCCGTAACCACATTCTAAAATGAGTAGACCATTGTGTGTTGGCATCACGGTTCAAATTTACCAAGTACTAAAAATTACACTACAACTTACTCAATTGGGATTACACGTGGAAATAATACCCCTCTAATAGCAGACTAATGCCACACAGGGCTAACCGCCCTTGTCAAAATTTGAGATGTAAGTCTCTGATGTGAATGTAAAGCACTTTGAGACACTCCACATTAAGGGGTGCTCAATAAAACACAAATATTTATCATTATAATGTGCATGGTATACCACTCATACATATTTCTGACAGCTTGTTTCGGGGTCATCTGCACTGTGCGTGTTTCTGTGGTTTTAGGAGTGTGTCTGGCGGACCCATTGTTATTGGTTTCTACCAAAGATTTCTTCATCAAACTTCACTTGCCCTACTCGGTGAAACGAGGCGAGCAAACGGAAATACGGGTCATTCTGTATAACTACATGGAAGAATCCTTAACGGTCAGCACTACCCACACATACACAATATATTTTGTTTCATTTCAACTCAATGCGAGCCCGGTACGAGGCACCGATCACAGTACAAGAATGGGGGAACATAAATTCCGCCAACAAAAGCCTGAGATAGATGCACCACCTAGGTGGGGAGCCTCTACCAGATAAGTGAAAGTTTATATGGGGGAAGAAGATAACAGACATAAAAGGGAAGAAGGGGGGTGTGAGAGAGAGGGGGTGGGGATGGAGACGCAGGGGGGAAAAAGGGAAAGGCATGTAATAAAACACAAGTTAAATAATTAACATGTGACTTGTGAGCTTGTAAACTTACGTCCCTCTGAGCTATAATACGCTCCTGCTAGTTTCCAGAAATGGGGGTCAGTCCCACAAGGACACCAATCCCCTCCACCAAACCTTGTCCCTGCATGTGCCTCATTTAGGCTCTGTAAAAGTGGGGACCATCTGCTTTAAACTCCCACTCTTCGGTTTTAAGATTTTCACTTAAGTATCATGCCATTGTATCCATGAGGGGAGTTCATAGTCTTTTCAATTGTCAAAAATGTCCTTCCTGGCCGTAACGTTGATGGTTTATAATAAGGCGGCATGCTGATGTTTCGACAGCGGCAGGTTTTAGATTGATTTCGACTGAAGAGGAGAGATTGGTGCCACAGATCTTATTGAACATGTTAATAATGTCCCTATAAAGTTTAATTATGTCTGAGTATAGCCAGAAGGTGTGGAAAGACGATTGGACCATGCCCGGAGGACATCTGGGGCAATCCCGGGGGAAATGTCCACGAATTTTGCTCTTCTCTCATTGGTCATGTAAGCACCATACATTTAAACTGGATACGCCTCAACGTTAATGCTCTTGGGCCAATTTTAGGTCGCCAGATTTGGGTCCAATTGTCTTGTTGGGGGATAACGTAAGGCATTAGCATGCTACAAAGTTTCATAGTAATAAGTCTGGTAAGTGCACTCTCATCATCCATTAGACAATAAGGCTCTGCTAACCTATATTTAGTTTTTGGTATTTTCAACCAATCTGTGATTGGGTGCAACGAAGCATTCAGGTTTTTACCTGGGGCTTTGGTGATGGCGTCTCTAATCTGAAAATTTCTAAAAAAGTGCAACCGTAGAATATTGTACTTGCCCTGCACCTGATTAAAAGACAACACACTACCCAACCTGGCCCGGAGATCTCCAACTATTTCCGAATTCATCCAAAATAGCCCACCTAATCTCTTTACCCCCCACTTTCAGTGTTGGGTTTCCCCACAGTGAGGATCTTCTATGGAGAGGAACCTGGAAAGAGATGCACCTATCTCGACATATCCATAGCATCACAATGACTGCCCACACCGGCTTAATCCCCTTAGGCTTGTCTCTTGCCAAAGCTAGGGAAAAGCCAGCGAGAGAGCATGCGCTTGCAGAATCCTCTTCCCACCGTTTACCAGTCTTGGCTTTTGTAGGGTCGAACCAGCGTTTTATGCTTTGCAGAGCTACTGCCCTATAACATTTCAGAAAATCAAATAGATCCAGGCTGCCTTCCTTTGCCGCACAGTTTTCGATTCCAGATGAAAGATGAGATTTGGGAATGGAGTGCTTTAAAAAAGACCTTGGAATGTTGGGAGGAACCATCTGCAGGTAAAAAAGGAGTTTAAGGAGAATCAGCATCTTAATCAGATGCATCCTATTATAAAGAAAGATGTAGACATCTGCCCACGTGGACAGGGAATCACCAATCTCCTGGAGCAAGGGGGGGGGGGGAATTCTTCCAGAAAAGCAGCGCCAAAGAGGAAGGAATCAATGCCGAGGTATTTGATGTGAGCTGGCGTCCACTTGAAGGGTACCAATCCCTCTGGGGGCTTGGGGGACACAGGTGATAGGGGCATCAACTCCGATTTAGTTACAATTAATTTGTATCCTGAAGCACCTCTGTATTCCCTTACTAAGGCTTAGGCCAGAAAGGCAGGGATTGAGGCCTCCAAATGTGTAATTGTGATCAGGTTAAGTTTGTTTTTTACCTTACTCCCGAGATCTGCTGACTCATCCTGATGCTCTCTGCAAATGTAGTGGGTTCCACGGAGATGGGAGACGTTGTCTTTAGAGGCAACACGGTTTATTGTAACTCTTAACAGAAAGGCCCCCCTTTACTCCCACTACCTGGGGAGGTATAGCCTCCGGGCTGACATGCCCTATCACTGGGGCTACGGGCTCTGGATCCTCCGGTTAAGGGTGCCCTAGGGGAGGCTAACTGACCCGACCTAGCCAAGGTTTGGGTCTCGACCACTGGTCCATGCTCGACCCCGGCCCTTAAAAGGCCTCCTGATCACCAGTTGTCCTCCATTCCCTTTCAGGCCCTGCCGAAACTCCTGCACCTCCTTGTTTCCCATCACCTCGCCCCATGTCAGGAAGTCAAGCCTTCTCCCTTGACGTGGAGTCACAGCTTCACTGGGTAGAGCAGCTGGGAGCATATCCCAGCTCTCCCCACCAGGTCCCTGTGCAGCAGCAGTTAAGTCGGGCATGATAAAGACCCGATTACCCTCAAGTGAAGTGCCCTTTCCTCTTGCCATCCTCGCTCCCTTTAATGCCTCAGTGGCGCCGTGGTGGGTCGTGAACAGGATCAGCACGACGCGAGGTCTCGAGTTGTTGGTCGCCATCAAATTTCTTCTGGCTCTCTTTCCAACCCCGTAGCCTTTAACAATCCACTGCAGCTTAACAGGCTGTGTGTCCAAAGATTCCACGATCGTAGTGATTCAGGTAGATGTTTCAGAACATAGATAAGGGCTCCCTGGTAAGAGTTGTCCTCAATTCTCTTCGTAAGGCATTGAGTTGACACTCCTGTCCCTTGGCGTCCAGTTGTAGGTTTCCGAGAGATCTGACAGTGTGGCTTTGTGCATTTTAGCCACCTTGCTTTATTCCTTAAGTGAAGATCCCAGGGTTATCATGATGGTCTCCTGCCTCTTCACCCTTTCGCAGACCCCGCTTATCCTCTCTTTCAGGACCCGGAGGAGAGCTGTGTTTTCCTCAGTTTGCCAAGCTTGCTGCTCCATTTTTTACAGGAGGGTTTGCAGCAGCTCTCGGATTCCTATCTGGGCAATCTCTCACTTCAATATGACTGGGGAGGACGAAGCCTTGGATTTTTTCCCGGGGGTCCTTTCCACCAAAGGCATGAAGTTATGGGAGAGGGAAATCCATCTCGCCTCACCATAATAGGCTCTAACTACACACAAAAAGGCCCTAGGCCTAGAGGGTTAACAGAATGCCCCAGAAGGCAGAATTATTTTTGTAAAAACAAACCTGTTCGAAGCTCTTAAGACTACGAAAAAAGATCACATTTGATGAGTAAAAGAGGTGGTATGCTGGACTTGTAGGGTTATTTACTATGGTAGGGGTTAGACAGGTTCGTTTAAGCGCCCCTCGCTTGGCCATGACATCACCAGAAGTCCACACACAATATCGTTAAAAGAGAAACATTCAGCCCCCTTGATCCTATAAGGGAAGTGGTGTAGTGGTCATATGTTATGCTGTGAACCTAGATATCTAGATTGAGCTTCTGGGCAGGTACACAAGTGGGAGTTGCTAGCGTGCTACTAAACCACAACTGGGATTCTAGGTCAGCACCTTGTAACCGATGTCAGCAGAATGTTAGTAATGAATGCACTGATTGTACGTACGAATGTACAAACTGCACAGCAGCCTAAGCCACTGTGTGGTACATTCACCTTCATTTCACAGTTAATAGTAAAGGTGCAGCCCTGCAATTATTGTCTTGCTGATACCACTGCTGGTTTAAGTGCCTACACTAGAGCGAGCTCTAAAGGGTATTTAGTATACTCTTTGACATTGACCATGACCAGACATCTTTAACATAGCATGGGTCAGATACGAATTTCGTTTGCTTAGAGTGGCTTCAATAAATGTAGGTTCATTATCTGGGCACAATATTCAGGAAGAAGCAACTCTTAACACCCAAAACTATATATTGGTATATCCCAAAATGGAATATATTGCTTCAATATTTGAGGTTGTGTGTCAAAGCTTTAATGTATTGATTTGTTATATTTTAAAATATTTGTCCACTTAAATGCATATTCTAACTGTGCCACAGCTGTCTTGCAATAAGATGAAAACTTATATTCAGAACTGTCAAAGCAAATACTTGGTCACTTTGTGTCAGAGCATATCTGGAAGATGACATCACATAATTAATTAGAATTCTAAAGTTCCTTCAGGAGGCCTCTTATCCGGTGAAACAGCCCAGCGGTAGCGTGTTTGCCACTTGTTGCTCAGGTTCCCAGTTCAATTCCTGCATACCATCCTGGTTATTACGGCAATTGTATTTTAGTGGAATGTAAAGATCCTGTGATGTCATGTGAAAAGTGTTGGCCATAGTGTGCTGGTATCATGGTTAAAATTAGCTAAATTAGTAGAAAAAACCCCCTGAAATTACTCAAATCGGGATATCACATAGAAACCATCCATATTGCGAAAACTTTGCAGGACCTTCTGGAATGAGTCTTGAGACTCAGACAGGCTTTACTGAGTAAATAAGTGGATTCATTATATTTTCCTGTACTGGCAGGTTCCTGGTGAAAGGCTCGTGCTGTGTCGTGTTTGTTTTTGTGCTGTAATGTCTTATTTTCTGTTAAAATAATACAGAGGTACACAGTTCGTTGTGGGTCCATGTGCTTTGCTTTTGCACCGCTATGCTTCTTGTTTGCTCAAGGTGTACCATGTTTTAATCAACGTATTTGTGTTTCTTCAGGGTATGATCTGTGAATTAATTTCTGTATTTCTTGTGCCACATAGATTTTAACAGAAATGGATATTGTTGAGTCAATTTGCAGCACATCAAAATCCGGGGCGAAGCCCAGTCAGAAATCCAAAGGTGTGTGGACATGTATTTATTTGTGACATTGGCTTCTACACATGTTCGTACGGTGTTCACAAGATCAAGTGTTAAAATAAATACATTGATGTTTTAATTCCTAAAGGTGGTTCTGAGAATTGTTCTTCAATGTACCTGTTTGATCTGAGGCAATAACAATTGCCACATTACTAAACAGTTATTCACTTGGCAATTTTATTTGTTTGGCTGTATCAGGTGGTGTAGGGTCTTAACTACACAAATTTGGTCAATTCATTACATGGAGTAACCGAGAAATCGATTCGTTTATGAAAGCAGTGAACGTGCTACCACTGGGCAGGCCTCTGCCCAGTGTTGTGTATCTGTGTGTGTTTGCTATATTTTTCTTTTGTCACAGTGAAGGCAAAAGGTGCTATGGTGGTGTCATTTCCCATTGTGCCGCTGAAAATCGGAGAGCATCAGATATCTATTCGATCCCGTGTGTATGGCCGCACTTTTGGCGACGGTGTCCAAAAAGTTCTGCGTGTGGCGGTAATTCACACGACACATTTTCTTCCTCGATGATATCAATGAACATTTCTCTAACTCGGTGTGGATCGCACTCATGCAATCTGCTGCACAACATATTAGACGGTGACAGAGTAGTAAACATAACTAATTTACCTTTCATATACTTATATATTATAAAACATAATTTCTGGCTGGCTGGAGGGAGGGATGCCTGGTCATGACCAAAGAATGTGTGCATTGCTAGTTTAAGTGAAACAGGAAGAGGGCTGCCACAGCTGTGTAACAGCGACAATACCAGACTTGCAATCCAGCAGTCGCCGGTGGGGTTTAATCTCCCGGTGCAGCAGTTGAAACAACGGTGCACGTTTCTGAACCAATGCCCCCTCAGGCTTTCCTGGGTAAACAAGCAGAATAAAATAACAAGATGAATTACACGTACATTTCACGAGAAATGTAAGTGATTTTTTTTCAAATTTGTATTATTTTAGCCAGAAGGTGTAAGAGATATCCTGTCTGAATCAAGAATTGTTCACGTTGGTGAGTATAGATCGCAACATTTACACTTAACATATGCCATATAGGTTTGTCAAAGCAGATGTTTACAATTATTGTAAATTCAAATACAAGAAGTGTATCTCAAAATCACAGGATTTTTTTTCCTAATTACTGCTTAAACATTTGAAAGACAAGTGCAGTCCTCCTTATAATGCAAGAACATCCATCACATGTATTCATGCACTGCAATAATGATTCATAACAGTAATTGTGTACATTATGATATACACATCATTCTTATAGTGCAGGGCCATTATGAAGGCAATGTCTTTCACAGGCACATTCTGCAGTCGTTTCACAGTCGTGGTTTTTACAAAGGAGATCCGTGGTGTGTGAGCACAGCAAGAACAAAACAAATACAAAAAACATCAATATTGCAGAGAATGACAACAGGGGCTTTAAATAATATCACACAACTAATAAGCAAGGTATTTAATAGTCTTAACTTAAACATGCAATAAAAACCAGTGAAAACATGTGGGAACCAGAGGTGCCAGAAAAAAAGTTAGGCACATTTGAAAAGTATGGTCTCTGTTTTGGTCTAACAGGGAAATAAAGAGGAGGAGAGAAGAGAGGGAAAAAAGCTGTTAATGATCGGCAAGGGTATTCCAGAAATCTACCAACGTTTTAGCAGATGCAATGTTTCATTGAAATAAGGAGGCACTTCTCAGGGCTGTAGGAGAAAGTTAGAGGAACTAAGTGGTCCTTTAGGTAATTGGCGGCTTTGTTTAAGAGGATGTTAAAGTTGAAGACAACCCAGTGATGTCTTTCCGGATATGCAGGGGGACAGAAAACAGTATAGGACCAAGCAGAGCTCTGAGGTACTCCCTTAGTAATGGGGGTACTCTCAGATGATGTATTATTTATGGGGACAATTTTAAATTGATCAGATAAGTAGATGTAAATCCATTTGATTGCACAATCCCCAAAAATTTGGCATTTTAGCATTTTGCAAAATGACAGTGTGGTCTAGAGTATTGAGTATTGAAGGGGCTGTGCTGTATTGGAAGAGGGCTTATTCTGGGATGTAATTTGCAATTTTAAAATCTTCTCAAATAACTTGATGCCAGGGGAGATGATTGAGATAGTGGTAATAGTTAGGACTGTCTGTAGTGCCACCTTTATGATGAGTGGCACACACGAGCAGCTTTTCATTGAGGAGGGATGGATACCTCTACAGTATAATGGAAAAGTTAAATATATGGAATATCGGTTTTGCATTTAGGTTCTTTATGGATTTCCAGAAAAGTTTGGATCATCTTATGAATCCAAGGTTGTATCCTGAAAATTACAGTATTTGGGCTGCTAGACAAATTAGGTACAGTGGTTCCTCAGGGCTTTATAGTTTGTCCAATGTGAGTCCAAATTTGTTTGCTTAGAGAGCGCTTCCAAGCTGGGTTTCTAAAGCAGATGATCTGGGCAATTTATGGGTTGAACCAAGAGGCTTGATTCCCCCTTATTAAACATTACTAGTGAGGCATGTTTGTCAACTATAAACGGAAGGTATTTTGGAAGACCAAGCAGTAGGTACAGATGTAAGGTAAGGTACATCAAAAGGTTGGAGGTTCATCTTTCCATTCAGTAATTTGCTAAATAGATTATTGCATGAGTGAAAATATCTGCAGCCTCAACCTGGATGGTGTTTGTGAGGGTTGCTTTTCACACTGTAATCTATGTCATTTGCAGAAGAGCGAGATACATTCTTTATAAAAAATGAAATCAGTTCGGACATTGTGCCCAACTCTGAAGTTTTAACATTCATTAGTGTTAAAGGTGAGTAGAAAGGGACATGATACAAATCCACATCATAAGTGTTACAGTGAAGGACACCACCCACTTACAACATTCTCCCATGCACACTTTCTATAATGCCCAAACTCGTATCTGCTGCAGCTCATGCAAGGCTGTTTCTAGGTGTGGTTTGCTATAGTAATTAAACATAATTTAAAATATTTTGTATTTGCACTATTCTTATGGCGCATGGCTATTATAAAGGTACAATGTTTCACAGACACACCTTGCAATACTTTCATAGTCGGTGGTGATGCTGCTATGTGTAATCCCAAACGAGTAATTTGCGGCGTAATTTTTGTTACTTAGGAAAATGTGAACCTTGAAGCCGGCACACAATGGCCTACTTGTTTTGAATGTCAGATAATCTTTAACGTTCACTGTGAAGTGGACAAAGGGCAGTCTGCCATTTTGTAGATTTACCAGGGCAGTCTGCCGTTTTCGAACAACAAATTTCTGCAACAAACGACTAATGCACTTCCACTGGGCCATGTCACTGCCCTGATGGGCAGCATCATAGGGCTCCGAGAGCTTATTTTCGAGGAAGTACATAAAGTAGGTTGCTGGAAACTGTGAAGATGTTTTCTGAAGTGTTTCCCCACCAATGTTTATGCTAATGATGCTATGGACATCATTGAGATAAATAATGCTGACATCAAGAACTTCATCCAAAATCCCTTGAAGTGACTAGTTATTAGAGCTGTTACAATGGTTTTCGTGCTTTACAAGTAACCAAATGAAAAAAACCCAGTAAAAGCCTGTTTACCAGATTGCCACATGGTTAGAAATGTGCAGAGCTATAAACACAGCATGTTTACCTTCATACCTGAGAAACGAAGGGAACTGTCACGACAAGTGGTGTGATTGTTAGAGCACTGGACATAATCCAACGTGGAAGAATAGATCAAATACCCTCTAGAGTTCGCTATAGTGGCATATCTTCCGCTAAACAGTGGTACGAATGAGCAAGCAAGTATAGGATTGCACCTTTTTCTCTTATCAATTACTTTGGCCTGTGCCAAATATTGAGATGTTTTTGTATAATAATCCATATTTATACAACAGCATGAAATTTAAAGAGGTGATCGCCTTGTCATCAGTCATTTTCCAATCGAACCAGTGAACCTGCTGGTTTTGAGTTTGTTTTGAAGCTGGTCAGACCAGATGTTGATCGCTTGGTAAGTGGTGGAAGTCCCAACTGACCAAGTTCCAGCTGACTGGCGCTGCAATGCTGAAAGCACAATCTGTGATGGATGATTTTGCGGTCGCACTTCCAGTCTCGGTACATTTGAAGAGCAGGTGACATTACCTAAAACGCAATGAGTTAGAAGCGGTTTGAGATAGCCAGGCATCAGTGTTCACGTCGTGACACTCGTTGGTACCCGGGGCCCTTCCAGGGAAACTAAATATGTAACTAGTGGAGCCAATTCTGTTAACTCCAGTTCAGGAATCGCAGTCTAAAATGTACATGCTACATATATTTGGTGCAGTGGCAGCCAGTAGAGATATTTTAAGATCGTTTCCATCAGCGCTTGACTGGGTGCTTACCTGATGACCAGAGCCAGGTTGTTCTGGACCAGTCTACCCAGCAACTTTGCCTGAATAGTAAAATTACAGTTGGAAAACACTGGCTGAATTAACCTGAATAACCATGGTTTCTGTTTTTTTACTTTTCAGGAGATGAATTGGCAGAGACTATGGCCAACAGCCTCGATGCCAAATCCATATCACATCTGATTCGGATTCCATTAGGATGTGGTGAACAGAACATGATTTTCATGGCTCCAACTACACTGACACTCATTTACTTGGACTCAGTCCAGGAGTGGGAGAAAATTGGCCTCGATAGGAGAGACGAGGCAATAGAGTTCCTCAAACAAGGTGAGTGGCCTCCAAAAATGGATGACTTGTAGTTCAGCAGCCAGTGTGCAGCCCAGATATCTTGCTTTTGCATTATTTCATCTTATCAAGGATAGAAGGAACGGCGTGGGGGCCATCGCATAAGCCGAGATGTGGTGGTGAATTATAGAATATCATAAATTACCGTTGGATACATTCGTGAAACAAAGCAGCCAATTCCAAAACAACGAAGAGGCTTATAATGGCGAATTAGGAGATCACAGTAGGGACATGGAATGTGAGAACACCATGGACAACAGGGCAAGTTAAAGCTGCTAAGAAATGAAATTGAAAGATACAGGTACAACATCTTAGGACTGGCAAAAATGAGATGGACAGGAATGGGGGAGAAAAATAGGGATGAAGTGATCTAGTCAAGGGAATAAAAATTGCACACCGGAGGGGTAAGGTTTATGTTGAATGCAAAAGCCAAAGCATCGTTACTGTGATATAGACAGGTTATTCCAAGGGTAATTGTAGCGAGATTTCATGGAAAAGAAGCAACAATACCCTTAGAAGAAAACCCAAGAGAAAATGGATAACTAAGAAAACTTGGAACTCGCACAGGAAAAGAGTAAAATAAGGCTAAAGATAAAGGAATCGGATGAGATACCGACTAAGTACAAAACGTTATGCAATGAGGTAAGGACATCGGAAAGAAAGGATAATCAGGAATTTTTGGAGCGACATTGAATACTATGCCGGAGAATACAAGACTAGCAAGGTGTAAAAACTAATCAAAAACCCCAAATATGAAGTGGCAATCAGTGATGAAAAAGTAAAGACGGAAGATCTTGATGGACAAAGAAGAGACAAAAAAGGGATGGACTGAGTATTGTAGCGATTTGTATAGAGATACGGATCAAGAGAATAAAGAGCTGCTGGATGAACAAGAAAAGATACCCCCACTATACCGAGGCGTGATGTAAATGATAACATCTTGTACAAAGAATTCTAAAAGGCAATACAACATTAAAATCAAAACAAAAGTCCAGGAGTGGATGGCATAGGCAGAAAAATAATATAAGCTGAAGGGAAGGAACTTATAAAAGAAATCCACGAGCTTTGCATCCAAATATAGAGAGAAGGGAAAATACTGAAGGAGTGGACAAAATCCATACTTGTGACAATACCCAACAAAGGAGATCTCACCGGTTGTGAAAAATACAGAACTATTGCACTAATGAACCACATGGGGAAGCAACTAATGATAATACTATTACATAAATTCAAAGTGCAGACTGGGGAATATTTAGCAGATGAACAGGCAGGGTGTAGGAAAGATAGGAACACAGTACAGCTAATTTTAAAGTTAAGGTTGAGAGCAGAGAAAGTAAAGAGAAACAATAGGCTGGTTTACAACTGCTTCATAGATTTTCAGAAAGCATTATATTTGACTAAGCAAGTTATAACGTGGGAAAACAATTAAGATCATAGGGTGTAGGGAATAGACTGACAGATTCTTCAGGATATAGGTGAAAGGTCAGTATAGCTTGGACAGCAAATAGGAGAAAGGTCCCCAACAATAATAGCTATGAGACAGAGCGATCCACTATCACCAAACAACTTCACATATTTGGAAAAAGTGATGGATACCATTCAGAACAATGCCACAGTAATATCTGTGCAAGAAGAAATAATAAATACCCTGAGACATATGTGGACGACATAGATCTGATGGAAGAAAGCTGCGTAGTACTGCAGGAAAATGTTCCTAAGGATGCAGGAAACAGTGTCCTAAGGATGTAGGACTGAGGATTAACGTGGAAAAGGCAGATGATGGTGTTCAGAAGGATGGACATTTTGAAAGAAGTCATATGAGAAAGCAGCAAAATTGTGAATGTAAACTTGTAAAGATATTTGTATACTTGGGAAGTCTACTGACATGGGACAACGACTGTACGAAAGACATGAGAGTGAGGCTTGCGAAGGGAAAATGAGCAATGTCAGGATTCAATAACATTTGGAGAAGCAATCAAATCAGTTAGAAATAAAGCCCTTTTTTGCCTGATGACGACCGCTTGTGTTGCGATCAAAACGTCGTGATTTATTTTATGTTATTTTATTTCTAACTGCGTGACTTTACCGAAAGAACCAAAGAGTATAAAAGTGTGTTGTTTAGAAAAATGGAAGGAACCAGAAACAGAGGAAGACCTAACAGAGAATGACTTCATGATGACATAAGAGTTTGGTGCCAGAAAGATGTGGCACTACTTAAGCATATTGGCACAAGACAGAGGAAACAAATTATGAAATGTGCAGTAGGCACCTACGGGCTATCTGCCAATGGATCGTGATCATGATGATAGGGATTTACATTTGATGAATGTGATTATCAAACATATCAATACATTACCAATTTTTGGGTTCCCTGGCAAGGGAGGATTGCAAGACGCTGCCTCCACCACACCCCTCGTTTGCCGTGCCAGTCATCACAGGTTTACCCAAGTCATCTATTTCAGCTAAAGGGCAGGCTTTTGTCAGTATTTCGCTGCATTGCATATGTCCTAATTATTATCTGTGTTTTTTTTTATATATTTTACTTTGAAGGTTATAGTCGGGAGCTATCCTACAGGAAGGCTGACCATTCATATGCAGCCTTTCTTGCTACTCCAAGTAGCACCTGGTAAGCTGCTTTCAACTCCACCATGCCACCACACGATAGAATGCAGATAAACCAGTGCATGCATTTCCATTGGTTATTCTCTCCTTAACATGCCTACTCTCTGCTCTTCCTGTTTCTGCCCAATGTTGTTGAGAAAAATTAATTTAACATAAACGTTATTTGAGAAAATTGACTTTGAAAACGTATTTGAAATCGATTAAACGTTGGGCCAACAATTAACCTGTTACCATTAAAAACAATTGTTAGGTGTCTAAATAAAGTAGAAATAAAAGTTAGAGTTCACACTGTGATGAAATGCGGCATATATTAGCATCAGCTAATGACAGATTCCCCAATTTGCATCTACTACATCCGCTGCTGCGCTTTGTATGTGCATCGATTTAATTAACGTGCCAGCTACATCAAGTGTTTTTTTTATGATGCCTAATCACTTCATCCACATCTGCCATGCTTCTGCTGATGCTCTGCTGCTGTTCATTTCAGAAACTTTGCAAGAATTGTATATATTTTTTTAAATAAGAAGGGGAGAGACAATATACGGTAGCCAACATTGGAACAAAGGAAGAATGACATTCGATCACCAAATAGCGAGTTAGAGTAACTACAGGAAAAACTTAATTGATAAAAGCCCGTGGCCCATCAAGACTCGCAGTAGAGATGCCTAATGCAATGGGAGAGTAAAGGGTTGTCAGGGTTTAGATCATCTTTATTGAAGATTGGAAGAGAAGTGTATTAATGCTGATCTACAAGTAGGAGGGTGATGCAGTGACCTAGAAAAAAATACTGTGGAGGAAGTTAGAACATCTGTTGATATATTTTAAAATGATACTGGAGGAGATGTTACGAATAGAATGGCCGTTTGGTTTTAGGCCAGAAAAGGGTAACATGGGTGCTATGCTTATTATTGGACAATTGAAGTAGACATTTTGAGATGGGAACTGAAACATCAGGAACCTAAATTAATGAAAAACAAATAAAATAATTACAAGATTCATAATATTTTTTTTTTATTGAACCAAGTAATGATCTGACCAAATGTGTCGTTAAGACCCCTCCACCATCCGACACTGGCAAGCTGAAAAACAATTCTCACAACCAGAATAACAGTCCAGAAAGTCAGAAAATACTTCCAGGATTGTTATTCTGACTTATAGTTAATCTTGTCCTGTTTAATGCAGTTTAAAACCAAATGTCACGTCTAAATTTGTTTGTGAGAATTCTTCTTTGACATACTCAGTGAGGTGAAACAATTATAATTGGCACGTTAAACACTTGTACGTGCCAATTTAATTAATATTGGCTGGGAAATACTAGGTGTTAAATTGCTTTATGGTTCCTTCCGTTTTAGTAGAGTGCTCAATCAATGTAATTCATCGGTTTAATCGAGTTAGCCTGTGGCTTATTTATTGTTACATACTATTCCTGTTTATATGATTACTCCCATGTGTACCTTATATTATACATAAGTACATTTTATAAATAAAATAAGTAAAGCTGTTTATGTTCTAAATGAAAAATTGTTGGTATCAGTAACAACAGCGTATGCAACATTTCGATTTAAAGCTTTGTGACTGCAGGGATTCATCTTCTTGGTTCTTTAGGTCACGTAGAAGGGAAATAATAAAATAATAAAAAATTTACCTAATAAAATTACATTCTCACGACGTTTCGGCCACAACTCAAGCAGCCGTCCTCAGGTGAAGACAGAGCTGTCTGAAATACAGCGCTCCAATGAACACTGCCAAGCTTGGCAGCGTATTTTAAGCTGGGTGGGAGGAAAAGAGCGCCTTGACAAAGGAGTTTACATATCAACAGAAGAATTTAGCATTGAATAAGCTGTGTTAATGTGAGATAATTAGCAGGATGTTAAAGTCAGAAATTAGCATGTAACTGGGAGATTAGCATGATGTTAACGTGAGGAATTAGCATGTAACTGGTCACGGAAGTGGCTATGTTAAAGTCAGAGTTTACATATCAACAGAGGCATTTAAAATATTGACGCTAAAGAACTGCAACCACCCACTATCATACAATAAACCGATGTGAAAGAACTAAATTTAAACTACATCAATATATTTCGATTTAAAGCATTCGTGACTGCAGGGATTCATCTTCTTGGTTTTCGGTAAAGTCATGTAGAAGGGAAATAATACAATAATACAAATAAAACAGTGTAATAAATAAAGCAGTGTTCATTGGAGCGCTGTCTTTCAGACAGCTCTGTCTTCACCTGAGGATGGCTGCTTGTTTTGTTGCCGACACGTCGTGAGAATTTTTTTTTTAGGTTTTCTTTTTATTATTTTATTATTTCCCTTCTACGTGACTTTACCGAAAGAACCAAGAAGATGTATGCAACATTATTAGTAAAAACATTTTTTCGAAATAATTAAAGAGAAATCGTTTTTGAACCATTCCCACTGCCTCGATATGTCACTAACATTGGATGCAGTGATATGGCCCAAAGGTATCCTGTTTGCCGCTTGTTGCATAGGTTCATGGTTCGAATCCAGCACACTTTTCTGAGGGTGTATTTTGTATAAAATAGTATGCACTGTCTGCTCACAGCGGACGTTAAAGATATAATTTTAAATGAGTAGGCGATTACCAAATTAGGGAAATTACACCCCAAATTACTTATTTGGGATTACATATAACATTGCCCTCTACTGTGAAACTACTGTAGACTGTGTCTGATAGCCATGCACTATGAGAATAACGCAAATACTAAATGTACTTATCATAGTTATTACTATTGTTATAATTCTGATGTTTTTTAAATTATGCAGGTTGACAGCGTTTGTGGTGAAGGTGTACTCTTTGGCCAAGAGTATCATCATAGTGGACAACAAGGAACTGTGCGGGCCAGTGGAATGGGTCATTAAACACCGACAGAACAGCGATGGCTCCTATAGAGAGGATGCTCCTGTCTACCATCGCGAGATGCAGGTGTATACTGTGTTATAAATCACAAGTAATAATTGTGTGTATAGACAAAAGCTTTTGCAAGCCAGTGTTAATGGATACAATCATCATTGTGAAAGTAAAAAAGATCATTGTGCAGTTTCTCTACTTCCATACCGCTGACAACTGGTCTCTTATTAATAATCTTCAGCAAATCCCTTCTGGCCACGGAACAAACTGCAGATACAGCTTTTGAGCCATCATTACACTTTCTCACCTTCTACCCATAAGCCTCACTCTTCTCTCTGCACCTCGGGATGAGAAGGGACGTGCTGGACATTACCTCCCTGGCAGTGGCTGCCGCTGTAGTGAACCAAAGGGTGATCTGGCAGAAAGAAACCAATCTTACCACTTGAACAACTGAAAGTCAAACAACACCAAGAAGATAGAGTCTCGTAAACCATTTCATTCCTATTGGGCCTTCAGATGTTAGTCCCAGTCATATAGCAGGAAGGCCACCTCCAAACCAGCCTACATGTCCCGCTTCATCAGAAGGCAAAGGAAATGCTCAAATCCAATCTCGTTTATATTTATAGAGTTATTTCACTCACGGTGCTTTAACATTGCTTGCAAAACGGTGACATTATAGAATATAGATGCAGGGGCGTACAAAGATTAAGTGACAGCAATAGAGGGTACTTAGGTATAACGAAAAGAGAATGGACAAATAAAACAGAGGTAAGCTTTAATGTGCAAGGGACGTTCATCTAGCAGAGGGGTGCAAGGGGGGAGAAGGGCCGAAAACAGGATTTTGACAGAGAGGACAGACAGAGAGAGACATAGAAGATGGGGAATTAAGATGAGAGGGGACATAGGATATGAGAGAAACAAGATAAGGTGGAACAAGGCAAAGAATATATTTAAGGACAAGTGAACCTTATGGCGGGACCCCGGGGTCCCATAAGTCCCCGGCTCTCACATAAACTGCGTTGCGACGTCATTTTATCTCTGTTGAAGGCGAACAATAGGGCAATCTATTCCTCTCGACGATATCTACCCGATGCGCTAATCAAAGTTTCAAAGTTTTGCTTCTTCTGCGCATTCGTCCTCGCTGCACTTGGACGACATGACAACAGAATGATCTGTTACAGGTGGGTCGCGGCGTTTATATGCGCAGTGGGACGGAGTTGCCAAAAATAAATAAATTACTATTTTGACTTCCGTTTATTTGGGACCCCGGGGTCCCGCCATAAGGTTCAAGTGTCAGGTCTTTGATAAGACAGCGGTGTAGTGAATGGGAAGCCAGCGGAGCTGAAGGAGGAGAGGTGAAGTGTGAGAATTAAAGGGGAGATTTATAATAACTTACGTGGAAACATGTATAATTTGAGGGGAGTCAGGGCAGAGGCAGAGAGACCAAGAAGAATATAATTCAAGTAGTTCAGATAGTTAAAGATAAGAGGATGAACCAGGAGTTTGCTGGCAGAAATATAAATGAAAGGGTGGATTTTCCTGATGTTGAAAAGATGAAAGTAGCAGATGTGAGTATTAGCGGAGATGTTGTTGAAATAAGTGAGCGAAGAGTTAGAGATAGCACCAAGGTTGAGGGCAGAGGAAGCAAGAGTGAGAGAGATGAGGGAAGGAGATGGTTGGGACGGGAGGAGGAAAGCGAGAGGCCGTAAAGGAAATTATCAATGTTTTAAATAGTTTGAGAGAGACAAAGTGAAGCGCAATCTAGGATTGGATGGCAGCCAGATAAGAGGAGACAGAGGAAAGGTAAATGAAGGAAATGAGAATAATATTTTGGTATGCTGGGAAAATAAAATAACGAGGAAAGCAGAAAGAGGGGAAAATATATTCCAGAGGCAACATATAGAGCAAGAATAGTAAGGCACCCAGGGCCGATCCCTACAGAACACTGACCTTTAGGGGAGGGAGGGGATGCAGAGTGATTGGAGACAGGATGTGATAAGACTTGAGCCAAGAGATGGCTCTGTGCCAGGGGGGGGGGATGCCAGTTGCCGAAGTTGGAGAAATTTTGAAAGAAGCGGGATGATCAACAGTGTCAAGAAGAATGAGAATGGAAGAAAGACTGGCATGAAAGATTGTTTTGGAATTTGAGACAGGGTGTTTCGGTGGAATGAAGAGGTCGAACACCGAATTGGGATTTGGGATAGAAGGAATGTAAAGAAATCTGGAGTGAGAGCCAGTTATGAACAAGGCATTCCAGAATTTGAGAAAAAGCATAAGATAAATAGGGCGATAATGGCCAGCGATGGTGGGGTCAAGGTATGTTTTTTTGAGGAGAGAAACAAGAATGGACAAACCAGGGTCATATGTGCCTTCTGGACAAAATGTACTTACCATCCAGCAGGCTCGAGAGCTGCAAGCCATTCCGGTGACCAAGGTGAGGTACATCTTAGTATGTCTGGGGCACATGGCTTCCACGATGGAGATGGTGCCCTGGGTGATACTGCACATGAGGCCACATCAGCAGGCTCTCCTGCGTCAATGGGACCCAATTCATAGGAGTCTCGATTTGTAGATCAATTTGACCCAACAAGCAGTTGATAGCCTCCCCTGTTGGACCAATTAGGGGAATCTGCACGCATACATAACAGATTGAACATCTTCCCTTCTAAAAAGTGGCCTGTCCCTCCTGTTACCAGCGCTAGTGTTATTACCGAATGCTTTAAATAACACTGGACTGATGGCCGGTGACATACATTTTTAGAAAATAAGGTGTTGTACCTTGGTAAAAACTTGTTTCTCTTGTCCATGCTTACGACAACCGGCCTTTCATCCGTCCCCTCGATTGGCTACTCCCTGCGATCAGTGGGAGATTGTAGGGGATCATCTTTTCAATGTAGAGAAACGTGACATCTGTCCTTATCTCAATCTTGATTTGAAGCTTTCGTGACTGCAGGAATTACTCTTTGGTTCTTTGGGTAAAGTCACGTAGAAAGAAAAAATAAATAATAGAACACGACGTTTCGATTGCAACACAAACAACCGTCATCAGGTGAGAACTCTATGTAAATGCAAGCTTGGAGAGAGACATATACAGAGAGAGACAAACAGACACGGAGAGATACACATAGAGACACAGAGAGACAAATACACAGAGAGACGTAGAGAGACAAACAGAGAGAGACAGAGGAGAGACATAAAAAACGCCTCTGTGACGAGGAATTGTGTTAGCCGACTCTTTGTGTTGCATTACATTTTTAAGTTTATTAGGTTTGATTACTCAAGCTTCCAATTTCTCTTCCCCTGCCGTAACTTCAAATTTAGCATTATTTGAAAGAACGTAATAAACCAGGTAAAGTGTTAACTGTTGTGCTAGCCGACGCTCTGTGTTGCATTGCATTACATTTCTAAGTTTACTAGGTCTGATTTCTCAAGCTTCCAATTTTTCTCCCCCTGCAGCAGATCCCATCCCCCCCTTGGCTATACTTGTGCCCTGCTGCAGATTCCATCCCTCCCTTGTCTCTCATTGACATGCTAATTTCTCTGCCCCCCCTCTCTATATATAATACCTCGTCACAGAGGCGTTGTTTCTCTGTCTCTCTTTGCGTGTGTGTCTATGTGTCTCTCTCTCTCTCTCTCTGATTGTCTCTCTGTGTGTTTGTCTCTCTCTCTGGGTGTGTCTCTCTCTCTCTGTGTATGTTTCTCTCTGTATATGTGTGTCTCTCCGAGCTTGTATTTACATAAAGTTTTCACCTGATTACGGTTGCTTGTATTACAATCGAAACGTCATGTCTTATTATTTATTTTATTTTGTCCTTATCTCCTTTTCAGTGTTCTTACGCTTTCAAGTTGATGAGTCTCCACTGTTTATGTTCTGTTCAGTGTCAGACTTCTCCCTTTCTACCTATTCTCCAAAAGTCTACGCATGTGTCTGTGAAAGAGAGTGTTACATTATTTGTCTCCTACTGTGAGTGTGGCTTTGCTAATGAGTAGTGAGGCTTATTGGTAGAAGGCAAGAGTGACCGCCCTGAAAAGTGTTATCTGCAGTACCTAAAGCAGCCCGAATGGAATTGCTGAATGTTATGAATAGCACTGGACCGGTAGGCCAACGGAATGGACAAGGGAAACATTTTTACCAAGGTACACATCCTTATTCTTGTTTCTGGAATAATTACTTGAGCTTCAGAGGGAAACTACAGACTGAAATGCCTCCTTGGCTTTACTTAACTTGCCTTATATCATGCAGAAGAAAATGTTATTATGAATGGTGGGTTTCTATCTAGGTTAAATCATGTAAGGTGAAAAGTGGCCTTAATATTGGTGGAAGGGTGGCGTAATAGTAACATCTCAGAAACATCCTGGGTGAAATTCCCTTCTTGGGAGCTTTTCTGCATTAAGTTTTTTTGTTAATATTTCCCCTTGTTATGCATGGGTTTCATCTGGACTCTCTGGGTTTGCTACCATAGTAAAACACGTAATAAAGCATACAATGTAACTGGTATTGGCCAAACATCCCAATTGGGACTACACAACTTGGGAGGACCATCCTGAAAAAAAATATTCGAATGATGCCCTTCTGGATAAACAAGCATACTGAATAATATATACTTTCTTGCATGCTGTAATGTACACTAATTTGTATTTTAAATTAATTTGTATTGCTTGATATGCATTTACTTTTTCAGGGAGGAGTGGGTGGATTGGAAGGCCACGTGTCTATGACGGCATTTATTCTCATTGGAATCCAACAAGCGCAAGAATATTGTGGAGGCACTGTTCTGGTATTAAATTCCACCATATATAAGTATCACACTTCAGCAATACATAATTACATTCCACATTCTTAGTGCAGCAGAGATCTCTCCATAGGACAACTGCTGATCTAACGACATCAGAGGGATGATGAATTAAGTCAACCCTGAATGAGGAATTGAACTCACAAAATGCCACTCCCACGACCGCTAAGCCCAACTGTAGCGCATTCGCCACCTGTTTCAAAGGTTCACGGATTGAAAATGGTCAGCCTGATTACTGCAGCTGTATTTGTCATTACATTCTTCATGCCGTCTGCTTTACATTGGACGTTAAAGATCCAAGTAATTTGAAACAAATAGATGATTCTAAGCCAGCGTAATGGTCCAAATTTGAAAAGTTACCTACAAAGTAACTAAATGGATTTACAAATAGCAATCAACCCATTGCTGTGAAATTACTGCAGACTATGCCTCTGTAACATATCAGCACTATCATGATGGCCTTGTGCTATACAATTAGCACAAAATAAATGCACTATATTTAATTAATCCGCTTCATGCTGTGCCTCATGTGATCAGCATGGTACCTAGAGTATAGTGTTTACATGATGACGATCGACATCCACCACCTGCCTGATTCCTGTGGTGGCAACCTTTTGGTTATCTACATTGAGGGAAATGGGTGAATTCCATGACTATCACTAACCCCACTAATCATCAGCTTTGGGGATCACATTGGAATCTGGAAACAATGCGCAAGCATCAACGTCGTGAGGGCACATATGGCCACGGTAAGCATGGTGACGAGGATGGTGAGAAAGAGATTATGAAGGTGGTGATGAAAAACAGTGTAAACGTCACCGCCTAAGAGAGCACAAGCGTGGGTGTCGTGCTCCAACAGTGCAGCGTTCCCAGCTGCATTGTCAACCGAGCCACCGGTTCATCTAAACCATGATGCCTAATGAATAGCGTCACCGTCTCAAATGAACTTGGTTTAAACATCGTAATCACCTTAACTGCTAAATCGGCTCAATTACACTGGTATCAGAATCGTGACGGCTACTCAACTGCATTGTAATTTGAACATTGATATAAATTGCACTGCGTCGCCCCCCCCCACCCCTTTCTTTGCTGACTTGTGGAATAGGTTGTGAACCAAAGGCTAGGAGAGTAAACCCTATAAATATAACAGCAGAAGGTAATGGAAAACCACTGCTGTATTTACCAATGGAGTCATGTCCAGAACTAGTAGTATTAATACTAGAAGTAGTACTGTTCACAATGGCGTAGATGGGGGTTCCACAGGGTAATGGTGCCTTGTCTGGTACAAACTGTCATGGGTGGCACGTGACACTCGAATTGTAATCATGCGACTGTCCACAACAACAAAAACATTCTAAACACATTAACTTGGAAATGACAAGACTTGGTATAAACACTTTTAGGACTTAGTGAAGTTAGATTGAAAGGTAGTGGACATTTTACAACCGATGGAAAGTTATTAATCTATTCAGGAGGGAATACAAATGTGAGATGAGTAGGAATGCTGCAGCAAGCTCTCTGATATGACTTTTGCAGATATAAGAGCCATTTGACATCTCCATCATTCAAGTACCATATGCCCCTACAGCTGAACACTCAGACGAAGAACTTGAGGCATTTTATGAGGAGATAGACAAGGCTAAAGAACAGTGTAAATCACAGGTGGTAAGAATGGAGATGGGAGACGTCAATTAAAAAGTTGGAGAGCGTAGGGTAGATTATATATTTGGACCATATGGATGAGGCAAAAGGAATGAAAGATACCATTTTATAGATTACTTCACAATAAATAGACACAGTGATAAACATGTGGCTCAAAGAACATCCCAGAATATTATGGACCTAGAAGAGCCCAGGTGACTGTAGTCAGAACCAGATTGATTTCATAACCAAAAACAGACATTTTCGAAATGAGATTCTTCAAAGGCAAATCTACAGCCGATTGTGGAAGTGAACATATTGCCATTGTATGTAAAATGAGAGTGATATGAAAGTTAAAGAAAGCAATAGGTACCCCTAAAATTCAGGTTTACTTATTAAAAACGGATTGATAAACTCAGAAAAAAACATAAAACCTCTAAAAATAGATTTAGGGCGATTTAAAGTAAAAGAAAATGGATAAATGAACAATGTGAGGAAATGGAGAGTATGAAGATACGATTGTAAGATTAATCCATAGAATAATATTATTGGGAAAGCATATGGTTCTTCCAGTGCTTGTACAGAGTCAAAAGGTGATTCTGTTTTCATATCGAGAAAGCAGATATTAGAAATGTGTCTGAGTATATGAATGAACTATATGATAACAATAAAGGTGAGAGGCCAGAGATTTAAACAAATGTGGAAAGACTAAACATTTTAAAAGTATAAAATTGAGGTGCCACCAGGAAAATGAAAGATGGCAAGGTGACAGAACCTGATAATAACTCAGTAAAAAATATTAGATCTCTTCATGATGTTGGAAAAGAGAAAGTGACAGAACTTGCATATGCAATTTATTACACGGGATGTATACCAGAAGATATAGGCAAATCAGTATTCATCGCTCTTCAATCAATCAATCTTTATTTTATGTGCCAATGTCACCCCCCGTAAAGTAGGCATCAGTGCACAATGTCACCCTCCGTAAAGTAGGCATCAATGCACATTACAAGGGAATGGGAATGGTACATCACCAATTTCAACAAATGGATGCAACTGGGAGTATATAATGCAACGTTCTTGAGTAATATCATGGACAGAGGGAAGTGGAGGGCTATGATCACCAATATTTTTAGAAAGGACTTGCACACAGAGAGAATCATTACGATTATTAAATGCCAAGTTCGGCCTGATCAGTCACTCCAGGCACCACCTTTGAGTTCTAGCAATGTGATATACCTCGCCATCATTATTTACGATGGGTCGGCAGCCAAAAATAGTACAGCAGTAAGGTGCACTTCCACCAATTAGGTTAAAGTTAAAGGTGCAGCCCTGCAATTGCCTGCTCACACCATTGGTGATCAGATGTCTTGAGAGATGTGGGCATACTCACACTTTACCCCACCCTTTGCAACTTGCCGATGGTATAACCATTTACACTACTGAGTAAACAGTGGCGGCAGGGAGTTTTGAGAAATGTGTCTTTTTGTTTAAACTGCCGTGCCGGAATTTGGACTAAAACTCTCGATTGGAAGAAGTCTTGTGTGATAACAATTACACTACTGTAGCAGCTCACACAGAACTGAAAAAGTAACGTTTTGTAAATATTGAAACTCATGGTCTGAATGAGAAAGGGAACATTAAGGAAAATAAAATTACGAAATTGAAAAATTACTTTTTTCTATCATCCATTAGGTGAATTTTCTAAATGAAATTACACAGTATTAGGGAGATGCAACTCTATCTGCATAAATGCAGTCCATAATTTAAAATCCAGAACAAATACTGAAACGTGCGCAAAAATAATTATGAGATCCATGCTTGGAATTACAATGAGAGTGGAAATAGGAACACGTGGATTTGATGACATATGCAGGTTAATGACATGATCCAAACTATTAAGAGTGGGCTTGGGCTAGACACATCTTGGCTAGAAGGGATGATGGACGATGGCCAAAAATATTAACAGAGTGGCAGCGATGGAATTAATGCATTTGAAAGTGCGTCCACCAAGACATGGAGCGATTAAAACAGTTTGTGTGCAGGTGCGAGATGGATTGTTGCATTACACTGTCGGGGGAAAATGGAGGCTTGGGGAGGCCACCAGTGTATTAATCATGGCTGATGATTATGATGATGCAATATTGTACAGAAAACACTATTTGTTGTGTAACACGTGATGTTTGTGTCTGTATGCTCAGAACTACCAGCAGAGCATGAACAGAGCGGTACAATTCCTCGCGAGTAAAGTGTCCGGCCTCCAGCGTATGTACACGATCGCCATCACAGCGTACGCTTTGGCTCTGCAAGACCCAGAGTCTGAAGCAGCCCACAGCAGCTGGAAGAAACTGGAGAGCAGAGTCACTTTTGAGCCAAACGGTGGGTGATATTATTGCCTATAGTATAAATGTATTTATGATAAAATATTTGGGGCAGTGACATGACTCATGTCTAGTGTGTATGCCACTTGTTTCAGAGGTTCACAGTTTGAATCCAGCAGGCCACTGGGGTTATTATTGCGTTCACGGAGCTAATACGGGCTGCCTGATTCATAGTGGACAGTACAGATCACTTGATGTAATGCAAAACAAGGAGGCCATTGTGTGCCGGCGTTATTGTGAAAATTTGCCAAGTTCTAAAAATTACACCACAAATTACTCATTTGGGATTACACATCGCAAAATCTGTGAAACTACTGCATACTGTCATAGCCTTGTGGTATGAGAATAGGGTAAATACTTCATGGATGAAATAACTATGAAATTATGAATTAATACATTCGAATTACTAAATAGATTTTTATGCTTAAAGAACCTATACATCAATATATTATTTTTGTTGCTGTTCCATAAATCAGTTACATATTATTGCAATACACCATAAGGGTAAAGAGGCACTAATTTGTGGATATATCTGTACCCCATGATTTAGGCCGTCGCTATTGGAAGGCAGACGAAGCAAGTCATGGGCTTCAGATGTCTGCTATCTCAGTGGAGGCCACCGCGTATGGGCTACTGACGTATCTGCGCCACAAGGACTATGAGAGCGCTCGAGGAGTTGTTGACTGGCTCACCGAGCAGCGAAACTACGGGGGCGGCTTCGGATCTACACAGGTGTGTGATTCACAATAAATAAACTGGCATTTTCAGTGATAGACCTGTCAGTTAAACAAACTCTTTGGTTCTTTTGGTAAAGTCACATAGGTATAAAATAAAATAAATCACGACGTTTCAATCGCAACACAAGCGGTCGTCCTCAGGCAGAAAAATATATAATTCAGCAGTGGAACTGCTGAACCAGCGAGAGAGCTGTTACAACAAGGTTATATATTTGGCGATGGGCAAGCAAGCAGGGTCTGAGCTGGAAAGGAATTCCATCCACGGATGCAAGCACGTCAGTTGTGTTAATGGGGGAGATTAGGGAGAGAGGGATTATTAACCAGATAAAGTCTTAACTGACTGTGATGTTTCCATCCTACCTGCCTATGTCAGCTGTTATTTTGGACTCTGTGTCTCTCTCTCTATGCTTTTGGATTGCACCTCTCAGGCTCACATGCCCTTGGGATTGCACTCTCATGTTCACGTCCTTTGGATTGCCCTCTCATAGTGCTAATCTCTCATTAACACTGCTGTCGTGCGCATATGCGGGCATGATACTCTTATGCGGTGACGGAAGCTCATTCGTGCTATTCTCCCTCCCTAATCTCTCTCTCCCTAATCTCCGCCATTAACACAACTGACGTGGTTACGTCCATGGATGGATTCCTTTCCAGCTCAGACCCTGCTTGCTTGCCCATCGCCAAATATATAACCTTGTTGTAACTGCTCTCTCGCTGGTTCAGCAGTTTCACTGCTGAATTATATTTTTTTCCGCCTGAGGACGACCACTTGTGTTGCGATTGAAACGTCGTGATTTATTTTATTTTATACCTACGCAACTTTACCGAAAGAACCAAAGATTATGGATTCCTGCAGTCAACAAAGCTTCAAATCAAGATCAGTTAAACAAAATCAATTAAAAAAACTTGCCACATTCGTCATAAACATATATATACAGTAATACCCCTCCCACTTCATGTAATTTCGCGATAATGTACTCAACGTATTGATACCCAATCCCATTTCATGTACTGTGTACCTTGCTATAACTTACTCAAGATTTACGAATTAAACCATGAAGTCACAAATTTGTATGCCTGTAATCAGTTTATATTTTGAGTATTGTGCCTTCTTCACAGCAGAGAGACTGGGGAGATTTTCCGACCTAGAATTATTAATTATTATGGGTTGGACAATGTAATGATTTGGCCAAATGTATGTTGTAAGACCCTCCACCATATGACATAGCCAACCACCGAATTGCTGCATGTGCAAGCGTTTAACGGGCGAGTTAGCTTTAGCTCACGAGCACCTGAATATGCTTGACCTCGCAAATCAAATTCCTACATTTTAGTCAGAAAATTGCTCAACAATTTACAACATGATAATTGGTGCATTTTCTTAGGTTTTTTCGGTAAAGTCACGTAGGTAAAACATCAAAATTAATAAAAAATAAAATAAAATAAAAAATCACGACGTTTCGGAGGCAACACAAGTCTCCGTCATCAGGTGGGACCGTCACAGCCGGATTAGCTGCATCAAGTGAGGCAATGATTCAAGATGTAATCCCTTAAAAGCAAGTTGAGGGGGGGAGGAGAGGGGGGGGGAGCTCATCAGAATGTGGTAGCCAATAAATGGAACGTATCGGGAGGGAGGGGGGCGGGGCTCAAAGACGGCACGGAGTGCCAACGTACAACGCATCGGGAGGGGGAGGGGGGCGGGGCCAAAAGTATGGACGACGGCTTGGACGCGGTTTCTGCTGCACACGCCAACGCATTGGACAGAGAGGGGGAGGGGAGGCCTGATACACATGATAGAAAAATAACGAAAATGCCCATGTTTATACCAATGAAGAGAGTACTGTTAAACACTGGGGATGTTAACACTCGGTAAAGTAAAGTAAAATAGTGCCTGTCAGATAAGATGGTCCAAAAAAGTGTAATTAAGTATTTTTTGCGTGGTTGATAACATCTTTCCAATGATTACTAAGTTTGTACCCATCATCACGGTTGAAATTATGTCTGTGTTTGTATATTTGTATGGCTTCGTGTACAAACCTTTGATGGTAGCCGGGAGGTTTGCAGAGAACCTTGGTCTCGGAAAAGACAATTTCATGAGAGCCCACCGAGTTGTAGCAATGATCGGCAACGGCCGAAGAATCAGTTCTGCCGTGTTTCAGATCTGACTTGTGCTCGCGGACACGATCAGAAACATGACGTTTCGTTTCTCCAATGTAGCAATCACCACAAATGCAACTCAATTTGTAGACTCCAGGATACTGTAAGTCAGGAACGACATCTAATCCGGCTGTGACGGTCCCACCTGATGACGGAGACTTGTGTTGCCTCCGAAACGTCGTGATTTTTTATTTTATTTTAGTTTGATTAATTTTGATGTTTTACCTACGTGACTTTACCGAAAAAACCTAAGAATATGATTCCTTGCAGTCACGAAAGCTTCAAATCTAGAATTGGTGCATTAAACGCTTAAATTGTTTGGCTGTGTTTGGTGGTAAAGAGTCTTCAAACACAAATCTGACCACATCATTACCTGGCCTAACTTAAGTCCACTATAAATTATATTGTTGCTGTTGATGATGTGAATGTTGCTGATGATGGAGCTGATGATGATTGCAAATGGAAGTTCCTACAAGTTCGCATTAATGAAATCACGATGAGAATTCCGCTGAGGGTATGATGATCGTTACTCTAACCATGATGGTCGACATCATCATCATAAGTTACTGCGAACAGTGCACATGAATATCGTCATCAGCAACAGCAGCTGCTACCAGCTCTGAACACACAATTACAGATGCTAATTCACGCACGCTGTGTTCCCATACAGTAACATAATTTCTGAAAGGTTTAGACAGTACATTTGCAGAGGTGCGCAAGCACAATAAAATAACGAATTTGTAATTTACGTTTTCTCAACATACTTGTCTGAAGTGCTGGCTTATTATCTATTTTGATTCACAGTAGATTTTTGGGCGAGGCCAGGGATGATCTGGCAACATTTATATTGTTAAGACCCTCTACCACCTGACGTATAAAAATGTGAGAATTGTTCAATTACTGGTGAGCTGAAACAAGAAAAATCTGTCCGTTCAATGTTTGTACACCGCCTGACTGTTTAATTTTATTGGTTATATCAGATGGTGTTGGATCATAACGACACAAATTTGGCCAGATCATTGTGGCCTCATCCAAAAATATCTATCTGCAAAATCCTACATATTAAGTTATATTATCCATTACTGTATTATAAGGCAGTGATTATAATTATCAGTGTTACATTTGTGTATGTACTCCAAGTACCTTACAGTTTTAGGCATTGTGCACACATAAATGTATAAAATTACCAAAATCGTCAGCAGGAAATGTGCATTGTTTGGGGCAGTGACAGCCCAGTGGTAAAATGTTCACCGTTTGTAGCAGAGGTTTGTGGTTCGATTCCTGCAAGCCGCCCTTGGTTATTAACCACGACTACATGACATCTGTTTTAGAGTGGACGTTAAAGATCCCCCGACATTAATTGAAATATGAGGCCATTGCATTCCAGCTTCACGGTCCAATTGGGAAAATTACCTGCAAATTACTCAAATTAGATTCACTTAGTGAGATTGCTCCCCGACTGGCAGACTAATGCCCAATTGCAGGCCAGATGCTGGGTCACCTTGTGCCACACAGGGACAGCTGCGAATATTTTGAGATGAGATGTGATGCAAGTCTCTTATTATGTGGTAAGCGCTCTGAGATGCTTCTGCATAAAGGAGTGGGCTCTTATTAAAACACATCGTTGTCATAATCATTACCTGTTAACGGCTTCAAACTCTTGCACAAACCTGATTATTATTATTGAGTGATGTGGTGTGTTGTGTTTGTAGAGCACCATTTTGGCCCTGCAAGCAATGTCTCAATACAAGATGGATTCTTCCAGTCAAGCCCCGATTAATGTGCAACTGGAAATAACATCACCAAAAAACAATTTTGAGAAGAAAATGAAAATTACTGAAGAAACTCGGTTTGTGCAAGAACCTCATAAGGTAGGTGCAAGAGTTAATGTTTTTCATTGAAAATTTGGAAGCAGGATGGTGCAGTGGTATCACTCTTGCCATACAGCTAAAAGTGCCTAGATTATATTCCGACTTGGGTGACTTGAATGTGCAGGTTGTATGTTCTCCCCCCTGTTCTGTATTAGTTCTTTCAGATTCTCCGATTTCCTCCCAAAACTAAAACGAAGCACAACACCTTACAATGTTTTAGGCATTGGCCAAACATCCCAATACTTAAAGATGACCTGAAAATTACTCAACTGGGATTACACACAGCAGCATCACCTCTACTGTGAAACTACTGCAGACTGTACCAATGGAACCTCATTTGCCAGTAAAGAATATGATAATTGCGATTTAAAGCTTTCGTGACTGCAGGGATTCATCTTCTTGGTTCTTTCGGTAAAGTCACGTAGAAAGGAAGTAATAAAATAATAAAAATAAAACATAATAAAATAAAATAATTATCACGACGTTTCGGCTACAACGCAAGCAGCCGTCTTCAGGTGAAGAATGAGACACTACCAAGCTAGGAGCTTATATATAAGCTGGGTTGGAGGTGGAAGAGCGCCTTAACAAAAAGAATGTGCATATGAAGAGGAATTTAGCATATTCATGGGAAATGCGTAGGAGGTGGGCGGGGGGGTTTCAAAGTCATATTATGCCCATGCATTATGCAGGATCAGCAGCACCAAGGGGGGGTGCAGGGAGTAGCATTAACAAAGGAAAGGAATGTTAATGATATGTAGCTGCAGTTACTAAACAACCACGTAGAAAACTAAAGTATAAACTACATAAAAAAACTAAAGTATAAACTGCATAGCACCATTAGTATACTTACTATACTCTACAATAAGCTGAGTTACTAACAGCAAGTAATACATTACAATTCTACGTCGTAAAAATTATATAATATGCTTCCATCTAAACTTTATTCTGTTACATCACACGAGCATATACCGTACTATATACTGCCATAGATAAACCCAACATTAAATTATATACTGTATTGCTATAAACCACCCTATACCTTATACATTTTAATATAACACTATGTATTATTCTACCCACCCTAATGTGTATCGAAATGGTTTATTACGTCCTTCCAATGATTGCTAAGCCAGAATCCATCTTCTCGGTTAAAATTGTCTCTGTGTTTGTATATGTGGATCGCCTCATGAACGAATCTCTCATGATAGCCAGATGGCTTGCAGAGAACCTCTGTCTTGGAGAAGTCAATGTCATGTGAGCCCACTGAGTTGTAACAGTGATCTGCCACGGCTGAGGTGTTTGTCCTACCGTGTTTCAGGTCAGCTTTATGTTCACGGATGCGGTCCGAGACATGTCGTTTGGTTTCCCCAATGTAACTGCTACCACAGAGGCAACTTAGTTTGTAGACGCCAGGGTACTGTATGTCTGGAACCACATCTTTTACAGACGGTACCAGATCACGGATTTTATGTACTGTGTTGAATCGGACCTGGATCTTGTGTTTAATCAGGATTTTGGAGATCTTTTTTGTGACCCCAGCAATATAGGGTAAGGTGATGGTCTTGAAAGGCTCCTCAACAGGATCCTTCTTGATGGTTGGAGTGATGGCTTTGCGGATTGTGTAGTCGGAATAACCATTAGCCTTAAGAGCTCTTAAGGCTAATATAGGGTAAGGTGATGGTCTTGAAAGGCTCCTCAACAGGATCCTTCTTGATGGTTGGAGTGATGGCTTTGCGGATTGTGTAGTCGGAGTAACCATTAGCCTTAAGAGCTCTTAAGGCTAATGGTTACTCCGACTACACAATCCGCAAAGCCATCACTCCAACCATCAAGAAGGATCCTGTTGAGGAGCCTTTCAAGACCATCACCTTACCCTATATTGCTGGGGTCACAAAAAATAAAAGATCTCCAAAATCCTGATTAAACACAAGATCCAGGTCCGATTCAACACAGTACATAAAATCCGTGATCTGGTACCGTCTGTAAAAGATGTGGTTCCAGACATACAGTACCCTGGCGTCTACAAACTAAGTTGCCTCTGTGGTAGCAGTTACATTGGGGAAACCAAACGACATGTCTCGGACCACATCCGTGAACATAAAGCTGACCTGAAACACGGTAGGACAAACACCTCAGCCGTGGCATATACTGTTACAACTCAGTGGGCTCACATGACATTGACTTCTCCAAGACAGAGGTTCTCTGCAAGCCATCTGGCTATCATGAGAGATTCGTTCATGAGGCAATCCACATATACAAACACAGAGACAATTTTAACCGAGAAGATGGATTCTGGCTTAGCAATCATTGGAAGGACGTAATAAACCATTTCGATACACATTAGGGTGGGTAGAATAATACATAGTGTTATATTCAAATGTATAAGGTATAGGGTGGTTTATAGCAATACAGTATATACATTAATGTTGGGTTTATCTATGGCAGTATATAGTACGGTATATGCTCGTGTGATGTAAGAGAATAAAGTTTAGATGGAAGCATATTATATAATTTTTACGACGTAGAATTGTAATGTATTACTTACTGTTAGTAACTCAGCTTATTGTAGAGTATAGTAAGTATACTGATGGTGCTATGCAGTTTATACTTTAGTTTTTTATGTAGTTTATACTTTAGTTTTCTACGTGGTTGTTTAGTAACTGCAGCTACATATCATTAACATTCCTTTCCTTTGTTAATGCTACTCCCTGCACCCCCCCTTGGTGCTGCTGATCCTGCATAATGCATGGGCATAATATGACTTTGAAACCCCCCCGCCCACCTCCTACACATTTCCCATGAATATGCTAAATTCCTCTTCATATGCACATTCTTTTTGTTAAGGCGCTCTTCCACCTCCAACCCAGATTATATATAAGCTCCTAGCTTGGTAGTGTCTCATTCTTCACCTGAAGACGGCTGCTTGCGTTGTAGCCAAAACGTCGTGAGAATTATTTTATTTTATTATGTTTTATTTTTATTATTTTATTACTTCCTTTCTACGTGACTTTACCGAAAGAACCAAGAAGAATATGATAATTGTTTTTTTACCCTTCTATCTGGCAACAAAATTGACACTTTTTTTTTACAAGGAGTCATGTTTGCATTGACCACAATACCTGCAGCCATAATGCAAACAAAAAACATAACTCTGATAATATATGCACTGTCCTAGAAGTTGATTTGTCCACACCCGAGACAGCTTTTCTTAGAGCCTAGTCTAACATGGGTTGGTCCAACCCATGTGAGACTAGGCTCAACCCATGTGAGACTAGGCTCTAAGAGCGTGAGACTAGGCTCTTAGAGCCTAGTCTCACATGGGTTGGACCAACCCATGTTAGACTAGGCTCTAAGGAAAGCTGTCTCGGGTGTGGACCAATCAACTTCAAGGACAGTGCATATATTATCAGAGTTATGTTTTTTGTTTGCATTATGGCTACAGGTATTGTGGTCTATGCAAACATGACTCCTTGTAAAAAAACGGTGTCAATTTTGTTGCCAGATAGAAGAGTAAAAAAACAATTATCATACTGCAGACTGTGTCTGTGAAACATAATCCATATGTGATAGCCTTGCACTATAAGAATGGTGCTTACAACAAATATACTAAATTATTATTAAAAGCATTGCCATATAAATCTATTACATTCATACAAATTAGCCTTCCCATACCCTTTACAAACAGGAGGGGCTGATGACTATGGTTCAATAACCTAGAAATGTAACCGTTTGTGTTGTGTACAGATTCCACCTGGAGGAAACATCACTGTAAAGGCTTTGGGGAGAGGCACGTTTACCCTTTCGGTAAGACTTTCTCATAGCCGCTAACCAATTTCCACTCAAGTTATATTTGTATACGCATGCATGTACACTTTGACTGACTGCAGCAAGTCAATGATAATTTTACATTTAGGCTATCGCAACCAATATGATTCATAATTTATTTTTGGGTTACATCGTGGAAGTAAAATGTCTGTCGTAAACCTCCACCTGACAAAGCCAGTTAATAAAAGTTGTCACTTGAATAAATTGGAAAGAAAGTGCACACTGATGCCTATCTCAATGCACACTCACACCATCACCCACAACAAAAATCCTCTCATAAAATGCTCAGATATTGGACAAAAATTGTCAGAAGTTGAAAGTCTGAGGAGTGAGATTAAACATGTCAAAAACTGCTACAATTGAATGGATACAATACACCAAAACCTTGCCCATCGTGGATTTTCCCATTGCAGATTTGACTATTTACACTGTATTCAGGTACAGTTTACCCATCAGACCCTTTTGGCTCGATCATTTGCGGTTTTGGCTGCGAGATTCCTATACAGTACGTATCGTAAATAAGTACTATACAGATACTCGAACTGCACTCTGCTCGTAATGATGCTGCTGCGGAAGATTACAATGCTATGATCATTCACTGTAATTAAAAGTATTTTTAGTTTTTTTCATGCAAATTTACTGTACGTGTCATAAACCGTAATCATTATTCACTATTTAAAGATAGAACGTCAATGACGCCCTGGACACTATAAAGCCAGACAAAGCTCCAGGCGTTGATGGAGTCCTACCGAACTTCCACAAAAATTTTGGACCAAAGTTACCACAACTGTATGAAATCTTCTCTCAAAGATGTTCATACATCAGGTAAAAAAGTTGTTGATGAGGAGTGAAATTAAACATGTAAAAGGCGCCTCTGAGTTGCGGCCGTTACGACTGCAAATTTGCGCGCGTTATAAATTGCATTATTATTATTAAACGATTACAATACCTCACACATTTAAGAGCATGAGTGCCAAAAACAAATCAAATAGTACAAATGATGACAATGCTATTAAAACAAATTACCGTATATTGCAGGAGTAACTGATAAACTGGCTAGAATTTTAGAAAAAGAAAAAATGCGAGTGAGATTTGGCACAGTACGAAAAAAAACGTTATCTGGTATTAAAGATAAACTATCGAAGCTATTAACAGGTGTTTATCAGATTACTTGCTCCTGTGACAAATGCTATGTTGATCAAACAGGACGAAAGATTAGCACAAGAACACCAAAGAAACATAAAATACTCACAAACACAACTGTCAGTAGTTGCAGAACGTGCCTTGGATTTAGACATGTTGGGCGTGGCTCGTATCTGCACATGGATGGGGGATCGTATTTCCTTACATACATAAAAAAACGGTGAATAGCCGGTGGATGTGTGCGGGGCCATCCTGTAAGTGGCGAGGACCGGTAGGGATGTGTAAGTCCCAATCGAGTTGTGACTCACTGACCTGGTGGCTTAACATAGAGGTCAGAGTCCTATGTAGCCGTTCGATCATGCCATCCGTACGGTGACGTGCGCACCTTCTTCGTCCCCAACAAATCACTGACTTCACACAACAATTTAGAAGAAAAATAATTGCCCTGATCGGTCAAAAGACGTTCAGGAGCACCCTTGTCCATTACATGAGGAATGCCTCAGTAATAGTCACAGCCGATTGATTAGGGAGCGGCCAGGCCACAGGCCAGCGTGAAAAATACTCGACCCCCGCAAGAAAATATTTGTTCCCTCGAGCGGTAGTGGGGAATGGACCAAGGATGTCCAGAGCAACAAGTTCATTGATGCGTAACACCTGAATAGATTGCAGTGGGGGACAGCAGGGCTTCGTTGGCGGCTTCCGCCGAGCACACTGCACACTGCACACACCCTTTGAGTAGATTATCGACATCCACAGACATGGCCGGCCAATAGAAATCCAGTTTGAGCGTGGCCAGCATCTTCTGCAAGAGACACCCATGCACAGCCCAAACAACCTCGCCTCGCAGGGCAGTGGGGACGACAATGGTATAACGGTGCAGCCCCCCGTCCCAATGCATTAGTAAGCTGCCCCGCAGAATGACCGAGGCGACGCCATGTCGATCCGTACCCTCGTCAGCTTCCCTAAAACGACAATTTAAGCAGTGAAGCTTCCTCCACCTGAAGGCGTCCCCATTCCTCGTAATCCAACCCAATGACCACATCCCGTGCGACCACCGCCCGCCCCGCCCGTCGCAGCCTCGGCAGACGCCGCGAGAGTAGGGAGCGAGGTCATATCAGCCAGTTTACAGCGCCCGAAACCCGAAAAACATGCATACCCTCCATTCGGTGACAATCGCGACAGGGCATTGGGGTTCGTATGGTGAGAACGAACCCTTGCAGTACGTAACGTGGAATGAGAAGTCCTGCAGGATCTCCAGCCAACATGATAGTTGGCCTGACGGCTGGTCTACACGCAGCGCGTATTGGAGCGCTGCATGATCGGAGCGCACCTCAAATTGTCTGCCGTACAAGTAGGGGCGATATTGCTGCACAAAAGCCACAATGGCCAGCAATTCATGGCGCGTAACACAGGACCGCTGTTCGGCCGGAGACAGCACCCTACTGCCATCCGCAACAATGCTCTACACCCCCTTGACAACCTGCGACAAGACGGCTCTAATTCCGGTATTGCTAGCATCCGTATCAAGGATGAACGGCAATGAAAAATCAGAATAACGCAGGGGAGTGGCGTTCACCAATCCATCACGGATGGCACGAAATTCAGCCTCCTCTTCTTCCCCCAAATGAAACTAATGACCCTTAGCTGTCGATGCGTGGAGAGGTTTTGCAATTGACGCGAACCCGGTGACAAAACGGCGATAGTAGGATGCAAAGCCGATGAAATTGTGTGCCTCACTCACCGAGGTGGGGGTTGGCCAAGTTCGGACGCACACAGTTTTCGGTTGCAATACCCGATTCGTCAACTATGTGGCCAAGATTCCGAACTGATTTCTGTAGAAGGTGACATTTCTGTGGCTTAAAATTCAGGTTAGCCGCATGCATTTTGAGGAAGACAGCACACAGTCGGACCAAATGGTCATCGAAAGTGCAGCTGAAAATGATCACATCGTCGAGATATATTAAACACGAGTCCCACTACAGACCAGCTAGAACCAGTTCCCTCAAACGTTGGAACATAGCTGGGGCGGAATGGAACCCCATAGGAAACCGATTAAATTCAAACAATCCCTGCGGCATACGAAAGGCCATCTTAGGTTTCGAAGCATCATCAAGTGGCAACTGCCAGAACCCGGATAGGAGATCGAGGGTAGAAAAGAACCGTGCCTCCGACATTGCGTCAAGCGAGTCATCCATGTGAGTCAAGGGGTACATATCCGCAACAGAAACCTTATTAAGCTTGCGAAAATCAACACAATCGTAAGCTACCATCGTGTTTCTTAACAAGCACAATCGGAGCTCCCCAGGGACTGGTGGATGGTGAGATGTCTGCAGCCAACATCTCATCAACCGCCAGCCGAACATGTTCCTTTTCCGTCAAGCTCAGCCGGCAGGGGTTCTGCCGGATAGGAGCCACATCACCCATATCAATATGGTGACTCAGGACATGCGTCCAATATCAAATTTTCCCTTGCTAAAAATATCCAAAAACTCACGCAAAAGCTCCCGTAGCTTCCCCATCTGGTCCGCAGACAAAGCGCCACTCTCATAAATAGTTTGTCTATCCTTCATCCACATCTCCGGGTTGTCGTGTGTAAGACGCAGCACCCACATTCCCGACGATGCCTCCTTGCAGACACGCCGGTGACGCATGAGCCAACACAGTACCCTCCTGGATAACTGTCATGTCCAACCCAATGTTAAGAACCTGAATAAAAGGTCTCAGCCGCTACCAAAGTCAGTTCACGACTGACCTTATTAGAAGGTCCCAAAACAATTCCGTCCTTCGTAGCCCCCAAATCGAGTGGCTTCCGCAAGCGGAGGGGAACTAACATCTGCGTGCCGGGAGAGATTATCACCAATCAGCGTGCAAGCGCTTGCACCGTGGCGTTGGCCATGTACAAACAGGTGGGGGAAGGCAAAAATGCCATACGACGGCCGGATGGCAATTCCAAGCAGCCGTGTTAAATACGTATTTTTAAGGGCATCCTTCCCAGGAAATCAGTTCCAAGTAAACAGGGAACAGCCAGGGACGTAGAACAAGAATATGTCCTGACAATTTAACATCAGCGATGAGCACCTCGGCCATTATCTGACCAATAATACTCAACGAGCCACCGTCGATGGCGAAACATGGTGCATCAACGAGGTCTAGGACCTGACACTTAGGGGGCAAAATATTATAGATGAATTCCGAGATGATGGTTGCCGACGCACCGGTGTCGACTAGCATCCTTATTTCTACTCCCTCGATAAACCAAAGCACGGCAGATGAACCCGCGGTCGCAGCCACCACTAGATGGGCCAGCTCCAACCCTGATCCGGTCAGAGCTGACGAACATCACGATCACGTATAGGACCTCCCCGTACCGACGCGCGACCGGGATACGAACTGAACTGCCTAGATTGGTGAGCTGAAGCCAGGGGTTGAGTGTAGAGTGCGTCACAACTCGCCTGAGGGTGTAGGGAAGCGTACGATGGTGGTGGTGCTGGCAGGCGCCGTCGTGGTACGTGGCAGACACGTACCCCAGCAGGCCGCAATTGAAGCAAATGACACGACCGCCTCCGGAACGAGACAATGACCTTGGCCGCCGCTGCTCGTCCATCCGTCGCGCCACACCGTCACGCCGGTCGCTTCCACCCCGGGTCGACGCGCATGCTGGAACGGGCTCCACTTCATCAGGTGGCCCCAGCTCCATACAGGATGCGGCACACATTACCTGTGCCCTGTCCCGTTGTAGAAGTTGCTGGACATGGATGCACTTAGCGATCTTAAGAGATGAAATGTCATCATCTTCGGCTGGAAGAATGGTGTGGAGGACTTTCGCCAAGGCTAGCAGTCTCTCGAGGACCAACGCGTCAATACCATCATGGTCCATTTTCAGAAAGGCGGCTTTTGCCAGCACCAAAAGCGCGCTACGGAAGGCGAGGGCTGACTCAGTTTCACCCTTCCGTCATGTGGCAAACTTGTGGTGCGTATTCGACGGAGGCTCATAGATTGACGCCATCTGGTCGGGATGGCGAGAAACGCTGCAAGGGCGGTGTCATCGAGGGAGGCAGGCAACGCCCGCAGTGCCTCCACCTCCGTCCATCCTGCCAAGTCGGCATTCGTGAGGAACCGCCGCTTGAAGGCCACCCAGTCGCCACTGGTAGCCACAAACTCTTTAAGAAAAGGAAGCCGACGGCGGAGAGCCGGGATGTCCATCGGCGCTGACGGCGCATCTTAAATTTTGGCGGGCTGCGCGCTCCGCACCAGCGAAAAAATGGCGGCCGAGGATGCGGGCTGCGCTACCGGAATTCCCGCCCGCTGCAAAATGGCAGCGGAGTCATCGTCCACGAGCGGCACCGCCGCTCCCTCCTCAACCGGCGAGACCGTGGGATGGAGCTCCGCGAGGATTGAAGCCGCAGCGTGGAGGAGCTCTGCGAGGCGACCATGCGCCTCCCGGAGGGTCGCCTCCACCGACGGCGAGGCGTGGCGCGCCCGGACGGCACTCTGTTTCACCGGCAGCGTCTCCCCTCCATCCTCCGGAGCTGTAGGTGGGACGAGGTCCTCTTCCTCGCTGTCCAACGTCCTGGTACATGGTCTACGATGTGTAGACCTAGTCTACCACTAGCTATACAGGCTAGTGTGTTGGCCACTTCTGACAGCAGTTGTAGTGAGTCCAATTGAGTCGCAGACGTTGTTCTTCAGAGGCAACACATTTATTACACAACACGTATATACAAAAGGGGTAACTGCCCCTTTACCAGATACAACCTAGGGTGGTGACCACCCAGCTAACTACACTACCATACAGGAGTTATGGCTACGACGGACCGGACCCCCACTCGGGTCCCGGGCCACGTGTTGGTGCCTCTTCAGACGTAGAACGTGGAGCTTCCAGCTTGCAGAACGAAGTGACCTCGGTCCCTCCCAGGGGACCCACCTTATATCCTCCCGGGTCGGGGCCGGTCCCGCCCTCGGCCCCACCCACCTTTGCGAGCGTTCCAGCTCTCTCTCGATCCCCGGACACATGATCACCCCTAGCCCCCCCACCTGGGGGCCACTCTATTGACACTCCGGATCACGTGCCTACGGGGTCTACCAGAGTTCCATGGCCCGGGGCAACCCTGTCCCTGGGCTGACACTCTCCCACTTCCTCCTGTGGGAGCCCGCACTGCATGCCATGCGTGGTGCCCTCGCTATCCTAGCGCTCACCAAGCGCCGCTAGGGCAGGTACTACACCCACCTACGGGGTGTATGCGATGACGGTGCATCGCACGCTGTGCTCTGCTAGAGCCGGCCTCACTCAGTAACACACACGATGCTGTCCGCGACGTAAGTACATCGCATGCCACGGCCCTCCAGGGCCAACACCACACAGTGACATCCCCAATATCATTACAAATGCAATACTGTCGACCATTCAAATAACCGATAATCTGAGTAAATGGATTAACTGTGACTAACCTCATGTGTAACATGTATCATTTCATATTAACATAATGTACTACAATTGATATTAATACATTAACTCCAATTGGGTCCTTCTCACTTATAGGTGCATAGTGATGACATCACCTTCCCCTATTAAAGACTGCAAACAGTAAGACAACTTCACATTTGTAGTGGGTTCTACGGAGACACACACTTGAACTTTGAGGCAACACGTTTATTCTCACACCCCAACAGGGTAACTACATAAACTTAACAACGGGTTCTACATATAGGTGATAACTACATGGTTAACTAGACCACAACGGGGGAACTACATAACCGGGTCAGTCAGTAACACACTGCCTGACCCACGATGCCAAGCGTAAAGACTAAAGATCGAGGACCGAGGATCGAAGAGACGTAGTACCGATGGGTTCCATTCCAACAAACAGCCACGATTGCTCTCGGGACCTCCCCTTTATGCTCCCGAGCGTGGCCTCGCTCCGCCTTCGGCCACACCCCCTTCTGGATCTCACCAGAAGGTTTTTGACCGAGGATCACATGCCCCTCAAGCCCCCTTTTGGCCCCCCTCGCTACCCTGTCCTGGTCACGTGCCTTCTCGGGTTCACCCAGACTGTCACATTCTTACTTGCCTTTTCTCTGACCCTCACCTGAACCATGCCCCCAAGGGCCCGCTTCCATGCCATACCTACTCTGGTGCCAGAGAGAGGCTCAAGACATACAGTTCCACTCTTGTGACAGTAGCTGTCTATAAATGCCATAGTGACTCCATTTACATCACTACATATTTATATGCTGGTCGTAATCACCAGTGAAACGTCCTACTTAATTTTGACCTATCAACAAAGATTAGTTCATGAAGCCTTCCATATGGACACAATTTCAGACATAGACACAATTTCAACCGTGAAGATGGGTACAAACTCAGCAATCACTGGAAGGGTGTTATCAAACAGTCTAAGTCATAACTGGCTGTAATGTTTCCATTTTAGACTTTGCTGCCCTTTAATTCGTGGAAACCCACCACCAGCACCGCCCTACATGCCTGCTGGGTCACCGTTTTTTTTAACACTTAGGCTACGCCCATATTAAACCTTTATAAACAGCTTGCCTTGATAGGTTTATCCCCTTTTCCTGATGACAACCGTTTGTGTTGCGATTGAAACGTCTTGGTTTTTTCTTTTTTTTCTATCTACGTGACTTTACCGAAAGAACCAAAGAATGTCCTACTTATTTATACATGTTATGGGATTGCTCTGTAACACAACCTGTGCTGCTGAAGTAGTAACCAATTGGCATATTCTGCTCACGTGACAAAGGTCACTAATTGGCTGTGTTGGCTGAAGGTGGGTGCACAACATATGTGCATGTTTGCTATCCCGCGAAAACATGAATAATATTGCTCGCAAAAGCTTACGCGCTAAGCGTATACGTTAAGCTTTCTTACTCCTCAGCCCTTCAGCTGTGTGTGTTCTTTCTGCAAACTCTTCTTTAACTTCTCATGTGTGTTTGTAGTTATGTTGAGTGCTTACATGGACACCAAGTGGATTGCATACGTGCTTGGAGAGGTATTGTGTTCAGTACTTGGGTAATGTGGGATCTGCTTTTTCAAGGTGCCACACTCTTTACTGGGGTTGTTAAAATTGTTTTTTCATTACTGGTAACTGCGTTAAAAAGCAATAAGAACAGTGACTGGTTTCCCACACGTAAAAATGTCTCCATGAACAAATACAACATACCGGATTTACATTGTTAACTGAGAAATGTAGGGTGCTGCCAAAGTAATGTACCGTCATAATTATCACACTGGATGTGTAATCCAGAGGTCGCTGGTTCAGGTCCATGTTCCGGCACTGCAGTTGAAACAATGGTGCAAGTTCAATTTGCACAATCGTTGCTAAAATTCAACTGGTTACCAGTTTCTGACTTTTGAAATTGGTAAACAGTTCTGAAAATGCTTACTACCTGTTTCCCAGTAACCATTAAACAACCCTAGTTCTAATGTGTGTCTTTGTGTGTTTTTTATTCTATAGATTATGAGCGTCTTCAACAAGGTGGCTCCCTCAAGCAAATCCTGCTCCACATTTGATTTGAAAGTCACGATGACCGAAGCGAATGACGGAGGTGAATTTTCCCCTTGATTTAGATGGGTAATCTGGGATCTGTGCAGCTGTATAGTTTTGGGATGTTTTTAGAGTGGCCAATACCAGTTACATTCGTTTTTTAGCAATTGAAGGATACCAAATAACTCGAAGAACCCCATGCAGAACAAGGGGAGAAAATACACACTTCCCACAGAAAAGTTCCCGAGCCAGGAATCGAACTCTCAAGGCCTTCTTGCTGTGCAGCAAAAGTGTTACAACTGCACCACCTTGCCACCCACATGCAATGTTGAAATCTAATCCAAGATTACAGTACTTATGTGTAAGGGAATAGTTTTCATAGTGGTGAGTGTGCTGTATGTTTATCCTAGTGACTCTCTTGATCATATCTAGATTCAAATTAACGACATGCATTTCACCTAGATGAGGGTATTAGTTGTGTTTGTGGAAACACAACAACATGTAACAGGTGGGCCACTGGCCATAGCTGCTGCGAACAGATCATTGCATTCACCTAATAGAAGTTGGTTTTCAGCGTCAACAGAAAACCAGCACAGCAATGATTGACTTCTATTGCTGCCTTTGATGCTGTTTTACATCATGGCCTGCTGCTGAAGTTGGCAAACATCATCATATGCCGTTCTACTGTACATCTAATTAACACGATGGTCAGAACCATACTTTCGTTGTATACCTTGCTGTGGAACACAGCCGCAAGAAGATTATGAACAATAGCATCTCTTAAGACTCAGTACTGGCACTGTCACTATTTACCATATCCAGAAAGTTTTAGTTTGACATCGCGAATGCGTTCCTGAAAATTGCGTTATACGAATCCATATTCCCATAGAAATGAACTCAAATAGGATATACTCTGGTTCTTTCGGTGGATCCTTGCAGTCACGAAAACTTAAAACTTAGAATCAAATAGGATATGTTCCGGAAAAAAAAATTGCCAAATAAATGCCATTTTAAACCTAAAATATGATCCTGTAATGAGCTTATGCATATCAATACATAACTTTGAATCACTGTTTAACTCATAAATTCCATTTTAAAGCAATGTTAAGTTCTAATGTCTAGAAGAATGGGTACTCAAGTATGAGGGGATGAAGGCTGAGTCGATTGGGCAGGGATGGATGGAGTGGGAGTGTGTGGCAGTCAGATGCGGAAGAAGGCAGAATGAGTCCCAAAATGAATATAGTATGTGTGCTTGTGTATGTGCGTGCGCGCGTAAGCCCCCCCCCCCCCCCCCCGTGTATGTGTGTGTGTGCGAGTGTCTTTGTGTGGGGAGCGATAGGCCAATGATTAGCATGCTGCTGTGCAACGAACCCGGCGATTTTCACTCACGGCCAACACTGAATCGGTCCTGGCCCACCCTTAGGTCGACTCAGCCCGAAATTAGTACCGAGTGCAGTGTGTAAACATCGCCATTCGGGAGACAAAGGCGGCCGTGCGTGGTACTGGCCACCCATCCCAACGTGTACCGTGTCGACTTTTATAGGTGCTCGCTCGCAGTTCTTGTCACAACAGTCTGTTAGGGCTATAGGGGGGGGGGTCAATCTGTGTTTGTGGGGAGTGCAACGGGGAGTCAATTTTAAAGTACAATTTTATTGAGGGACTGTGTGTTGTCTTGGGGTGGTCTGTGTCTGTTTTTGTTGTTTTAGTGCCTTGCCCAAGCTTAGGAATTGATGTACTTATGCAATTTAAACTCACAGTATGTGAAAGTAAGCTGATATTTTTCTTTTCATGTTAAATTTAGTTTTTTTTACGTGTCAATGTACAATGTATTTTTTATTGATGAGTTTGACAAACATTTCCCTTTTTTGTTGAACCATAACACAGTTTACGTAAAGTATGTATAGTACTGCCCATAGTCTATTCTTGACGTTATAGTGAAGCGTAAAACGACATTAAGTGAGTTTGTACCATAAAATATTGAAGACGTTATAACGAAACAACTTAGTGTGAAGCAATGTTAAACGAGGACTTACTGTATATAAGTGACCTGCCATGTACATCATGTTGCAAATTCATCTTTGCATATAACATAACCTTTGCTGCGCAGGACACAAACCTTGAGAATATTGCCCAAAAAACAAACGGCTGCTCTAACTTTATTGGAGGCATAGTTCCATCACTGGAGACTCAGGCCAGACCTATCCAAAACCACTAAGTGCTTTCCACCTAAACAGTAATGCAGCAGATGCTACCCTTGATGTGTCATGTGGTAGCCCGGTCTGCTATGACCCCACTCCAAGATATCTTGGGGTTATGATAGGCAGTAGGATGACCTTTAAGCCCCATGTAAAATAGAAACTTGCAAACTGTCTCCATATTACTAGGCAAATCCGCGGTTGGTAAAGTACTGGGCCTATGAGAAATAGGGGTTAGGGCAGGGGTCGGCAACCAAAATAACAAGAAGAGCCATTTCTTTCCAATTCGGTACAAAATTCAGTATTTCAAGAGCCGCAATGCATCTGAGTACATACTGTACATACGTACATATCGTCAAGAAGCAGCCCGCAAAGAGCCGCATGCGGCTCCGGAGCCGTAGGTTGCCGACCCCTGGGTTAGGGGAACCACTGCCGCGGTCAGACTCGTCATAGATTAAGTTGCCTGTTTAATAACTAAACACCGAATACAATACAGTAAATGACACAACATTAAATAAAAGTAAACATTACATTAACTTTACATACCTTGAATATTTACGATGATAATAAGATGATGGGGGAAGGGCTGGTTAGAAAGAGGGGCTAAGCCAACCCTCTTCCTCTGGGCCACAGACGCAACACTTCCACCTTTACCACTCACTGCACACTCCGAGGTCCATGATAAAGGGCAATATTAACCCTTTCCCGGAATCGGAAGAAAAAAATGTTATCGCTACAGTGCGTCTTTAATCACGTCACACAATACAATAATGTCATGCTGTGATGCAATGACGTGATACACACGCCATGTGACTTAACACTGTGCTTACCCGTGAATACTGTACTCTAATTTCCAGGCCACTGTGGTGAATTAGTATACAAATAATAAACCATGTATAGATGAAACCGCGGTTGGCAAGTCTGCAGTTGGCGAGTAATTCCTGTATTTCGTCACCAACTCAAGTCCCAATACCCCTTCTGGGATCGCGCTGTCACATCCTAGAATCTCACCCGGATCTGGAATAATGCTGGCGAACAGTGGAACAACCAAGCCATTTCGAATAAACCTGTCATTTGAGACCCAAACATCACACCTCCTGGCTTTCACATTCATCGAAGATAGCGGTATAACCAGTAACTGCATGAGAACATCAACGACAGGCCAATGCTCACATCTTCATGAATTGAAAATTAAAGACGAGTTACAGTGCAACTTTGGCCATGTAAACATCAGCGTACATAACTCATGTGTTCTAAGGTGAGGGTTTAACTGCTGAGATCCAGCACAAATTAAAGGGAGCCAGGGTGTCCAGTATATAATTAAATGTAGCATAATATACTTCAACTGTTGCCTCCAAGGGAGCATCATTTAAATCGTAAAGTGGAGGCATCATGATTGCTGATGAAAACATGTCTGAAGTGATTAATTTGACGCTGTAAAATCCAATCTTGCTTTAAAATTGAAGTGAAGGAACCAAAAGGTCAAATACCACCGAATTATCGGACACACAAGGGTCAACAATGGAAAAGTTAGCTACAGATAGTCATCGAATGCACACCAAGTCAAACATATGACTACGAATATGGGTGGCAGACTTAACATACCAAGTATAATTGAAGCAGTCTATAGTAGCCAGGAAATCCCTAGCAAAAGAACATCTTGGTGAGTACACGTGTGGTGGTGAAGCTTCACAGAAGTTGTTTTGAGATTCCTGTCCACTACTCGCATCAACATTGCCTTATAATGTAAACATCTACAATTACGACTGACCACTTCGGTTAATACTACGGGTGAATTAACCAAAACATACATGCTGTCTGGTTCACCATGGGCGTTAAAGATCCTGTGACATTGTTTTAAAATCGAAGGCCATTGTGTGACAGTTTTAATAGTCCACATTTGCCAAATTCGAACCAGTGCACATGACTCAATTGGTATGACACAGCAAAATATCCCTCTACTGTGAAACTACTGCACACTGCGCCTGCGTGATATGTATGTATGGTGAACTTATTCCGTACTGTATGTAGCCAACCATGCTAATCGGAGGTGTGGGGGAAGGACAACAAACGAAACGCAAAACATGGCACAAATACCAAATGTACTCAACTAATAAGTGTTGTGAATGCCCAATGTTTGTTGTACACAGAGAGGCCGCAAGGACGCTTGGGTTGGTTTGATGGGAAGAGGCGGCGGAAGAGAGATATCGGTGACGAAGGAGGCGTTGAAGCAGTGTATCGCATGGACTTGTGTACCAGGTGTGTCTCAGCAGTAGCAGTCTGTGTATCATGTGCTTGTTTATTGAACAAAGCATTCATAATTAACTATTCTGGCATTTTGTGTGCTTTCTGCTTGCCACCAGCATCAGTTAATTATTACAGATGATATAACACCATGGATAAAATCTCAAGGCACTTTAAATATCAAGAACCCATGACGTGATTGAAAAGGCCATTGTGTGTCAATACATCATGGTCAAAATTTGCCAAATTACTCGCACTCAGTTGGGATTGCACACAGCAGCAATCATCGGCAAACTTCTGGCAGACTAATACCTGCTTGCAGGTCAGATGCTGAGTCACCTTGTGTGACACAGGGACATCTGCCACTGGGTTTGCCCATTGCCCATTCCCGTCCTCACCCCTCCACTCCTTCCCATCCCTTCCCTGCTATTTCGTGACCTCTATGTGTCTTCTTTTGTGGTCACTCATTCCTGTCCTTGCAAGCCCCTGCCATCTAAATTATTTTTTGTTGATTCTTTAAACTATCTGAATTGTTTTGAGCTAAGGTGCTCTATAAATATAAAATAAGATAGACTATGCAGAATTTATAAATTAATTTTAAAGATAAAATTGCAGTTGCTTTATGCGTTTATTGTGTGATGCAGATATAAGCCACGAAAAGGGGACCCTTCAAATGAATCTGGAATGACAATTATAGAAGTGAACATGTTAACTGGATTTCTTCCGGATAAAAATGACCTCATCCAGGTAAGACACACTCACGCATAACATTATACCGAGAAAGCTGTTATTGTGAATTAGAGTGGACATACAATATTTGTAATTTTAACAAGGCAGGATTCCCAGACACACAGAGATATAGGACACCTAACATCACGTTTGGATGCAGCATCTTTCAGCATGGACAGATACAAACTTTTTGAGGCCTAGTTAAATATTGACTCAACTATATATGGCCAACATTTCAGTTCTCTATCCTTTTTAAAGCATAATTATAATTGACATATTTGGGGGCCGTCCGTGAATGACGTCACGCACCTAGGGGGGGAGGGGGGTCAGACATTTGTGACCTCTGCATAATTTGACGTCACATCAAAATGCGCAACTTTAAATAAATATGTAATAAAGGCTCGCATTACAAATATAAAGAACTTCTACTTAATTAAATAGAATTGTTATAACAACACTCATTTTTATTAATTTTCATTTTTTTTTATTATTTCAATTTATTAAGGTCACTTTTTATTGACAGTATAGATTATATTATAATGTTAAACATAAGAACCGGAAGTCAAACTACGTCACACTTTTATGGAGAACTAGCGGAAGTACCCGGCTTTGCCCGGGTGAAAAATATATTTCTTAAAAACCTTACATATATATACACAGATACTAAGGTATTGTCAAAGCCCGGTGGGCTGTTTGTACATTTCTCCACCAACAAATATATAAGAGGCTTTCACAAGTCCAAAAAGTTGTAGAAAGTGTGGGGTAAATAGTTGATGTCAAAAGGTTTCCGAAAATTGTGGTCTCCCCTCCCCTCAAAAAATATCTTCACCCCTCGTAGGTATATATACTAACAACACCTTACATACAACAGAGGAAGTGGTATCTATTGACTCTGTAGTAGTATCTACTGACTGTACCGTAGTATCTACTGAGCCAGTAGTAGCTACTGACTGTGTAGTAGTATTTAGTGACTGTAATAACTAATGACCATAGTAGTATTTACTGGGCCTACAGTAGTATCTACCGACTATATACTCGTAACGACTAACTGTATAGTATCTGCTGACTCTATAGTTGTATCCACTGACTATAGTAGTAACTACAAAATCTATAGCAGTATCTACTCACTCTATAATAGTATCTACTGACTCTAGTAGCTACTCACCGTGGTAGTATGTACTGACTGTATAGTAGTATATACTGACTGTAGCAGTATTGACTGACTGTAGTGGTATATACTGACTGTTTTAGTATTTACTATAGCGGTATCTACCAACTCGATAGCAGTATCTACTATCACTACAGCAGTGTATACCGACTGAGGTGGTACCTGCTATCACTACAGCAGTGCATACTGACTGGTGGTACCTGCTATGATTACAGCAGTGCATACTGATGTGTTGGTACCTGCTATGATTACAGCAGTGCATACTGCTGTGGTGGTATCTGCTATGATGAGAGGAGTACATATTGTGGTGGTGGTACCTGGTATGATAACAGCAGTGCATATTGACTGTACTCATCATTCACCCTCACCATTCACCACTCACAACTCACCCTTACCACTCACCACTCCCACTCACTATTCACCATTCACCCTCACAACTCACCACTCACCAATCTCCCTCACCAATTTCCCTCACCACTCACCCTCACCACTCACCACTCACCACTCACCCTCACCACTCACTCTCACCACTAACCCTCACCACTAACCCTCACCACTCTCCCTCACCACTCTCCCTCACCACTCACTCTCACCATTCACCCTCACCATTCAGCCTCACCACTCACCCTCACCACTCACCCTCACCACTCACCGTCACAACCACCACTCACCCTCACCACTCAACCTCACCATCACTACTCACCATTCATCCTCACCAATCACCACTGACCAATCACCACTCACCACTCTCCACTAACCCTCACCACTCAACCTCACCACTCACCCTCAAAACTAACCACTCTCTCACCACTCACCACTCAGCACTCACCCTCACCACTCACCCTCACCACTCACGCTCACCACTCACCCCTCACCGCTCACCACTCACCCACACCACTCATCCTCACCACTCACCCTCACAACAACCACTCACCCTCACCGCTCACCACTCACCCTCACCACTCACCCTGACCACTCACCACTCATCCTCACCAATCACCAATCACCACTCACCCGCACTGCTCACCCTCACCACTCACCACTCACGCTCACCCTCACCACTCACCCCTCACTAATCACCACTCATAACCGCCACTCACCCTCACCACTCACCACTCACCCTCAACACTCACCCTCACCACTCACCCTCACCACTCACCCTCACTACTCACCACTCATCCTCACCAATCACACCCTCAACAATCACCACTCACCCTCACCACTCACCCTCACCACTCACCCTCACCACTCACTCTCACCACTCACCACTCACCCTCACAACAGCCACACACCCTCACCGCTCACCACTCACCCTCACTACTCACCCTCACCACTCACCACTCATCCTCACCAATCACACCCTCACCAATCACCACTCACCCTCACCACTTGCCACTCACCCTCACCACTCACCACTCACCCTCACCATTCACCCTCACCACTCTCCCTCATCATTCTCCCTCACCACTCACCAGTCACGCTCACCACTCACCCTCACTACTCACCACTCACCCTCAACACTCACCCTCACCGCTCACCACTCACCCTCACCACTCACCCTCACCACTCACCCTGACCACTCACCACTCATCCTCACCAATCACACCCTCACCAATCACCACTCACCCTCACTGCTCACCCTCACTGCTCACCCTCACCACTCACACTCACCACTCACGCTCACCCTCACCACTCACCCCTCACTAATCACCACTCACAACCGCCACTCACCCTCACCACTCACCCTCACCACTCACCCTCACTACTCACCACTCATCCTCACCAATCACACCCTCAACAATCACCACTCACCCTCACCACTCACGCTCAACACTCACCCTCACCACTCATGCTCACCACTAACCCTCACCACTCACCCTCACCACTCACTAATCACCTCTCACAACCGTCACTCACCCTCACCACTCACTCTTACCACTCACCCTCATCACTCACCCTCACCACTCACCCTCACAACAACCACTCACCCTCACTACTCACCCTCACCACTCATCCTCACCAATCACACCCTCACCAATTACCACTCACCCTCACTGCTCACCCTCACCGCTCACCACTCAACCTCACCCTCACCCTCACCACTCATTACTCACCCTCACCACTCACCCTCACCATTCACCCTCACCACTCACCCTCACCATTCACCCTCACCACTCTCCCTCACCACTCTCCCTCACCACTCTCCCTCACCACTCACCACTCACCCTCACTACTCACCCTCAACACTCACCCTCACCGCTCACCACTCACCCTCACCACTCACCCTGACCACTCACCACTCATCCTCACCAATCACACCCTCACCAATCACCAATCACCGCTCACCCTCACTGCTCACCCTCACTGCTCACCCTCACCACTCACCCTCACCACTCATGCTCACCCTCACCACTCACCCCTCACTAATCACCACTCACAACCGCCACTCACCCTCACCACTCACCCTCACCACTCACCCTCACCACTCACCACTCATCCTCACCAATCACACCCTCAACAATCACCACTCACCCTCACCACTCACGCTCAACACTCACCCTCACCACTCATGCTCACCACTAACCCTCACCACTCACCCTCACCACTCACTAATCACCTCTCACAACTGTCACTCACCCTCACCACTCACTCTTACCACTCACCCTCACCACTCACCCTCACAACAACCACTCACCCTTACAACAACCACTCACCCTCACTACTCACCCTCACCACTCATCCTCACCAATCACACCCTCACCAATCACCACTCACCCTCACTGCTCACCCTCACCGCTCACCACTCAACCTCACCCTCACCACTCACGCTCACCCTCACCACTCACCCCTCACTAATCACCACTAACAACCGGCACTCACCCTCCCCACTCACCCTCACCACTCACCCTCACCAATCACAACTCACCCTCACCACTTACCACTCACTACTCACCCTCACCACTCACCCTCACCACTCTCACTCACCACTCTCCCTCACCACTCTCCCTCACCACTCTCCCTCACCTCTCTCCAGTCACGCTCACCACTCACCACTCACGCTCACCACTCACCCTCACTACTCACCCTAACCACTCACCACTCACCCTCAACACTCACACTCACCACCACCACTCACCCTATTCCCGTTTTAAAAACTTACTTACGTGTCGCCAAGTATGCTTGAGGGTGATTGGTGATTGGTGAGGGAGAGTGGTGAGGGTAAGTAGTGAGGAATAGTGGTGAGGGTGAGTTGTGAGGGTAAGTGGTGAGGGTGAGTGTGAGTGGTGAGTGGTCAGTGATAGTGAGTGGTGAGTGATAGTGATAGTGAGTGGTGAGGGTGAGTGGTGATGATGAGTGAGGGAGAGTGGTGAGGGAGAGTGTTGAGGGTGTATAAATGTTTTGCCTATGATGACAGCAGTACATGCTGACGTTTTGTATGTTAAATGTAAAAGCTAAATGTGTGAATGTGTGTGTAGGAAATGTTAAGCAAACGTGGCGACACGTAAGTATATTAAATGGGAATAGGGCGATCCTAAAGGAATCTACAACCTTCGATGATTCCTTTGCGCGATTCAAAAAATCGATTCCTGGCGCGTAGGAGGTTTCTATTTTTAATTACAGAGTTTTATTTTCATTGGTATGTTATGTTTTCAAGTTTTCAGGAGTTTTTAATTATATTGTTGCCCCGGTCAACGCCGGATATTTCCCATTCGTAGCAGTTTATATCAACTCTACAACCAACTTATATTAAACGGGAACAGGGCGATTCTAAATGAATCTACAACCTTTGATTCCTTTGCACGATTCAGAGAATCGATTCTTGGCGCGGTCGGTTTTACATTTTAAATTACACAGTTGTATTTTCATTGGTATCTTATGTTTTAAAGTTTTCAGAAGATTTTAAATGTATTTTTCCCCCGGGCAACGCTGGGTATATCGAGTTTATACCACAAAGTCGTCGCCTGAGACTTGTGGGGTGTCGAGGCCTAGTACCGTGCAGAGCCTCCGGCCTCGCCTCGATTGCCCACCCGGCCGAGGCTGGGTGCTGTGGCCGTTACCCCCCCCCCCCCCCCTGCGCTACAATAATACTGTCTAATCGCTATAATTTTATTATCTACCGACCCTATGATAGTAATTGCACACATTGGGGTGGGGGGGAGTGAAGAGGACGTGAAACTTTGATGAATTTACCTCAGCGTCGCGTGTTAATGCATGTGCATATTTTTAACGGGAATTAAACATGGCGTCCACCCCGTTGCTGCCCGTTGCCAGGGGCCAGCTGCCCGTTGCCAGGGGCCAACCGCCCGTTGCCAGGGGCAACCGCCTTCCCGCATGCCGGTCGGCAATAGTAAATAAATAAATAAAGAGAAATCGCACTAAATCGATAATCGGTCCGATTTAAAGTTTAGAGACGAAAAATCGGAAATGCCTAAGTTTACTGCGGGGCCGGGGGCGTGCCCACCTGCAAAATTTAATCTCGGCGAACCCCACGGTCCGAGAGCTAAATCCCCCGGAAGCGAGCGTTCGCAGACGGACGGACAGACAGACAGACAAAAAATGAATTATATAGGTTAGATAATACTTCGTCAGGAAGAGGAAGTGCAAATACAATTTTAATGCAGTCGTTATATTAAAAACGCTTGATAGTTTCGAATAATACTTTTGAAAACGTAAGTACTATTATTCATGTCATATCAATCGACATAATTTTAAATCACACACATTTGTTTATTAAATAATGTTTTAAATCAGTGTTACATTTTTATACTGTTATGTTACGATAACATTAATAATATAGAGGGGAAAAGTTATTGGATACAAAGATATCAAACAGCAATTTTTGAGCATGGAGGGATAATTAATCATAGAGTACCTACTAAATATACGTCAGTCGGCAAGCGTACAATAGCCAACGCGTCCTCCATGATTAATTATTCCTCCATGAAATCTTTGTACCCAGAAAATGGCGTCATGCTTCTTTTCGTCATTGTTCTACTATGAACCATGAGTGACTGAATTTAACCATTTAGGATCTTTGATTTAATTACGTAGTTCCATTATGGAAATGAAAAAAAAAATGTAAACCAATCACGATTCAGTATATCGTGTGCACGATTAAGTATTTTATGTGCAAAAAATAATAAATTGTGCGCAAGAACTATTCATTCTCACAAATAAAATAAGTTGCGCATATAATTGAAATGTAGTTTTTTTTACATGTGTATATAAAGGTGCCCGTAATAGCTCATTTCTTTTTTTTTATACTTCGTATCAGTTTCAGTTTGAATTAATTGAGTAATCATAGTAATCAAATAATCATAGAATAGCTCATCAAATAATTCATGAATTTAACACTATCTATTTAAAATATTCAGGCTGGTCATTATTCTCAACTCAATTCATAATAAAAATATACAACATTTATACAATTTAATAATTAAAGTTTATATTACACCAATAAAATTTCAAATAATTGTTTTTGAAGCGAATTGACCGCTACGATGGATACAAATAAAATGTACCAGTATCCTTTTGACGCATACGTGCTGGCATATCCTACAAAGAGCAGAAAGGTTTGGCAAGAAGAACTGGTCAAAAAGTGGAATGAAATGTAAAAAAATATACAGATTTGCAGGTTAAAGTTGATCATTAGTTGCAAGAATTAAAAGCGATTCCCACCACAAGAAAATTATCACTTCTTACGTTTTGGGCTAAACAAACATCATCTGCCAATTAAAAAAAAATGTGCCTGTCGAAAGACCTCAGAATTCTGTATCGCAGTCTGATGGACAAGTGACCGATGCTCAGGCTGATGATTCAGTGCCTCGTACTAGCAATTCAGCAACATTAAGAATTGCTACAGCCCAGCTGCATTTGCAGTCACAGATTGACATTCTGAATTCTGATCTGGTCGGCTTGTATGAACGCCGAAAACATGGAATGCTTACACAGCAACAGGATGTGGAACTAGCAGAGAAGAAGAGGAAAAAAAGCTGAATTGGAAAACCAGTTGAAGAAGAAAAAGGGTGATCAAAAAAGAGCACAGAAAGCAAGAGATGAGAAGAAAATAAAATTAAATGCTCTATTTGAAGATAATCCAGACCTACACACATGCCTGGACGTCAGGACCAAGCCTGGTAGGCCGAAAATTGAGGAAGATCAGCCTTCCATTACTGGAAGCTATTGTGAATATTGCTATGCATGGATCGGCATCGCATGAAAGAAGGCAGAGCGATGTGTACAGAAGCATAAAAGCATTAGATCAGCTGACTGAACAGTTGAAGATGGATGGCTTTACAATCAGTAGAAGTGGGCTCTACTTCCGTCTTTTGCCGAAGCGCAGTTCATCTCTTGAAGGGCAGCGTCATGTGTCAACGGTCCTTGTGAAACTCATTAGAGCACAGAACGATCACCATGCCAAACATATCGACGGTTTGTTTTGTACGGCAACAATAAGGCACTTTTTGATTTAAAGCTTTCGTGACTGCAGGGATTCATCTTCTTGGTTCTTTCGGTAAAGTCACGTAGAAGGGAAGTAATAAAATAATAAAAATAAAATATAATAAAATAATTCTCACGACGTTTCGGCCACAACGCAAGCAGTCGTCATCAGGTGGAGAACAGGTCCGTCAAGTAGACAGAGTCTGTCTACTTGACGGACGGCTGCTTGCGTTGAGGCCGAAACGTCGTGAGAATTATTTTATTATGTTTTATTTTTATTATTTTATTACTTCCCTTCTACGTGACTTTACCGAAAGAACCAAGAAGAATAAGGCACTTATAAGAGTTGGCGTCCATGCTAGTGTAGGGGTGTTACGGAGGGGCTGTTTACATAGGATCACACGGGAAACAAACACAGTGGGCGGGGCTTCGTGAGTGCACGGGGAGGTGCTCTCAACGACGTCCGCACAGGGCAGCCTGGGGGGGGGCTGGCCCCACCCCTCAGCGAGGGGTTTTGGTATAAAAGGGGATGAGCCGGAGAGCTCGGGGTAGAATGTTAAAGCTAAACCAGTGAAGACCGAAGATCGTCTAGCTAGAGCCCTGGACTCCCCTGGGTCGCCGCCCTTGTCAGGGCCGCGCAGGACCGAGCCAGCGGCGTGGTCCCGAGAACCAGAGCTAGTGCTCTGGGACTCCGGGTACCGTAGCCCGACTTACCAGTGTCGGGCCAGACAGCCTCCCCTAGCCCGTTAGTGGAGGACTAGGAGGTAGGTCAGAGATAGCTAGCAGTGTATTCCCAGCTAGCGGGTGAGGGGGCCGATACCCCCTCCAGTGTTGTATGTCCGCGGTTGTGACAACTGTTGCGGAATAAATACGTGTGCCTCAACCCCGGCGTCCAAGAGTCCTCAACGATATTACACTAGGACTGAACGATGTGTGCTTTGTGAGTCAAGACGAGAAAGATCGTGTTCTAATAGGGTTGACCGCTGCTAACAAGCACAGTCCATTGCTGATGCACGTCGAGTACAGAGTCAGTCTGCCTGACCATCACTGGGTTGTGGCCGCAGGACACAAGCGAATTCCTTCGGTCTATGTCGGAATCCAAATTTAGTCTAATGGTCTCGGAAACCGAGAAGCTGTTGGTTATTTGGGACCGACCTACATAGCAATCAGATCTGGAAAATACTCATCATCAACAGCATTCAGCCATGGATTTCATTTCGAAAAATTGCTTACTTTCGAGGAGTTTCACGTCATTACAAGGAGTGGTATTGCTCAATTGGTCAAACCAATGTTAGTGCGACAGTTGATGGTGGCTCGGACGAGAACCCGAGATACCAAAAAGTGATTAAGGTTGCAGTCTACCACTTTCTTCAGCGCGATTTCAACGCTTTATTCCTCGCTACCAACGCTCCAGGAAAAAGCGCATTTAATAGGGTCGAAAGAAAAATGGTACTACTCAGTAAGGAACTTACTGGATTGATATTACCACATGACCACTACAGTAGTCATTTGAACGAAAGAGGTATTACCATCGATGCTGATTTAGAGAAGAATTTTAAGATTGCAGGAAACACTCTAGCCGAAATTTGGTCATAGTTGATTGTCGATAATTTTCCGACAGTGGCTAAATACAACGAACCAACAGAGTCTGAGCTCCAGGAACAAAACCTCTTGTCCAGAGATCAGAAATGGTACGACGTGCACGTACGAACAAGCCAATACTTGACACAGATTGTATATGCACCGACAGCAAGTGCTATTTGAAACCAAGAAGCTCCTATTTTAGTGTGGTAACAGACATTTTTTCCTCCTCCTTTACCAGTTGTTCAAATCAGCGAAGGTCTTAAAATTCCAGAACGGACAACAAACAGAGCATCTCATAAATTCCCATCTCTGTTTGCAGCACAAATTTTGAAAGTGGATGACATCCTTCCTCCCTCTTCAAATCCTGTTCAGTCCATTCCATATGACTTGTACTGTCCGTCAATACAATCCGTGCTTTGCGATAGGATTTGCAAGAAATGTCACACATACTTTGCGTCGATAGTCATGCTGTGCGGCCACTCTAACACACAAGCAGGAATCAATTATAATTCCACCCAAACGCATCAGGCCACAGAGAGCCATCACTCCAACCATCAAGAAGGATCTTGTTGAGGAGCCTTTCAAAACCATCACCTTACCCTACATTGCTGGGGTCACAAAAAAGATCTCCAAAATCCTGATTAAACACAAGATCCACGTCCGATTCAACACAGTACATAAAATCCGTGATGTGGTCCCGTCTGTTAAGATGTAGTTCCAGACATACAGTACCCTGGCGTCTACAAATTAAGTTGCCTCTGTGGTAGCAGTTACATTGGAGAAACCAAACGACATGTCTCGGACCGCATCCGTGAACATAAAGCAGACCTGAAACACGGTAGGACAAACACCTCAGCTGTGGCAGATCACTGGTAGAATTCAGTGGGCTCACATGACATTGACTTCTCCAAGACAGAGGTTCTCTGCAAGCAATCTGGCTACCATGAGAGATTCGTTCATGAGGCGATCCACATATACAAACACAGAGACAATTTCAACCGAGAAGATGGATTCTGGCTCAGAAATCATTGGAAGGACATAATAAACCATTTCGGATCTTAACTGATTGTGTTCACGTTTACGGTGACTTTCAGACCGCAGTCCACTCACTGGCATTTGCTATATATCTTGCATTCTCCACAGGGAATGGATTCTTTGCTCTGCTGCAAGTCTCCAACTAGCACTCTCCCATTGACATATTTCGTTGCTTCCTCTTAATATCTTTCACGCGACAGTTAATGGTATAGTGTATAGCAGATTGTATAAATAGTATAAAATTGTAATGTTTAATACAATGTATAAGGTAATATACAGTATCGTAATTGTGTAGTGAATATACAGCAGTGTGGTATACAGTAGGGTGGGTAGAATAATACTTAGGGTAATATTATAGACGAAGGTATAGAGTGGTGTATAGTAATACAGTATATAATTTAATGTTGGGTTTGTCTATGGTAGTATATAGTATGGGGTAGACCCGTGTGATGTAAGAGAAAAAAGTTTAGCTGGAAGCATATTATATTTTTTTGCGACATAGAATTGTAATGTATTACTTACTGTTAGTAGCTCAGCTTATTGGAGATTATATTTAGTATTCTGATGATACTATGTAGTTTATACTTTAGTTTTTTACGTGGTTGTTTAGTTACTGCAGCTACATACTATTAACATTCCTTCCCTTTGTTAATGCTACCCCCATCCCCTCCCTTTGATGCTGCTAATCCTGCATTATGCACGGGCATAATATGACTTTGAAACTCCTCCTACGCATTTTCCATAAATATGCTAATTTCCTCTTGATATGCAATTTTTTTTGTCAAGGCGCTCTTCTTCCACCCCTCCAACCCAGCTTAAATATACGCTCCAAGCATGGTGGTGTTTCATTCTTCACCTGAGGACGGCTGCTTGCGTTGTGGCCGAAACGTCGTGAGAATTATTTTATTGTTTTATTTTTTATTATTTTATACTTCCCTTCTACGTGACTTTACCGAAAGAACCAAGAAGAAAAAGGAAGCACACAAAAATCGCAATAAATCGCTAATTAAACTAATTTAAATTTGACGGTTGTGAAAAAGGAATAGCGCTTGCTCACGGCGGGGCTTACGGTGTGGTACCTGGCTATTTTTATTTTACGACCCCACCGTTGGAGAGCAAAATCGTTCGCAAACGTTCCAACACATACAAAGCCACACACAAACCCACAAACAGACAATTTTTCAGCTTTCCAACGCCTCCTTTTTAATACATGTTTTCTCCTACAACATCAAAGTGCAGTACCACATTAAATACGCACTACAGAGACAATAGTTTAAAGTGATTTGACGCATATTTTACTTTAAAAATGGAAATATGGTTTTGGGGGGGGGGCAGAGCTTTGTGACGTCATATTTGAGGGGGAGCTCTGACTTTTTGTGACACCGTGTCACGAGGGGCGGTCAAAAATCGGCCAAAATCGCGTGACGTCATTGATGGACGGCCCCTTGGCTCAGCAGGGTGGAGTATTGGTAACACTCGTGCCTCACAGAAAAGAAGGCCCTGGGTTTGATTTCCGACTTGGGTGCCTTCTACGTTCAGTTTGTATGTTCTTCCCCTGTTCTGCATTGGTTACCCTTGGGTTCTCCGGTTTGCCCCCATAACTAAAACTGCTATTGACCAAATATCCCAATGCTGATCATTTTCCTGCAAATTACTCGATTGGAATTATATGTAACATCATTGCCCCCTATTGTAAAAAAATGCCAGAACCCTCCTCAAAAAAGTATTGATTTTCTTTAAGTTTTCTGGGTAAACAAGCGCTTTGTATATATTTGCTATATATACTTCCTTTCCACAGCCATCATTGCAGTCGACTCCCTGTCCCTGTTCAACTGTATTTTTCCATCTGCCTACGACAGACTGTTTATAAAGAAAATATGCCCGTGGTTCAGCATATACTGTGGACACGATATAAGTATAAGCAAAACCCCAAAATTATGGACCAGGTTTGCCTTCTGGAGATAATAAACAGTCAGGCATGCTAACCAAGTACTGCTTGTTTACCAGATGTTATAGCATAGAAAGACTAAAATATAACACGGTTTTTTCATCCAGTATCATGATTCGTAAATTATTTTTGGGTGAGGTCATGTAAAGATTTACACAAAATGTGTGTCGTTAAGACCCAACACCACTCAACACAGTCAAACAAATGAAACGGACATTGTTTACAAGCATTTAACATGCCAATTGCGATTGCTTCTGCTCTTTACTAAGTTGAAAAACATTTCTCACAGCCAGATTTAGAGTTACTGTAGGTACAATTTTACCTGTGCTAATTGTTCTTCAACTTATCAGTGAGCTAAAAAAAAGTGATGCGTTAAACGCTTGCATTTTGTTTAGCTATGCGATGCAGAATATGGGGAGAGAACTTACCAACTCCCTTCAGAAAGAGGCCTGAGGCAGCAGTTGATGTGTTATCCGGAATTACATTTTTATTCAAAGTATTATCCAGAATGCTCTATAAGTGAAATTTAATACGATGTTTACAGACACCTTGTCGGTATAAAGCTAAATGTGCAATGGTTGTCAATTCTGTGATCTCACATGTTCCCACGTGCTCTGCTCGCATACATTTACAGCTGAAGGATTCTGTAGACAAGTACATCAGTTATTATGAAATCACGGACTCGGTGCTCATTATATATTTGGATAAGGTAAGCCATTGTTCATTTAAGTTGTTACCTACTGTATTTATGCATAATTTATAAAGATAAGGCCATTATATAATTAGGTAAAAAAATAACTTTGCTCAATATTGCTGAATGTCTTGTGTCCTGAACTGGCTGGCATGAGCTTATCGCTTGTTGGGAGTGGTGACATGGTTCAACAACAGTGGTTCGTGGATCGAATCTGATTGGCTGTTCTCGTTAATAATGCTTTGTATATTTTCCATAAAATACTACGTGTCTTCTGGTTCACAATAAATGTTAACGATCCCGTGACATCATTCACAAGAGTAGGTCATTGTGTTCTGATGACATGGTCCAAATTTGAAAACTTGCCCACAAATGACTTAATGAAGATTACACATGGCAGTTATTGCTGCCTACTGGTAGACCTACTTACAGGACAGGGGCTGAGTCGCCTTGTGCCACACACATAAAATGACTCTGGGGGTGCCCCTTCAAATGGTTTGAAATATGTCTCAAATGTTACGTATTTATTCATGTTCAACTTCGTTCACACCGTACGTAGCGATCTGTGCTAATCGTAATTGCAAATGTTAGTCACTTGTATTTTGTGTGAAGAGCTATACAATGCCTCGGCATATAGGAGGCGACTATCAAAAACAAATAATTGTCATAATCATTACTTGTTAAATACATCGTACAATTGCACAAGCCAGAGCTGAACTGTGGCTACAAATAAGGCCCTGATTGTGGCTACGAGCCCGGATTGAAGAGGTGAACCAGCACTTATTCAGTGAGTAGACGTTGATGTCTACATTTAATTCGCAGCCAGGCAATGATCCAACACCAACAATGACATAAGCTTTGCAGTCCTCTATATATTGAGATGTTTTCAGCAAATATATGAGTGTTTATCAGTGTGGAAGTAAATCAGATGACCTGGAGAAATCCAAAATTACATTGTCTTTGCTGCCTCAAATTAATCTAAGATTTGGCAGAGTTCACTGCTTGTTGCAGAGCCTTGCGGTTTGAATCTGGAAGGCCGCCTTATTAACTGTAAAATACACTAAAGATCATGTAACATCATTCCAAACAAGTAGGCCATTGGGAATAGGCATCAGTTCAAATTTGAAAAAATTTAAATATTACCCTCGAATTACTTAATTGGGATTACACATTACAAGCTACTGCAGATGATTACATAATGCAGTGCCTTCCTGAAAGCCCTGCATTATTGCAATGGCGCCAATACCAAATGTACTGAATAATTATTCAATTATTAAGGTCAGTGTGCATTGTATCATGCATTACTGTTGTGTGCAATTGCTTTGTTGCAGGTCTCCAGCACAGAGGATTACTGCTTTGCTTTCAAGATCAAGCAAATGCTGAGATCGGATATGATACAGCCCGTAACTGCTTCTGTTTATGACTACTACAGCCCACGTAAGTACACAGACATGCTCAAGGGCACTCCCTAAATTGGACGGCAGGCTGGTGCATTGGCAACAGCCAGCAAGAAGGACGTGCTCAGTAAACATTGGGCCAACAGTTATTCTTTCGTATTGCTGATGTAGATGCAGAGCAACAACTACAATTTCACATTCAGGTCGTCAAGCCAGACAACCGCATCAGGACCAGCGGAGTGTATCACTGTGCTGTCTCCTTCATATTAGTGGATTGGACATTGTATTAGATATGTTGTATGGTCTGTTCTGGATGACCACAATCGTACAGTGGAGAGTTTTTAGCTTTACATTTGTGCATCAGGTATCTGCATCTGCGATGGTTTGTGCGGATGCGGTTTAGGGTGGACCATGAGCTTTGTGGAAGATCAAATCCAGGTATCTTCTATCTTGCGTCCTTCGCAAGGCGTTTGTGAGTTCTTTTGAACTCTATTCAGCTCTCCAAACTTCATTGCAGTTGAACTCACATTGTTGAAGGTTAAACACATGGGTCCCAAAGGGCTTGTGTGACTTAAAGCAATGATGTGGGATGTTATATAGGCCCTTATGAATGGAAGGAGGATGACCGTTTTTCTGGATTCGCAGGACTTTCCTGAGGGTTGCAGCATTGTGGCTGATGGGGGTGGGGGAAAGATGTGTGACAGCACGGGCAGCAAGTGGGTTGGGGTCGGCTTGAGGGTTCCCATGACACATCGCATTACAGTGTACAGTTGGACATGAACAATTCGAGTTTGACTACTTCTGGTTCATACTGGTGCACAATATTCGGCTACAGAGTATCCAAGATTCCATCGGTGATGTCCGTAGCACTGGTGCTAATGCTTCCCAGCTTGTGCTTGTGAGTTTCTGGACCAGGTTTGACCCTTGTTTTGGTATTGGTGGCTACCTTTTTTAGGTGGTCATGGAAGGTTAGCGTATGCTCTAGCTTCACTCCAAGATAAGTTGGAGTGGGGTTGTGTCGCACAATGTTTCCCCAGAAGGCCACTCTCAGAGTGTGCTTGGTGCTCCTATTATTAACATAACATGCAGTGACTTGTTTTGTGGGGATTTGGCTTGAGCCTCCATTTCCAGAAGTATTCCCCCATGGTGTTTAGGTCTTGCTTCAGAGTAGATTAGATGTTGTTGAAAGTGGCTGCTTGCATTTCCAAGGCACGGTAATCCACATGTATTAATTTGCATGACCCGGTTGGCGGCATGTCGCTAGCATAAACATAGAAGAGTGTTTGCTCAACGTTGCATGTTTACTGGGTGGGTTACATTCCCGACTGAAAGGCACCTTTCGTGTGTGGAGTTTGTATATTCTCCCCCTGTTCCACATGGGTTTCCTCCGGATTATCCGGTTTCCTCCCATAGCAAAAAAACCACATCCAATGTAACTGGTATTGGCCAAATATCCCAATGCTGAAATATTACCTGCAAATAATTAAATTGGGGATACACATACCATCATCATCCTTGACTGTAAAAACTTGGCAGTACCTGCCTGAAAAAAACATATTGAAGTTTTCCTTGTAAATTAGCATACTAATAATTATACGTAATAAATTACATCTATTAATATAAACCTCTTCTTTCTCCATTATCTTGATACTGGCAAAAAGGGTCCCATAGATATTGTTGTTTACCTTTTGAATGCTTAGTTAATTTAGCAGTTTTTTTTAATTTGGAGGGACAAATATGAAGGAAATCTATGGTCTGCTTATTTATTTAGCATGTTAAATCTTAATCAGTTTAGATCCACATACCATGATACAGTACGTGTCTGCTATTTAATATCTGCTTATGTAAACGTTTGTGCCATTTACACTACACTGGAAGGAGTGGTTTGTAATGTCTCCAAATAGAGGTCAATATACAGTAAATCTTAATATTCGCAGGGTTTCGATTTAAAGCTTTCGTGACTGCAGGGATTCATATTATTGGTTCTTTCGATAAAGGCACGTAGAAGGGAAATAATGAAAATTTAACATAATAAAATGAAATTCTCACGACGTTTCGGCCACAATGCAAGCAGCCATCCTCAGGTGAAGAAACAGAGCTGTTGGAAAAACAGCGTCTTAATGAACACTGCTAAGCTTGGCAGCGTATTTTAAGCTGGGTGGGCGGAGGAGAGAGCCTAGACAAAGGAGTTTACACATCAACAGAGGAATTTAGCATATTGATGACAAATGCAGATAAAGGGTTAGTCACTACTTGCGGAATGTGTAGGCGGTGGGGGGTCTCAAAGTCATATTATGCTAGTGTATTATGTAGGATTAGCAGTAATAAAGGGAGGGAATTTTTTTTATAATAAAGAACTGCAGCAGCCAAACCACCGCGTTTCAAGCTAGTGCATTATGTGGAAAACAAAAAGGGAGTTTCTAAAGAACTACAAATACCCTACTACCATACAATAAACCGATGTGAAAAAACTAAATATAAACTACATCAATATAATCAATGTACTCAATATACTCTCCAATAACCTGAGCTATTAACATTAAGTAACTGGGTATACACTACACTATATAATGAATACCATATAGTAAACTGATAAAAAACTAAAATATAAACTACATCAATATTATCAATAAACTCAATATACTCTCCAATCAGCTGAGCTACTAACAATAAGTCACTATACATTACAATTCTATGTCCAAAAAAGTGTCGGTTTCTTTTTTTTTCCTTAACGTTAGCACCACGGAAAGCGGCGAGCGTTGTTCAGACGGACGAGTCCATCAATGCTCGGAACGGAGGAGGGGTGAGATAGAGAGAAGCAACAATCAGTCGTGCAAATATCCCTGAGAGACAATTTGATGGGGGCTCACGAATCTATATTTAGAGATGAGCTGTGCACATACCAATTGTGCACTGGCTACAATTACCCTGGTGATGATGTAAATCTCGATGACTGTAAATTCTAATCGCTATTGATAATTTCATTTTCAGAGGACAAATGCACCAGGTTTTACAACTTACCTGGGGGATATGTTGAACTGTCTCCACTTTGTCAAAATGATCTCTGCCAGTGTGTGGAGGGTGAGTATTCTCTGCATTGCTGTTGTTTGCTACATATCATATTTGTTTACTTCACACGTCCATTTTCTAAGCCAATGTTATGTTTCCTCATTGATTTTTTTTGGGGGTTTGGCTACTACGTAACGATCTGGCCACCACTCGACATACCCAAACAAATTACATTGACACGTGTACAAGCGTTTATCGACGTGCCAATTATTGTTTCAGCTTACTGATAAATTGAAGAGCAATTCTCACAACCAAATTCAGAAAATATATACAAAGTCAGAATAAAATCCAGCAAGTCATTCTGACTTCAGGATGTAATTTTGGATCTTAATTCTGGATCTTGTCCTTAGGTGAATTGCTGATAAATTGGTTGTGAGGTTCTTCAACTTACTGGTGAGCTGAAAGTAATAATAGTTGGTGTATTATATGCTTTGAAATATGGCAATTTAATTTATGTGGCTGTCAGGTGGTGTAAAATATTGCTGCAAGACTCTTTGTATTCATCATTGTGTCTGGACCTTAACAATCATTTGAAATCTTCTTGGTTCTTTCGGTAAAGTCACGTAGAAGGAAAGTAATAAAATAATCAAAATAAAACATAATAAAATAATTCTCACGACGTTTCGGCTACAACGCAAGCAGCCGTCTTCAGGTGAAGAATGAGACACTGCCAAGCTAGGAGCTTATATATAAGCTGGGTTGGAGGTGGAAGAAGAGCGCCTTAACAAAAATAATGTGCATATCAAGAGGACTTTAGCATATTCATGGGAAATGCGTAGGAGGTGGGCGGGGGGGTTTCAAAGTCATATTATGTCCATGCATTATGCAGGATCAGCAGCACCAAAGGGAGGGTGCAGGGGGTAGCATTAACAAAGGAAAGGAATGTTAATAGTATGTAGCTGCAGTTACTAAACAACCACGTAGAAAACTAAAGTATAAACTACATAAAAAACTAAAGTATAAACTGCATAGCATCATCAGTATACTTACTATACTCTACAATAAGCTGAGTTACTAACAGTAAGTAATACATTACAATTCTACGTCGTAAAAATTATATAATATGCTTCCATCTACACTTTATTCTCTTACATCACACGAGTATACACCGTACTATATACTCCCATAGACAAACTCAACATTAAATTATATACTGTATTGCTATAAACCACCAATAAATGTTATACTATTTGTTATTATACACTGTACCATTGACCGTCGTGTCAATGGGTGAGTCGTGGGGGAAACTTGCAGCAGAGCAAAGAATCCATTCCCTGCGGGAATATATAACATTTATATGCTTAATACAATGTACAAAGTAATATATAGTATCGTAATTGTATAGTAAACATATAGCAGTGTGATACACATTAGGGTGGGTAGAATAATACATAGTGTTATATAAAAATGTATATGGTTTATAGCAATACAGTATATAATTTAATGTTGGGTTTGTCTATGGCAGTATATAGTACGGTGTATACTCGTGTGATGTAAGAGAATAAAGTTTAGATGGAAGCATATTATATAATTTTTACGACGTAGAATTGTAATGTATTACTTACTGTTAGTAACTCAGCTTATTGTAGAGTATAGTAAGTATACTGATGATGCTATGCAGTTTATACTTTAGTTTTTTATGTAGTTTATACTTTAGTTTTCTACGTGGTTGTTTAGTAACTGCAGCTACATACTATTAACATTCCTTTCCTTTGTTAATGCTACCCCCTGCACCCTCCCTTTGGTGCTGCTGATCCTGCATAATGCATGGGCATAATATGACTTTGAAACCCCCCCGCCCACCTCCTACGCATTTCCCATGAATATGCTAAATTCCTCTTGATATGCACATTCTTTTTGTTAAGGCGCTCTTCTTCCACCTCCAACCCAGCTTATATATAAGCTCCTAGCTTGGCAGTGTCTCATTCTTCACCTGAAGACGGCTGCTTGCGTTGTAGCCGAAACGTCGTGAGAATTATTTTATTATGTTTTATTTTGATTATTTTATTACTTCCCTTCTACGTGACTTTACCGAAAGAACCAAGAAGATGAATCCCTGCAGTCACGAAAGCTTTAAATCGAAATCATTTGAAACACAACATTTTTCACATGCAAATATGAATATATCGTATTCAGAAATACATGCTCAGACTGTTGACCTAAAATAGTACTTTATAGTATTTTCCCAAACCAATATGGAAAATAAAACGTTCTTGTGCCACCCCCAGTGTTTAGTTGTAGAAGTCCTTCTATTAGCACGGATACATGTAAAACAAGTCTCACCAAAATACATCTTTCACACCCACTTTTTACATGTTATATTATATTTAGAGGGTATTGTTCATATGAAGCATGTGCTATTTTACACAGTGGGATGCACTACTGATAACGCAATGTTGTTTTTGTTACAAATATATAATTTGCATAATTACACGATACTGTAAGAACGCATTTGGATAGATGCCCATGATGTGAGTGCTGTTTGTCAGAGACAATGTGAGCTGTATGATACAGTTGAAACACTGAGCTTCAAACCTTACCATGCAAAACCTAGCAAAGCTTTGCAAATGTTTTTTTTTTATGAAAAGAAAATGGTATAGGTACAATACTGCAAGTGGTTGCTTGTGCCACTCCTGGCACACGGGTCTCCACAAGAGCAAACTCCAAAGTGTATTTTCCCAACACTTTTATGTTAACCAGATGTTTGTTGTAAGAGGTGGTCGAACCCAACACTTTACCCCACCACACGTGACCTGCCGATCAACTCACTGTGGTGAACTCATTCATACTGCGTGGTAGGAATTAGGTGGGGGTGAAATAAACTACTGCTGTTTCAACTGCCACGCCAGAAGCAGGAATTGAATCAGCGCCATCGAGATTGCACGTCCAGTGTGCTGACAATTGCAACACTGTGCCAACTGGTATTTTTTTATATCAAAAGATGACAAACTATTGAAAAGCATGTTGTGAGTTGATTGCTTGATTGATATATTTCATTTCTCTATTGGTGTGTTGGTAAAATGCAATAATATATTATATTTGTGTTTGTCAGTGAGTTGCCCTGCCAAGAAACCAAAGTTCGATACGTCAATCACTGTACTACACAGACAAGAAGCGGCCTGTGTTGCAGGAATCGACTACGGTAACGTTTTGTGTCACTGTTACTCGTACAGACATTTACAACAGGACCCAGATCTCTGTTTTACATTCTTGCCTTGGACCAAAAACACTCGGCATTCATCATTGATTCAACATATACATTTTCGGAGCTAATATGATTCATCATAGATTTTTGGGTTAGGCAATCTAATGATCTGACCAAATTTGTGTTGTTAAGACCCTCCACCACCCGATACAGAAAAACTAATACAATTGTCACGTGTATAAGAGTTTAATCCTCCAATTATGATTGCTTAAGGTCACTGGTAATTATCATTCACACTGAATTATGATTTCCAAATATATATCACGCTAACATTTCAGGCAACGACCCTGTCTCAAAGCAGGGAGATGGCAGAATACTTTGAATTATACTTTGCAATATTGTACCTTGGAAACTAAAATACCTACTATAATCACCCAGGAATGTCCTTAACGCTCGTGACGTCACTCCACATCGACCAGCCCCCCTAATTAATATTCGTGAGCAGGTGACGTCCTCCAAATGGACACCCCCCCCACCCCTCCTCATTAATAATCACGAGCAGGTGACGTCACTAAACATCGATAAGCCCCCCTCATTAATAATCATGAGCAGGTGACGTCCTCCTAATGGACACCCCCCCCCCCCCCATTATTATTACCTACTATAATGAGCCAAGAATGCCTGTGTGCATCGCTCGTGACTTCACTCCACGTCGGCCAGCCCCCGTCATTAAACTTCATGAACAGGTTACGTTCTCCACAGGGACCGCCCCCCATCATTCATAATCATGAGCAGGTGAGGTCACGCCACATGGAGCACCCCCCCCCTCATTAATAATCATGAGCAGGTGACGTAACTCCACATCGAACAGCCCCCCTCATTGATAATCATTATAAGGTGACGTCCTCCAAATGGACACCCCCCCATTCATAATAATTAGCGGCTGACGTCACTCCACGGGGGGCTGAGGCGCCTCCTCCCCCCTCCTTGGCATCAACTTACAACCCTCACTACAAAGGCAGAACCCTGTCACGTGATTGAGACATATAAGTAAAAAGGACGTCATGATGAACAAGGGATTATGACCTTAAAATGAAATAGGTCTGTGTCACCGAGCCCTTAAAAATTGCACATGAATGGATGCAATGAATATCACGTCTGCTTTTCGCTTGCAAGTTTCAGATGTACTGCAATACACCCGTCCTTGGATGGGCAAAGGGCTAGCAATTTATATTAAAGGATGAAGTAAAGAAAGTCCGCAAACCAGGGAGGGCCATCTTATTTATATTCATGATTTCATGGAGCAATTCTTTCTTCTGGAAAGTATATCTGCATGGTTTGCCTAAAAAATGTCTGCAATTCCGATTTCTGTGATTTTCACAAACAGTTTATATGTGTGTGATAGGAGGCTGAAAGGTCTGTGATTATTCAAATGAGGTTTTTGTTTCTGAGGAATGACTGAGGAACCATTCTGTGATTTGAGGCATTATATTTTTGCATACACAGTTAGTGAATGGGCTGGTCACACGTTTTTGATGAAATGCAAAGTTATTAATTACAGGAATTTATTTAAAATGTGGGATGGAATTTCACAAGTAAATATGTAAAGAAGTGCACAAGAGCATGAGGGATCGTTGTCGGAAAGCTGAACTAGGTAATGAAGAATATGAAGTCGATGCAACTGAAGAAGAATGTTTTCAATTAGTGCATATTGCCAGCTAGAACAGGGATTAGAAACATGCCCTGGCAAAATAGAATAGAATATGAAAAGTGTGCAAAGAAGAAATACAGAGATGCATGCTCATCATAAAACTGAGATGCAGAAAGAGGACCAGATGGATCAGGGAACAAACACAATTCAGAGATGTCCTATTCAATTTTGATTTAAAGCTTTCGTGACTGCAAGAATCCATACTAAAAAAAAAATATATCATATATTATTTTTTGTTTTATTTAATTTTTCTACCTACGTGACTTTACCGAAAGAACCAAAGAGTATGTCCTATTCACTGTGAGGAATGTGTGGGCTTGGACAACACATTGTTAGATGGGATGATAACCATTGCACAAAACTGGTGTCAGATTTAGTTATTATTCTACTATATTCTTGCGATTGACAATGTTTTATTATAATTACTACACTTGTTTACCCATGAAAGCTTCACTGAGTTTCAAGACTGGAGGGTCCTGCCAAGTTTTTATAGTTGGGGGAAATGTTTCTGTGTGTGTAGTCCTATTTAAGTAATTTGCAGTTCATTTTTTTGCATTGGTATGTTTAGCCAACATCAATGACAGTTCAGATGTTTTAAGCTGTTGGAGGAAACCATATAATCTGGAGGAAATGCATGCAGAACAGGGGGAGAACATACAAACTCGACACAGAATGGAGCTCGAGTTGGGAATTAACCCTCGGCTTTTCTTGCTGTGTGACACAAGTGGGCCACCATTCGGCCACCCTGCCATCATGATAGAATAGCACCCGCCCGAGAGGATGAGCACCAGAGATAGATACATTATATCAGTTAATGTGCAGGAGTGGTATGGATTCTAGCATTGAAGGGCCATGACCGATGACATAGGCATGGGGAGGCCTTCATCCACCAGTTCAAGTTCATTTATTAGGTATAGCCCTGTGAGCCATTCGGCTCTTGAATCGGGTGCAACCGCAACAAACAAAAAACAAAAACATGTACAAAAAACATCTTAAAGTGAATATGTGAGTAAGTGCAAACAGAAAATCCAAGAAAAGACAGCAAAATATTGCAGAAAAAACACCGTACACCAACGCTATTTACAAAAATCCCAGTGGGATGCAAGTCAAACAACAACAACCACAAAACAACTTAGATTAAGTCCATCAGTCTACATCTGTACTACAACAAACAAACATGGCTAAGCCAATACACTTTTCGAAATGACCAAAATAAAGCCATGAAAGCAATGAAAAAGCAATCATAGGAACTGTGACGGAATTTGCACAATAAATGGCATAAACAACGTGTACTACCAAAACCCTGCAGCCATAGCTGGCTGCATGAGTCACTCCACAACAGCAGGAGCATCAATCGGAGTATTATAATTTTTCAATGCACCTTTCAGATCAGCACACTAAATCAAACCCAGGTCATACTTTGTAGCGATCATCTGGAGCGAAACATTTTATTTTAGGCCACTGAATAGCACTGGCAGCTAGGGGTGTACAACTCCTCTAGAGCAGTTTTGAGTGAAGATCTCATAGGTAGTGACTCAAGTTTCAATTTATTGGCAACCATTCGATAAACAGCAGATATAATGATGGCAGTTATATAAGGTGCTACACTAAATTACGTTAATATATCATGTCGGTGTTTCCCATATGATTTCTGCAAAGTGTTTAAGTGTTTTCATGTTATTATTTATTACAAATGGGGAGCCACGGTGTCAACATGTTAACTACCTTGTAGATTCGATCCAGACCATAACGCCTGTATATTAGGAGTTTTCATGTTCTCCCCTGGTCACGTGGATTTTTCTCCAGGTCCTCCAGTTTTTTCCATCCACATTTAGAAACATGCGTTTGGCATGTTTGGCTGCTATACATTTCAACATAAGCCACTTCACTGAGCTATCATTTGTGGCTAGGTAGCTTCTGAGCAAGAGTCATATTGCTCAGTGGGTCTTACCTGCTAAAATAAAAAGCTTTTTTTTTTAAAATGCTTACTCAGGAAAACTTCACTGAGTAATATTAGCAGTAGGGGATGATGATAATTTATCGCAGTAGTAATTTGCGGGTAATTTTTTAATTGTAACCATGACGCCTACACAAAATGGTCCACTCTTCTTTAAAATACGTCATAGGATCTTTAACATCCACTGTGAAGCAGACTCCACATATCATTTTATAGTTAATATACATGCAGTATTAACTAGGGTGGCCTACCAGATTTGAACAGCAATCCTCTGCAACAAGGTACAGACATGCTACTGCTGGGGCATACTCTTAGGTTTTTTCGGTAAAGTCACGTAGGTAAAAAATAAAAATTAATTAAAGTAAAATAAAAATAAAATAAAAATCACGACGTTTCGGAGGCAACACAAGCTTCCGTCTTCAGGTGCTGGGGCATGTTGCTGCCATTAGTAACTTAACATCATCATGTTGTATAGACTTCACTCAAGCAATCAGGACTCTGAGAATTACACATTTACATCTTCATTGCTCAGATGCTTTGTAAGTTATTATTTGCAAACTGCTACGTTTCAGGAATAAAAAAATAGAATGTATATACTATTAAAGGAACACCTATTGTATGATTTATCTTGAAATGGTATTTACGCATTTAAGCAATTAACCAAATGAAACAAGAAAGCAGGTGTTATTGGTATCAATTCTGTGTTAAAGGATGGCAAGACAAATGACGTCTTTACTTTCCGTGTTGACCTCTAATTGCAGCATATGTGGGGATCGTTGATAACCGCACTGAAGTTGGAAGTTTTGTCTACTACACTGTCAACATTCAAACTGTAATAAAAAGTGGTAAGTGGGAACAGGTGTTGTTTTTTCGCAATACAATCATGATCCATAAACGATATTTGGGTTAGGCTATGTAATCATCCGGCCAATATTTTGTCGTTAAGACCCTCCAACACTCTACACAGCCATATTAATGAAATTGCCATGCGTATAAATACTTAATGTGTCAATTGTTGTTTCAGCGAAGCAGTTAGTGGAATAATAATTGGCACCACAAACTTTAGCATCAATTAGACGTGACGTTTCACTTAATTAGACAAAAGCATGGTGGCCAATATTGCTATATGCCATTATCACTCCTGTGCACAACCTATAAACTCTTGGAGCGCACATCATCCTCCGGAGAATCATCCCCCTTGTCAAATCTGTGATCCCTGAAGAACAAGCTGGATTCCGGCCTTGGCACAAGCTGTGACCAAGTTTTGGCCCTTGCAACGAACATTGAGGCTGGATTCCAGACGAAATCCAAGACTGGTGCAGACTTTGTGGACTTGTCATCAGCCTACAGCACAGTCTGAATTACGGGCTTGATGTTGAAGCCCGAAACCATTCCCTGCCTGAAAAAAAACAATAAACCTGATATGGATGATGCTGAGCAATAGGCGACTGCGTGTCTGTGGGCAACAAAGCCAGCTCACCCCATTTCCTCAACAATGGATTGCCACACGATTTCAGTACTCATGCCAACTCTCTTTGTCAAGGCCAGTGGCATGCCACCAATCGAGTCATGCAAATTTGTATATGCGGATGACCTTGCCCTAGCAACGTAAGGAGCCACTTTCAATGACATTGAATCCACTCTGAACAAAGACCTAAACACCATGGGGTAAGATTTCCACAATTAGAGGCTCAAGCCAAATCTCCACAAAACAACAGTCACTGCATTTCACCTTGACAATAGGAGGGCCAAGCACACTTTGAAAGTGATCTACGGTAACCCTGCGACACGACCCTACTCCAACCTATCTCAGAGTGAAGCTGGACCATATGCTAGCTAACCTTCCATAACCACCTGAAAAAAGTAGCTGCCAAGACCAAAACAAGGGTCAACTCTGGTAAAAAAACTGGCGAGCAAAAGCTGGGAAGCATCAGCACCAGTGCTACGGACATCAATGATGGCCCTTGTGTACCTTGTTGCCGGATACTGTGCATCAGTATGGACCAGAAGTAGTCGCACTCGACTTGTTGATGACCAACTGAACAGTGCAATGTGGTGTATCACTGGAAACGTCAAGTTGACCCCAATACCCTGGTTTCCGCAACGTTGCAATCCTCTGAGAAGTCCTGCAAATCGAGGAAAACAGTCGCGTTCCCATTCATCAGGACCTCAATAACATCCCTCTACATCGCTTAAAGTCACCCAAGCCTTTGAGGACCCATTTGCTTCACCTTAAACGCAATACGAATTCAACACTAATGAAACTTGGAGAGCTGAATGGAGTTCAAAAGACTTCACGAACAAAAAACCTTGTAAAAGACCCAGTGCAGAAGATCCCTGGCTTTGATCTTCCACAAAGCTCATGGTCCATCTTAAATCGCATTTGCACAAATCATGGCAGATGCGGATACCTGACGCACAAATGGAAATTAAAAACTCCAGTGTGTGACTGTGGTCATCCAGAACAGACCATGCAACATACAACTACGCAACGCCCAATCTATATATACAAAGGAAACATCACAGCGATACACTCTATTGATGCAGTTATCTGGATTGACCACCTGAATTTGAATTTGTAGTTTTTGCTCTGCATCTACATCAGCCACATGAAAGAAGAAGAGTGGAAACTGTGCCCAGCATCTTCAGGACAAATTCCTGGATTATGTGCTGAAGATGCTTGTGAGCTGAAACAATAATACTTGGCGCATTAAATGTGGTGTTTTTTATATTCACAAAATGCTGTTTTAAAAACATTTTTATACACAATTACATACGTTATTGGCTATCTCAGGCTTATATAAATGTGTGTGTGCCTCTCCTAACTTTCATCACAAAGGCCAAGATCAGGCTATTCAACCTAAAGCGATACGCCGATTCATTGTGACCCGCTCATGTGATGGCCGGCTTGGCATGGAAACACCGCGACAGTACCTCCTGATGGGACGCAAGGGAGAGACGAAGGACAAGAATGACAGGTGAGTGGCGGGGACAGTGGCACAGCCCAGCAGTATTGCGTCTGCTGCTTGTTTGAGTGGTTAATGTTTTGAATCCTGCAGGCTGCCCTGGCTATTACTGTGGGTGGATTAACCATAAAATACTATGGACCGTCTGCTTCAAGGTGGATATTGAAGATCTATGCCGTAATGTGAAATTAGTAGGCCATTGTTTATTGGCATCATGGTGTAAATTTGCCAATTTCAAAATATTTCCAAAAAATGTCTCAATTGGAATTGAGTTTTCAATATAGATTTAAAGTGCATATCTGTAGTGGCTTCCTAATATCAGAAGGAAGAGCATTTCAGACAGCCGCAAAAGTGCATCTGAAAGCGCGCGATGCAGTAACCATATTGGTTCGATGGCCAACCAAAAGCCGCTGCGAAACTGACCGGAGTTTGCATAATTATATTTTTTGATGAAATCAGCAAGGTATTGTGGTTCATTTATGGCAAACACTTTGTGGGAAATGAGTGCGACCTTATAACATTAGTTTGGTAACTGGAAGCCAATGCAGCTGGGCGAGCACTGAACAGACATGGTCAGATCTTGCAGTACTTGTCACAAGTGCCAGAGAATTTTGTACATGCTACAATTTCGTAAATGTTTTTGCCAGACGTCCCAAAGAGTAGTGAGTTGCAATAATCAAGCCTTGTCGATACTATGCTACACACAACTCAATAGTGGTCGAATGTGACTAATCTAGGTTCAAAAGGCATGCCCTGATATGAAGATTGCAGGACCTGACTATATTTTGCATGTGGTTATCAAATGACATTCTGGTAGAGTATGGTGCCGAGGCACTTTAGATGAGTGTAAAACTTAATTCTGGAGTCTTCGACCGCCACACCTGATCCACACTTTTTTCGCTCGAGTGCCAGCCAGCAGAACCTCCGATGGTGTGCCCAAGCTCCTCCAGCCACGTGGTTGATGGCGCGGAATCCCTCCGGCCACCCAACGTGGTTCCGCTTCGTGACTCTACCAACTGACCACGAGCCCTTCCGGGATCCCACCTATATTCCCTTCACCACGTGACCCTGTCTCCTCCCTCTCACCACACCCTTCACCGAACCTTCCAGATCCGGCCTCCACATAGCGCCTTGCCGGCTCCGCCTTTAGGTTCCGCCCCTGCTCACCTTGCATCCGATTGGGCCCGAGGTAAGCGGCGGCCCTCACATATGCCCCCATACTGGGCCCCGCCCCCCAATACCCTGGGCTGTATGATTGGCCCAGAGCCGAGCAGCGAACTCCGCTTACGCTCGCATTACATGACCCTCCCCCCCTCCCGATGTAAAGGACCAGCCGGCCCGGCTGAATCAGGATGAACATAACGCGAGCGACGGCAACACCCCCAAGAACAGAACAACGGAGAAGACAACAATAACGACGAATACAATCAACGAAAGGGAAGAGATCTGGAACGAGTGCGGGCCACCGGCCCGTCCTTCACGAAAATCGGTGCCCTCGGAGACCGCAGTACGGACGGGGTTGAAGGAGCGACGGAACCGGAATCATCCACTGCTGGTGGAGGCCCGTCCGTTGCAGAAATCGGGGCTCCTTCCAGCCGCAAACTCGGCGGGGTTTGAGGGGCAGCGGAAGCAGGTACTCCCATCGCCGTTGTAGGCCCACCGTGTGCAGAAATCTCTGTGTCCGGTAGGATTACCGTCGACCCGTCTACAGAAGGCACGACAGGCAAGCTAGCAGGTTGAACAGGCAAGGGCAGTGGCACGTCGGACGCGACAGACACTGGCAAGGCAACGTTAGGAGATGACGCATCGACACGAGGGGCAACATAGGGCTTCAATCGGGACGTGTGAACATACCAACGGCGCGACCCGACACGAACGCGTGCGGACTGGCGACTAGGAACCTCAATCAGCACCACTGGGCCTTGCCAGGGTTTGTGCAAATTAGGGGAGGTCCCCACCGGCACCTGTGGGCAGTGGAGCCAGGCCATGTCCCCCACACGCCAAGGGGACGCACGATGAGAGCGCCGGGCGCACCGTTCGTTCTGGCCTGGGTCTTGGCCGTAGCCAATCGTGCCGCATCCCGTGCTTCCGCCACGCGCCGAACGGACTTGTGAATATATTTGGGGAGGGTTTTAACAGGACCCTTCGCACGCGTGTCAAGCTGCACCTCCACAGGCGGCATATTCTCGCGTCTGTACATTAAAAAGAAAGGTGAATACCCCGTTGACGCATGTGGTGCCATCCGGTAAAGTGGAGAATACTCCCGGGATATGCAAATCCCAATTGGCCTGCTTCTCGCTAACCGTATGGCAGAGCATGGCCGACAGGGTCCGGTTCAACCGCTCAACCATCCCATCAGTTTGTAGATGGTAGGGAGAGGTCCGAACTTTCTTAGTGCCCAATGCGTCGCACACATCCCGCAGTAGGTTCGAAGAGACATTTCGCCCTTGGTCCGTGAGCAATCGTTCCGGCGCCCCCTTGTCCATCACATACCCGAATAGGAAAGCCTCCGTGATAGACGACGCCAACTGGTCGGGCAAAGGCCAAGCCATTGGCCATCGCGAAAAATATTCAACCCCGACCAACAAAAATTTGTTCCCCCGAGCGGACGGGGGAAAGGGCCCCAGAATGTCCAGTGCCACCAATTCGTTAACCCGCGTCACTTTAATCGATTGCACTGGGGGAACATACGGCTGTTTGGGGGGCTTTCGCCGGGCACAGTGGGAGCACGCCCGAATGTGCCCGACAACGTCAGTCGTCATGCCGTGCCAAAAATAATCACGTAATGTCAACAAGGTTTTTTGCACTCCGAGATGTAACAACTTCTCAGTGTGCAGAATTCGAATCAACTCATATCGCAATGACAACAGAACGACAAGGCGCCAGCGACCCCGCAAGTCCTCTCTCCACATCAACAATCCATCCCATCAGATGACGGATACCCCTTTGACTTGCAGCCTGACTCCGCAAGGCCGCAAACGAGTCATCGAGCAATTGTTCACGAACCCACACGGAACGCGGAAAATTCAAAACCCCATCAGCCGGCTACGGACAGGTGGAGTCTGCGGGCTTATCCACAGTGGACATGACAGGCTGAGGGGGCTGTGGATCCCGCGTGCACCTATTCGTGCCCGAGGCACACGCGCAGGCGGACCCATGTGGCAGTCGGGAGAGCGCGTCCGCATTAGCGTGACAAGAACCCCTACGGTATTGAATGTCAAACGAGAACTCCTGTAAAGTTTCCAGCCATCGTGCCAGCTGGCCAGATGGCTGGTCAACTTTCATGGAGTATTGCAAAGCTGCATGGTCCGTGCGCACAATGAATTTCCTGCCATACAGATACGGGCGGTATTGGCGGACAAAATGCATGATATATTTCGATTTAAAACTTTCGTGACTGCAGGGATTCATCTTCTTGGTTCTTTCGGTAAAGTCACGTAGAATGGAAATAATAAAATAATAAAAATAAAACATAATAAAATAATTCTCACGACGTTTCGGCCACAACGCAAGCAGCCGTCCTCAGGTGAAGAACAGGTCTGTCAGAAAGACAGCGTCTGAATGAACACCACCAGGCTTGGCAGCGTATATTTAAGCTGGGTTGGAGGGGGAAGAGCGCCTTGACAAAGGAATTTGCATATCAAGAGAAATTTTGCATATTTATGGGAAATGCAGGTATGTGATTAGTACTACTTATGCCCGTGCATTATGCAGGATTAGCAGCATCAAAGGGAGGGGATATGGGAAATGCAGGTATGTGATTAGTACTACTTATGCCCGTGCATTATGCAGGATTAGCAGCATCAAAGGGAGGGGATATGGGTAGCATTAATAAAGGGAAGGAGTGTTAATAGTATGTGGCTGCAGTAACTAAAACCACCACGTAAACAACTAAAGTATAAACTACATAGTATCATCAGTATACTAAATATACTCTACAATAAGTTGAGTTACTAAGAGTAATACATTACAATTCTACGTCGTAAAAAATATAATATGCTGCCATCTAAACTTTATTTTCTTACATCACACGAGTATACACCGTACTATATACTGCCATAGACAAACCCAACATTAAATTATATACTGTATTGCTATAAACCACCCTAAACCTTATACATTGTAATATTACACTATGTATTATTCTACCCACCCTAATGTATATCACACTGCTGTATATTCACTATATGATTATACAATTACGATACTATATATTACTTTGTACATTGTATTAAGCATATAAATTGTATACTATTTGTTATTATACACTGTACCATTGACCGTCGTGTATTTCGTTGCTTCCTCTTAGTATCTTTTACGTGGTGGTTTTAGTTACTGCAGCTACATACTATTAACACTCCTTACCTTTATTAATGCTACCCCTATCCCCTCCCTTTGATGCTGCTAATCCTGCATAATGCACGGGCATAAGTAGTACTAATCACATACCTGCATTTCCCATATCGCTCCCTCCCTTTGATGCTGCTAATCCTGCATAATGCACGGGCATAAGTAGTACTAATCACATATCTGCATTTCCCATAAATATGCTAAATTCCTCTTGATATGCAAATTCCTTTGTCAAGGCGCTCTTCCCCCTCCAACCCAGCTTAAATATACGCTGCCAAGCCTGGTGGTGTTCATTCAGACGCTGTCTTTCTGACAGACCTGTTCTTCACCTAAGGACGGCTGCTTGCATTGTGGCCGAAACGTCGTGAGAATTATTTAATTATGTTTTACTTTTTATAATTTTATTATTTCCATTCTACATGACTTTACCGAAAGAACGAAGAAGAAAAATGCATGATAGCCAACAATTCCCGCCGGGTGACGCAATAGCGGGTCTCAGCCGGAGAGAGAACGCGGCTCCCGTAAGCCACAACGTGTTCGACGCCACCCTTACATTGCGATAGGACAGCGCCAATACCCGTGTCACTAGCGTCGGTATCCAAAATGAAAGGCAAAGCGAAATCAGGGTAATCCAGCATCGGTGCTGACGCCAATCGATCTCGTAGGCCGCGAAATGCCTTCTCCTCCTCCAGCCCCCATTTGAACCTCTGATTCTTCGCCGTAAGGAGGTGCAGCGGCCTAGCGATTGTAGCAAAATTTAGTACAAATCTGCGGTAATAGGAAGCGAACTCAACAAATCGACGCACGTCCCCGACTGTGGCCGGAGTTGGTCAGTCCTGAACGCACACCGTTTTGTCCGGGTCCATGGCCACCCCATCAGGGCTGACAATGGGACCCAAATAGCGCACGGAGTGATGCAAAAGGTGACACTTCTTGGGCTTAAATTTCAATTCAGCGGAACGCATCCTCGCAAAAACAGCATCCAATCTCTGAAGATGCTCCTCAAACGTGCAACTGAAAACAATGATGTCGTCCAAATATATCAGGCATGTGTCCCACTGCAGGCCGGTCAACACGAGTTCCATTAACCTTTGGAACATAGCGGGTGCAGCGTTCAATCCCATGGGGAGACAATTAAACTGAAAAAGCCCCTGCGGCGTACGGAAAGCCGTTTTTTCCTTCGACGACTCGTCAAGGGGGAGCTGCCAGAACCCCAAGGAGAGGTCGAGGGTCAAAAAAAATTCGCCCCAGACAAGGCGTCGAGGGACTCATCCATACGCGGCAGGGGGTACGCGTCTGCAACCGACACTTTATTTAGCCTCCGAAAATCAACACAAAAACGCAGACTACCATCTTTCTTCTTTACCAGAACAACCGGAGCACCCCATGGGCTGTTAGATGGAGAGATAATGTCAGCGGCCAGCATATCATCCACCGCACCGCGAACGTGATCCCTCTCCGAGGGGCTCAACCGATGCGGATTCATACGTATGGGACTAGCATCTCCGGTATCAATGTGATGGGAAAGCAGCGAGGTGCGTCCCAGATCGAAATCATCCTTGCTAAAGTCATAGGAATATTTGGACAGCAGCGCGCGAAGCGCGGACCGCTGGTACACAGTGAGGGACGTGTTTTCCTGACACAACCCGGCGATCCATCGATCGTCCGGCGACTTAGAAGCCGAAACCCCCGCCACGAGACCCTGCCAATCTGCTTCAGCATGGGCTGTGAAAGCGGTAGTGGCATGGGCCAAGACCGTACCGGCCGGCACCACAACATTGTCTGCGCCTCCGTTCAAAACATGCAAAAACGGAGGCTGACCCGGACGAATAATTGTCTGGGCTGTGACCAGCGCCAGGCCGTCGGTAACAGCGTTGGATGGCGACAGCAACAAACCCGCCGCCCCCTCAACCCCAGGCACGGGTTTACGATAGCGCAGCGGAATGAGCATCTGCGATCCCGGAGGAATGTCGACCGAGACGTCGGCCAGCGCCTGCACCAGGAGGTCCGGGGTGGAACAGCCCCATGGTGACGGCAGAAAGAAAATCTTATGGCTAGCCGGCAACTCAATGCAACCCTGATCCACCCTTATTTTAATTGGCATCCTTGCCAGGAAATCGGTCCCCAATAAGCAAAGCACAGTGAGGGACCTGGAGATCAACACCGTCCCCGAAGCCGACACGTCCCCAACGGAAATGTGTGCTTCCACCTGGCCCACAATGCCCATACTCCCCCCGTTAGCAGCAACACACGTATCAAAAACCAGACGTACCCGCGACGCCAGAATGGATAGATGGAAAATAACATCCGAGACGATAGTGGTGGACGCGCCCGAATCAACTAAAATCCGCACATCAACCCCTTCTATAGAGCCCGGCACGGTAGAAGTCCCTGTGGCGGCCGCAACGACTCTGCGAGCCAGTTTCCACCACTGCGTGACCATCCGATGCGGATCAGCTAGAGTCCCCCTATTAGGACAGGCACCCGGAACATACTCAGATAACGATGAATGAGGTGACAGGCCTTGCCGGGTGTCTGATGCTTACCGACTTGCCCGACACGGGTCACCGTCCAACGCCGATGGCGCATCCTTAGGCGGGGACTCCGGGCGAAGAGGTGAACGAGGTCGACCCCAGCACTCGCGTGCGAAGTGTCCGAGATGGCTGCAGCGATAACACGCCATGTCGATCCACCGCCCGGCCCCCACAGCGTCCCGGCGATCCGCCGACGAGGGCACCGAGCGTGGCACCATTCCCTTCCGCGGGACCCATTGGCCCGCCGCCGCAGTGAGATCGCCAGGCCCCGCATTGTCCCGGATGAAGACGACCTTCGATGGTGTCCAACCAATGGGTTTCCCATCAATGGCCATCTGCGCCCAACGGCACAAGTTAAACTGCGCGTCGAGGCACTTGGCAGCTAACCGGGAGGTTAGCTGCTCGTGGCCGCACATGGGCAGTGGGATGCCCAGGTCCTTGGACAACTCCAACATCTTCCCCAGTATCAAGGGCTCCAACAAGTCGGGCTCGGTCTTGGGGTATGCGGCCATGGCCAGCGCAATCAAAGCGCCACGGAAGGCCACGGGTGATTCCTCCGGTGCCCGTTGTCTTTGGACAAATCTACGGTGAGCGTCGTCCGGTTGCTCGTATGCTACCGCCATCTCGTCGAAAGCTTCCTTTAGCGTTGCCTGCTTTGTAGCTGGGATGGAGCGGAAAAACTTTAAAGATGCATCATCGAGGAGTGTTGGCAGGACCTCCAAGGCCTCCTCATCCGTCCACTTGGCGGAGCGGACAGTCGATTCAAAATGCCAAGCGAATGCGCTCCAATCCCCGCCAATGGCAAATTCCTTTATAGAAGTCAGACGGTGGCTGCGAGCCCTCCCGCTGCTCCCACTCGAAGCGTCTGCCCCACGCGGCGGTGACAAAATGGCGGCTTCCCGCCATTCAGTCGTGACCGCGCCCAAGATGGCGGCATCCTGCCGCGTGTCGGGGAAGGCGGGAAGCCTCGCAGAGGCCACAATGGCGGACGGCTCGGGCCCACCCGACGTCTCCCCCTGCAGAGGCCCGATGCGTGGTTGTCCCGGCGCCGTCGCCGGCACGACCAGAGTGACCAAGTCCAGCAAAATAGCCCGCAGCGAATCAATTTGCTCCGCTACGTGCTGCCAGCCGTTCTCGGTGCCCGAAGACGTAGAAGGCCCGGCTCCCGCGACGATCTCTTGCACTCCCGCCGTGTCGCTTGCCGCCGTCCCGTCCGCACCATCCATACCCGGGACCGCCACCGCTTGAGTAAGGTCCCCGTCGTCATCCGAAAAAGGCGAATTTTCTTTTTGAGATGTTTTGACATCTTGAACCGCTTCTGACCCCAATGTAATAAAGGACTTCGCCACACACTGCTGTCACTCTTTATTCCCGTTGGCACTCGCACTCCGCTGGTCCCGACAGCAGACCAGCTGCTCCTCGCGCGCGCCCCACACGCGCCCTCCCATCAGTCTCTCCGCTTCCCCGCTCCCGCACACCGCTGGCCGACGGTGTGCCCAAGCTCCTCCAGCCACGTGGCTGATGGCGCGGAATCCCTCCGGCCACCCAACGTGGTTCCGATTCGTGACTCTACCAACTGACCACAAGCCCTTCCGGGATCCCACCTATATTCTCTTCACCACGTGACCCTGTCTCCTCCCTCTCACCACGCCCTTTACCGAACCTTCCAGATCTGGCCTCCGCATAGCGCCTTGCTGGCTCCGCCTTTAGGTTCCGCCCCTGCTCACTTCGCATCCGATTGGGCCCGAGGTGAGCGGCGGACCTTCACATACGCCCCCATACTGGGACCCGCCCCCCAATACCATGGGCCGTATGATTGGCCCAGAGCCGAGCAGCGAACTCCGCTTACGCTCGCATTACACATGCAAAGAGTAACCTAAATCACTGAATATCATGAAACCCTAGCACATATCGATTATAAACTGCAGTAAATAAGAAAGTGTATTTATTGTCTAGGGATGTAATTAATTACACTCTAATGTAGATTTTTTTTACGGGCGGAGGGACCTCTATCAGAATGCTAACTCACACACTGTGCCATAGGCATGGAAAAGATTATGCATAATATTAAACAGTCACTGCCATCTCAAAATTAATGCAATGACTATAAGCAAGTAGAAACATTGTAGAACTGGAGTCATGTAATCTGCTTTTTGTGTTTAGTTTATTGTCCTTCCCCCGTACCTCCGATTAGCACGGTTGGCTACATAGGGTGCAAAAGAAGTTCAACATACATGCATTGAGTGTGATTTGAATATTGAAAGGGAGTTGATCTGATGACGTGTGTACAATGGGAGTGCATTCCACAAAGATGTAACTGCAAACGAGAAAGCACGCCGACCTATACTCGTACACCTGATCTTTGTTGTGACTAGCAACTCGACTAGATGAGCGAAGGAGTCTCGATGGGGTATATGAAGAAATGAGAGGTGAAATATAAGCCGGAACAAGAACATGACACTTTTTTAAAAGACAAAAAGCAGCATTTTGTATGAGTTGAATGATAGAGTTATAAAGGCCAAATAGGAGAATATTTTTAAAGTTATAAAGTATGAATTAACATTTCACCAGCATCTTGAGTTAGGGAGTTGCAGATCTGGGAAATCCTTCATAGGTGATTGAAAGCAGTTTTGGAAATGAGAAATATGATGAGAGAAAGATAGTTTTGAGTCCAGGAGGATTTCAAGATTGCACACAGTTTTTACAATATTCAAGTCAGCCTATTAAGTGAACAGAATATTACTGAAATTCAATGACCATGGATTTTTCCCGAACCATGTCATAGCAGGTAGTACACACGTGAACATCACCATTTACACACGTGTACCTGAATGTGGAGTCTTCCACTAAAACTTTGTGTTTTTGCATGTGTAGGTTTCAGTACGTGTTGGACTCCAGTTCATGGGTGGAGCAATGGCCCATGGATGAGAAGTGTAACCAACCAAACGTGCAGGCATTTTGCGCCATCAAACGCGAATATGAGTTTAGCATGCAGATCCAAGGCTGTTCTTCTTAAAGGGTGGTTAGCCATTGACTACAACAACGCATTCTACCATGTGCATTTAGATGCCTTTACAAAGTACAAAATACAATTTAAATTAGCGCATGGGTTTTCGCATCCAATATTATGATTCATATGACAATAGGTTTTTCTCCTTTTTTCTGGAAACAAAACAGGTGTTGAGATGTTAAAACACCAAACTGAAACCTTTTACAAGGAATCATGTAGACCAGAGGACGCCAAGGCGTCTAACACAGTTTGAGACGAGGCTCAAAATAAAGCTGTCTCTGGTGTGGACCAATCAGTTTCAAAGACAGTGCATATATTATCAGAGTATGTTTTTTGTTTGCATTATGGCTGCAGGTATTGTGGTCTATGCAAACATGACTCCTTGTAAAAAAGGTATCAGTTTTGTTGCCAGATAGAAGGGTAAAAAACCAATTATCATCTCAACACCTGTTTTGTTACCAGAAAAAAGGGGAAAAACCTATTATCATATTTTCGTGCTGGCAAAGGAGGTCCCATGATATGATTCATAATTGATCTTGTGTTAGGCCTTGTAATAATCTTTCCAAATTTGTGTCGTTAAGGCACTCCACTACCTGACAGTCAAAAAATAAAATAAGCATGTGTACATGCATTTATTGTGCCAATTTATTATTAACGCCAGTAATATAAAAACAATTATTCCCACAACATAATTTTGCCAAAAATGTTACCTATTATATATATTTTCCCTTTGAAGGCCATAGTGTGATTGACAAATGTTTTAGTTATCTTCACGTACACCGATGCCCAAGTAGCAGCATAACCAAGTAACTTGTTATTTGATTGAATCATTTAAAGATATACCAATACACAGAATCTACACGCATTCCTTTTGAACCTAGATTAGTCTTTGCCAATAGTGTCCAGAAAATATTTCAAATTCGATGTAATATTTTAGTCTTCTGCAATAATCAAAACCCTTGCCAACTTTAAGCACATCCTGCCTTGTTTGTGTAAACAGGTAATGTTCAATTACCAAACAATAATTAGTGCTTGCAATTTATTCTATCCTCTGCACCTATTTGCAATCACTTGTAAGGTTTCACCTAGACGAGTATAGTCATACAATTGTGCACATTCTGTTATAATTCTGATTGTACTGTTTTGAATAAATAAAATATTGCCATATACTGTAATGCGCTTCAATGTTTTCATAATGAGATATTCACACACTGATGGTGAGCTGTTTTCGCACATACGCAGCCAACCATGCTAATCAGAAGTGCAGGAGAAGTACAACAAATTAAACACAAAGTGGTTATAAAGAAATACATTTTTAAACTAGATTTAAAAGTATATATAGTAGCTCAGGACTTCTGGTGATGTCATGACTGAGTGAAAAACTCGAAGTGGATTGCTCCTACCCCATCCCAACCAACGGACCCCTTTTAAACCAGGTATTCCACTTATCGATAAAAAATTTAATTTTTCTCTCCTAACCTTGAAGATATGAAGGAAGGCTTTGGTAAATGAACCTCTCCACCCAAAGCCATTGGAAACAATCTACAAGACCCTGCTGCCAAGCACCTGGGTGGGATGCAAGAACTGGGCCTGATCTGGTGGCCTAGGCCAGGGAAAACCCTTCCCCATACTCACAAACACGATGGAAGACTGATTCCCCGGTAAAAAAGCCAAGGTTTCCTCCCCGCTAGCCTCCCCAATCAAGTCAAGATCGGATGCCCCTGGGGAAGGAACCTGGGATCTCCCGAAAGCCTTACCGGAAAAGGTGGAGAACACTGCTATATTTAAAGTGTTCAACGAGAAGCTGAATAAAGGTGTGTGGGAGGGTGGAGAAGCTACAAGCAGCCATCAACTCCATCCAACCCTCGCATGAGAAGCAGAATTAAGTGACGAAGACCCACGAAGCCACGATGTTGGAGCTCAAATAAGCATATAACAGATTGGACGTAAAGGACGGGAAAGCCAACTGAAGGCATACGGCCTCCCGGAAGGAACGGCCTCCCTATAGAACATACCATGACACCTGCCCGACACCCAACAATGCACTGACTCCCTTGGCATGCTCCCAGTGAAACTTGAGGAGATAGTCCATGCGTACCGTGTGGTGAGAAGAGGCAGAAGGGACTCCATCTTGTTTGCAACCCGCCAAAGTGCCACGGAAACCCTGAAGGCAATCCGAGCAGCAAAGGTACCCTCATGATGGGCAACCGCACCTTTGTTTCCCCAGACCTTACGCCGGTGGACAAAAAGAAAAGCAACCTCCTACATTTACACATCTAGTTTGGAGAAACAGGGTGCAATCTCAACTCCTATACCCGGCTAAAACTGTGAACCCAAATTGGGAATAGATGGCTGGACTTTCTAACATCGGGTGAAGCAACAGAATGGAAGATGGTGCAAGAGATCCTGCAGGAACTGAAAGGGGAGAGAGAACACATTTGAGCCGGCACGTGGTAACTGGGACTTCCGGACATGGAAATACGTGCAAAACTAGGGTCCTCAATGCCAGTGATCCGGTGCTCATCAGGTGGCGTCGCATAATGGCAATTTACCGCGTGACCCCCCAAAACCTCCCTTCCACCTTATCCCCCTACCCATCATGCACTCCAAACAGGGTCATCCTCACCCCTCCCTCATGCCCCTGTTGTATATGTAAGCCTTTTTCCAAATTCATATTAAGAATAATTCGGCCAATAATTTTTTTTATAACAATAATCGGAAAAAATATATATATAAAACAGATACCCCCAAAACTCTCAACTCTACCCCTCACAAGCCACACCAAGCATCTGGAGGTCGTAAACATTCCATGAAACAACAAACTTCGGGGCAAAGAGGGGTGAGAGACTATCTGGAAATCTCCAGATTGACAAAGGGCCTATGACCCCGACCTTCCCAAAACGTTCTGGACGATTCAGGATAAATATGCAGGGCTAGAGAAAAACACACACGCTCAGAGCAGAGACAAACAACTTTACAACTCGCATCTTCCTTAACGGTAAAAGTTTGAAACTCAGCAAAAAGAACAAATCGACGTTATAGACTGCAGTCTATATTAGTTGCTTTATTATTACTTATTTTATGTCACCCTTATGCAATTCATATATATTATTTTGAATTGTATCTTTGTATCTATGTAACTTCACCAAATGAACCAAATACACGAGCCCCTGCCATCACGAAAAACTTAAGTCCAAACTAAAACTATTCCTCCAGCATTGAAATATGACTCAAAATAAAACACTAATTCCTGGAGACAGACTCATAACAAAGCTTGGCAAAACCCTCAAAATAATGACGTAATGAGGAGCATTACGAATATTGATTAAACATAAAACCGAATAGTAACCACAATTTATTAAGACCGGGGGTAACTCATAAGAGATACAAGGAATACATCTAACACACAGGACCACATAATATGTATCCCATAGAACCAAAGCCTCCCTGGCCACCTTTGTCTTCCAACAATTCGACACAAACACATGCCAGCCATAAATACGTATGAAGGGATCTGGCCTCGAGATGACAAGCACTCAGAGGGAGTGGGGAGTCAGGGCGGCCGCGGAGAGAGGACGCGGATAGAGGGCATCTGGTTTTTGTTTGTTTGTTTTTCTCTCGCAAGAAACGCGCCGAGAGGGGAGGGAGTTTCACGTTCTTTGTTTAAAGCACAAGCGCACATCACGCAATTCAGTCTTGCTTTAGTCTTGCTCAGGCTTGCGGTGCCGTCACGAGGGAGCAGTCGCCGACCCCAACCATTGGTGTCATGTCTCGCCGAGAGAAGTGACGGTGTGTGGTTAAGTGCGAGTGAAGCTGGCGAGGATTCCTGCTATCACTCTCGTGAAATAGCGGAAAGCGCCCAACGTCGATCACGCAACGAACGAGAGCATCATTCATCGCCAGAGAGCACGGAGCAGTGGAGAGAGCCTGAGCCAGCGCAGCCCTGAAGTGAGGGCGGGAGAGGCACCAGCGGGTTCCCGTGTGAAGCAGCTGCACACCAAAGGCGAAAGCAAGGAGAGAGAACGGAGCAGTGGAGAGAGCCTGAGCCAGCCACCCGTGAGCAAGAGTGTCAGCGCCAGCGAGAGCGCCGTGTTTTTAATACACACACACACATCGACCAGCACCAGCTGGGAACCAAGACGAGTGAGGAACCTGCTCAGCTGACGAGCGCGCGCGCTATCTGACGACGGAATTATCGCACACCACGACGGCGAGCGTCGTGCTGACTCGTCATCCAGCAGCGGACAAACAGCTGCAGACGACACGCCCGAGCGAGAGGGAACTCCTCCGAAGCCATTTGTATGACACGCCCACCCTCACACACACACTCACTGCTCCACAGGGAACAAACTACATTTTGGTACAAGGAATGCCCAACCTCGGCGTCTGCTTTATGCGAAGAATTGATCAAAGAAGACACACGCACACAACACGCATATCGGGACGAATAAGATTGTTCCAAAAAGTTATCTTTGTGTTTCGAGAAGGGTTGCCATTCCAAGGTGGTGCATTACATATCAACTGATCGTGAAAAGCATTTGCTGCCCATCGAGTTACATGAATACGATTGTTAGAAGTATTTTAGTCATTCATTTTCGTTAATTGTATAATCTTGCCAATGAATTAATTGACATATACTTTGTCTTTGGGGTAGATAATTTGCTTTTATTGCCTTTCGTATGAATATCGTCGCATGCCTGTTTTAAAGACTCTCCATCGCCGTCTAAGCTCGCGTTATGCGGTGGAATGAATGATATGTGCGGTTGCCAAAGTGAAACAACGTAATTCTTGATGGTTATCTATACTGCTCGCGGAAGGAAATTTCAGACTCGCACTCACACTCTCAGACACACACACTCACTCTCACACTCTCAGACTCACACACACACACTCACTCTCACACTCTCAGAGTCACACACATACTCACTCTCACACACACATACACACTCTCACACTGTCAGACTCACACACACACTCAGCGCGGCGTTCAGGGGAGGGGAGGCAGTTGGATGAGTGGGCGTGTTTACCTTTCCCCCACCCTCCCCAACATCCTCAACTCCCTTAACTATCGGCCCCTCCCCCTTGCTTAGACACCTCCCCTTACCACCCTCCCTCAGGCCCCTCCGCTGACCCTCCTCCCTCAGGCCCCTCCCCTGACCCCCCCCCATACCCTTAGGCCCCTCCCCTGACCCCCTTCCCTTAGGCCCCTCCCCTCTCCATACCCGGCAGTAGGTCTCCACCAATCAAAGAGCTGTTTGTATTATATATTTATTTATGCACGACAGATAGACAGACAAAAAATCCCTGGTGGGCAGTGTGGAACATTGTTCCTACCTGTATAAGAGCTGGGCTGAGTTGGCCCGCTCAATTGTGATGGACACCTTAATGGAATGTGGTCTTCCACCTGTTTCGAACACAATAGCCCAGCTTGCTGCACACCTTTATCATTTTCAAATACCCCGTGCACATGACTATATCTCTCCTCCCCACTTCCCGGTACCTGCTTTTCCCCAACACTCTTTCCCTTTTCGGGTGGACCACACCTTCAATATTGTATTTTCCCTTTGGAATTATTTGTGTCATATGACATCATGCAACAGCTTCATCTGCACTATCTATATCACTAACAGTAGTAAATTAGTGGTTGTGCCAATACTTTTTGCTACTAAATGCCTATAAGACCGAAGCCATATTCATCGGTTCCCATCCGCATTTTTCTAAAATTGGTTCGTCTCGTTTGTGAATTGATGGTCACAATGTCAGTCTCACATGGGAGGTCAGAAACCTTGGTGTTCAGTTTGACCAGTCATTACAATTTGAGGCACATATATCAAAGGTGGTTAAAATTCCCTTTTTCCACCAAAGATATTGCCAGAATGCATGGCTTCCTGTCACCTGCTGACTTGGAAAGCCTGGTTCATGCATTTGTTATCCCGACTCGACTAATGCAGCGCCTTTATTGGCTGGGATTTCGAGAAAAGTATTGGGCTGACTCCAGCTTGTTCAGAATGCAGCTACTCGAGTGCTCACACATACACCATTCCAGAGGTGGGACAAAGTCATTGTTATGCAAGTCCAAGTCGAGTCGCAAGTCATCAAATTCATGACTCGAGTCTGACTCGAGTCCAAGTCACATGACTCGAGTCCACATCTCATAGGTGGGACAAAGTCATTGTTATGCAAGTCCAAGTCGAGTCGCAAGTCATCAAATTCATGACTCGAGTCTGACTCGAGTCCAAGTCACATGACTCGAGTCCACACCTCTGCACCATTCTGTGAGCACAGTACACCAGCCCCCTTAACTCATTGGCTACCAATCAAATTCTGAGTGGATTTTAAGATACTGCTATTAACCTAATATGCTTTATATATTACGTCACGGTCCTTAAGATCTTCTGATGTCCAACTGCTCAACATTCCAAGGTCTAGGTTGCACTCTTTTGGTGATCGGACGTTTGTTAACGTGGCATCCAAACTATAGAACGCTTTGTCAGTTGAAATCAGGAAATCAGAATCGGTAGATATGTAGTGGCTTAGCACTGGCTGCTGGCAGGAAAGGGGGATCTGCGGCGTATGGCAGCCCTGACGTCAGCAGCCTAGGATATACACGAGAGGGCGTTCGAGGGGAAAGGTCACAGAAGTGGCACACCAGGAACCCGTTAGTAGGTTCCAGAAAGGGGATGTGGCCGGGAGCGTGGGGGACCTCGGGGCTGTTGTTGGAGTGGGATCCCCGTCGTGCTGCTGAAGTCCTTCGTCATCGTTCTTCTCGTCGTCTTCACCATTTCGGGGCACCGCCAATCAGGCAGTCTACCAACTGTCCTGAGTAGTGTCGTTTACAATAGATAGACTAGTTCAATTATTGAGTGTTAACCCTGATGGTGCTTTTTAATAAAGAAATGCCTCCAAGTGTTATCGTCTCCGAGTTACTCACTACAGATATATTTATGCCTGCTTTGAAAACCCATAAATTTAAACTGGCCTTCCCTCTTTAGTTTGGTCAGTTGTCCTGGTTTAGTTTTTTCTTTCCTGCTTTTCATGCATTGTGCATTGGTATCCTAGGATGAAATGCGTATTATACGTTTAAATTAGTATAATTAAAATACAGGAGTGTTTCACTGAGTGCATTCCTCAATGTTTAAAAACAACGCGAATGTGATACATTACATTTTTGAGGATATATTCACTAATTGGCAGCATAAATGTGAACCAACACATTATGCGACAACTTATTGCGGGGGCGGGATGTTCTTGGTGGCTACCCCCTGCACTTGGTGGCCAGACCAGAAGAACGAGACATAGTGGGTACGGGATACATTCACAACACATACTATCAGCAGTCCACGCGTAGGGAGATTTTCAACGGACCACGAGCTTTCCTCTCTTATCCTTTATATACTCTAACAATCCACCATTATTGAACTGTCTTTCATCTCTTAACAACTCCCGCATATTCCAACTTGAGTTGCCCAGCCAATCCAATGTCCACCAGTTGAATAGACAGACCATTGATCATTAGTGGCTGTTCTGCCTGACCAATCAGGATTGTCCCGGAACAGCAATCAGCTAATGGGTAACTTACAGCGGCCAATTCAAATGGCTATACCACTGTTTTACGAATAGTAATGACATATTTCAATAACGGAACACCTTTGGCCTTTAAAAAATTCCTAATTATACAACACACGGTACTTAGGGGCACTCTCACGGAAAGGTGTAAAAGTAGGGGGGCGACACGTGGGAAGGGGGGCTATTGTTGGGCCTCACTGCTCAGGGAAGGGTTCGTCCAGGGACAGGGGCCCCGATAGGAGCTCCTGATCCCTGGATCGGGAACCGCCACGCGGTGGAGGTGAGAGGGTGGGAGAGTGGGGGAGAGAATGAATTTATGACAATGGCGAGTGGAGGTCAGTGAGGCGGGGAGTGAAAGTCACTGATGGGGTGGTGAGGAGGGGGGATGGAAGGGGAAAGAAGGGGAGGTCACAAGGAGGGGTGCCCAGAACTCCAGGCCCTGAGCCCCGCGCTTCGGTCCCCCGGGACCCTCTCCCTGACCCCTAAGTCGTGGTTGGGCTGCCACAGCAGCCCGCCCAATCCTCGTCCTGGCATCCCACGGTGCAGGGTGGTACTGACGCCCCACCCCCATTACTGAGAAGGAAGGGGAGATCTCATCCATCATCGCTGCTCATGTCTGCCGCCACGTGTTAATCACAAGGTGGTCGACGTCTGGTTGAGGGGGTTTGGGAATGAGCGTGGCAGATGTCATTACCGGGTCCGGGTAAAGGGGAGGGGAAACAACGCTCAGATCTAGGTCAGGGCCAGTCCACAGGGGGGGAGAGGAGGGGGTCGGAGGGGGGGGGGGCATGTCATGGTCGTATCTGTGGGAATGGGAGAGGGGGTGATGGTCAGGCTCGGCTCTTGCTTCCCAGGTGCTAGGGTTTAGTGTCTTGTAGATCGTTTCCGTTGGTTTTGGGTGGGCAGGTTCATTTATCTGAACCTTCCTCCATATCTTCAAGGTTTGGGGATAAAAAAAATAAAAACTTTTGATGGGTAAGAAGTGGAATACCTGGTTTAAAAGGAGCCCGTTCGTTGAGACGGGGAAGGAGCGGTCGGCTTCGAGTTGTTCACTCAGCCATCACGTCACTGGAAGTCCAGAGCTACTGTATGTACTTTAAAATCTAGATTGAAAACTAATTTATTTAGAACTACTTTTTGTGTTTAGTTTGGTTGGCAATATATATGCATAAATATCATCACAGTGCGTGTGAATATCTCATGAAAACGTTGAAGCGCATTACAGTATATGGCAATATATTTTTTATTCAAAACAGTAAAGTCAGAATTTTAATAGAATATTAACGATTGTATGACTATACTAGTTTAGGTGAGACCTTACAGGTGATGGCAAATATATGCGGATAAACTTTATTTCAAACTCGTAATTATTGTCAATATATTGAACATTACCTGTTTACACGTAAAATGCAGTGTGTGCTTAAAGTTAGCAAGGGTTAGAATTATTGCAGAAGACTACATTTTTCAAATATTCGCAGGACACTATTGGCAAGGACTAATCTAGGTTACACAATGCATGCTTGTAGATTCTGTGTATTGGTACGTCTCTAAGTGATTTAATAACAGGTCCCTGCGGGGTGGGCTGGTAGGAACGAATAACCAAAGAATATAAACATAATGTATTATTAAACTTATTTAGCCAGGAAAGCCTCACTGAGTGTAAAGGTTTTTGTAGGGTCCTGCCAAGTGTTTGCAGTAGGGGGAGATGTTGCTACACCTAATCGGACGATACGAAGGGAGAGTTTGATGCCTAGTTCTAGGCTTTAGGTCTAGCTGTAGGCTTTAGGCCGCTGTGAGTTAATTTTTAATTTAAATGTTTTAATTATTAATGTAAAAGCTTTAAATGTAAATGTTTCTATTTAAAAAAAAACATCAGGGAATGTAACATTGTTAAACATTAACTCCCTTTGACACACGCGGGGGTACGATACGAAGGGAGAGTTTGAGGCTTAGTTCTAGGCTTTAGGCCTAGCTGTAGGCTTTAGGCCGCTGTGAGTTAAATTTTAATTTAAATGTTTAAATTAAAAGCTATCTCAGGGAATTATAAGGGAATGTTACACTTGTTTAGCCAGGAAAGCGTCACTGAGTCTAAAGGTTTTTGTAGGGTCCTGCCAAGTGTTTGCAGTAGGGGGCGATGTTGCTACACGGACGGACGGACGGACGATATAATCTATTGTAGGCTGGTTCACTTCGTTCCTACCAGTAAAATAATAACTTATTTGGTCATGCTGCTCCTTTGGCAGTGGTGTACATGAAAAATAGCAAAAGAACATATTTGTCAATCACACTATGGCCTTCAAAGGGAAAACATATATATAATAAGTAACATTACGGGAAAATTGAGGTTGTGGGAATAATTATTTATCTTCCTGGTGATAATAACGATAATAATTGGAGCGATAAACGCATGTACACGTGATTATTTGATCTGTTTGACTGTCAGGTGGTGGAGTGCCTTAACGACACACATTGAAAGATCATTACAAGGCCTAAACCAAAATCAATTATGAATCATATAATATTGGATAAAAAAACCTGTGTGCTAAGTTATATTGTGTTTTCTACTTTGTGAAGACAGCTAAATGCACATGGTAAAATGCGTTGTTGCAGTCAATGGCTGCCCCCCCCCCCCCCTTTAAGAAGAACAGCCTTGGATCTGCATGCTAAACTCATATTCGCGTTTGATGGCGCAAAATGTCTGCACGTTTGGTTGGTTACACTTTTCATCCACGGGCCATTGCTCCACCCACGAACTTGCGTCCAACACGTACTGAAACCTACACATGCAAAAACACAATGGGTTAATGGAACACTCCAAACACAGGTACACGTGTGTAAATGCTGATGTCCCCGTGTGTACTACCTGCTATGACATGGTTCGGAAACATCATGGTCATTTTGCAGTAATATTCTGTTCACTTAATAGGCTGACTTGAATATTATCAAACCTGTGTGCAATCTTGGTATCCTCCTGGGCTCAGAGCTATATTTATCTCATCATATTTCTCATATTTTAAAAACTGCTTCCAATCACCTATATAGTATTTCTCAGATTAGCAACTCGCCAACTCAAGACGCTGCTCAAACCTTAATTCATGCTTTGTAACTTCCAGATTTTATTTTTGCAATGTTTTCCTATTTGGTCCTTCCAACTCTATCATTCAACAAACTGAACTCGTACAAAATACTGCTCTTAATTTTTTGTTTAAATGGCACCTCTCATTTCTCTGGATACCTTATCTAGACTCCTTCGCTCATCTAGTCGAGTTGCTAGTCACAACAAAGATCAGGTGCACGAGTATTGTTCGGCATGCCTTCTCGTTTGCAGTTACATCTGTGTGGAATGCACTCCCATTGCACATACGTCATCAGATTAGCTCCCTTTCACACTCAATGCATGTAATTTGAACTTCTTTTGCACCTTACGTAGCGAACTGTGCTAATCGGAGGTGCGAGGGACGGACAACAAACTAAACACAAAAAACAGATCACATGACTTCAGTTCTACAATCTTTCAACTTGCTTTTGGTCATTGTATACATTTTTAGATGGCAGTGACATTTTAATATAATTCGTAATCTTTTCCATGCTTGTGGCAAAGGGTGTGAGGCAGCAGTCTGAGATAAGTCCTTCCGCCTGTAAACAAAATCAGCATGAGAGTGTAATGAATTACATCCCTAGTCAATAGAAACACGTTCTTGTTTTAATTCTAGATTTGAAGCTTTCGTGACTGCAAGGATTCATACTCTCAGGGTTTTTTTGTAAAGTCACGTAGGTAAAAAAAAAGTTAAATAAAATATTTTTTATTTTACTTTTATTTTTTTTACCTACGTGTCTTTACCGAAAAAACCTAAGAGTATGTTCTTGTTTTGTTTCGATATAAAGCTTTCGTGACTGCAGGGATTAATCTTCTTGGTTCTTTCAGTAAATTTATGGGAAAAATATGCTAAATTCCTATTGATATGCAAATTCCTTGATATGCAAATTCCTTTGTGGCCGAAACGTCATGAGAATTGTATTTTATTATGTTTTATTTTTATCATTTAATATTTCCCTTCTACGTGACTTTACCGAAAGAACCAAGAAGACGTTCTTGTTTACTGTAGTTTATAACGGATATGTGCGAGGATTTCATGATGTTCAGTGATTTAGGTGACTCTTTGCATCTGTAGTGCCATAAGAGGGGCCACTGTGCCAGCCCAAGAGGGGAGGGGCTGCTGGGGGCTCTGGGATCCTAGACAGATAAGCCTCGGCGCCAGGCGCTAGGATCCCAGGCAACCCAGACGCTAAAGCCCCTTGGCGCCACCAACGGGGGGGCTGTCTGTGGGATATCTGGGGGCGCACACAACCCTACCCCTCGTTGGGGACGAGGCATAAAAGGGCAGCTCCCTGGCCGATCGGGGCCAGTCGCAGCTCAAGACCCAAGACCCGCTAGCCAGCCAGCTTAGGACCCTGGACCCCCTCGTCCCGCTTGTCCTTGTAAGGGCCGGGACGCTGTGAGGGCCAGTGGTGGGACTCTGGGACTCCCGGCTCTACGTCCTTGCAAGGGCGAGTTCCGAGGAAGCCAGAGTTCAGACCCGCACCTTGGCTGGGTCGGGTCAAATAGTCTCCCCTAGGGTAATTGTAGCCGGAGGACCCCAGAGCGTAGCCAAAGTAGTGTATCTAGGCTGTGTACCTAGGCTGTGTACCTAGGCTGTAACAGAGTATCAGGACTGTTGGAGTGTTGTATTGTAATAAAGAAGTTACCTCTACAAGTGTCTCCGGAACCCATTACACATCCATTACACAGTAAGAAATCCAATTATTACAATTTGCATGAATAAAGCATCGTCCGATGTATGCTTCAAATTGTACTTAGAGGGAAAGAAGAATGCATGGATTAGAGAACAGATAGAGGTAAATTAAATCATCCAAACTCTTAAAAGTAAGTCAGCTTGGGAAGCACACATGACTAGAAGGCTCGAGGCATTAAAAACCATAATTGTCGAAAATAAACTGGAATATAGTTGATAATTGGTTCTTTACCCTTCTATCTGGCAACAAAACTGACACCTTTTTACAAGGAGTCATGTTTGCATAGACCGCAATACCTGCAGTCATAATACAAACAAAAGAACATAACTCTGATAATGTGCACTGTCCTTAAAGTTGATTGATCCACACCCGAGACAGCTTTCCTTAGAGCCTAGTCTCATATGGGTTGGACCAGATGACGCCAAAAGGCGCACAACTCAAAGACAATGCACCATCAGAGTATGAGAGCTCGGGGCAAGCATCTACACTATGGGAACCTCATTTGCCAGTAAAAATATGATAATTGGTTCTTTACCCTTCTATCTGGCAACAAAACTGACACCTTTTTACAAGGAGTCATGTTTGCATAGACCGCAATACCTGCAGTCATAATACAAACAAAAGAACATAACTCTGATAATGTGCACTGTCCTTAAAGTTGATTGATCCACACCCGAGACAGCTTTCCTTAGAGCCTAGTCTCATACTCTGATGGTGCATTGTCTTTGAGTTGTGCGCCTTTTGGCGTCATCTGGTCCAACCCATATGAGACTAGGCTCTAAGGAAAGCTGTCTCGGGTGTGGATCAATCAACTTTAAGGACAGTGCACATTATCAGAGTTATGTTCTTTTGTTTGTATTATGACTGCAGGTATTGCGGTCTATGCAAACATGACTCCTTGTAAAAAGGTGTCAGTTTTGTTGCCAGATAGAAGGGTAAAGAACCAATTATCATATTTTTACTGGCAAATGAGGTTCCCATAGTGGAATATAGTTGATTGATAATACATTTTGAGTTAGACCACTGCTGCAGCAATGCATGTGTGGTTTGCATTTAAAAAAATGCTGCGGTTGCAGACTTCAAGATTAAATTTTCTATTCATCTAATGCGCCTTGGCACTACAGTCGACCAATATATGTCGTTTGTAACCATATGCAATGACTAGATTAGTCACATTCGACCACTATTAAGTTGTGACATAGCCAACACGTTGGCGTGTAGCATAATATCGACAAGGCTCGAATTTTGCAACTTTTTACTCTGTGGGACATCTGGAAAAACATTTACCAAACTGCAGTGTATACAAAACTCTCTGGCACATGTCGTGACGAGTATTGCAAGATTCGACCATATCCGTTCAGTGCTCGCCAAGCTGCATTGGCTTCCAGTTGCTGAACGAATATGTTATAAGGTCACACAAAGTGCTTGCTGTAAATTAACCACAATACCTTGCTAATTTCATCAATCAGCACAAACAATAACGCAAATATTGGTCAGCCTCGCAGCGGCTTTTGACTGACAATGGAACAAAAATGGTTACTGCATCGCGAACTTTCAGATGCACTTCGGAGTACTCTTCCTTATGATATTAATTTTAAATCGATATTTAGAAATCATTTATTGAGTGCTGTGTGTAATTTGAATTGAAACATTTTTGGAAAATATTTTGAAAGTGGCAAATGTGTACCATGACACCAGCAAACAAAGTCCTACTCATTTCACATTAAGTCACAGAATATTTAATATCCCCTGTGAAGCAGACAATACATAGTATGTATGGTTAATGCACCCACAGTAATAGCCAGGGCAGCCTAATGAATTCAAAACATGACCCATTGGAACAAGCGACAGATACAATACTGCTGGGCCGTGCCACCGCCCCCATCACTCACCTATCATTCTTGTCCTTCGTCTCTCCCTTGCGTCCCATCAGGAGGTACTGTCGCGGTGTTTCCATGCCAAGACGTCCATCACATGAGCGGGTCACGATGAATAGGCGTGTCGCTTTAGGTTGAATAGCCTGATCTTGGCCTTTGTGATGAAAGTTTGGAGAGGCACACACACATTCATATAACCCTGAGATAGCCAACGTATGCAATTGTGTATAAAAAAAAACTGTTTCTAAAACAGCATTTTGTGATCATAAAACAACACCATGCATTTAATATGCCAAGTATTATTGTTTCTGCTCACAACCATCCTGGATTATATCCTGAGGATGCTTGGGACAGTTTACAGTCTTCTTCTTCTTTGATATGGCTGATATAGATGGAGAGCAACAACTACAAATTCACATTCAGATGGTCAAGCCAGATAACCGCATCAAGAGTAGCAGAGTATCGCTGTGATGTCTTCTTCATGTTTGTGGATCGGGCATTGCATAGTTATATGTTGTATGGTCTGTTCTGAATGACCACAGTCGCACACTGGAAATTTATAAATTTTCCATATGTGCGTCAGGTATTCGCATCTGCCATGGTGTGTGCAGATGCAAATTACGGTGGACCATGAGCTTTGTGGAAGATCAAACCCAGGGATCTTCTGCATTGGGTCTTTCACAAGGTGTGTGTTCGTGAGTTCTTTGAACTCCATTCAGCTCTCCAGGCTTCATCGGGGCTGAATTCTCATTGTTTAAGATTCAGCATATGTGTCCACAATTGCTTGGACCAAGTTGACCCTTGTTTTGGTATTGGGAACTACCTTTTTCAGGTGGTTCTGTAAGGTTAGTGTATGGTCCACCTTAACTCTGAGACAGGTTGGAGTGGGGTCGTGTCGCAGTAGGTCACTTTCAGAGTGTGCTTGCTGCTCCTATTGTCAAGATGAAATGCAGTGACTGTTGTTTCATGGGGATTTGACTTGAGCCTCCAATTGCAGAAATATTCCCCCATGGTGTTTAGCTGTTGCTTCAGAGTAGATTCAATGTCGTTGAAAGTGGCTCCTTGCGTTGCCAGGGGAAGGTCATCCGCATATATAAATTTGCATGACCTGGTTGGCGGCATGTCACTAGTGTAGACATTGAAGAGAGTTTGCGTGAGTACTGAAACCTTGAGGCAATCCATTGTTGAAGAAATGAGTAAGCACCCATATAGGCACGCAGTCGCCTATTGCTCAGCATCTTCCATATCAGGTGTATTGTGTAGAGCTTCAACATCAGCCATTAATCCAGACTATGTTGTAGGCTGATGACAAATCCACATGGCTGTGGATTTCGTCTCGAATCAGGCCTAAATTTTCGTTGCAAGGGACAAATCTTGGTCACAAGAGAAGCGTCCAGGCCAGAATCCCACTTCTTCTTCAGGGATCACTGACTAGGCAAAATGGGCTGATTCTCCGGAGGATGATGCGTTCCAGGAGTTTATCGGTCATGCGCAGGATTGATATTGGCCTATAGCTTCCCTGGTCATTGGTTGGCTTTCCCGGTTTGGGTATTGCAATGACTATCGTCTTCCACCATGCTTTTGTCTAATTAAGTGAAACGTCACGTTTAATTGATGATAAAGTTGGTTGTGAAAATTATTTCACGAACTGCTTCGCTGAAACAACAATTTGTGTGTTAAAGGCAATGTAATTAGTATGGCTGTGTAGGGTGTTGGAGGGTCTTAACGACACAATATTGGCTGGATCATTACATAGCCTAACCCAAATATCGATTATGGATCATTTTTAATGCGAAAAAAATGCCTGTTCCCACTTACCACTTTTTATTACAGTTTGAATGTTGACGGTGTAGTATACAAAACTTCCAACTTCAGTGCGGTTATCAACAATCCCCACATATGCTGCAAGTACAGAGGTCAACGTGGAAAGTAAGAACATGATACTTATTTCCATCCTTTAACACAGAAGAAATGGCAATATCACTTGCTTCCTTGTTTCATTTAGTGAACTGCTTAAATATGTAAATGTAATTTCGACACAAATTATATCATAGGTTTTCAATTATAATTTTGTATTACTCCAATGTAGCAGTTTACAAATGATAACTTAGAAAGCAGCTGATAAATGAAGAATGGTAATTATGGTAATAACCCAAGTCCTGCTTGTTTGAGTGAAGTCTACACAACGTGATGATTTTAAGATATTAATGGCAGCAACATTCTGCAGCAGTAGCATGTATGTACCTTGTCGCTGAGGATTGCTGTGCAAATCTGGTAGGCCACCCTAGTTAATACTGCGTATATATTAACCATATAATACTATGCATATTCTGCTTCACAGTGGATGTTAAAGATCATCTGACGTCTTTCAAAGAAGAGTGAACCATTTTGTGCGGCCATCATGGCTAAAATTTGAAAACTTACCTGCAAATAACTACTGCGAAAAATGATCGTCACCCCCTTACTGCAAAAATGACTCAGTGAGGTTTTCCTGGGTAAGTATAAAAAAAACCTCAACCAAACTTTTATTTTTCCAGGTAAAACCCACTCTTTTCAGAAGCGACTTGGCCACAAATGATATCTCAATGAAATGGATTATGTCGAAATGTATATCAGCCAAATACTCTAAACACATCTTTATAAATGTAGAAGGAGAAAACTGGAGGACCTGGAGAGTAATCCACGTGATCAGAGAACACGCAAACTCCAAATATACAGGTGTCAGGGTCGGGATCGAATCTATGAGGTAGTTAACATCTTGCCACTGTGGTGTCCCATTTGTAATATACAATAAAATGAATACACTGAAACACTTTCCAGAAATCATATAAGAAATGTTCTATTAACGTTATAATGTAGTGTAGCACCTTATATAACTGCCATAATTATATCTGCTGTTTATGGACTGGTGGATGAAGGCCTCCCCATGCCTATGCCATCCGTCATGGCCCACTAGTGGCTCACTTGTGTCACACAGCAAGAAAAGCCGAGGGTTAATTCCCATTTCGAGCGCCATTCTTTGTGGAGTTATTTTGGTCTCCCCCAGTTCTGCGTGGATTTCGTCCAGACTCTTTAGTTTCCTCCAACATCTTAAAACATCTGCACTGTTATTAATGTTACCCAAACATACCAATGCAAACAAATTACCTGCAAATTACTCAAATAGGACTACACACACACAACAATATTTCCCCCAACTTTAAAAACTTGGCAGGACCATCCTATATCGGCTTGAAAATCGGTGAAGCTTACCTGGGCAAACAAGTAGAGCAATACTAATAAAACATATTGCCAATCACAAGAATATAGTAGAATAATAACTAAATCTGACACCAATCTTGTACAATGGCTACCACCCCATCTAACAATATGTCTTGTCCAAGCCACACACATTCCTCACAGTGAATAGGACATCTTTGATTTTTGTTTGTTCCCTGATCCACTGGTCCTCGTTCTGCATCTCAGTTTAATGATGAGCATGCATTTCTTTATTTCTTCTTTGCACACTTTTCATATTATATTCAATTTAGCCAGGGTCTGTGTTTCTAATTCCTGTTGTAGCTGGTATTATGCACTGATTGAAAACTTTCTTCTTCAGTTGCATCGCCTTCATATTCTTCATTACCGAGTTCAGCTTTTCTACAATGATTCCTCTCCTGCTCTTTTGCGCTTATTTACATATTTACTTATTAAATTTGATCCCAAATTTTCAATAATTTCCTGTAATCCATAACTGTGTATTTTATGAAAAAAACGTGTAAACAACCATTGCAAGCAATTATCAGACCCATTCACACATTGTGTACACAAAAATACACATTGTGTACACAAATACCTCAAATTACATAATAGTTCCTCAGTCATTCCTCAAAAACAAAACCTCATTTGAATATTTGCAGACCTCTAAGCCTCCTATCGTACACATAGAAACTGTTCGCGAAAATCACAAAAAATATAAATTACATACATGTTTTAGGCAAAACATGCACAGATATATTTTCTAGAATAAAAAATTGCTCCATTAAGTCATGAACATAAATAAGATGGCCCTTTCTGGTTTTCTAACTCTGTTTACTTCAACGTTTAATTTTTTTTTGTGCTTCCAAGGCACAATATTGCAAATTATCATTCAAAATATTCTGCCATCCCTCTGCTTTCAAACATTAAATGTTGGCATGCTATATATTTTTTTTTATATCATAACGCAGTGTTTATGATTATTACCAGTGAGCTTAAACAATCCTAATTGGAGCATTAAAATTGGAGCATTAGACTTATTGCTTTCTGTATCGGGTGGTGGAGGGTTTAAACAACACAAATTTGGTCAGATCATTAGATTGCCTAACCCAAAAATCGATGATGAATCATATTAGCTCCGAAAAGATACATGTTGAATCAATGATGATTGCCGAGTTGTTTTTGGTCCAAGGCAAAAATGTCAAACTGAGACCTAGGTCCTGTTGTAAACGTGTGTGCTAGTATCAGTGACACAAAGCGTTACCATAGTCGATTCCTGCAACACAGGCCGCTTCTTGTCTGTGTAGGACAGTGATTGACGTATCGAACTTTGGTTTCTTGGCAGGGCAACTCACTGACAAACACAAATATAATATATTATTGCATTGCAACAACACATGAATAGAGAAATTCGATTTATCAATCAAACCATCAACTCACATCATGATTTCCAAAAGTTCAATGTCAACTTTTGCATTTTTTTTATAACCAGTTGCCACAATTGTCAGCACACTGGACGTGCAATCCAGAAGGCGTTGGTTCGATTTCTGATTCCGGCATGGCAGTTGAAACAGCAGTAGTTTATTTCACCCCCATCTTAATTCCTACCACGCAGTATGAATGAGTTCACCACAATGAGTCGATCGGCAAGTCACGTGTTGTGGGGTAAAGTGTTCGGTACGACCACCTCTTACAACACACGTCTGGTTAACATAAACGTATCGGAAAAATACCCTCTGGAGTTTACTCTTGTGGAGGCCCTTGTGCCAGCAGTGGCACAAGCAAACAATTGCAGGACTTTACCGATACCATTACCTTTTCATAAAAAAAACGTTAACAAAGCAATTCTAGGTTTCGCATAGTAAGGTTTGAAGCTCAGTGTTTCAACTGTTTCGTACAGCTCAGTACCTATGCGTTCTTACGGTATAGTGTACATATGCATATTATATATTTGTAACAAAAACAGCATTGCATTATCAGTAGTGCTTGCAACTCTGTAAAATAGCACACGTTTCATATGAACAATACCCTGTAAATATAATATAACGTGTAAAAAGCTGGTGTGAAAGATTTGTTTTGGTGGGACTTGTTTTACGTGTGGTGTAATAGCGCCGTCTGTTGTCTAGCAACGGCAACTGCGGTGGACGAATGGTACACACGCCGAATGGAAACAATAAAAATAATACAATAAAACAATAAAATAATTGTCACGACGTTTCGGTTACAACGCAAGCAGCCGTCTTCAGGTGAAGAATGAAACACTACCAAGCTTGGAGCGTATATATAAGCTGGGTTGGAGGTGGAAGAAGGGCGCCTTGACAAAATAATTTGCATATCAAGAGGAATTTAGCATATTTATTGGAAATGCGTAGGAGGTGGGCGGGGGGGTTTCAAAGTCATATTATGCCCATGCATTATGCAGGATTAGCAGCATCAAAGGGAGGGGGTAGGGGGTAGCATTAACAAAGGGAGGGAATGTTAATAGTATGTAGAAGCAACAAAACATGTCAATGGGAGAGCGGTGGTAGGAGACCCGCGGCGGAGCAAATAATCCATTCCCTGTGGAGAACACAAGATACACAGTCAATGCCAGTGAGTGGACTGCAGTCTGAAAGTCACCGTAAATGTGAACAACAATCAGTTAAGATCCGGAATGGTTTATTACGTCCTTCCAATGATTGCTGAGCCAGAATCCATCTTCTCGGTTGAAATTGTCTCTGTGTTTGTATATGTGGATCGCCTCATGAACGAATCTCTCATGGTAGCCAGATGGCTTGCAGAGAACCTCTGCCTTAGAGAAGCCAATGTCATGTGAGCCCACTGAATTGTAACAGTGATCTGCTACGGCTGAAGTGTTTGCCCTACCGTGTTTCAAGTCTGCTTTATGTTCACGGATGCGGTCTGAGACATGTCGCTTGGTTTCTCCAATGTAACTGCTACCACAGAGGCAACTCAATTCGTAGACGCCAGGGTACATCTTTTACAGATGGGACCATATCACGGATTTTATGTACTGTGTTGAATCGGACCTGGAACTTGTGTTTTATCAGGATTTTGGAGATCTTTTTTGTGACCCCAGCAATGTAGGGTAAGGTGATGGTCTTGAAAGGCTCCTCAACAGGATCCTTCTTGATGGTTGGAGTGATGGCTTTGCGGATTGTGTAGTCGGAGTAACCATTAGCCTTAAGAGCTTGGCGTACGTGTTTGAGTTCACTGGCAATGTGTTCCTGGTCGGAGATGCATTGGGCTCTATGGTATAGAGTCTTGATGAGGGAATTCTTCTGGGATGGATGGTGGTGGGAATCCGCTTTTAGGTAAGCATCCGTATGAGTGGCTTTCCTGTAGACAGAGTGGCTCATTGAACCATCAGGTCTCCTTTTAATTAGGACATCCAAAAAGGGTAGCGTGCCATCTTTTTCGTCTTCCATGGTGAATCTGATGGCTGGGTGTATAGAATTGATGTGGTCGAGAAATTGGTACCTCTTCCATAAAGTCGGACGTAGAGTGGCAGTCTGGATGGCGTCAGTCTCAAATTTCTCCATGAAAACGGCTACAACCGGAGATAGGGGGGAGCCCATTGGGTTACCCTCAGTTTGTTTGTAGAAAGTTCCATTCCAGGTGAAGTATGTATTGGTTAAGCAGTGTCTCACCAGTGGGGGTACCCCAGTATTCAGTCCTTGATGAACCAAGTCTTCAATGATTACGATGGTGTCAGGTACAGGAACTTTGGTGAATAAGGAAACCACATCAAAACTGATAAGCAGGTCGTCTGGGGACAGGGAAATCCCCTTGATTGTCGATACCAGGTCAGTAGAGTTTAGTACCGCAGAGGTGGTTTTTCCAGTGAAAGGCAGTAGGATTTCAGACAAAAAACGAGCCACTTTGTAGGTTGGGGAGTTGATAGTAGAGACAATGGGACGAAGAGGTGTATCTTCTTTATGTATCTTTGGCAAGCCGTATAATCTTGGTGGCCTAGCTGCAGAAGGTTTCAACGAGAACTGTTTGGTTTGATCAATTAATTCGGTTGAATCAGAAATGATTTTGTTGGTTTTGGTGACGAGGCTGTTGGTGGGGTCTCTTTTTATTTTTGTATAGCTGCCATTGTTGAGTAGTTCTTGAATTTTGTTGTTGTATTCTATTTTGTCCATGATGACAGTGGCATTGCCTTTGTCGGCTGAGAGGATGACAATGTCATCCCTCTTTTTTAATTGAGCCAATTCAAAACGCTCATCTTTGCTGATGTTGCTAGCTGGCATCTTAGCGTTTTTGAGCGTTGCAGAGATTTCAGATCTTGCTACGTCTGCAGCGATGTGACTCAGGCCCTTGAGAGCCACATCTACTCGGGCAATTATATCATTAACTGGTATGTGTCTAGGTGTGACTGCAAAGTTTAGTCCTTTAGCTAAAACAGACTATCAGAAATAGAACTGTTACTGCGGTTAATTACGACTTTGTTAACGTCTAGCTTTTTAATGTGTGGGTCCGGTCTCTTGTTTGAGAGGCGGCTGAATTTGGAAATCAAGTTGTCCTTACATTTGGTCGACATAGCGGCAGCTGAAGAGGCAGTCATTTTGTCTACATGTTCCCAATCCGATGTGGACATTGTTGCACTCAAAGATAAGTGTGATTTGTAGAGTGTCTTGTCTAACTGATCTAGATCAGTGCGCGTAAGTCTGATTTTCTCTGAGATAAGAGCGAAGCTAGTTCTAGACAAAATTCGTTTAGCATTAGAAGAAGTTACAGCAGCAGATGTTAGTGTAAATGCGATTTATATTACCTTAGAGTCGCGGCATCTCTTCAGAAAGGTGAGAGACTCGATTAGTTGAGCCTTCTTATCCCGGAGCTTGTTGAAGGATCTTAAAGTTTTGTAGAATCCCACCCCATAGTGGCGGTTAAATTTCGATTTAAAGCTTTCTTCTTGGTTCTTTCGTTCATGAGGCGATCCACATATACAAACACAGAGACAATTTCAACCGAGAAGATGGATTCTGGCTCAGCAATCATTGGAAGGACGTAATTAACCATTTCGGATCTTAACTGATTGTTGTTCACATTTACGGTGACTTTCAGACCGCAGTCCACTCACTGGCATTGACTGTGTATCTTGTGTTCTCCACAGGGAATGGATTATTTGCTCCGCTGCGGGTCTCCTTTCACCGCTCTCCCATTGACATGTTTCGTTGCTTCTACATACTATTAACATTCCCTCCCTTTGTTAATGCTACCCCCTACCCCCTCCCTTTGATGCTGCTAATCCTGCATAATGCATGGGCATAATATGACTTTGAAACCCCCCCGCCCACCTCCTACGCATTTCCCATAAATATGCTAAATTCCTCTTGATATGCATATTATTTTGTCAAGGCGCTCTTCTTCCACCTCCAACCCAGCTTATATACACGCTCCAAGCTTGGCAGTGTTTCATTCTTCATCTGAAGACGGCTGCTTGCGTTGTAGCCGAAACGTCGTGAGAATTATTTTATTATGTTTTATTTTATTATTTTAATTGTTTCCATTCTACGTGACTTTACCGAAAGAACCAAGAAGATGAATCCCTGCAGTCATGAAAGCTTTAAATCGAAATTTAAGTACACACGCCGTTGAGCACTTACATGGGTGTGTCAGCAGGGCGGAGGAACTAGGGCAATGGTCACTGAGACCCTGTCTGGAAGCCCCTGGAACCCGCTAGTGGGTTCGAGAAGGTAGAATAAAAGCAGCGGAGAGCAAGAAGTGGCCTCATCTCGTCGTCACTGTCGTCTTCGCCGCCTTCATCGCTGCCATCTTCGCTAGACAATTGCGCGGCCAGATAGTTGTTGACTGTCTCGGTCGCCACCGTCAATAACCCACATGGTTGTGTCTAGGCGAGGCTATACAACTTGTGAGAAGCGAGGGCGAAACTGTGAATCAAGAATTCTGTCTCCCGCTCTGTGTAGTGTCTGTTGACACTACACATGTATCCGTGCTTATAGAGGGACTTGTACAACTAAACACTGGAGGTGGCACAGAGCCTACGTTTTTTTTTACATTTTGATCTAGACTGTCTCCTATTAACTCTCTTTCCCACCTCTTCTCCATTAAACCTACTGGGCGACTTTAACCTTCATCTAACATCAGCATCCATCTCTGCTACTCTACTGTCTCTTACTGGCTCATTCCACCTAAAGCATATCTCCTCTCCCCTACTCATTGCTCAGGTAGCACACTTTATCTCATCTTAATTTCGGGTTGGTCAGCCTCCAATCCTTTAGTTGATCCTCACCCTCCATCTGATCACCTTATTCTGCCTTACCTATCCCGGCAACATCAGCTCCATTCCCAGCCCCTGTCCCTCTATCTATTCCGTCACCTCCCTCACTGAATGTCGTCGGCTTGCACTTTAATGCACCCTGAAAAGGGCGCTATATAAATCCGAAAAAGAATGGAATAGACTATTTTAGCTCAAGAGTCTGAGTATGTATTTCTGAATATGATATAATTACATTTGCATGTGAAAGGTGTTGTGATTTAAATGATTGTTAAGGTCTAGACACAATGATGAATACAAAGAGTCTTGCAGCAATATTTTACATTATTCATAATGTATTGCTGGTAAGGCTAATACATAATGATCTGGCCAAATTTAAATCTTAAGGCTCACCACCTGACATAGCCACATAAATTAAATTGGCACGTTTCAAAGCATATAATATACAAACTATTATTGCTTTCAGCTCACCAATAAGTTAAATAACCTCACAACCAATTTATCAGCAATACACTTAAGGATAAGATCCAGAATTAAGATCCAAAATGACATCCTGAAGTCAGAATAACTTGTTGGATTTTATTCTGACTTTGTATATAATTTCTGAATTTGGTTGTGAGAATAGCTTTTCAACTTACCAGTGAGCTAAAACAATAATTGGCACGTCGGTAAACGCTTGTACATGTGCCAATGTAATTTGTTTGGTTACATCGTGTGGTGGAGGGTGTTACAATACTAATTTGGCCAGATCGTTACATAGTAGCCCAACCAAAAAAAATGATGAGACGTAACAATGGCTTGGAAAATGGAAGTATTAAGTTAATAATATATGTAGCAAACAACAACAAAGCAGAGAATACTCACCCTCCACACACTGGCAGAGATCATTTTGACAAAGCGGAGACAACTCAACATATCCCCCAGGTAAGTTGTAAAACCTGGTGCATTTGTCCTCTGAAAATGAAATTAACAATAGCCAATTGAAATTGGCAGTTATAGAGGTTTACATCATCAGCAAGGTAATTGTAGCCAGTGCACAATTGGTATGTTCACAACTCATCTCTAAATGCAGATTTGTGAGCCCCCATCAAATTGTCTGAGAGATATTTGCACGACTGAGTGATTGTTGGAACACATCAACTCGTGAGCTTCATAGTATACCTTGTCTATGACTATGTGTGCCCACAAGGCTCTTAGTCAAAAACATTTTCTGCTAAAATAAGAATTGAGACAGTGCTCATCTGTTTACAACCCTGAGAAAGTAGAGGACATTTCCCATTCATTCATAAGATCAGGCCAATGTGTTCTGATGTCATGTTCCCAATTTGAAAAATTACTCACAAACTATTCAATTGGAATATTCACGACAATAATTGCTCCCTCCTGTGAATACTTGGCAGGGTCATCATGAAAATTAGTAATGAGACTCAGCAAGGTATTCAATAAACGCGATAATATGTGGGCAGGTTCTTAATTTGACAAACACTGTTGGCTTCCCCACGACGTGGTACCTAATTATTGACCCTGAAAGAATGATGGGCTAGGTCAACCATCAACCTTCCAATTGTGTACCACTCAGTCTGCCACTGACCCACCAGGCTGGGTCAATGCTAAAGGCTTGAAACAACAATGCTTATTCACTCATCTTGGACTTATTTGACAATAACTATAATTTATTTGATAATAACTAGATTATTATGTTTAGCTTTTCAGAGAAGCAGACGTAATGCCAGACAAGTGAAATGTTTACTTTCAAATTAGGCATCTCTCATGACAGATAACATATATCACTTCAATATGTTTTTATTATGGTTGCTTTATATTTCATATACAATTTGAACGATTGATTTGATAATTATGAGGCCATACATTTCCTTAAAGGTTTGGATTCAATAATACATCTCCTGTTGTTACAAGCAGAGGTAATAAAAACTACCACCTTTCTTAACACTTTGATATAGCAATATTTATAACTGCCCTTCTTCAGGACAGAGCAGTAGAAGATACACAGTAACCCCTTCATATTTGTGGGGGATATGCCTTCCTGGAGAATAGCGTGATTAAATCTGCGAATATTGATACTTAGAGCTGATGAATAAAATAGGGTTAGGGGGCATATAAACTTTATGCATATAATCAATGGATACATACATTGTATAGCAGTGTTATTTAACTTATCTTTAATATTGATGAAAATAAACATATTAAGTGGAAATATAAATCAATAAATATTATATCAATAAGTTCCCAAAGAATGCAAAGGACAGCACTCTTTAGTAAACTTTTCAGCAGACAAAGACAGACTGAGAGGGGGAGTGTCTTTCGTGCTCTCACTGTCCACGCCGCCCCCATGCACTACTACATCTTGTCGGGTAGTCACGAGATATTTCCGCGAATGTTAAAAATACAACCCCGTGAATTTCAAATAGCGCTACAATATAATAGTCTTGAATACGCAAAACCGTGATTATAAAACCTGCAAATCTTAAAATTTACTGTATATTGACTTCTATTTGGATAAATTACAAAACAGTATTTCCAGTGTAGTGTAAATGGTGCAAATATTAAAGAGCAGGCACGTATTAGAGGTATGTGGATCTAAACTAATTAACATTTAACATGCGAAGTAAATAAGCAGACAATATGTTTAATTCCCCATATTTGTCCCTCCAAATGAAAAACTGCAATTTTTAAACAAGCATTCAAACATAAACAACAATCTCTATGGAACCCCTTTTGCCAGTATCAAGATGATGAAGAAGAGGTTCATATACACAGGATACGTTATTTTTTACGTATAATTATTAGTTTGCTAATTTACAAGGAAAGCTTCAATGAGTCTCAAAATGTTTTCCAGCCAGGTACTGCAAAGTTTTTACAGTCAAGGGTGATGATGCTCTGTGTATCCCCAATTGAACGATTTGTCGGTAATATTTCAGCATTTGGATATTTTGCTAATACCAGTTACATTGGACGTGTTTTTTTGCTATGGGAGGAAACCGGAGAATCCAAAGGAAACCCATGTAAAACAGAGTGAGAACATACAAACTCTACACACGAAAGTCGCCTTTCAGACGGGAATGGAACCCACCCAGTAAACATGCAACGTTGGGCCAACGCTCTTCAATGTTTATACTAGTGTAGTGAGTTCAACTGAGTCGTAGACGTACTCTTGGAGGCAACACATTTATTTAACACCAACACACGGGGTAACTGCCCCTTAACAGAATAACAACCTATGGTGGTGACCACCAAGCTAACCATGCTAATTACAATGTAACTAGCTACTACGGACCAGGAACACAGCTCGGGTCCAGGTCCACGTGTTGAAGACTCGGTAGAACGTAGACAAAGACGAAGGTTTCTTCAGGATGAACAACAATGCCGGTCCCTCTGGCGGACCAGGCTTATATTCTCTCCGGCGTGGCTGGCTCCGCCTTTGGCCACGACCACCTTCCAGAATCCTCGAAGCAGGATCTGGACCTGGACCACGTGACCACCCCTAGACCCCACTTGGGGCCCCTTTGTAGACTTAACTGGTCACGTGTCCTCTCGAGTCAACCAGAGTACCATGGCCTTTAGTAACTTCATTCCTACGACCTGCACTCCCACACCCTATCCTGTAGGGCTGACACTGCACGCCAAGCGTGGTGCCACCTAGTGCTATCAACCAGCGCTCACTGAGCTCCTCTAGGGCCAGTACTACACCCATATCATAGCGGTGTCCGCAATGTCGTTACATCGCACGCCGTGCCTCTCTAGGGCCGGCACTGTACAGTGACATCCCACGATGTCCCTACACTAGTGACATGTCGCCAACCGGGTCATGCAAATGAATATATGTGGATTACCGTGCCTTGGAAATGCAAGCAACCACTTTCAACGACATAGAATCTACTCTGAAGCAACACCTAAACACCATGAGGGAATATGTCTGGAAATGGAGGCTCAAGCCAAATCCCCGCAAAACAACAGTCACTGCATTTCATCTTGATAATAGGAGCGCAAAGCACACTCTGAAAATGACATTCTGGGGAAACACTGTCCGACTCAACCCCACTCCAACTTACAGTAGAACCTCTGGTCACGACCATAATTCGTTCCATAACTTTGGTCGCAACCCGATTTGGTCGTGACTAGAACCTTATTTCCCCATTGGATTGTATGTAAATACGATTAATCTGTTCCAGACTCCTACGAACTGTATATAAATATTGTTTTTTAAAGATTTTTAAGCACAAAAATAGTTAATTATGCCATATAATTCACAGTGTAATAGTAAACTAAATGTAAAAACATTGAATAACACTGAGAAAACCTTGAACAACAGAGAAAACTAACATTGCCGCGTAAAGGTTTAGAATCGTTCAACAAGATGATTGTTTCGTCTGCTACATCAGTCGGTCGATTCTGAGAGAGAGAATATTCGTATGAGCAATTCATGTTTCTATTGAAAGTAAGTTAACAGTAATATTTGGGTACAGTATTGTTTTTGGAAGCATTCACCGTAATATCGTATGAACGTTTACTTCACCGCATCATCGTATGAATGATGCGAGAAGAGATTAACGGGTTCTTATGTTAGCGATTTACGTACTCAGCGCTTTCGCTCTCTAAATTACAGCTTGAATGAGGTGGGAGGGGTATGACTACACTCACAAAATTAATATCTCACTAGGAATTTTATATAACAAAAGTTATATATATAACTGTTACGCTTTGTGTTGTTTGTTGTAAACAAACAACATGAAATTTGGCGCTTTCAAAAAAAATGGCGCGGAAGGGAAAATCGGCCGCGGCCGTGTTTGATCGTCACCCGAGTTTGTGTTCGTGACCAGATTAAAAAATTTTGTTAATATTTTGGTCGTAACCCGATTTGGTCGTGGTCAGAAGCGTTCGTGACCAGAGGTTATACTGTATCTTCAAGTGAAGCTGGACCATATGCTAACCTTCTATGACCATCTGAAAAAGGTAGCCGCCAATGCCAAAACAAGGGTCAATCTGGTCCAGAAACTGGCAAGCACAAGCTGGAAAGCATCAGGACCAGTGCTACGGACTTCAACAATGGAACATTGTATACTCTGTTGCCAAACATTGTGCACCAGTATGAACCAGAAGAAGTCGCACTCGAATTGTTAATGTCCAACGCAACACAGCAACGTGGTGTGTCATGGGAACCCTCAAGTCGACCCCAATCCCTTGGCTGCCTGTGCTGTCACACATCTTTCCACCCCCGCCCCCATCAGCCACAATGCTGCAATCCTCTTAAAAGTTCTGCGAATCCAGGAAAATAGTCATCAACATCAATCATCATTGCTTCAAGTCGCACAAGCCATTTTGGAACCATACGTTTAACCTTCAGACTTGGAGTTCAACCGCAATGAAGCTTGGAGAGCTGAACAGAGTTAAAAATAATTCACAATACCTGGGTTTGATCGTCCACAAAGATAATGGTCAACTCTACACCGCATCCACATAAACCACAGCAGATGCTGATACCTAATGCACAAATGTCAAACTAAAAACTCTCCAGTGTACAACTGTGGTTATCCAGAATAGACCATCCAATATATTACGATACAATGCCCAATCCACAAATATGAAGGAGACACCAAAGTGATACACTCCACTGCTGCTGAAGTGGTTGTTTGGCTTGACAACCGAAATGTGAAATTGTAGTTGTTGCTCTGCATCTATATCAGCCATACGAAAGAAGAATATTTCACCAATGTTGGCATGTGGTTGGAACTGTTGGCCCAATGTTTACTAAGCACACCCTTCATTCTGGCTGTTTCCAATGCACCAGCCTGCCGTCCAATTTGGAGAGTAACCTTGAGCATGTTGGTGTACTTACGCGGGCTGTAGTAGTCATAAACAGAAGCAGTTACGGGTTGTATCATATCCGATCTCAGCATTTGCTTGATCTTGAAAGCAAAGCAGTAATCCTCTATGCTGGGAACCTGCAACAAAGCAATTGCACACACTACTAATGCATGATACAATGCAAACTTACCTTAATAATTGTTTAATTGTTCAGTACATTTGGTATTGGCGCTATTGTAATAATGCAGAGCTTTCACAAAGGAAGGCACTGTGTTTTGTAGTCATCTGCAGTAGCTTGTAATGTATAATCCCAATTGAGTAATTCGAGGGAATTTCGAATTTTTCAAATTTGGACCATAACGCATGCACACAATGGTCTACTTGTTTGGAATGATGTTAGATGATCTTTAGTCTATTTTACAATTAATAAACCCATAGTAATAACTAGGGTGGCCTGCCAGATTCAAACCGCAAAACCTCTGCAACAAGCGGCGAACTTGCTACCATGATGCCGCCTTTGCCAATTCTTAATGGAATGCCACATACAAATGGCAATTTGAGGAAGCAAAGACAATTTAATTTTGAAATGATAAGATAAAAACTTTCTCCAGGTCATCTGGTTTACTTCCACATGGATAATCACTCATCAATTTGCTGAAAACATCTCAATATATAGAGGACTGCAGAGCTTATGCCATTGTTGGTGTCGACTCATTGCCTGGCTGCGAATCAACGTCTAACTGAATAACTGCTGGTTCCCCTCTTCAGTCGTGGCTCGTAGCAACAATCAGGGCCTCATTTGTAGCCACGGCTCAGCTCTGGCTTGTGCAATAGTACGATTTGCTGTGGCATTTTATAGCTCTGTACACAAAATATAAGTGACTAACATTTGCACCTCCTGATATGCACATCCCTTTGTTAAGGCGCTCCTCTTACACCCCCCCAACTCTCCCTCTTACACACCCCCCAACCCTCCCTTGAAACCCCCCCCGCCCACCTCCTACGCCTCTTGATATGCACATCCCTTTGTTAAGGCGCTCCTCTTACACCCCCCCAACTCTCCCTCTTACACCCCCCCAACCCTCCCTTGACCCCCCCCCCCCCGCCCACCTCCTACGCCTCTTGATATGCACATCCCTTTGTTAAGGCGCTCCTCTTACACCCCCCCCCCAACGCAGCGTAGATATAAGCTCCCAGCTTGACAGGTTCTCATTCTTTACCTGAAGACGGCTGCTTGCGTTGTGGCCGAAACGTCGTGAGAATTGTTTTATGTTTTATTTTTATTATTTTATTACTTCCCTTCTACGTGACTTTACCGAAAAAACCAAGAAGATGAATAGGTAACCACTTAAATGAACAATGGCTTACCTTATCCAAATATATAATGAGCACTGAGTCTGTGATCTCATAATTACTGATGTACTTGTCTACGGATTCCTTCAGCTGTAAATGTAAGCGAGCAGAGCACATGGAAACATGTGAGACCAGCAGAGAATTGACAATCATTGCACATTTAGCTTTATACCGACGGGGTGACTAAACATTGCATGAAACTTCACATGTAGAGCATTTTGGATAATGCATTCAATAAAAATGTAATTCCGGATAACACATGGACTGTCAACTCAGGCCTCTTTCTGAAGGGCGTTTGTAAGTTCTCTCCCCCTGTTTTTCATGGGTTTCCTCCAAATTCTCCAGTTGCCTCCCATATCTAAGCAAAATGCCATGTTGATTTGAAGCTTTTGTGACTGCAGGAATCCATACTCGTATGTATAAAATGAAATAACATAAATCACGACGTTTTGGGCGCAACACAAGCGTCCATCATCAAGTGGGAAAGCATGGTCTGCTGCTGAGGCAGACTGTTTTAAAAGGTTCAAAATGGGTGTAGCCCAAGGGTCATAAAGAAGTGGCTGGGGCTAGTGATGTTAATGTGAGAAATTAGCATCTAACTGTAAGATAGGAGGAGAGCGGCCACCTGGACGAGGGCACGGAAGTGGCCATGTGTGAATGTGAGAGATTAGCATAAAATAACAGCTGACATAGGCAGGTAGGATGGAAACATCACAGTCAGTTAAGACATTACCTGGTTAATAAAGTCCTTTCAATGATTGCTCAGTTTGTACCCATCCTCTCGGTTGAAGTTGTATCTGTGTTTATATATCTGGATGGCTTCATGAACAAATCTCTGAAGGTAGCCAGTAGGTTTGCAGAGTAAATATCTATTTCGCGTGAGCACACAGCGTTAAAACAATGATCGGCAACAGCAGAGGTATTGGTCCTACCGTGTTTCAGATCTGCCTTGTGTTCACGAACACGGTCCGAGACATGTCGTTTCGTTTCCCCAATGTAGCTGCTGACACAACCACAACTCAGTTTGTAGACACCAGGGTATTGCATGTCAGGAATCACATCCTTCACAGATGGGATTAAATTACCGATATTGTGTACTGTGTTGAAACGAACCTGGAACCTGTGTTTGTTTAAGATTTTGGAAATCTTTTTGGTAACGCCTGCTATGTATGGCAAAGTGATGGTTTTAGTTCAATCCTCAGAAGGTTGTCTCCCCATGGCTGGGGAGGCAGCTTTGCGGATTGTACGGTCCGAGTATCCGTTCTTCCTGAGGGCTTGGTGTAAGTGGGAGCAGCGGCACGGGGCGCAGCCATCGTCTTCCGAATTTGAAAAAATTCAGCGCAGGAGGGGACTGGAGCGCTTTCGCTTGGCGCTTCGAGTCCGCTTTTCGCTCCCTCCGATGGACGGAGGGGGAGGCGTTGGAGGCCTTGCCTACGTTCCTCGACGATGTTTCTCTCTCGGCATTCCGCTCCATTCCCGCTGAGAAGAAGACGACGCTGCGGGAGGCGTTTGCCGAAATGGCTGAAGTTTACGAGCCACCGTCCGATATTCACCGAAAGTTCGTGCAGCGTGAGCGTGGTGCGGAGGAATCTCCCATCACCTACCGTGGCGCCCTGGTGGCACTCGCGATGGCTGCCTACCCTGACGCTAAGCCCGATATGTTCTAACCACTTATCCTTGGCAAGATGTTGGAGCTGTCTAAGGAACTCGCCATCCCGATGCCGGTGTGTGGCCATGAGCCGCTTACTTCTCGGTTAGCCGCAAAATGCCTTGACACCCAGTTCAACTTGCACCGCTGGGCGCAGATGGCCGCTTGGATGGGCGACCCTACCGTGGACGGCAACCCTACGGGATGGGCGCTGTCACGGGTCGTCCACGCTCCGGACGACGCAGGGACCGGCGACCTCGCGGCCACTGCGGGCCACTGGGTGCTTCGTCGGCGCCGCTCCGGTACGTCGGGGGGGGCCGTCCGGTGAGCCGGTATGGCGTGCTTTCGATGTGGCCGGCAGGGCCACTTCGCGCGGGACTGTCGGAGTCGTCCCCGCCATCCACCTCTTCCCGGGTCCCCGCCTCTGCCGCCGCCACCGTCGTCGAGCTGTGACCCTAGCCAGGCAAGTCGGTGTGCATCGAGCACCCAGGAGGTTTGTCACCTCATGCATCTTCGACCGCGTATGATTTGTATGTCCGAGGTTCCAATGGAGCCGCCGGCGGTTCGCCTTGTGCGGTTACCCAATGGAGAAAGTTGGCACGTCGTGTGATAGCGGCCGCGACGGGGTTTTCTACGGTGCCGGGCTCTATTCAAGAGGTGGACGTGCGGATTTTGGTGGATACGGGCGCGGAGGCCACTATCATCTCCGATGTCATATTCCACCTCCTTTCCATCCCCACTTTGCGCGTGCGGCCGGCTTTCGATGCGTGTATTGCTGCAATATTTTTTTTTTGCCGTCTCCGTTGACTCATTCTACGCCGGACGTTCCGGTGCAGGCGCTTGCCGATGTCTCGGTGGAAATCCCTCCGGGCTCACAAATGCTCGTCCCGTTGCGGTATCGTAAACAATTTCGCGGGATAGACACGGCGGCGGGCGTGCTGCTGTCCCCGTCTAACACCGCTACCAAGGATCTTGCGCTGGTTGGGGCCCAGACGATCGTTCGGCTGGGTCAACCCCTATTTTTGCAGGTTTTGAACGGGGGGTCTGAAGGCGTGCTTTTTGCTGCCGGCACGGTCCTGGCTCATGCCACTACCACGTTTACAGTCCACGATGAGGTTGGCGGCGGCGGTTGAGCCTCGGGGAACGTCCGACGATCGCTGGATCGCCGAGTTGTGTCAGGAAAATTCGTCCTTGACCACGCAGCAAAGGAGCGCACTTCAGGTGCTTTTGTCTGATTACACCGATGTTTTCAGCAAAAGCAATTTCGACCTGGGGCGCACTTCGCTGTTGTCCCATCACATTGATACTGGGGGGGCGAGCCCTATACAGATGAATCCACACCGGCTGAGTCCCTCGGAGAAGGACCATGTGCACGGCGCGGTGGATGACATGCTAGCCGCTGACATTATCTCCCCATCAAATAGCCCATGGGGTGCTCCTGTTGTCCTCGTAAAGAAAAAGGATGGCAGCCTCCGCTTCTGCGTTGATTTCTGGAAGCTTAATAAGGTTTCGGTGGCAGACGCGTACCCTCTGCCATGAATGGATGACTCCCTCGATGCCTTGTCTGGGTTTTGGCAACTTCCCCTCGACGAGTCGTCGAGGGAAAAGATGGCGTTTCGTACGCCTCAGGGGCTGTTCCAAATTAACTATCTTCATATGGGAATGAATGCCGCTCCCGCCATGTTCCAGTGGTTGATGGAACGGGTGTTGACCGGGTTACAATGGGAAGCGTGCCTGATATACTTAGACGATGTCATTGTGTTCAGTCGTACGTTCGAGGAACACCTTCGGAGATTGAGGGCTGTTTTCAGCAGGATGCGTTCCGCGAATCTCAAGTTCAAACCTAAAAAGTGCCACCTCTTGCAACGCTCCATGCGCTATTTGGGACATATTGTCAGCTTGGACAGTTTAGCCACGGACCCGGACAAGACATCGTGTGTCCGGGACTGGCCGACCCCCTCCTTGGTGGGGGAGGTATGTTGGTTTGTCGGGTTCGCGTCCTACTACCGTCGATTCGTACCTAATTTCACCACTATCGTTAGACCGCTGCACCTCCTCAAGGCGAAAAATCAGAGGTTCAAGTGGGGACTAGAGGAGGAGAAGGCGTTCCGCGACCTTCGCAATCGATTGGTGACCGCGCCGGCGCTCGATTTCCCTGATTTCTCATTGCCCTTTATTCTGGACATGGACACCAGTGATACGGGCATTGGCACCGTCCTGTCCCAGTGTAAAAATGGCGTCGAGCGCGTGATGGCGTATGGGAGCCGCGTTCTCTCGTCGGCGGAAACCCGCTATTGTGTAACTCATTGGGAATTATTGGCGATTGTTCATTTCGTTCGCCAATATCGGCCGTACCTATACGGCAGGAAATTCCTGGTGCGCACGGACCATGCCACCTTGCAATATTCCTTGAATATCGAACAGCCCTCTGGCCAGCTGTCGCGGTGGTTGGAGACGCTGCAGGAATTCTCGTTTGACATACAGTACCGTAAAGGTTCTCGTCATGGTAACGCGGACGCGCTCTCCTGCTTACCGCTAGGATCCTCTTGCGTGTGCGCCTCGGGCACTAATCTGTGCACGCGCCCCCCTCAGCCCCTTCGGCCGGTCATGTCCGCGATGGCGGATCCCATGGACCCGACCTGTCCGGAGCCGGCTGATGGGGTGTTGAACTTGCCGCGTTCGGTGTGGGTCCGTGAGCAACTGTTGGACGAATCACTGACTTCGTTGCGAAGTCAGGCGGGTAAGCTGCAGGTGTACTCATCTGCAGACACTTTTCCACGAGGGGCCCTCCGGGACGGGTTGCTAATGTGGAGGGATGATTTGCTGGGCCGTTGGCGCCTTGTGGTTCCACTTTGTTATAAATTGATTCGGGTACTGCACGCTGAGAAGTTGTTACATCTTGGCGTGCAGAAAACCTTGCTGACGTTACAGCGAGACTATTTTTGGCATGGCATGACGGCTGGCGTCACCAAGGACATCCAGGCCTGTTCTGAGTGCGCTCGCCGGAAGCCACCGAAACGGCGTTGGGTTCCTCCCTTGCAATCGATCCAGGTAACGCGCTTTAACGAGCTGGTGGCTCTAGACATCCTTGGGCCCTTTCCCCCATCTGCCCGGGGTAACAAATTTCTGTTGGTAGGTGTGGAATATTTCTCACGGTGGCCGATGGCTTGGCCCTTGCTCGATCAGTCGGCGTCGTCCATCACGGAGGCATTTCTATACGGGTACGTGATGGACAAGGGGGCACCCGAACGGCTGCTTACGGACCAAGGCCGCAACTTCTCCTCTAAGTTGTTGCGTAATTTGTGTGACGCATTGGGCACCAGGAAAATATGTACTTCGCCCTACCACCCGCAAATGGATGGGATTGTGGAGCAGTTGAACCGTACCCTGTCGGCTATGCACTGCCATATGGTTAGCGAGAAGCAGGCCGATTGGGATCTGCAAATCCCTGGGGTGCTCTCCGCCTACCGGATGGCACAGCACGCATCCACTGGGTACTCACCTTTTTTTCTCATGTATGGGCGTGAGAACGTGCCGCCTGTTGATGTACAGCTGGGTGCGTGTGCTAAGGAGCCCGCGCAGACTCTCCCCGAATACATTTGCGACACGGTTCAACGTGTCACGGAGGCGTGGGATGTGGCACGGATTGCCACGTCTAAAACCCAGGCCCGTAACGAGCGGTGTGCTCGGCGCTTCCAATGCGCTTTGCCATGGGCTGTGGGGACCTCTCCTAAGCTGCACAGACTTTGGCAAGGTCCTGTGGAATTGATTGAGGTTCCTAGTCCCCAGTGTGCACGCATCCGGGCGGGGTCGCGCCGTTGGTATGTCCACACTTCTCAGTTGAAGGCCTTCTTTGCCCCTCGCGTCGGTCCGTCATCCCCAAAAGTTGCCTTGCCGGTGTCTGATGTGTCTGGCGTGCTGCACCCCTTGACCATGTACAACCCCCGAAGGGGCCTGTTTTGCCTCCCAAAGACTCGGCGGGCCTGAGCCAACCGGACGCAGGTCATCCTGCACCGGCCGGGCCTTCACCAGCGGCGAGGGATGTCGATCCCGCTGCTCTTCCAACCATGCCTGGATTGCAGTCAGCGAAGCACCCTGTTCATGCAAGGGATGGTCCGGCGTCGCGTACCAGATCCAAGTCTCTTCCCTTCCGTTGATTGTTACTGCTCCTTGTTGTTATGCGTTGCTCTTATTCCAATTGTCCGTTACTGTGTTACTACAGTATGTCTTTCGCATTATGGTCTTGTCCTGAATCAGCCAGGAAGGCTAGTCTTTTACACCGGGGGGGGGGGGGGGGTGATGTAATGCGAGCATATGCTGGGTTTCGCCACCCCAGCCCCTAAGCCAACCAGGCTCCACGAACCATCGGGGGCAGGGTTAAGGGCGGAGCCCGCGGGCGTTAGGGTGTGGTATTATCTGGAAAGTTCTTAAGGGGTGTGGCGAAGGGTGGAGTTGGGGTGACGTGGGAAGAGGATATAAGGGGTACCCGGGAGGGGCTCGGGGTAAATTGGTGGAAGCTGGAAACTGGGCCACGTCGGGGGTCTCCGCGAGCCATCGGCCACGTGGCGACGCGGAGATGGCTCCCAGCGCGCCATCTGCCAGCGGTGCGCGGGAGCGGAAAAACGAGAGAGCGGCGTGAGAGCTAGATGTCAGCTCCCGCGACGTGCCGCGGAATGACCGGGAGAGCGGAACGTGAGCTGTCCAGATAACGAAGAAATAAAAAGATGGAGACACAGTCGCTTGTCGTCGACCTGTTTTATTACACATGCAATACCCTGGTGTCTACATACTGAGTTGTGGTTGTGGCAGCAGTTACATTGGGGAAACGAAACGACATGTCTCGGACCGCGTTCGTGAACACAAGGCAGATTTGAAACACGGTAGGCTCAATACCTCTGCCGTTGCCGATCATTGTTTTAACGCTGTGGGCTCACACGAAATAGATTTTTCCAAGACGGAGGTACTCTGCAAACCTACCGGCTACCTTCAGAGATTTGTTCATGAAGCCATCTAGATATATAAACACAGACACAACTTCAACCGAGAGGATGGGTACAAATTGAGCAATCAATGGAAGGACCTTATTAACCAGGTAAAGTCTTAACTGACTGTGATGTTTACATCCTACCTGCCTATGTCAGCTGTTATTTTATGCGAATCTCTCACATCAACATAGCAACTTCCGTACCCTCGTCGAAGAGGCCGCTCTCCTCCTCTTCTACAGTTATATGCTAATTTTTCACATTAACATCATGCTAATCTCTCACATTAACATAGCCACTTCCCTGCCCTCGTCCAGGAGGTCGCTCTCCTGCTATCTTACAGTTACATGCTAATTTCTCACATTAATATCACTAGCCCCGGCCACTTCTTTATGACCCTTGGGCTACACCCATTTCAAAACTTTCCAAAAAGTCTGCCTCAGCAGCAGACAATGCATTCCCACCTGATGACGGACGCTTATGTTGCACCTGAAACGTTGTGATGTTTTTTTTTTCATTTTATACCTACGTGAATTTACCGAAAGAACCAAAGAGTATAGAAATGTACCAAGCATTGACCAAACATTCTAATGGTAAAAAAATTACCTACAAGTTACTCAATTTGGATTATGCACGACAACATTACCCCCGATCGCTAAACCTTGGCAAGACCCCCTTCCAGAGTCTTGAGGCTTAATGAGGTGTTTCTGAGTAAATAAGCATCATAATAAAATAAACCAATTTCCATTCTGTATCTCTACATAAAAATGACATATCTTTTAGTCTGATAGATAAAATGTTGTTAGGGCACGGAATTAACTTCCCAAATGTATGTCATGAAATCCTCCACCACCCAACATAGCCAAGCAACTACATCATCATGTGTACAAGTGTTTAACGCATCAATTATTCTTTTTTCAGCTCATCAGTAAGTTGAAGAGCAATTATCACAGCTAAAATTGTACCTACGGTAACTCTAAATCTGGCTATGAGAAATGGTTTTCAACTTACCAATGAGCTGAAGCAATTGCAATTGGAAAGTTAAACGATTGTAAAAATGGCAGTTTCATTTGTTTGACTGTCTTGGGTGGTAGAGGGTTTTAACAACACACATTTTAGGCAAATATTTACATGGCCTCACCCAAAAATTATTATGAATCATGATAATTGAGGCAAAAACCATGTTATATTTTAGTCTGAGAGCCATTATTTGCGCAGTGATGGTCCATGTCGAGACAGGGCACGTGCTATGCTAAGACATCTGGTAAACAAGCAGTACCTGTGTAGAGGAGAGATATATGCAGTGCGCGCTGTTAAGTGGGTGCAACTGAGGTCGAACAGATGTGTGCGTTGCAACATGAGCTTTGCACTGACAAACTGCCAGTAATTAAGGGGAGAAGCGGGTGCAACCGAGGTCGAACAGGTGAGTACGCTGTGGCCGGAGGTTGGCGTCGGAGAGACGGGATATAGGGGGTGATGATAAGGAATTAATGGGGCAACAGGCGCTGGGTTGGCAGCGGCTTGAGGGGGAGCACGTGAGGACTCGGAATGAGGAGGGATATATAAGGGGAGTGTGCGTAAGCAGAGAAGAAGTTGCCTGGGAACCAAGAGTGAAGAGATCTCGCCGCTGCCACTAAAGCTGTCAACAGGACCTCAACCCTCATACCGTCGCCGGGCGGGTGTTGGCTGAACCCCCCACCCGGGACAGACGGGTGAGCGGGTATGAAGGAGCATCGGTGAGGGCAGCCATGGAGATGCAGAGTCGCTGAGTGCGGAGCTGCTGTGTGCGGAGTCGCTGAGTGACTTGTTACAACGTGTCGGTGTGAGTAATTTAACAAGACACTACAGTTGGTTAGCATGCCTGACTGCTGATTATCTCCAGAAGGACGAACCTGGTCCATATTATTTTGCTTTTGTTTATACTTTTATTGTGTCTATATGCAGCCACGGGCTCTACAGAACCACGACATATTTTCTTTATAAACAGACAGAGTCGTATGCACAGGAAAAAAAGACAGCTGGACAGGGAGTCGACTACAAGAATGGCTGTGGAAAGGGAGAATATATAGGAAATATATACAAAGCGATGTTAATTATCTTAATTTGCGCTGCTTTACCCAGAAAACTTCAAGAATGTCAATACTTTTTTCAGGAGGGTTCTGCCAAATGTTTACAGTAGGGGCCATTGATGTAACATATCATTCCAATCGCATAATTTTCAGGTAATTTATCAGCATTGGGATATTTGTCCAATAGCAGTTTTAGCTATGGGGGCAAACCAGAGAACTCTGAGGAAACGTATGCAGAATAGGGGGAGAACATACAAACTCCACAAACTCACACCATTCTCGCACAGCTTTACATACATTTTCTCGCACAGCTTTACATACATTTTATGCACATTCACACTTTACAGCACATCGGTAGAACATACAAACTGCACGTAGAAGCCACCCAAGTAGGGAATCAAACCCAGGGCCTTCATTGCTATGAGGCACAAGTGTTACCACTACACCACCCTGCTGACCCAAACATTATGCCAATTATAATTATGCTTTTAAAAGGATAGAGAACTGAAATGTTGGCCATATATAGTTCAGACAATATTTAACTAGGCCTCCAAAGGTTTGTATCTGTCCATGCTAAAGGATGCTGCATCCAAACATGATATTAGGTATCCTATATTTCTGCATGTCTGATAATCCTGCCTTGTTAACATTACAAATGCCATTGTATGTCCACTCTAATTCACAATAACAGCTTTCTCAGTATGGTATGTGTGTGTCTTACCTGGATGAGGTCATTTTTATCTGGAAGAAATCCAGTTAACATGTTCACTTCTATAATTGTCATTCCAGATTCACTTGAAAGGTCCTCTTTTCGTGGCTTATATCTGCATCACAAAACAAACACATAAAGCAACTGCTAAATTATCTTCCAAATTACTAAACCTATCACTAATTAATAAATGATGCATAGTCTATCTTATGTTATATTTATAGACCACCTTAGCTCAAGGAGCTTTACATAGTTTAAAAGCGGTAACAGAGGAATGAGTGACTACAACAAAGGGCACATAGAGGTCACGAAATGGCAGGGGAGGGATGGGAAGGAGTGGAGAGGTGAGGAAAGGAATGGGCAACACGCATACCCAGTGGCAGCTGTCCCTGTGTCAGACAAGGTGACTCAGAATCTGACCTGCAAGCGGGAATGTCTGCTAGAAGTTTGATGATGATTGCTGTGTGCAATACAAATTTAGTAATCTGCAAGTAATTTCGCAATTTTGTACCATGATGTACTGGCACACAATGGCCTACTCGTTTTCAATGACGTAATGGGTTCTTGAGATTTAACGCGCCTTGAAATTTTATGCATGGCGTTATATCTGTAATTTTTATGTGATGTTGGTGGGCAGCTGAAGGTACACAAAATGGTAGAATGGGTTCATTATGAATTATTTATTCAAGAAATGAGCACAGGATACACAGAGTGCTACTGCTGAGACACACCTGGTACACATGTTCATTCGGTACACTGCTTCAACACCTCCTTCGTCACCAATATCTCTCCTCCGCCGCCTCTTTCCATCAAACCAACCCAAGCGTCCTTGTGGGCTCTCTGTGCACAACAAACATTGGGCATTCACGTAATAATTGAGTACATTTGGTATTTGTGTATAGTTTGTTGTCCTTCCCCCGCACCACTAATTAGCAAGGTTGGCTACAGTACGAAATATGTTCAACATATATACATATCACGAAGGCGCAGTCTGCAGTAGTTTTACAGTAGAGGGAGATTTTGCCATGTGTCCTCCCAATTGAGTTATATGTACCGCAATGGTTCGAATTTGGCAAATGTGGACCATGAAACTGGCACACAATGGCCTTCTCTTTTAGAACAATATCACAGGATATTTAATGCCAATGGTGAAGAAGACAGCACGTATGTTTTGGTTGATTCACATAAAGTATTAACCAAAGTGGTCAGCCAGAATTTTAAATGCTAACATTATAAGGCAATGTTGATGCCAGTCAGTTGTGGCCAGGTCTCTCAAAACAACTTCTGTGAAGCTTCACCACCACACGTAGGCTCACCAAGATGTTATTTGGTTAGGGATTTCCTGGCTACTTTAGACTGTTTCAATTTAACTCAGTAAGTTAAGTCCGCCACCCATATTCACAATTATATTTTGGACTTGGTGTGCATTCGAGAACAATCTTTAGCCAACCGTTCCATTGTTGACCCTAGTGTGTCCGATCATTCATGGTGTAATTTGACCTTTTGTTTCCTTCACTTACTCCAATTTTAAAGCAAGATTATATTTGTCCCAAATCAATCACTTCAGACATGCTTTTTTCAGCAATCATGTCTCTACTTTCCGATTTAAATCATAATTCCTTGAAGTTAACAGTTTCAGTCTATTACGCTAATTATATCGTATACAAGAAACCATGGCTCCCTTTAAATTCTGCTGGATCTCAACAGTTAAACCCTCACCCTGGAACACAGCTGAGTTATGTACACTGAAGTTTGCATGGCCACAGTTGCACTACTGTGGCTTTTCTTAAATGTTAAATATATGAAAATGTGAGCATTGGCCTGGTGTTGATATTCTCATGCCGTTTATGGTTATACCAGTAGCTTCGAGGAATGGGAAAGCCAGGAGGTGTGATGTTTGGGTCTCAATTTACGCATTTATTCTGGATGGCTACGTTGTTCCACTATGTTTTCCAGCGTTATTCCAGATCCAGGTGAGATTCTAGGATGTGACAGCACGATCCCAAAAGGGGGATTTGGACTTGAGTTGGTGGCAAAGTAGAGGAATCACTCACCAACCACAGACTTGCCAACCGCGGTTTCATGTATACATAGTTTATTATTTATATACTAATTTAAGTGATTTTCTTTTTTCTTCCGATTCCGGGAAAGGGTTAATATTGCCCTTTATCATGGTCCCCGGAGTGTGCATGAGTGGTGAAGGTGAAAGTCTTTTGTCTGTGGCCTGCAGGAAGAGGGTGGGCTCAGTCCCTCCTCATTCTAACCAGCCCTTCTCCTATCATCTCATTGTCATCATCGTAATTATTAAAGGTATGTAGAGTTAATGTAATGTTTATTTATGTTTTATGATGTTATTGTGTAATTTACGGTATTTTATTCGGTGTTTAGTGAGTAAACAGGCAACTAAATTAGTTAATCTATGACGAGTCTGACCGCAGCTGCGGTTCCCCTAACCCCGTATTTCTCATAGGCGCAGTACTTTACCAACCGCGGATTTGCCTACCGTAGCATTTTCCAGGAACCTAACCACCGCGGTTGGCGAGGGATTGCTGTACAATGTTGAGGTCTAGGTCGATTACGTAGGTTGTCGTTGGCAAGAAAATGTGTAAACTCCTTTAGTTTTCATGTCTATGTGCATGTTTGATGGCAGAAGATTCGTCAGAACGAAGAGGGAATTTGTGTTTGATTGTTCCAGTTATTATTCGCATTGCGTTATGTAATTGTGCATCCAGTAGTTTTATGTATGAGCTTTAGGATTGGCTGGAGCACAAAACTCTGCCACTAAGTGGATTAGTGATATGGAGGCAGTTCGCAAGTTTATGTTTTATGTGGGGCTTGAAGGTCAGGCTACTCTGAATTATAACCTCAAGATATCTTGGAGTGGGGTGATAGCAAACCGGACTACCACAGAAGGACACATCATGACTGTTCAGGTGGAAAGCACTTATGGTGGCTTTGGAAAGGTCTGGTCCGAGTATCCAGTGATGGAAATATACGTTCAATTAAGTTAGAGCAGCCATTCGTTTTTTGGTAATATTCGAAAGATGTGTGTCCTGTGCAGCAAAGGTTATGTTATATGCATATATGAATTTGCAACATGATGTACCTGGCAGGTCACTTATCTTCAGTAAGTCCTCGCTTAACGTTGCTTCACACAAAGGGTTGTTTCGTTATAACGGCTTCAGTATTTTATTGAACAAACTCACTTAATGTCCTTTTACGCTTCACTATAACATCATCAAGAATGGACTATGGGGAGTACTGTACGTACTGTATGTAAAATGTGTTATGGTTCAACAAAAAAGAGAAGCATTGTCAAACTCATAAATAAAAAGACATTGTATATTTACACGTAATACTGTAATACATTCCTATGGGAATATGGTTTCGTATAAAGTAGTTTTGTTTAACATCGCAATTTTCAAGAATGCATTCGCGATATTAAACGAGGACTTCTTGTACATGGTACATAGTGACAGTGCCAGTGTAGAGGTGTTACGGGAGGGCGAAGAAACACACCAGGGGTGGTTATGCCCGCACGCGGAAGGATGCTTACATCCACGTCCGCATCGTTTAGCCTAGGGGGCTGAAACGGCGCTGTGATCCCCCACGGCCCCACCCCTCGGAGGGGGGGAGTTGCTATATAAGGCGGTGAGCCGGTGGACTCGGGGTTCAGTGTTTAGCTTAAGCCAGTGAAGAAGGAAGACCGGCTAGATAGGCCCTGGGACTCCCCTGGATCGCTGTCCTTCTAAGGACCGACCAGGGCAAGCCAGTGGCGTGGCCCTGAGAGCCCAGAGCCGATGCTCTTGTAAGAGCCGGTCTGGTGACTAAGGGTGCTGTGATCCTAGCTTGGCCAGAGCTGGATCAGCTAGCCTCCCCTAGCTCTGTAGTGGGGACCTGGGAGTAGGCTAGCCGGGATAGAGATAGTGGAATCTCCCTGTTAGACGGGTGAAGGGGCCGATATCCCTTCGAGTGTTGTATACCTTGGCCTGTATTGAGTGAAACGGTTAATAGCTAGGTGTGCCTCCGACTACGTTGTCCAAGTCCCATTGAACCTACTACACCAGTACTGAGCCTTTAGGGATGTCATTATTCATAATCCTCTTGCGCCTGTGTTCCACAGCAAGGTATACAGTGAAAGTATGGTTGCTAAGCATCACGTTGATTAGGTGTACAGTAGAACGGCATTTGATGATGTTGGCCAACTTCAGCAGCAGGTCATGATGCAAAACAGCATCATAGGCAGCAGCAGAGGTCAATCATTGCTGTGCTCGTTTTCTGTTGACCCTGGAAACCAGCTTCTATGAGGTGAATGCAATGATCTGTTCCCCTATTGTTCTGCATGGTGTTCTTCGAGTTATCTGGTTTCCTTCAATTGTTAAAAAACTAATGTAACTGGTTTTGGCCACTCTACAAACATCCCAAAACTATACAGCTGCACAGATCCCAGATTAATCTTCTTGGTTCTTTCGGTAAAGTCACGTAGAAGGGAAATAATACAATAATAGAAATAAAACATGATAAAATACAATTCTCACGACGTTTCGGCCACAACGCAAGCAGCCATCCTCAGGTGAAGAACAGCCCTGTGGCCGAAACGTCGTGAGAATTGTATTTGATCATGTTTTATTGTTATCATTTTATTATTTCCCTTCTACGTGACTTTACCGAAAGAACCAAGAAGATGAATCCCTGCAGTCACGAAAGCTTTAAATCGAAAGATCCCAGATTACCCATCTAAATCAAGGAGAAAATTCACCTCCGTCATCCGCTTCGGTCATCGTAACTTTCAAATCAAATGTGGAGCAGGATTTGCTTGAGGGAGCCACCTTGTTGAATACACTCATAATCTATGGAATAACAAACACACACAGACACACATTAAAACTAGGGTTGTTTAATGGTAATTGGGAAACCGGTAGTAGTGATTTCAGAACCATTTGCCCATTTCAAAAGTCAGCAACTGGTAACCAGTTGAATTTAACAACGAATGCACCAAATGAACTTGCACCATTGTTTCAACGGCAGTGCCGGAATATTGACTTGAATCAGCGACCTCTAGATTACACATCCAGTGTGCTAATTATTACACCACTTTGCCAGCTCCCTACATTTCTCAGTTAGCAATGTAAATACGATGTTGCGTTTGCTTATGGAGACATTTCTACGTGTGAGAAACCAGTCACTGCTTTTTTCACGCAGTTACCAGCAATGAAAAATAAAACCCCAGTAAAGAGTGTAGCACCTTGGAAATGCAGATCCCACATTACCCAAGCATTGATCACAACACCTCTCCCAACACGCATGCAATCCACTTGGTGTTCATGCAAGCATGCAACACTACTAGAAACACACATTAGGAGTAAAATAATAGTTAGCATAAAGAAAACACATAGCTGAAGGGCTGAGGAGTAAGAAAGCTTAACGTAAGCTTTTGAGACCAATATTATTCATGTTTTTTGGGTTAGCAAAAAATCACATATCCTGTGCACCCACATCCAGGCGATAGCCAATTAGTGATGTTTGTCACATGAACAGAACATGCCAATTGTTTTATATTTCAGCAGCATCGGTTGTGTGTTAGAGTAATCCCATAACATGCACAATTAAGTACGACGTTTCACTGGTGATTACAACCAGCATGATCAGGTGATTGCTATAAATGTGAAGCTGCCTTCCTGTTTACAGTCTTTAATAGGGGAAGGTGATGTACTCACTGTGCACCTACAAGTGAGGAGGACCCAGGGGGGTAAAAGTATTCATATCAATTTTAGTAGATTATGTTCTTATGAAATTATACATGTTAGACATGAGATTAGTCACAGTTAACCAAATATACTCAGATTATAGGTTATTCGAGTGGTCGACAGTATTGCATTCATGGTGATTGTCTTAAGTGCAGGGAACGTGGTGTTAGCTAGGTGCAGGGTGCTGTGTGCATGGCAAATGGTATGTCATCTAGAAAACTACTAAATGGTTCGTAATGTTATAATATAGCTGTGTCAATTTAAGTCGGAGTACATTAACGATTGTTGCAATTGTACTTAATTATCCACTTCCAAGCAGCATTCAGTCTCTTTCTATGAAAATTGTTGAAATTCTCTTTATTCCTCTCAATTTAAATTTCTACGTGACTTTACCGAAAGAACCAAGAAGATGAATCCCTGCAGTCACGAAAGCTTTAAATCGAAATAAAATTTCAGTCTTGGCCAATACAATTTAAGCTAGTTTTTCATGAACTATAAATGTTTTCTAAATAAATTGAATGGCTAGGTTGGCAGACATGTGTTCTAGAACTGCTAACAATTGTGTTTGTGAGTATCTTAATGTTTCTTTGGTTTTCTTGTGCCAATCTCTCGTCCTGTCTGACCAACATAGCATTTATCACAGGAGCAAGTAATCTGATAAACACCTCTTATTGATAGCTTCGGCAGTTTATCTTCAGTACCAGATAACGTTTTTGGGATTATTGTGTACTGTGCCAAATCTCACTCGGATTTTTTAGTTTTTCCAAAATTCTATCTAGTTTATCAGTTACTCCCGGAATATATAGTAATTTGTTTTAATAGCACTGTCATAATTTGTACTATTTGATTTGTTTTCGGCACTCTATGCTTTGTTAATTTGTGAGATATTGTAATCATATAATAGTGCTTCTTTGACATGTTTAATCTTCCTCCTCAGACGTTCATATCGAACACTTTTTGCCTGATATATGAAGCATCTTTATGAGAGAATATTTCTGTGTGGAATGGTGTAATTATGCATTCAGCTAGGCATAAGTGTGCATTTTCTATCGATAAAAGCCGTGTTATTTTTTCCATGTGGGCCGTGTCCAAGCAGAATATCGAGGAATAGGAGGAATTGCTACACCTCCACTTCCATGATAAACGGAATGGCTGTGTAAAACACGGGTCATAACGTCTGCGCAATTGTGACGTCATCGCATAGTGATGACGAGGCCAACCAACACTGCTGCGCACCAGTAATCCATGATCTTGAAGAGCTCATGAGTGATCTTTTGTAGAGCCATTTTAATGCTGTGGAACTTCCGGTACGCCAACTTCAACAGATGTAATCTGCCCATCGCAATGACGTGGGGAAGTAACTGCTTCAGACAAAGGTGCTTTATGACCTATGCAATGGTTTGCAGGGTTTGCTATGGCCCAAGCTGCCCTCAGGAGTGGTGTTTTTGCACCATTTTGAATCGGTGACATCTTATTTGGCAGCCGTGCGATGAACATCGGCACATTTGCCAACGACGTTGGTGCCAGGGTCTCGAGTTTTGAATTGGTTCCAGGTTGATCAAACTCAGATAGAAGATCGGGAAAATGCGTTGCCTCCAAGTTAGAAACTGCCATCTTGGTCATCACTATTGTCGAAAGTACTGTGCATAGACCGGGTTGACTAATTGATCGGTGGTTGGAGTACAGCAAACCCTTCACGACGTGCAACAGAGAATGGGCGTCGCAAGCAGATTCATTGACACAGAGCATAGAATGATTTGCGAGACTCAATGAGTCGGTTGGCAGATGTGCAGGCAGTCTCAAAACCGGTCTTCTTCCAAACACGCTCCAGCCTCCTCCGTGTCTGCTTCGCACTTTCAATTGTCAGGAGATTTTTGGTAGTTAGCCGGTGGCCATTTAAGTAAGGATGGATGATATCCAGTTGTGGCCCTTTGGCCCAAGATATATAAGGAAGTTTTGGAGGACTCCATTGACACCTAGAGCTTTGCCTGGCTTTATAATCATTACGATTGATGACATGCGTTAAAAAAAAATACTAAAAACTTTAACTAACCATGAATGATGACAGCATTTTAATCTTCCACAGCAGTATCATTGTGAGCAGAGTGTAGTTGGAGTACCTGTAGAGTAGTTCTTTACGATACGTACTGTATAGGAATCTCGCAGCCAAACCCGCGAGTGGTCGAGCCAGAGGGGCCTGATGAATGAAGTGTACCTCAATAAATATTGTGCAAATAGTCAAATTCGCAATGGAAAAACCACGATGGGCAAGGTTTTGGTGTATTGTATCTATTCAATTGTAGCGGTTGACATGTTTAATCTCACTCCTCAGACTTTCAGTATCTGACAAAAATTGTACCCGATGTATGAGCCTTTTCATGAGAGGATTTTTGTTTTGGGTGATGGTGCGAGTGTGCATTGAGATAAGCATCAGTGTGCACTATCTTTCCTATTTGTTCAAGTGAAAAATTGTATTAACTGGCTTTGTCGGTTGGAGGATGGTTTACAACACACATTTTACTTCCGTGATGTAACCCAAAAATAAATTACGAATCATATTGGTCGTGATAGCCTACATGTTAAATTATTATGGACTTGCTGCAGTCAGTCAAAGTGTATATGTATGCGTATACAAATGTAACACATTTCTTAGCGGTTATGAGCAAGTCTTACCGAAAGGGTAAACGTGCCTCTCCCCGAAGCCTTTACAGTGATATTTCCTCCAGGTGGAATCTGTACACAACGCAAACGGTTCAATTTCTAGGTTATGTAATCATAGTCATCAGCCCCACCTGTGTGTAAAGGGTGCAGGAAGGCTAATTTCTAAATATTGACCAATTTTAATGAATATAATAGATTTAAATTGCAATGCCTTTCATGATAATTTAGTACATTTGTTGTAAGCGTCATTGTTATAGTGCAAGGATATCACATAATGATTCTGTTTGACAGTCTGCAGTAGTTTCACAGTAGAGGTGATGTTGCTGTGTCTAATCCCAGTTGAGTCATTTTCAGGTCATTTCTCAGTATTGGGATGTTTGGCCAATACCTGGAAGATGTTGTGCTTCGTGTTAGCTGTGGGAGGAAATCAGATAATCTGGAAGAACCAATACAGAACAGGGGGAGAACATACAACCTGCACATTCAAGGCACCCAAGTCGGAATATAATCCAGGCACTTCTTGCTGTATGGTACGAGTGATACCACTGCACCATCCTCCTTCCAAATTTTCAATGAAGAAAATTACCTCTTGCACCTACCTTATGAGGTTCTTGCACAAACCGAGTTTCTTCAGTAATTTTCATTTTCTTCTCAAAATTGTTTTTTGGAGATGTTATTTCCAGCTGCACATCAATCAGTTCTTTACTGGAAGAATCCATCTTGTATTGAGCCATTGCTTGCAAGGCCAAAATAGTGTCCTGCATACACAGCACACCACATTACTCAATAATAATCAAGATTGTGCAATAGTTCGAGTTCATTAATAGGTAACGATTATTACAAAAACAATTGTGATAGAGCCCACTCCCTTAAGCCCGGGCATCTCAGAGGACTTGCCACACAATAAGCGACTGTCATCACATCTTATCTCAAAATATTTGATTGGTCACCCCCAGTGGAAGCTGGCCCCTGTTTGGCACAAGGTGACCCAGCATCGAGCATGCAATTGGGCATTAGTCTGCCAGTCGGAAGAAATGTCACTAAGCGTAATCCAATTTGAGTAATTTGCAGGTAATTTTCCCAATTGGACCGTGATAAGAGAATATAATGATCTGGTATTTCAATTAATGTTGGGGGATCTTTAACCTCCACTGTAAAGCAGATGTCATATAGTTATGGTTAATAACCAACGGTGGCTTGCTGGAATTGAACCACAAACCTCTGCTACAAACGGTGAACGCGTTACCACTGGGCTATGTCACCACCCCAATAATGCACATTTCCTGCTGAGGATTTTGGTAATTATATACATTTATGTGTGCACAATGCGTAAAACTATTAGGTATTTGGAGTACATACAAAATGTAGCACTGATAATCATAATCACTGCCTTATAATAAAAACATGGACAATATAACTTAACACGTAGGACTTTTCAGACAATATTATTATTCATACATATATTTTTGGTGAGGCCACAATGATCTGACCAAATCTGTGTCGTTATGATCCTCCACCATCTGATATAGCCAATCAAATAAAACAGTCGGGTGGTGTACAAGCATTGAACGGCCCAACTATTATTGTTTCAGCTCACCGGTAAGGTGAACCATTCTCATATTTTTAAGGCAGGTGGTGGAGGGTTGTAACGACACATATTTGGCCAGATCATTCCGTGGCCTCACCCATAAATCAACTGTGAATCAAAATAGGTAATAAGCCAACACTTCAGACAAGTCTTTTTTGAGAAAACGTAAATTACAAATTCGTCATTTTATTGTGCTTGTGCACCTCTGCTAACGTACTCTTTTAACCATTGTTATATGATTGGCGTTGCATAGAACATAGGTGATGGTGACTACCACCACTATTACTGTATGGGAACACAGTGTAGGTGAATTAGCATCTGTATAAAGAAGTTCCTTGGAGACGTTAATTTTTGTAGAAGTAGAGCTTCATTTATAACTGAACGTATTTACAGTTCCGAGTGTAACAACCACCACACACGTGATTACTACAGCTATCTTCTTGGTTCTTTCGGTAAAGTCACGTAGAAGGGAAGTAATACAATAATAAAAATAAAACATAATAAAATAAAATAATTCTCACGACGTTTCGGCTACAACGCAAGCAGCCGTCTTCAGGTGAATAATGAGACACTGCCAAGCTAAGAGCTTATATATAAGCTGGGTTGGAGGTGGAAGAAGAGCGCCTTAACAAAAAGAATGTGCATCTCAAGAGGAATTTAGCATATTCATGGAAATGCGTAGGAGGTGGGCGGGGGGGGTTTCAAAGTCATATTATGCCCATGCATTATGCAGGATCAGCAGCACCAAATTTAGGGTGCAGGGGGTAGCATTAACAAAGGAAAGGAATGTTAATAGTATGCAGCTGCAGTTACTAAACAACCACGTAGAAAACTAAAGTATAAACTACATAAAAAACTAAAGTATAAACTGCATAGCATCATCAGTATACTTACTATACTCTACAATAAGCTGAGTTACTAACAGCAAGTAATACATTACAGTTCTATGTCGTAAAAATTATATAATATGCTTCCATCTAAACTTTATTCTCTTACATCACACGAGCATACACCGTACTATATACTGCCATAGACAAACCCAACGTTAAATTATATACTGTATTGCTATAAACCACCCTATACCTTATACATTTTAATATAACACTATGTATTATTCTACCCACCCTAATGTGTATCACACTGCTATATGTTTACTATACAATTACGATACTATATATTACTTTGTACATTGTATTAAGCATATAAATGTTATACTATTTGTTATTGTACACTGTACCATTGACCGTCCTGTCAATGGGTGAGTCGTGGAAGGAAAGTTGCAGCGGAGCAAAGAATCCATTCCCCACCTCCAACCCAGCTTATATATAAGCTCCTAGCTTGGCAGTGTCTCATTCTTCACCTGAAGACGGCTGCTTGCGTTGTAGCCGAAACGTCGTGAGAATTATTTTATTTTATTATGTTTTATTTTTATTATTTTATTACTTCCCTTCTACGTGACTTTACCGAAAGAACCAAGAAGATGAATCCCTGCAGTCACGAAAGCTTTAAATCGAAACAGTATATTTGATAGTGGATGTAGGTTAGGCCATGTGATCAGATTTTGGTTTCAAAAGCTTTCACCACCAAACACAGCCAAACAACTGAAGCATTTAATGCACCAATTATCATGTTGTAAACTGTTGAAGAGCAATTTTCTAAATCAAATGTATAAATTGGATATGCGAGGTCAAGGGCAGAATGCAGGATGCTGAATTCTAGCCTGAAGATGCTTGTGAGCTGAAGCCATACTAATTGGCATGTTAAACGCTTGTACGTGCATCAATCCAATGGTTGGCTATGTCAAATGGCGGAGGGTCTTACAACACAAATTTTGCTCGATCATTAGGTTTTCCAACCCATAAAAATTAATTACGAAATTATATTGGTCGGAAAATCTTCCTACTCTCTCTGTGGACCAATACCCAAATGTCAACTGATTACAGGGATAAAAATGTGTGACTTAACGGTTTAGTTCGTAAATCTCGAGTACGTTATGGCAAGGTACACGTTACATTAATTGGGATTGGGTATTAATCATTTGAGTACATTATAGCGAAATTACATAAAGTGGGAGGGCGTAAATCGGGGTATTACTGTATATATGTTAATTGTATAATGCAACGTTCATGACAAATGTGGCGAGTCTTTTAATTGGGTTTATTTGACTGATTAATGCATGTAAGTTTAACTTATTTCGCACCATACATAGCCAACCATGCTAATGGGAGGTGCGGGGGAAGGACAACAACAATCGCTGGAAGTGCCAGTTTATTTATTATGAATTTGTACACACCTGTGTGGATCGGAAGCCGCCCCCGTAGTTTCGCTGCTCGGTAAGCCAGTCAACAATTTCTCGAGCGCTCTCATAGTGCTTCTTGCGCAGATACGTCAGTAGCCCATATGCGGTGGCCTCCACTGAGATTGCAGACATCTTAAGCACATGACTTGTTTCATCCGCCTTCCAATAGCGATGGCCTTAAACATGTGGTACAGATACATCCACAAATTAGTGTCTCTTCACTCTTATGTTGTGTTGCAGAGATAGGTAACTGATTTTTAGAACAGTAACATTGATGTGTAGTGAGCGACTTCTGAGACATAACGTGTAGAGGGATTCTTATTTATTTCTCACACTTCAGGCACAATCACTGGGCGACATATATATACAATAGCGGGAAGTACCCGGCGTTGCCCGGGCGAAAAAGACAGACAACCTTCATTTCAAAGTTAGTGCCAGGTCAGAGCGTTGTTTCAAATCCACCATCATCAGTATTTCTGCAACGATATAGAGGATAGCGATCATGTCCTGCCTGAGTAAATTTTAAGAAGTTTCTGGGATACTTATTGGTACACTTGGTGTCTTGCATGCATGGGGAACTTGGATTGAAATCCCCACATGGGCCATGGACCATTTGCTTGCAGACAACATCAAACAGGGCAGGGTCGTGATTCGGGTTAGGTAGCTCGGTACTAATGAAAGTGTCAATATCACTGCCATTATTTTATCCCGCATCCATAGCAATATGTGAGCATGAGGACGACCACGTTTTTGCCACTCAATGGTGTGCAAGTGACATATTGTCTTCACAAAGACGCCGCCTTCCTTTCTCGTGAAAAGCCTCATGAGTGCATCAACTTTGAGTTTAAACACCCTTGCAATTATGTCATGTCTATCGGTTGGTTTTTGGTTTTGATAAAGCTCAACCTGGATCTCCGTCCATTTAGGATTGCAAATAAAGGTGATAAAGAGATCTGGCCTGCCATATTGCCTGATATAGGTCATGGCATCCTGAGTCCTCTCATGCATGTATCTTGGTCCACCAGTGAATGATGAAGGCAAAATAACAAATTTACCCAAATTCAGAGCATTTGCATATCAGTCAGCATTGATAGCATCCCTGAGATGAACGCACTGTTCTACACGCAGGCGTTTTTGATTGAGTTGAATGTCGAGAAGGCGTTCACTCTCAATTTGGCATACTCATCGACTGGTAAAAGAGGTTGGCGCACCTCACTATGTGGTTTCCTCCTTCTCTGTGCATGATCATAAAGGAATATAAGTCCTTAGAGAAGACAGTTTTGTGAGGATGCCTTTGTCCTGTTGCTTTGATAATTTGTGGAATCTGGACGTGGTACCCATCTTGCCCATTCCACAAAATACGAGATATTGTAGGGCATCATATGCTCTCTTTGTCTCAGGAATGCGTTTGATGGTGTTGTCTTGGTATTGAAGCACAATGTCTCTCCTACCATGTTCCTCACCCACCATAAGAACAGCAACCTCACCACAAGTAGGGGCATGGTACCTCCGCGCATGCTTCCGCTTGGGACTTTGGATGCACTGATGACAACCTGATATTCATTGGAGGTGACTTGTTGTGCTGCATGATTGAAACTTGAAATCAATAAATTGTGTTGGTTGAGCATCCCTTCGAGAGAGAGGACAATTTGTAGTCGGGCACCAGGAACATTGTTGCATCGCAGGTTGCCTTGCTGACCCTCATCTCCCATGAAGAATAACTGAATGAACTTGGGCTCTTCACCGGTCAGTGATTGCATGTGTAATAAAGGACTCGTTCACTGGGTCTGTCTCCGTTGTCCTTTATTTGGGGTCTTTACACTTGTCCCACACGGCCCTCGCTCAGAGCATCCCCGCTTGGCAGCTCCACAGCTGCCTTCGCTCCCGTAGCCTTTCGCGCTCCTGCAGCTCCGCTGCAGGTCCCCTGTGCAGTCCTCCGGCTGCTCTCACTGCAGCGCCACCGCTGCTCCCCGTTCCTCCGTGCTCGGTCACCGCTGGCCGACGGTGCCGAGTCTTACTGTGTGTGGCGATCTCGCCACTCTCCAACCTCCGCCCTGCGTGGCCTCACTCTGTCTCTATTCCCAACACTCCCCCGTCTCTTCCGGTATCTCTCCCTTAAGACCTCACCCCTCTCTCTCACGTGACCTAACTCCTCCCCCCGTCACGTCATATCCGCGAGGCCGTTTACGCCCGCATTACACCACCCTCCCCCGTAGAGAAAATCCAGCCGACCTCGGCTGAACAATAACGACAACAAGTAATGCGAGCGAACACAACCATCACACATGCAATGACAACGAAGCATACAATAAATATAACAATAACAACAAGAACACAACAGTAAAATTCAACGAAATGTAAGGGACTTCGACTGCGTGCAGGTCGCCGGTCCGTCCCGGACGGGCGGCGGCCCTCCTGCAGACCGGGAACGTGACGGGGTTTTAGGAGCGACAGGATGAAGTCCTCCTGTTGCTATTGGAGGCCCGTCAACGTCCCGGTCCCGTGTCCCTGAAGGCCCAGCATCGGAGGTGTCCCGCAATCGTGTCTGCGGCGGGGTCGGAAGGGCGGCGGGGCTCGGAGTCCCCGCAGCCGTGGTAGGCTGACCCCGAGCAGAGTCCCCTGTCTCCTGTAGTGTCACGGCCGGCTTGTCTGTAAAAGGCACGACAGGCGCTCTTGCAAGGTCAACAGGCACAGGCAAGGGTGAGTCGGCAGCAACAGACCCCGGCAAGGCAACATCAGGAGATGACGCATCAGTTCGAGGGGCCACATATGGTTTCAAGCGAGACGTGTGAACGAACCAACGCCGAGATCCAAACCGAACACGCGCAGACTGTGGGTTGGGAACCTCGATGAGGCGAACCGGCCCTTGCCATGGTTTATGTAATTTAGGAGAGGTACCTGGCCGCACCTGCGGGCAATGGAGCCAGGCCATGTCCCCCACCTTCCATGGGCACTCCCCCTTAGAGCGTCGAGCACACCGCTCGTTCCGGGCCTGGGCTTTGGCCGTAGCCATGCGGGCCCCTTCCCGCGCCTCAGTAACATGGCGAACGGTGTCCTGAATGTAATCAGGAAGAGGCTTAGCAGGTCCCCTCACTCCAGTTCCCAACTGCACATCCATCGGCGGCACGTTTTCGCGACCGTACATAAGGAAAAACGGCGAATATCCTGTAGCCGCATCCGGTATGCCGAAAGTACCCCAGGGATATGCAAATCCCAATCTGATTGTTTTTCACTCACCGTGTGACACAACATGGCGGACAAAGTCCGATTTAGCCGTTTGACCATACCATCCGTTTGTGGGTGGTAGGGAGATGTCCGTATCTTTTTAGTTCCAAGAGCCGCACACACTTCCCCCAACAATTTAGAAGAAAAATTCCGGCCTTGGTCTGTGAGGAGCCTCTCCGGCGCCCCCTTGTCCATAACGTACCCAAATAGAAAGGCGTCTGTGATAGACGCCGCCGACTGGTCAGGCAACGGCCAGGCCATCGGCCAGCGGGAGAGGTACTCCACCCCAACCAGCAAGTATTTATTACCTTTAGCGGATGGCGGGAAGGGTCCCAAAATATCCAACGCCACCAATTCATTAACTCGAGACACCTGAATAGACTGTATTGGCGGCACATATGGTTGTTTAGGTGGCTTTTCGCCGGGCACAATCGGGACACGCGCGAACGTGACCGACGACATCTGTTGTCATGCCGTGCCAAAAGTAATCTCGCTGCAACGTCAATAGGGTCTTCTGCACCCCCAGATGTAAGAGCGTGTCGCAATGCAGAGTCCTAATCAATTCGTACCGCAAGGATGCCGGTACAACCAGACGCCAGCGTTCCTGTAACCCTTCCCTCCACATCAGCAGACCATCGCGGAGAGCAGTTTCCGGCATACCCCCCGTATCCGGTCCCCCACTCTTCTTCGCAGGCCGATTCCGTAAAGTCACCAATGAATCGTCCAACATTTGTTCCCGAATCCACACAGCCCTTGGAAGATTCAAAATCCCATCAGCCGGTCCCGGCTCCCTTGGAGCTTCAGGCACCTCGACCGCCAACGCAACAGGCTGAGGGGGATGCTGAATCGGCGCACATCTATGCGTCCCAGACGTGCACGCGCAAGGGGATCGCTGCAGCAACCTAGAAAGCGCGTCCGCATTCGCGTGACGCACCCCCTTCCGATGGTGAATTTGGAAGGAAAATTCTTGCAGCGTGTCCAACCACCGCGCCAACTGGCCGGATGGTTGGTCCATCTTGAGAGCATACTGCAAGGCCGCATGATCCGTGCGTACAATAAATGAACGACCGGAGAGATACGGTCGAAATTGGCGGAGAAAGAAAACAATAGCCAAAAGTTCCCTGCGAGTGACGCAGTAGCGGGTTTCTGCGGGAGACAAAACCCGGCTACCGTACGCCACCACGCGCTCCACACCACCTTTGGACTGAGACAACACGGCCCCAATGCCCGTGACACTCGCGTCCGTATCCAGAATGAAGGGGTGATCGAAATCAGGATAATCCAACGTCGGCGTCATAGCCAATCGATCGCGCAGGCCCTGAAATGCCGCCTCTTCTGGCGGTCCCCAAGCCAATTTCCATCCTTTACCCGTAAGGAGGTGCAAGGGCCTCGCGATCGTCACAAAATTCGGAACAAACCTCCGATAATATGAGGCAAACCCCAAAAACTGACGTACATCCCCCACCGTGGCCGGGGTTGGCCAGTTACGGATGCACGCTGTCTTGTCCGGATCCGTGGCCACCCCGTCCGCACTAACGATATGCCCCAAATAGCGCACGGACCGTTGCAGTAGGTGACATTTCTTAGGCTTAAATTTCAAATTAGCGGAACGCATCCTGGCGAACACAGCCTCCAACCGCAGTAAATGCTCGTCAAATGTGCGGCTGAAGACGATACTATCGTCTAAATATATCAGACATGTCTCCCACTGCAACCCCGTTAACACCAGCTCCATCAACCTTTGAAATGTGGCAGGGGCAGCATTCAACCCCATCGGAAGACAATTAAATTGGAATAACCCCTGCAGCGTACGGAAAGCATTCTTCTCCCGCGAGGGCTCGTCAAGGGGAAGCTGCCAGAATCCCGAAGAGAGATCTAGCGTTGAAAAGAACTTCGCCCCCAACAAGGCATCGAGGGAGTCGTCCATACGCGGCAGGGGGTACGCATCTGCCACAGACACTTTATTTAATTTCCGAAAATCCACACAAAATCGCAATTTGCCGTCTTTCTTTTTAACCAAAACAACAGGCGCGCCCCATGGGCTGTTAGATGGAGATATTATGTCCGCAGCCAGCATGTCATCCACTGCCCCTCGAACCTGATCTCGCTCCGCTGGACTCATCGATGCGAGTTTAACCGAATAGGGGCAGCGTCCCCTGTGTCAATATGATGGTAAAGCAAGGAGGTGCGTCCCAAGTCCAAATCGTTGGAGCTAAACACATCAGAATAACTCAATAATAATTTACGAAGCGCGCAACGTTGTTCCCCGGAAAGGGAAGGATTTCCCCCACACAATTCGGCGATCCAGCGATTATCTGCGGCCCCAGGGCCTGAAACACCACCAACCATGACCTGGCTGCCCAGATAATCTTGTGCCGTAAACGCCGTAGTGGCATGTGCCACAACCGTACCAGCCGGCACACACACATTTTCGGTACTTGCATTAAGCACCTGCAGAAACGGCTGCTGGTCCGGCCGGACCATAGTTTGCGCCCCGACGAGCGCCGATCCGCCCGTTATGGTGGCGGACGGCGACAACAAAACCCCAATTGCACCTTGACGACCAGGCACAGGCTTCCGATATCGCAAAGGGATAAGCATCTGTGAGCCAGGTGGAATATCAACAGATACCTCAGACAGCGCCTGCACCTGGGCGACCGGAGCAGGTCGCCCCCAGGGCGACGGTAGAAATGTAATTTTTCGCCCACCCGGTAATTCAATGCAGTTTTCATTCATTCTGATTAGAATGGGCATCTTGGCCAGAAAATCAGTTCCCAACAAACAAGGAACTGCAAGGGACCTCGAAATTAACACAATTCCCGAGGCCGACACTCCCCCGATAGATATTTTAGCGTCCACCTGGCCCACAATACCCCCGTTCGCAGCGACGCAGGAATCGTAAACCGGACGCACGGCCTCTGGTGGGATGCCCAACAGATGGAAAATTACATCGGATATAATGGTCGCGGACGCTCTGGAATCCACTAAAACACGCACGTCGACCCCTTGTATAGAACCAGGTACAGTGGACGAACCAGTAGCGGCCGCGACGACCCGCCGTGCCAATTTACGCCACTGCGTTACCGAGCGACATGGCACGACAACGGTGATGAGTGAGGTGTCAAGCCTTGCCGGGTGTCTGGTGCGCACCGACTTGCCTGTCCTGGAGGATCCTTCCGCGGCACGTCCGCTGTTGAGGCCTCCTGCTGGGGCGGACCTGGGACACGGGCCCAGCAGTCCCTGGCGTAATGGCACTTACGACCGCAGCGGAAGCAGTCGATGTCGTTGCGCCGCGCCGCAGGCCCCCCGTCCCGACGCTCCCGTGTCGGCGGCGCAAATCGCGGCCCCGGCCTACTGCGGGCCGACCACTGAGCAGAGGCAGCTGTCAGCTCCTGAGGGCCCCCCCCGTCAGGAACGTACACCGCCTTCCTTCGACGATGGGCCCCCCCGTCCACGCCGTGACTTGTTTCCAACGGCGCAGGTTGAACTGGGCATCCAGACATTTAGCGGCCGCCCGGGATGTCAGCTTTTCATGGCCACACACCGGCATAGGGATCCCCAAATCCCGGGACAGCTCGAGTATCTTTCCCAAAATGAGAGGTTCAAGCAGGTCAGGCTCCGTCTCCGGGTATGCGGCCATGGCCAACTCCAATACAGCACCCCTGTATGCCACCGGCGACTCCTCGGGTGCTCGCTGGCGTTGAACAAACCGGCGATGAGCATCATCCGGTGGCTCGTATGCATCTGCCATCTCGTCGAAAACTCCTCTCAATGTTTTCTTCTTCTTGGCCTTTATAGAATGGAAGAATCTCACCGACTCGTCGTCGAGAAGAGTCGGCAGAACCTCCAATGCCTCAGCGTCAGTCCACCTTGCAGAGTGTACTGCCGCCAAAAATCTGCAGGCGAAAGCACTCCAATCGCCACCGATGGAGAATTCCTTAACAGTTGTGAGATGACGACTGCGACTCCTTGTTCCGCCGTCCTCAGCCGATGACTCATCACGTGGCATATTCAAATGGCGTCGCATCGCAACGTGTTGAAGATGGCGGCCTCCCGCCGCGGAGAGCGCAAGATGGCGGCTTCCCGCCGTTCTTCTCCTGCCACGCCCAAGATGGCGTCTTCGTGCCGCGTGGCAGATGGCGCCGACAGCGCAGGCAAGGCGGCGGCCTGCAGACCACCATCGGCTCTCCCCAACGCCGTCCTCGGCGTGACGAGCTCGCACAATTGCGCCAGCACGGTTTTCAGTGTCTCCAGCTGCGCAGCCATCTGTCTCCATCTCAAGTCCGCGTTCTCCGGCGCCGACGGGTCCACCAACGTGGCGACGTCGTGGACTCCCGGACCCATACTCGTTCCCGGACGGATCTCCTCCTCCATCGCAGGCAGGTCCACCGCCTGATGAAGGTCGTCGTCGTCGGATGATGTAGCAGATCATGGCGCAGGAATATTCTTTCTTCTCAGCTGTTTTGACATGCCGTTTCACTTCTGACACCAGTGTAATAAAGGACACGTTCACTGGGTCTGTCTCCGTTGTCCTTTATTTGGGGTCTTTACACTTGTCCCACACGGCCCTCGCTCAGAGCCTCCCCGCTTGGCAGCTCCACAGCTGCCTTCGCTCCCGTAGCCTTTCGCGCTCCTGCAGCTCCGCTGCAGGTCCCCTGTGCAGTCCTCCGGCTGCTCTCACTGCAGCTCCACCGCTGCTCACCGTTCCTCCGTGCTCGGTCACCGCTGACCGACGGTGCCGAGTCTTACTGTGTGTGGCGATCTCGCCACTCTCCAACCTCCGCCCTGCGTGGCCTCACTCTGTCTCTATTCCCAACACTCCCCCGTCTCTTCCGGTATCTCTCCCTTAAGACCTCACCCCTCTCTCTCACGTGACCTAACTCCTCCCCCCGTGCCGTCATATCCGCGAGGCCATTTACGCCCGCATTACACATGGATCCGATTTGATGATAAACTTGGCGCTGAACCTTAAATGTGGGCATAAAGTCTGGCTACACTATCTCCTTTGTCGCACCAAAATAAGTCATTTGAAAGCAGGAATTGTACTTTCTGATGTTGGCCAGAAAGTGTTTAGACTCAGGAGTATGGACAGATAGCAAGGATCTAAGTGGCTCAGGGGGCATCTGCACAAGAGGAAGTTTTACTTTTCCATGACTGCAGCACATTCCCTTGCATTTGCCTTTCCACTTTTTAGCGCCGCAATCTGTGCAAGTAATAGACATGCAGCCTATTATGACCATAGATTGATAATCGATATCTGGTTGGTAAATAAAAGCAGCTATGTTCCAGTCGGGGTTATTTGCTCTTGTTCTAGATGCAGCAGCATGACGGACTTGTCTTTGGCGTGCCATTTGATGATGTTGTAGTTCCTCTGCCCATGCTGTTGCAGTGACTGTGCGGTCCCTTGCCTGTCGAGATGCATGATGTTCAGGGTTTTCTACAACCCGTGCTGCTGCAGTGGCTCTGCGGTCCCTGGCTTGTCGAGATGCACGATGGTCAGGCGTTTCTTAAAGGCATGCTGCTGCAGTGACTGTGCGGTCCCTGGCATGTCGAGATGCACGCACTGTTTAGGAATTTCCTCAGCCCGTGCTGCTGCAGTGCGTGTGCGGTTGTGGCTTGTCGAGATGCACGTTGTTGAGAGTTGAACTCTTCTTGGGCATCAGCAGTGGTTGTGCAGTCAGTAGCTTGTTGGAGTGCACGCTGCTCCTCATTTTCCAGAGCGTGTGCTGCTGAGGTGGCTTCTTTGTTTTTTTAGAAAGGTGCTGCTCCTGCAGTGTTTGTTGGGCGTGGCGCAGCGCCACTCGCTTTGTGTTTTTTTTTATTAGAGAGCATTGTTTTATTTCTTTTAGGCATTTGTGCGGCACATGAAAATTTGACCACAGTGAGTACGCGGATAGATCGTTAGTGTAACAGGCATGGCCTATCTGTCTCCTCCGGTGGTCTTTATTTAGAAGTGTAGTTAGGAGGAGCATGCATGCATCTGTGAAAATGAGCCAATGCACACGAATGTAACATAACAGCACTGCTCAAGCATCGTACTGAGGGATGAAGTGTTGACAAAGGTATAGGGAATGCAAAAAAGGAAAAATGTAGTAGCGCGGCGTTGCTCACACTTGCTTGTACGATTTTGACCCGGCTCGCAGTTTCTGTCCGGCTCCTCTGCTGCTGTGCAAGATTGGCGGCACACAGAGAACACAGCCGTCACGTTGGGACATCATAATAACGCACGCACACGGCACTGCGTACGTGTGTGTGTGTTGTGTGTATAGAGCAGGTAGCGTAGGTGTTAGTGCGGCGTGCCACGACCTCGGCAACCTGAGTTATATAACTGACAAGGGCCGACAGCGGTAACGATAATGTCAATCGGTTGTGGGCCTCACCTAGGTCTCTGCAGCATGGAATCTGTAGCTGGTGCGGTGTGTAAACATCGGCAATGGGGAGACAACGGCGGGCGGGCTTGGTGTTGGGAATGCACTCCCTTGTGTGCCATTTCTGTCTTTATAAGTGCTTGCAGCTTGCCCGGTCGCCTTTGTGTCCCGAGCGGCGATGTTTACACAACGCATAAGGCAGTCATTATAGTCGGAGTGGACATAGTGGAGGCTCGGCACAGTTCAAGAGAATGTGAAAAGTTGTAGGCAATGAGATGAATGCAAGTGGAGTTGCTGGGTTCGTGCTGCAGCACGCTGAGCGTTACGCTACCGACACACACACAGTGAACGACGGAGACATACATGGACTCACACATAAATGGTCTGACACACAAACACATGGAGGAATAAACACAAAAGAAAAGTGAAAGATATGTCGTTTGTGGGTGGCAAGTGTTATTTTGTAAATGCTATTGCCTTACAAGAAGCAAAAAGGCAAGATTTCTCCCCAAACGTATAGTTAGTGTGCGGAACAGTGGTAGATACGAGAGGGTAGGTCTTGGCACTGTTAGAAGGTGTATCTTCTTCTTCTTATGTTACGCTGTGTGGAAGCTACCTGGTCTCTCGCTTCGCATGAAGCTCCAGGTCTTCTCGGCCACAGTCAAAAGGCTGGAATGGGCTACAAGACCATCACCAAGCAGCTTGGTGAGAAGGTGACAACAGTTGGTGCGATTATTCGCAAATGGAAGAAACACAAAAGAACTGTCAATCTCCCTCGGCCTGGGGCTCCATGCAAGATCTCACCTCGTGGAGTTGCAATGATCATGAGAACGGTGAGGAATCAGCCCAAAACTACACGGGAGGATCTTGTCAATTATCTCAAGGCAGTTGGGACCATAGTCACCAAGAAAACAGTTGATAACACACTACGCCGTGAAGGACTGAAATCCTGCAGCGCCCGCAAGGTCCCCCTGCTCAAGAAAGCACATCTACATGCCCGTCTGAAGTTTGCCAATGAACATCTGAATGATTCAGAGGACAACTGGGTGAAAGTGTTGTGGTCAGATGAGACCAAAATGGAGCTCTTTGGCATCAACTCAACTCGCCGTGTTTGGAGGAGGAGGAATGCTGCCTATGACCCTAAGAACACCATCCCCACCGTCAAACATGGAGGTGAAAACATTATGCTTTGGGGGTGTTTTTCTGCTAAGGGGACAGGACAACTTCACCGCATCAAAGGGACGATGGACGGGGCCATGTACCGTCAAATCTTGGGTGAGAACCTCCTTCCTTCAGCCAGGGCATTGAAAATGGGTCATGGATGGGTATTCCACCATAACAATGACCCAAAACACACGGCCAAGGCAACAAAAGAGTGGCTCAAGAAGAAGCACATTAAGGTCCTGGAGTGGCCTAGCCAGTCTCCAGACCTTAATCCCATAGAACATCTGTGGAGGGAGCTGAAGGTTCGAGTTGACAAACATCAGCCTCGAAACCTTAATGACTTGGAGAAGATCTGCAAAGAGGAGTGGGACAAAATCCCTCCTGAGATGTGTGCAAACCTGGTGGCCAACTACAAGAAACGTCTGACCTCTGTTATTGCCAACAAGGGTTTTGCCACAAAGTACTAAGTCATGTTTTGCAGAGGGGTCAAATACTTATTTCCCTCATTAAAATGCAAATCAATTTATAACATTTTTGAAATGCGTTTTTCTGGATTTTGTTGTTGTTATTCTGTCTCTCACTGTTCAAATAAACCTATCATTAAAATTATAGACTGATCATTTCTTTGTCAGTGGGCAAACGTACAAAATCAGCAGGGGATCAAATACTTTTTTCCCTCACTGTACACACATAGAAACACATGGACTTACACGCACACACACACACATGGACCCACACACACATACATCGACTTTAGACACATGTAGTTACACAAATCTACTCAAACACACAGAGTTGCAAAGACAGAGTTACACACACATATCGACTCACACATACATACATAGACTGATGAACAATAACAACCGCCATTCGCCACTAAGTGGCGGTGACATCACAACTCTTGTACAGGCTATGTGCACCTTGAGGTCACATAAAGTGTCGAACGTCTGCTGGCAGGAGGTCACGGGGCAGACCCAAATGGCACAGGTCGACTGACTGAGACGACTGGCTGATGCACCACCTGTGCCCTCTACTGTGCCAACTTGCTGTGCTTTAGCCACCCGGTGCTCTGCTCGTTGTTGTGAGCGTGGCTCCTCCGCCCTCCATTATTATTGGAGGGCAACTGCCTCCAACTGCCCAGTAGCGTCCTTCACGAGCCTCCTCCACAGAGGCCGATCTTGACACCGCTGGTACCAGTTATCGGCAAGTCCACTCAGCTCCACGTCCTCCTGTACCACATCACTCCATCTCTTCTATAGACCGTGCCGCGCCCGTTTAGCCCCCTCAATCCGGCCGAACAAAAACTGTTTAGGCATGCGGTGGCTGGGCATGCGGGCTACATGACCCAGCCAACGCAGCCTTGCCTGCCGTAGGAGCTCACCGATGGGACTTTGCCCAGATCTTTCAAGGATTTGTGAGCTCCTCACACAATCCAGCCTGGTTAAACCCAGGATGGGCCAGCCTAAATGTTTCCAACCGGTGAAGATGCTCCAGAGGGGTCCACGTTTCGAAAGCGTAGAGAAGGGAGGGAATGACTGTGGCCGAGAAGACCTGAAGCTTCGTGCGGAGCGACAGACCAGGTAGCTTCCACACAGCGTTACGCAACGAATGAAAATATATTGCTGCTCGACTGATTCGGAGTGAGACCTGAGCTATTAAACTGGAGACGGTCATGAGCACACTGCCCAGGTATGGGAAACTCTCCACTCTCTCCACTACTGCCACATCACCGATTGGGAGTTGTGGGGGTGGAATGTCCGATGGTACAAAATACCCAGGCAAGTGCTTAGTTTTGGTGGGGCTGATGGTAAGGCCCCACCTCTTAGTGGCACGCTCAAGTCTCAACAGCAGCGTCTCCAACTCCTCCTCTGAATGAGCAGCTATTACCAAATCATCAGCATACATAACGTGGTTGACCAATAGGGAGCCATCCCTTGATCGCACCCGGGCATCGATCAGCCTCCCATTATATCTGTAGCAAATGGAAATTCCCCCGGTACAGCTATTGAACGCTTCACGAATTACGTGGTCAAAATAGATGTTAAATAATGTGGGAGCCATAGTACATCCCTGTCGCACCCCAAGGTGTACAGGGAAAGGCTCTGACTCCCAGCCACGTAGTTTTACCCGGGCCCGTTCACCATCATGAAGGTCCTTAATGATCGTGAACAGAGGGTCAGGGACTCCGAAAGCACGAAGAACAACCCAGAGCCCAGGCCTACTGATGGTAGCATAGGCCTTGACCAGGTCAATAAAGCAGAGATGTAGGTCTTGTTGGAATTCCCTACATCTCTGCTGTAGCAGACGGACAGAAAATATGGCCTCCATGCAGGAACGCCCTTTCCTGAAACTGCATTGGGGCTCCACAAGCCTCTCCTCAGCGTGCCTAGCAAGGCAATGTTGAATAATCCTTTCCAGGACCTTTCCCGGCCCACTGAGGGGTGAGATGCCCCTGTAGTTGTTAAAGTCTGTGCTGTCCCCCTTCTTAAAGCGGGGGACCACCAGGGCATCCTTCCAATCCTGCGGAACCCGTCCAGTGGTCCAGACCGTTGTTAGGATGTCATATAGGGCAGTCTGTGCACAAACGCCACTCTCCCTCAGCATTTCGCTTGGGAGATCATCTCTGCCCGGTGCCTTTCCTGGTCTCAGACTCCGGATTGCCTTCAGTACTTCCTCAAGAGATGGCACCTCAGCCAGCTACTCACAGGGGGTGACTTCTTCCAATATTTGAGGCACCGCAGCCTCAGCAGGGTTATCCCCACTTTGTGCCATGATGTTTTCCTGGCTGAGGGATTTCCCCTCCCCCAGGACGTCACAAAAATGCTCAGCAAATCTGCAAACCTGTTCCTGGGGGTCGGAGATTGGATCACTGTTTTTCCCCTAATGATTGTAATAGCTGTGGCACTGCAGGTTACTTTTGTGAAGGAGTTAAATAGTGATTTGTGATCGCGGGCCACTGAGGCAGACTCCATCTCCTCAGCAACCCATGACCACCACCCATCCTTACAGCGTCTTACGGCTCTCCGAACCTCCGAGCGAAGGCTGCGATCAGCCTCCTCATTCTTTGACGTGGGATGCTGTAGCCGATGAGAGTGGGCCTGTCGCTTTTCTCAACTATCCTGAACACCTCTTCTGTCAGCCAGGGTTTCTGGGGAGGTCTGGACCACGTACCCAAAGCAGCCATTGCAGCTGCATGAGTCACAGTCCTAAACCTCGCCCATTTACCCTCGACATCAGGAGGATTGGGGGACGATGCCAACCCCAGCTGCAAGCGATGATGAAATTCTCGCTTGCAACTTTCATCAGCTAACTGAGACCAGGGTGTACACCCACCACCGGAGTGGAAGAATGGCAGGCACATCTTACAGATGACTAGTCGATGGTCAGAGGGCAGATTAGCTCCATGGTAGGTCCTGGTGTCAAGGACATGGGCTCGCATCCGCTGGTCCGTCACTATGTAGTCCAGCAGATGTTCTTGCTTGGACCGGCATGCATCCATGATGTTGTGTGGATGCGCCGATGCCGGAAGAGCGTGTTGGTAATTACAAGCCCATGGGCTGCACAAAAATCTAGCAGCCTCCTACCATTGTCCCGAGTGGCCAGTTTAGCCAGCACCTGTGACAGGAGGTCATATAAAGCATCTGACTCATCGGCTTTTCCTGCACCCTCCACGGATGTTCGTCTTCGGTGGGGGCATAAGTAACCACGACCACCACTCCTCGCCTCCGGTTGATGGGAAGGCGAGCCCAAAGTATCCTGGGGCTTACAGCTTCCCACACCTCACCGCCACGCTCCCACGCCCCCTTCATTATTTTGTTCAGAAGAAGAGCCACACCTTGTTGTTTGGCAGTCTCCTGCCCCGAGTAGAGAACTGTCCACCCCTCATGGTGGCAGGAGCCAGAACCGGTCCACCAGACCTCCTGAATTCCACAGAGATCCAGGCGGTACCGGTCCAGCTCCTGACAAAGGAGTGGCAGCATCTCCTCCGCAGTGAGCGTTCGAACATTCCACGTGGCCATCCATAGTGACTTTTTGTTGTTTCTGGAGGAGCCCCGAGGGTGAAGATTAAATCTCCTGGCTCTGCCAGGAGACGTCATAGACGCCTGTACCCCCGGGGCCTCCGGCACAAGCTTATTAGTTACATGTTCATGTTTAAGTTGTGGTTTCGTGGTAATGAATTGAAAGTGGAGGGGTTACCAGCCCCTCGCACCCGTCCAGAGCCCCCGTTTAGCCATTGTGGTGGTCACAGACGCCATGAGGGGAGAGGCCAATGGGCATTGGCCCTCCCCCCACAGCACTGTCCATGACAGAGTTGCCCATCCGGCACCGCGAGGAGGTAGGGGGTTGTTTTGCCGGCCTGAAACACACACATCGACTCACACACACACACAGATTGACGTGCACAGCAATCCCCGATGATGGCACAGCTATCAGCATCGCAGTACTACGTATCAGTACATTGCGGGACGTGAGCAATCGAAACAATATAAATGCATAGAAGAAAAAAATCTGAAATAAGTGTACATGAAATAGCAGCAGTACGCACAGGTAAGTTGGGAAGCAGGCTACAGTCTAGATTATAGACTGCCAGTACACTGACTCAATGACATAAGCATTGCTACAGTGGATATAAAAAGCTGGCAATACAGGCAGCAGCTGAAAAAGCAGGATACAGTCGACATGAAAGGTTCGCAGTACAGTGAGCTCGACCGAATGTGCATGACTTGGCACGGTCGCCCCCTCCCCCACCCAATTGGCGTGAGTTGGTATGGCCGATGTCGCGCAATAAATAAATAAAAAGAGCCTTTTAATAGAATGTAAGCGCTGTAATAATATTAATATCTAAGAACTTTATAGTAGTAACTGCACGCATCGTGTTGGGGGGGGGGGCGAAGAGGACATCACACTGTGAAGAAATAGCCGCAGCGTTACGTGTCTATTGATTGCATGTTAAACGCGTAAAAGAAAATGTCCCCACGCAATTGTCGTGAGTTGGTACGGTCGATGTCGCGCCATAAATAAATAATTATATCTGAATCACACGAAATCGCTAATTGAACTAATTTAAAGGTGACGGACGTGAAAAAGAAATAGCCTATTCCCACTGCGGGGCCTAGGGCGTGCTGCCCGGAAATATTTTGTCTACATTAAGCCCACCGTCCGAGAGCCAAATTCCTCGCAAGCGCGCGCGTGGAGACTTTTATATATAAGAAAAAAGAAAGAAGATGGCTATGCATAGCTGACCCATCTACACAGCCCCATCGTCGGCGTCTAACTATATAGCTGGCTGACTAATATATTGATGATGACGATGGGAGCCGTGCAGAGGTGCGGCCACGTGGCCAGACGATGAAGAGAGAGATGATGGCGAAAACAATGACAGCAGCCTTCTAGAACCTTTGAGCAGGTTCCCGGAGCTTTCAGTTCAGCCCCCCTTCTAGTTTATTATTTAAAGCACCCATACTCGTGATTACCCCTCCTGGTCAACAGATTAAGATGTATGGGTTATTTAGCTATAAAATGTAATTTAGTCAGTTTAATGCAGGGGTCCTCAAACTACGGCCCGCGGGCCACATGCGGCCCGCCGAGGACATTTATCCGGCCCATGGTCACTAATTGGGCTGCGCTTCTGAGCACTAATTGGGCTGCGCTGGTGAGCACTAATTGGGCTGCGCTGGTGAGCACTCATTGGGCTGCGGTGGTGGGCACTGATTGGGCTGCGGTGGCGAGCACTGATTTGGCTGCGCTGGTGATAACTGATTGAGCTGCGGCGGTGGGCACTGATTGAGCTGCGGCGGTGGGCACTCATTGGGCTGCGTTGGTGAATGATTCAATGGGCCAATTGACTGGACTTGCCCCCCAGGCCTAAGGCTGCCAGCCCTCCCCTGGCTGGGCTTGACTGGCTCTCCCTCCCTCAGCTCCCTCACTTGCCCCTCGGCTCCACTCCCAGTGATATTCCTGTGTGCTGGGGATGTAGATCCCCAGCACACGCACCGCTGAGTAAATGATAGAGGGGTAATAACAGAGTGATCTCTGATCTCTGGAGGAGCTGCTTGCTGTTTTCCCGTGCTGGTCAGTGACAGACAGCCGAGGAGTAGGAAACCCAATTTAAATGACAGTAAGTGCATTTATATTCTGATTGCTATTCAGTTGTATGAGGTTATATGTTGTATGTTGTGTAAGCCCCGGTTCATACTGTTGCGATCTCTGAGCAGTGCGAGTTCAGCCATATGCTTGTATGGCTGAACTTGCATTAGATTCGGAAGAAAAAAGGCACATGTGCCTTCTTTTTTCCTGCAGTGGAATCGGATCGCATGGGTCTTCTCCCCCATGCGATCAGATTCCTATGCGAGTTCGCAGATCGCACTGCGATCTGTGAACAAAACTGCAGGTGTAATTAACTTTTTAATGGCACCCGCACCAGTGTGAGCCTGGGGTAAAAGCGGAGTTCCCCCAATCAGACTGCATTGATGGGCAGTGCAGTCTGTATGTCTCTGTGTGGGCAAAGTTATTGCTGGTATATTGTTTTTGTAGCGCTGTATATATATTGGTATTTTACTAATAGCAATTTTGACTCCCTAGGAAACAATGATGTCAAGAAAGAGAAAAATTGACTCGGAGTGTAGGATATTCAAAGAACAGTGGACTTATGATTACTTTTTCATGCAGTACAAGGAAAGAGCTGTGTGTCTGATATGCCAGAATATAGTGTCTGTGTTCAAAGAATACAATTTACGTCGACACTATGAAACTCAACATAAAGATAAATATGATTGTTTGGTCGGAGAAGTGAGAAAAGATAAAAAATTAAAACTGAAAAATACATTAACAACTCAGCAAAATACTTTTGTGAAGCAGAAGCAGCTAAATATTTCATCACTGCGAGCAAGTGTTCAAGTTGCCAAGCTAATAGCGTGCACTGGCAGACCATTCGTGGAGGGAGAATTTGTTAAAGAATGCCTTCTTTCTGTTGCCAAAGAGATGTGTCCAGAGAAGGCCGATTTATTTAGTACAGTGAGTCTTTCAGGACCTACAATTACACGGAGGATTGAAGAAATGGGAGACAGTTTGCATCAGCATTTGCAAAACTCCGCAAAAAAACTTTCCTATTTTTCTTGGCACTCGACGAAAGCAATGATATTCGTGATTCTGCACAACTTCTAATTTTTATTCGTGGGACGAATGACTATTTCGAAGTCACAGAAGAGCTTGCTGCACTGCAAAGCATCAAAGGAACAACTATAGGAGAGGATATCTATGAAAAGGTTTGCCAAACTGTGAATGGTTTGGAGCTGAACTGGGCTAAACTAGCCAGTGTGACAACTGATGGTGCTCCTAGCATGGTGGGGTCTAAGAAAGGAGTAATTGCTCGCATTAACCAAGAGATGGACAAACATAACCATTCTCATCCAATAGCCATACACTGCCTCATCCACCAACAAGCGCTGTGTAGTAAATCACTGAAGTGGGACTCTGTTATGAAAATTGTGGTATCTTGTGTTAACTTCATTAGAGCTCATGCACTAAACCACAGACAATTTCAGGAATTTCTGTCTGAGCTAAATGTTGACTATGAAGATGTTCTGTACCACACAGAAGTCCGTTGGCTGAGTCGAGGGAGAGTTTTGAAACGTTTCTATGACTTACTTCCACAGATTACAGCTTTTCTGCTTTCAAAAAACAAAAAAGTACCAGAGCTCAATGATGCAGAATGGAAATGGCACCTTGCCTTTCTGACAGATGTAACAGAGCTACTCAACAGTTTCAATGTGCAACTTCAAGGAAAGGGGAAGCTCATCTGTGATATGCAATCACATGTCAAAGCATTTGAAGTAAAATTAGGCCTCCTCATCAAACAAGTGAAGGAGGAAAACTTCTGCCATCTCCCCACAACTCAAAATCTGTTAGCGGAAAAACCATTGGTTGCATTCCCAAACAAAACATGTGTGGATTCACTGGAAAAATTGCAAAAAGAGTTCTATTTTAGATTTAAAGAGCTTCATCTCCATGAACAGGACATACAGCTTTTCCGTAACCCATTTTCTATTGACATTAAAAATGTGGATACAATTTACCAAATGGAACTGGCTGAACTGCAGAATTGTGACTCTCTGAAAGACGCATTCAAGTCAAGCAGCCTTCATAATTTCTATGCATCTCTCCCCTCTGAGACATATCCTCATCTCAGGAACCATGCACTCAAAATGGCAACCATCTTTGGCAGCACTTATGTCTGTGAACAGACTTTTTCCAGAATGAAACATTTGAAATCTCCAACCAGATCTAGACTAACGGATGCACACTTGCATCACTTGTTACGACTAGCAGTGACAAATATGGAACCGGACGTTGACCATCTTATTAGCCAAAAGCAGGCCCATAGTTCCCATTGAAATACTGGCAAGTTTGTTGATTTAACTTTACTTGTTCTTCATTTTAAATATTGTATTTGTTCCCGTTTTGTTTCTTCACTTCAAAATAAGATATATGCAGTGTGCATAGGAATTTGTTCATAGTGTTTTTTTAACTATAGTCCGGCCCTCCAAGGTCTGAGGGACAGTGAACTGGCCCCCTGTTTAAAAGTTTGAGGACCCCTGGTCTAATGCATGAATTCATAATTTAATAATTATCTCATACATGTAGTATTCACCCCATTCCTGTCGAGCAAAGCTATCACAGTTTGTAGTAGTTTCACAGTTGGGAGGTGATTTTGTGGTGTAATCCCAAATTAGTGATTTGTGGTGTAATTAATAACCATAGTGGCCTGTGGAATTCAAACTGTGAACCTCTGAAATAAGTTGCATACACACAAAGCATAAATCCATTTATACTTTAGCAAATAAGAGCACCAACCCTTCGGTTCAAAAGTGGTTCTGTTTTCCAGTTTCTTCCAGCTGCTGTGGGCTGCTTTAGACTCCGGGTCTTGAAGAGCCAAAGCGTACGCTGTGATGGCGATCGTGTACATACGCTTGAGGTCGGACACTTTGCTCGCCAGGAATTGTACCGCTCTGTTCATGCTCTGCTGGTAGTTCTGAGCATCCAGACACAAACATTACGCGTTACACAACAAATACTGTTTTGTGCATAATATTGCATCATCATAATCATCAGCCATAATTAATCCACTGGTGGATGAATTCCTCCCCAAGACTCCATTAAACCCCCACGATCCTGTAATGTAACAATCCATTTATCACCTGCACACAAACTGCTTTCATCGCTCCATCTCTATGTGGACGTGCTTTCAAATGCATCAATTTAATGGCTTCCACTCCGTTAATATTTTTTGCCATCATCCATCATCTCTTCTAGCCAAGAAGTGTCCGGCCCAAGCCCACTCTTAATAGGTTTGATGATGTTATGAACCTGCATATCTTATTGAATCCACGTGTTCTATATCTGTCCCTCATTGTAATTCCAAGCATGAATCTCATCATTCTTTTTGCGCACTTTCAAGTTTTTGTTCTGTATTTTTCATTACGGACTGCATTGATGCAGAACCATTGGCATCTCCTTATTACTGTGTAATTTCATTAAAAACAATGTCACGGAATGGATGAATTAAAAGTACATTATTTCATTTCATAATGTTACGTTTTTTAATGTTCTATTTCTCAGTCAGCCCACAAGCTTCAATCTTTACAAAACGTTGCTTTGTTCAGTCATGTATAGAGTTCCCGTGTTGCTAATGAGTGTGAGCTGCTACAGCAGTGTAACTGTTAGCACACAAGACTTCCAATCAAGAGGTCGAGTCCACATTCTGGCACGGCAGTTTAAAACAAAAGACTTCCAATCAAGAGGTCGAGTCCACATTCTGGCACGGCAGCTTAAAACAATGGGACAAGTTACTCAAATCCCCCTGCCACCACTGTCTACCCAACAGCGTAGGTTACAGCATTGGCAGGTTGAAAAGGGCAGATAAAAGTGTGGTTATGCCCACCTCTTTCAAGACACCTGATCAGCAGTGGCATGAGCAGGCAATTGCAGGGCTGTACCTTTAACTTTAACCTAATTGATGGAAGTGCACCCTACTACATCTTGGCTGCTAGCCCATCTTGGTGGTCCAACATTGCCTAATCCATATGGTCCAATTATATAATCTGCCCTACTCGCTCCAACCTTTTCATTGAAGTCTCCTATCTCCATTCTTACCACCTGAGATTTGCACTGTTCTTTAGCCTTATCTATCTCCTTATATAATGCCTCATCGAAACGTTGTGATGTGTATATATATATATTTTTTTTCTACCTACAAGACTTTACCGAAAGAACCAAAGAATATGGATTCCTGCAGTCACGAAGTTTCAAATCAAAATTGCCTCAAGTTTGAGGGTTCAGCTGTAGGGGCATACTGTAAGATACTTGAATAATGTAGATGTCAAATGGCTCTCATATCTGCAACATAGTTTATCAGAGAGCTTGTTGCGGCATTCCTACTCTGCTAACACGTGTAATTCCTCCTGAATACATTGAAAACGTTTCCATCAGTTCTAAAATGTCCACTAACTTTACATGTAACTTCACTCGGTCCTAAAAATAATTATACTAAGTCTTGTCATTCTCGCTTTGCAATTTCCAGTTTTATTTTGGTAAAGAGTTCTTACATTCCAAGTTACTGTACTTTTGTTTTTGTTGTTGTGGATAGTCGCAGGATTACAAGTCGAGTGTCACGTGCCACTCATGACGGTTTGTAGTGGACAAGGTGTCATCGCCCTGTGAAACCCCCATCTACGCCGTTGTGAACAATAATATTTCTAGTATGAAGACTTCTGGTTCTGGGCATGACTCCATTGGTAAATACAGCAATGGTTTGTCATCACCTTCTGCTGGTATATGTATAGGGTTTACTCTCCTAGCCTTTGGTTTACAACCTATTCCACAAGGCAGCAGGGAAAGGGGGAGAGGTGGGCGACGCAGTCCAATTGAAGTCAATGTTAAAATATCGACGCAGTTGAGTAGCCATCACGATTGAGATGCCAATGTAATTGAGACGGTATAGCTGTTTAGATGATTACTATGTTCAAACCAAGTTCATTTGAGATGGTAACGCTATTGATCAGGAATCATGGTTGAGATGAACCGGTGGTTCGTTTGAGATTATAATTTAGCTGAAATGTGGCAACCGCTAGCTTGGGAACGCAGCACTTTTGGAACACGACACGCATGACACTCACGCTTGTGCTCCACGGCTGTGATGTTGACAGTGTTTTCCATCACCACCTTCATAACATCTTCCTCCCCATCATCACCATGCTCACCGCGGCTATACGTGCCCTCACGATGTCGATGCTAGCACATCGGTTCCAGATTCCCATGTGATCCCCAGGGCTAGCGATGATTGGGGTTAGTGACAGTCATGGAATTTACCCATTGCACTCTGTAGATTACCATAAGGTTGCTACCACAAGACTCAGGCAGGTGGCGAATGTCGACAATCAACATCTAAACACTATTCTGTAGGTACCATGCTGATCACATGAGGCACAGCATGAATCTGATTAATTAACTAATATAGTGCATTTTGTATTCATGCCATTCGTATAACACAAGGCCATCATGCTGGTGCTGCTATGTTGCACAGGCACAGTCTGCAGTAGTTTCACAGCAATGGGCCATTTAGGTACTTGGCAGGTAACTTTTGTAAATTTGACGATGGCATACAATCGTCTATTTGTTTCAAATTACTTGGATTTTTAACGTCCAATGAAAAGTAGACGGCGTGCAGAATTGTATGATTAATACAGCCGAAGTAATCAGGCTGACCAGATTCAATCTGTAAACCTCTGCAATAAGTGGCAAACATGCTACAGTTGGGCTTGGCGGTCATGGGAGTGGCACTCAATCAACATTTTACAAGTTCAATTCCTAATGCAGGGTTGACTTAGTTCTTTATCTCCCTGGTGAAGTTAGATCAGCAGTTGTCCTATTGAGAGACTCGCCACCACGCTAGGAATGAGGAATGTAATGCTGTATTGCTGAAGTGTGATACTGCACATTTGCCGGCATTTAATACCGGAACAGAGACTCCACAATATTCTTGTGCTTGTTGAATTCCGATGAGAATAAATGCTGTCATAGACACATGGCCTTCCGTCCCACCCACTCCACCCTGAAAAGATAAATGTATATCAATCAATATTAATTAATTTAGAACACAAATTAATGTATATGCCACCATGCAAAAAGATGTATATTATTTAGTTTGCCTACTCGAGTATGCATTCACAGGATTATTTTTTCAGGAGGGTCCTGCCAAGTATTTTCAACAGAGGGTGATGTTGCAATCTGTAGTCCTAATTGAGCAATTTACATATAGTTTTTAACTATTGGAATGTTTGGCCAATACAAGTTAAGCTGTATGATTTATTACGTTTCTTACTATGGGAGCAAACTGGAGCACGTGGATGAAACCCATGTATAACATAGGGAAAATATAAAAACTCCACACAGAAAAGCTACTAAGTAGGGAATTTAACCCAGGACAATCTTTCTGAGATGTTAGCATTATGTTACCCTCCCACCAATATAAAGCCCAATTTTCACCTTACAGGATTCACCCTTGATAGAAACCCACCATTAATAATATTTATTCTGCATGATATAAGGATATGGATACTCAAGGAGAGCCAATGAAGAATTGCAGTTTGTGGGTTTTCTCTGAATCTCAATAATTCCAGAAACAAGGATTTGTACCTTGGCAAAAATATGTTTCTCTAGTCCATTCCGCTGGTCACTGGTCCAGTGTTATTTATAATATTTAGAAATTCCTTTTGGGCCACCTGTAAATGCTGCGGATACGACTTTTAGGGTGGTCACTGTTCCTCGCCTTCTACCAATAAGCCTCAATACTCATTAGCAAAGCTACTCATGGTAGAGGGAGAAACAAATAATGTGACACCATCTTTCCACGAATACATGCGTAGACTTTTGGAGAATAGGTGAGGAGATGTCTGAGACTGAACAGAACATAAACAGTGGAGACTCTTCAACATAAAAATCTAAGACCACTGAAAAAAAGATAAGGAGAGATGTCACTCATATCTTAATTGAAAAGATGATCCCCTATAATCTTCCACTGATTATAGGGAGTAGCCAATGGTGAGGACGGATGAGAAGCCGGTCGCAATTGTCATGGACAAGAGAAGCAAGTTTTTACCAAGGTACAACATCTTATTTTCTCTACTGTTATGTCACAGGTCATCAGTACAGTGTTATTCATAATATTCAGCAATATCACCAAAGCAGGTAATGGGAGGAGGGGCAGGCCACTTCTTAGAAGGAAAGATCTCTAGTCTGTTATGCATTCCTTACAAATACATTCCATGGATGCCCTGGCCATGATGTGGCCACCACTCTGTTGGAATGGGCCTTCTTGGCCAGTGTGTAGCAGTGCCTAATGCACTTCTTTAGCCATACTTACATTTTGATCTTTGAAGCCACGTGTTTCCCCTGATCATGTTACCATATAGGATGAACAGCTGTTGCAAGTTTCGCCAGCCCCAAATTCTGTGCAATCAGCAGCGCTGATCCCCATTCACTCCTTACCTTGGCCAACACCCTTGGCACGATGGACCAAGGAGGGAATGCGTAGAGACATGCCTCAGTCTTGGAGATGGATAATGTGTCGGTGGTTATGGTCTTTAGACAGAAAAAACAGGTGCAAAACCAGGGTAACTGTTGATTGGCCTCCAATGTGAAGAGGCTCATGGTAAACGACCCGAACCAACATTGGACCTGCTCGGAGACCTCAGGGCATAGAGCCCATTCCTAGAGATTGAGCCACCCTCGACTTAATGCATCCACAACCACGTTGTCTGCCCCTGCCAGATGAGAAGCCATTAATATGAGGCATTACGACTCTGTCCAGCACAGGAGGTCCTAAGCCTCTGTCACGAGAGAGCGAAATTTAGTGATTCATCATCACAAATGTTGTTATCTTGTCACATAGAATGAGATTCTGCTTCTAGTGGACCCTGGTCTGAAAGTGATAAAGTGCTAGTTCAACTGCCCTGAGCTCCAGGAGATTGATGCTTCTCTCCATGCACTTTGTCCACCTGCCCTGAACACGGGAATGCCCTCGAGGTATGCATTTTGAACTTCACACCGTACGTAGCCAATTGTGCTAATCGGAGGTGCAAGTGTGCTCCCCAACTCCACACACTCAAGATAACAAGGTTCTGGTGGAAGATCACTTAACGGAAAACCATTCTGCAGATTCCCTCAATTAGTCCCACAGGGGAGGATATCAGCTGCTTGTTGGGTCAAATCGACCCACTAATTGAGACTGCCATGAATTGGGTTCCGTTGACGCAGGAGAGCCCACATATGTGGCCTCATGTGCAGTCTCACCCAGGATACCATGTCAGTCGTAGAAGCCATGTGCCCCAGAGAGACTGGCTTGTAGCTCTCGAGCCTGCTGGCTGGTAAGCACATTTTGTCCAGAAGGCACATATGACTCTGGTCCGTCTAGATGTCAGCACAGAGGTGGTAGAGTCACTGAGTTTGTTGAAAAACACACTTGGCAGGTTCACCACCCAACCCTGGTCCTAAAGCTGCGGAAGGACTGCATAAATTTCCTGCTGAAGATTGGAACACCATGATGCTTTGATGAGGTCGTATAAATAAGGGGTGAATATGAATACCCCTCTCCCTTATCAGCACCAAGGCCACAAGAATCATGGTGAACACCCTTGGAGCCAAAGTCAGGCTGAATGGCAGTGCTCGGTATGCATCGTGTTGCCCAATGGTGTAGAACTGCAGGTAATGCAGGTCCACTGATGTCATCCATTGCACCCATTGCAGAGAGCTTCGAATGGAACACAATGAGTCCAACTTGAAGTGTACCTTGTGGAAGATATTTCTTCATCCACATATTTGTCCCACTAATGAGGGGTCCGCTGTCCTTGCCAACCTTCTCCATGCTGCTCTGTCCTGCACCATCTCTCTTTCCGCTCCTCGGGCCACCATGAGTGATCTCAGCACATCGCCCCACCTCTTTTTCTGCCTTCCTCTTGATCTATTTCCTTCCACTTGCATCACTTGCATCTTCTGACCATCATTTTCCTGTTGTCTCTCCACATGACCGAACCACACCACCCTTTTCTCTCTCATCTTCTCTGTGATTTCTATCACCTTGAGTCTTCCTCTTACTTCCCCATTACTTACTCTGTCCTTCCTTGTTAAACCCAACATCCACCGCAACATCTTCATCTCTGACAGCCATAGCTTGGTCCTCCGTTTTTCTTGTGCCCCAGCACTCGGCCCCATACAACAGCACTGGTCTCACAACCGTCTTGTACACTTTTCCATTCAACCAACGTTGTTGTAGACATTTAGCTTTCTTAAATCCAGGATTTCCCTTATGCTCCCCGAAGCTTTTTCTCAACATAAACACATCTGGAGTAACACCACTGATTGTTGGTTGGTAACCACGTATTCAATGACTTGGACGTTTAGAAGTCAGGACACTTCATGGGGGAACACCTGAGTAAACTCTGTATCTTCTTGCAGACACGAAGTTTGGAATCCACTAAAATACAAGAACTCCTGAAAGCCCTGCTTTTATTCTTGCACCACGACCCTGAACCCATTCGTCCATTGTGTGTGCCCATGCCTGCTTAAATGTGGCCATATAGCTCCCTATGCACATAGGATACGTGAGAGACCAGCCTTTTTCCTTGGCACCGTCAGTGCTGCTAACACTTGTCTACCAAAGCGGCTGCGTTAGATTGATGCTGTGGCTATTCCTGCCTCCCTTCTTCCTTGTCTCTTTCCTCTTATCTTTTCTCACCTTGCATCCATTTTTAACTCGACTCTCAAAAGGTATCTTCCTTTCCACCTTTACATCTGCCATAATTGTCTTTATCGTAAAAAAAACGTACTTTGACCCCAACATTCCTAACAGTTCATCCCATTTATCTTATGCCTTCCTTTTACAAATTCTGGAATGCATTAATCATAACCGGCTCTCACTCCACATTTCTTTACATTCCCTCTATCCCCAATTGATCTCTTCATTCCACCAAAACAGCCTGTCTCAATGTCCAAACCCATCTTGTAAACTCCTTTCATACCAGTCTTTCTTCCATTGTTCAAGCCACTGTTGATCACCCCACTTTTCTTTCAAAATGTCTCTAACTTCGGAAACTCTGGCACCCACCTCTCTTTGCTCAAGTATTATCTTTCTTCTCACACATCCTCAGTCTCTTACAATCACTCTGTATCCCTTCCCTTCCCTATCAAGGTCGGTGTTCCATAGGGATCGACTTTGGGTCCCTAACTCTTATTTCTCTCTCTTTTTCCTCTTGAATCTATTTCCCCTTTTTCTGCTTCCCTCGTTATTTATTTTCCCAGAATACCAAAATATTATTCTCCTTTTCTTCATTTACCCCTGACCTTTCATCCCATATCTTCTCCTGTCTGGCTGCCATCCCATCTTAGATTGCACTTCACTTCGTCTCTCTCGAACCTTCTAAAACATCCATCATTTCCTTTCCAGTCTCTCGCTTTCTTTCTCCCATCCCAACCATGTCCTTCCCTCATCTCTCACTCCGGTTTCCTCTGTCCTCAAACTTGGTGTCACCTTTGACTTTTCCCTCACTTATTTCACCAACATCTTCGCTACTACAATTATCATATTTTTTTACTGGCAAATGAGGTACCAATGGTGTAAATGCTTAACCCGAGCTCTCATACTCTGATGGTGCATTGTCTTTGAGTTGTGCGCCTTTTGGCATCATCTGGTCCAACCCAAGTGAGACTAGGCTCTAAGGAAAGCCGTCTCGGGTGTGGAACCAATCAACTTCAAGGACAGTGCATACATTATCAGAGTTATGTTTTTTGTTTGCATTATGACTGCAGGTATTGTGGTCTATGCAAACATGACTCCTCGTAAAAAAAGGTGTCAGTTTTTTTGCCAGATAAAAGGGTACAAAACCAATTATCATATTTTTTATTGGCAAATGAGGTACCAATGGTGGTTTTATAACTCTCAAGCGCCTTGAGTGAAGGCACTATCAATATAAATTATATTGGATTTCGGCATTTCCTTTCCTTTGCTTCTGATGAAGCGGGACCTGAAGGACAATTTGGAGGTGGCCTTCCCGCTATAACAACAGGGAATGACATCTGGAGGCCCAATTGGGATGAAAGGGCTTAAAAGACTCCATCATCTTGCCTTTGTCCACCTTAATTCGTTCAAGTGGTAAGCTTGGTTTCTTTCTGCCAGATCACCATTCGGTTCATTACAGCAACAGCCACTGCCTGCGAGGTAATGTCCAGCATGTCCCTTCCCATCCCGAGGTGCAGAGAGAAGAGTGAGGCTTATGGTTAGAGGGTGAGGAAGTGTAATGATGGCTCAAAAGCTTTATTTGCAATGTGTTCCATTGCCAGAAGAGAATTGCTGAATGTAATGAATAAATTTTGATTTAAAGCTTTCGTGACTGCAGGGATTCATCTTCTTGGTTCTTTCGGTAAAGTCACGTAGAAGGGAAGTAATAAAATAATAAAAATAAAACATAATTAAACAATTCTCACGACGTTTCGGCCACAACGCAAGCAGCCGTCCTCAGGTGAAAACCAGGTCTGTCGAGGCGGCTGCTTGTGTTGTGGCCGACACGTCGTGAGAATTGTTTTATTATGTTGTATTTTTATTATTTTATTACTTCCCTTCTACGTGACTTTACCGAAAGAACCAAGAAGGTAATGAATAAATTTAGACCAGTGGCCAGTAGGATGGAAGTATAGAAACTGCACAATGTTTTTTACCTCCACAATGTTGATTAAATCCATTAAACTGGGTTACAAAAGCTTTTGTTTATACACACAATTGTTACATATGATTTATAACACAGTATACACCTGCATCTCACGATGGATGACATGACCATCTTCTCGGTAGGAGCCATCGCTGTTCTGTCGGTTTTTAATGATCCATTCCACTGGCCCGCACAGCTCCTGGTTATCCACTATGATGACACGCTTGGCCAGCGAGTACACCTTCACCACAAACGCTGTCAACCTGAATAATTTAAAAAACAGCAGAATTATGACAATGGTAATAACTATGATTTAGTAAATTTAGTATGCTAGACATTCTCATAGTGCAAGGCTATCACAGACACAGTTTGCAGTACTTTCACAGTAGAGGACAATGTTTCTATGTGTAATCCAAAATGAGTAATTTGGGGTGTAATTGTTATCATTTGGTAATGGCCTACTCATTTCGAATTACATCTTTAACATCCGCTGCGAGTAGACCGCATACTATTTTATACAAAATACACCCTCAGAAAAAGCATGCTGGGTTCGAACCATGAACCTATGCAACAAGCAACATACACGATACCATTGGGCATTATTACTGCCTCCAACGTTAGTGATATATCGAGGCAGCGGGGATGGTTCATGTACGGGTTCTCTTTAAGAATTTTGAGAAAGCATTTACTCATAATGCTGCATAAGCTGTTGTTAATGATACCATTTTTTATATTTAGGATATGTACTTGTGCATAATATAAAGTGTTACGGGAGTTATCATAAAATATTAGTAGCACTTAACAATAAGCCACAGGATAACTCGATTAACAGATTCATTACATTGATTGAGCAATCTGCTAAAATGGAAGGAACTATGAAGCCATTTAACACCTATGTTTTTTCCAGCAAATGTTTTGATTCGTAGTCTATTTATTGGTTTGAATACGTAATCATTTGACCAAATTTGAGTCGTTGAGAATATTTCAACATCCAACACCAAAATAAATTAAATTGGCACATGTACAAGTGATTCACCTCACTGAGTCAGACAAAGAAGAATTCTCACAACCAAATTTAGACGTGACATTTGATTTTAATCTGCATCAATCATCAGGACAATAATTTTTATTCAGCTTGTTAATTGACTAAACAATAATACGCGACTTGTACATGTGACAAGAATATTTGTTTGGCTGTGTCAGGTGGCGGAGGGATCTTAATGACACGCATTTGGTCAGATCATTACTTGGGTTAAATAAACAATGTGTTATGAATCTTCAGTTATTGTTTGATTGATTTACCATTAATTTAGGTTCATAAGGTTTCAGTTCCCTTCTCAAAATGTCTACTACAATCGTCTAATAATAAGTGTAGCATATATGTTACCCTTTTCTGGCCTTAAACCAAAGGGCCATTCTATTCCCACCATATTCCTTAACATTTCCTCTAGTGTCATAAAAAAAAACATATTTCAATAGATGTTCTAACAGATTACTCCCTCCATAGTAGTTTCTTCTAGGTCACTGCATAACCCTCCTGCTTGTAGGTCAGCATGAATACGCTTCTCTCCCAGCCTTCACGGATCTTATTTCTGAACGCTGCTCAACAGGTTCCAAACCCTGACAACTCCTTACTCTCCACTTCCGTTAGTCATCTCTGCTGCGAGTCCTTATGGGCCACAGGCTTTTTATCAATTACGTTATTCGTGTCGTTACTCAAACTCGCAATTTGGTGATATCGAATGCCATTGTTCCTTTGTTTCAATTTTGGCTACTGTGTATTGTCTCTCCCCTTCTGATTTTCCAAAAAAATCATAGAATTCTTACAGTTTATGAAATTAACAGCAACAGAGAATCAGCAAAAGCGTGGCAGATGTGGAATAAGTGATTAGGCATCATCGACGGCAAGCATTTTATGTGGCTGATAGGCGAGTTAAATCGATAGACATACAGAACAGCAGCAAATGTAGCAGATGCGAATTGGGGAATCTAACATTAGCTGGTGCCACCATATGCTGCACTTCATCACAATGCGAACTATAACCTTTATTTCTTCCTTATTTAAAAACCCAGTAATTATTTTAACGGTAACAGATTCACCATTGGCCCAGATCAAGTATTATAATCATATTTGATGTCAACATTTAACCGATTTAAAATAAAATTTTCAAGTCAACTTTCTTAACTAACATTTATGTTACATTAACTTATCTCAATAAAATTAGACAGAAACAGGAAGAGCAGAGAGTAGGCATGCTAAGGAGATAATAACCAATGGCAATGTGTGCCATTGGTTATTCAACTAACTGGTTAATCTGCATTGTATATGCAGCTTTTTAGCATGGTAGCATGGTGGTGTAGAAAGCAGCTTACCAGGTGCTACTTGGACGTTCAATAAAAGCTGCATATGAATGGTCAGCCTTCCTGTAGGAAAGCTCCCGACTATAACCTTTAAAGTAAAATATAAGCAAAACACACAGATAATAATTAGGACATATGCAATGTAGAGAAATTGAAGCAAAAGCCTACCCTTTAGCCGGAATAGATGGCTTGGGTAAACCTGTGGTGACGCGCACGGCAAATGGGGGGCATATGGAGGCATCCTCTTGCAATCCTCCCTTGCCAGAGAACCCAAAAAGCAGTATTTTAGTGATATGTTTGATAATCACAAATGTAAAGCCCTATCATCATGATCACGATCTGTGGGCAGATAGCCCGTAGGTGCCTACTGCACATTTTGTCATTTGTTTCCACTTTCCTCTGTCTTTAGTCCATGGGCCCAGACCAAAAAAATAACTTATCGGTACCACCTGAGGTGGCAAAGTCTAGTAATGATTTTTGCAATCCTCCATGTGTGTGAGACATATTCTGATATGATAACCTTCGTGGAGTCGCAGCTTAGTTGTGGTTACCATGACTTTTATACCCATACCCTATTACATGTGTCCGGAACAATGAAATGGACATTATTACTGAAAAACTACCTAGACCAAAGCCAGTTAGGTCACAAACTGGGCTTTATTGGTTTAAATACAAAATGAAAAGACATGATAATCAGGAATATCAAAGTGAGGTGAGGAACTACTTGAATATTATAAACATTGACATTCACATATAGTCAATTGAGTCGCAGACGTTGTTCCTTTTAGAGGCAACACATTTATTGTAACACCGTAACATAAAGGGGTAACTGCCCCTTTACCAGATACAGCTTAGGGTGGGGACCACCCAGCTAACTACCCTATACAGAGGAGTTAATGCGACGAAGGGTCGGACCCTCATTCAGGTCTCCGACCACGTGGTAGCCTCGTAGGATGAAGAGCTTCAGCTTGAGATGTAGAGCTTCCCGCTTCTAGATGTTGAGCTTCCAGCTTGTAGAATGAAAGCGATCCCGGTCGGGGCCGCTCTGCCCTTGGCCCCGCCCGCCTTCACGAGCATTCTCATTCCCTCTCGATCCTTCTCAAGAGCTCTCCCCGGACACGTGATCACCCACTAGCCTGGGGCCCCTTGTGTGGACACTCCAGATCACGTGTCTACGGTGTCAACCAGAGTGCCATGGCCCGGGTAACCCTGCCCCTGGGCTGATGCTCACCCACTCCCCCCTCGTGGGAGCCCCCACCACACGCTGTGTGTGGTGCCCGCACTATCCCAGTATTCACCAAGCCCCGCTAGGGCTGGTATTACACACAGCCACCCACACGGTGCTGTCCACGATGTAGGAACATCAAACGGCATGGCCCTTCTGGGCCGGCACCATACAGTGACATCCCCTATGTCACTACACGTGTAATCCCATATATATCGTTAGTGATGGGTATATGTGAAGAAGGTTACATTATTGTTATCAAGCTCTGTGTGTACTTAAATGGTGTTAACAAGGGTAACCAAGTCCAAAATCACCACACTGTGCATCAATGTATACTGCTACTACCACAGTAAGACCATCAGAATCACCACTCTGTGTCACTCAAACTACTCGTCCAACTCGTCATCTGACTCCCCGAATTCAAATTCAGGTCCTGGATCATCCTGCAGTTTTTAGTTACTGCAGGTCCGTAACCTGCACATGTCTGGGCATGTCAGTCCATTAGACAGGCACGTGCAGCTTGGAATTTTGCTTGGAATTTTGCATGAACGTACATACTTGTATGCTAGCAGTTCCAAGACCACATCTGGTGCGGATGGGGAGCGCATCCAGTAAATGGCCAGCTTGCCATCATCGTCTGTCCATCCATACTCAGTAGGGCTTGGCACCACAGGGTTAGCCTGCAGACAGCAATTCCATATTGCTGCCTTATAGTTTGCTCGTTGAACATGCACGAAGAGACAATCTCTACATGGTGGCAGCTGGCTGAACTCGACTTCTCCCCTTTTTGTGCAGAAGAGCTGGTAGCAAAGTTCGTTCACCTCACCAGTGCTGCTATTAACAACATACATGCGACAGGTGAACTGCTCAATTTCTGGAACAGCTCATCACTCACATTCCATGACTGCTCCAGTCGACTAAAAGTCTCTTGGCAGGAAGTGTCCTTTCTCACCATCTTCAGGGCATTCAGCTTCTATCGACCGGCAAATGCACTGACAGTGTCACAGCCTGTGAAGGCATGTAAGCCAATTAGGCTGTCACAGATGCTGTCTCTAAGTGACATTGCCAGTTTGCTGATATCGACAAATTATGTGCGGTTATGTGTCCCACACTTCTGGTAGATGGGACAGGTGATGTTATTCTGGAAGCCAAGACACCTTGCCATGCGGTATCTCTCTGTATCGTGGGATTTTCCACTCTTCCACCACAAACTTGACGAGACTTGTCTTGTTGGATGGACGGCACAGGACTTTTCTCCACTGCTGGACGTGGTGTCCCCCTGCAAGGTTATTTTACTGGAGAGTAGTGTTTGACCCAGGTCGTTCAGCATCTTTGATCGAAGTCTGTCGGTAGACATCAAAAACAACATCAATCCTCTCACTCTGTGCCCCCTCGTGGAGGACCTGGGTCAAGGTTGACTCTGCCACCTGTGCAAAGGTTTCGTTGTTGACATTCATTTTTTGGACCAGGCTCATCCCATCAATGATGGAAGTAGATGGGGTTGGGATGTCTTATGCAGGAGACGTTCTTTTTAAGCTCTCTGGCAAGTGCAGCCTTGTTTGTTTTTCGTTGGGACCCATCAGCATTTGCCAGTGCCCGTGGCAATGGGCCCAGTGGGTGGGCAAGGACATCCTCGATATTCACCTTCCTGCTTTTAGCCACTAGGATCATGTGGCTAAACAGGTTTATATCTGCCTTCAGAACCACATCATGTGCTTTCTTTCCATGTGCTGTTTTTGTGCTGATATTGGAGAATGTCTTCAGACTCATCTTGCGCACTATCAGAGTATTGGGAGATCGGGGCAAGCATTTACACTATGAGACCTCCTTTACCAGTGGCAAAATATAGTAGTAGGTTTTACACTGGTAAAGGAGGTATCATAGTGTAAATGCTTACCCCGAGCTCTCAATACTCTGATAGTGCGCTGTTTTTGAGTTGTACGCCTTTTGGCGTCATCTGGTCCAACACCAATGGAGACTAGGCTCTAAGAAAAACTGTCTCGGGTGTGGACCAATCAACTTTAAGGACAGTGCATATCATTATCATTATCAGAGTTGTTTCTTTTTGTTTGCATTTTTACTGCTTGTGTTGTGGTTATTGCAAACATGATGCCTTGTATAAAGGTGTCAATTTTTGTACCAGTTTAAAGGGTAAAAACCTACTACTATATTTTGCCACTGGTAAAGGAGGTCTCATAGTGTAAATGCTTACCCCGAGCTCTCAATACTCTGATAGTGCGCTGTTTTCGAGTTGTACGCCTTTTGGCGTCATCTGGTTCAACACCAATGGGAGACTAGGCTCTAAGAAAAGCTGTCTCGGGCGTGGACCAATCAACTTCAAGGACAGTGCTTATCATTATCAGAGTTGTTTATTTTTGTTTGCATTTTGACTGCTTGTGTTGTGGTTATTGCAAACATGATGCCTTGTATAAAGGTGTCAGTTTTTGTACCAGTTTAAAGGGTAAAAACCTACTACTATATTTTGCCACTGGTAAAGGAGGTCTCATAGTGTAAATCGTTATTTCAGTTAATTATGTTGAAATACACTTGACACATGTAAGAAAACAAGATTTTCGCCTATTTTTTTTGGATATAACATAATACCACGTAAAATAAAAATTACAAACGATATCAAAAAATCCCTCTGGACATTTCTAGCTATTCCAAGTTGGAAGCAGTATGTAGAATTATGTGGCTTTACCTATTATGAAACATGAGTTGTTAAACTCGGCATACAAAATGTCACTTTGAGAAGATCGCAATGCCAGTTTTGGCATTGTGATGCTGGTAGCAATGAGATTTGAGAGTTAGACTTGTGTTTTCCCTCTTATTGCCATGACAGCAAAGTAAATAGCCATATATGACTAAGCTAGACACCTGCTCCAGAGAATACGCTTTTCAATCATATGCAAATCAACTAGGATATTTCTTAATATGCGGAAACAAATTGCAATTAAATATGCTTAAAAACGCTCATTTAAGGCTTTGTTTAGTTGGCGAAGATTGTATAAATCGTAAAAACGATTTATATTTTATAAATAGTTAGTTTTATGATTTTAATCATTAATTGTCTGCATGTTATGAAAGTTTACAATTTTTCAAAGCAAAATATAAAAAATATAAAAATTGACAAACTGAACAAAATAATTATTTTTGCCTGTAGTCCCTGGCCTTAACTAATAATCTTAACATGTACATTAACAATACATTGATGGTAAAGTTAGCACTTTAGATATCTTTCCTGAACAGAAATAATACAGAACCACCAGTACTTGCCTCACCTGCCAGTAAATGATCGTGAGCAAACAAGCTGCTGGAAGCAGAAAGAAAACGGATAGCGCCAATCTATTCCAGACTTAACTAAGTCACTGAAATTGAAGAACAAGCGTGAATAAATGCAAGAATATGTATGAAATACATGCCTTGGGGACAAACATCAATTTTGTAAATTATGTATTGTCTTTAATAAGAGCAGAGGTGTTGGAATGTTTTCTTTGTAATGTCCGGGCAAATAGGCGTGATTGCGCGAGATGCAAAAACAGGTTTCCTGCGAGAAAAAATAAACAGCTGCTCATTTGGAAAGGTTATCATGTATTATTTTACTTCTTTTGGTGTAACATATATAAGGAGCGAAACAGTTTAACATGTATAAGGAATAAAACAGTTAGACTTCTCCACAAATCTGACTGTCGCCTGGTGAAGCTAGTTGTAATTACTGGCAAAACGTCGTACTTAGATTGTAAATGTTGTGACTTGGCTCTCCAACACACCGGTGTACTGTACAAGTGACGAATTGGCATGTTTTGTTAACGTGACAACCCTTACTAGTTGACTGTGCTGGGCGGTGGCGGGTTTTAACGACACATTTATATATTTACGCAATCTAACCCAAAAAACCTCTATTATGGATGATATTGGTCATGAAAGCCTACGTGTTAAACTGGTTTACAACTTTTTCATAGACTTTTATATATTTATGCGATCTAACCCAAAAAACTCTATTATAGTTGTAAACCAGTCTATTTTTTCTCTCCGATTTCTCTGCTATAAGCTTTAACAATACAATGTACTGTACCGTGTTCCCATTTTTCCTAAACCCCACTTGCTCATCTGCTAAATAAGTCAGTGTGCACTTTCAATTGATGTACTAGTATTATCTATAGTACCTTCCCCATATGGTTCATTAGTGTGATGGTTCTGTAATTTTTACAATCGGTGAGATCTTCTTTGTTGGGTAGTGTCACAAGTTTGGATTTTGTCCACTCCTGTGGTATTTTCCCTTCTCTCCATACTTGCTTGCATCATTCATGTATTTATTTTGTAAGTTCCTTCCCTCCAGCTTTTATAATTTCTCCGCTTATACCATCCACCACTGGATTTTTGTTTTTCTTCAGATGTTTTATTACCTTTTCGAATAATTCGTACAATATATTATGATTTTCATCATCCCTTAGTGGTGGGGATATCATTTCTAGTTCATCCAGTCGACCATATCCCTATACAAATCACTGCTATACTCAGTCCATCTCTTTTTTGTCCCTTCTTTGTCCATCAAGATCTTGCTGTCTTCGCTTTTTAATCACGGGTTGCCTTGGTTCCACTTCATATTTGGGGTTCTTGACTAGTTTTTACACCTTGCTAGTCTTGCATTCTCCGGCATAGTATTCAATGTCGCTCCAAAAATTCCTGATTATCCTTTCTTTATGATGTCCTTACCTCATTGCATAACGTTTTGTACTTAGTCGGCATCTCATCCGATGCCTTTATCTTTAGCCTTATTTTTCTATTTTTCTGTGCAAGTTCCAAGTTTTTCTCAGGTAGCCATTCTTTTGGGGTTTACTTCTCAGTGTATTGTTGATTCTGTTGCTTTTCCATAAAATATTTTAATGCTAATACCTTAATGTCCATGCTAAGGTGTTTCATTTTTGCCCCCTGATTCTACTCACTATTTCTTCTTCATATTCCCTCATCTCCTCGTTATCTAGTGCCTCTATGTTCCTTTTTCCATATTGCGTTCTGAATATACGTTTTAGTTTTAGTCGTCGGTTGCACAGTACCAAGATTCGGTCCGATGATAAATTGGCTCCTTGGAATGTTTTTCAAAGTTGAACTGTTTTCCAGCATCTGCCAATCATTACCAGCTTAATCATATTTGTATGTTTTCTATTTGGTACCCTCCATGTCCATTTTCTGCAGTATTTTTGTTTGAAGTTATATTATCATATGTTTTGAAGCAAATTTTAGAGTTTCTCACTTCTTTCATCTCTTTCTCCATATATATACATTTGCACGATGTGTTCCCATCTAGTGTTATCCTTCCCAAATTTTGCATTCTAGTCTCCCACAGTTATCTTAATATCTTTCCTAGATAGTTCCTTTAACGTGCTTTCCAGCGTTTCGTAAAACTATTCAATATCCTCGTCTGTACTATCTGATGTTGGTGCATATATTTGGATGACACATATTTTGTGGTTTTCCATTAAATCTCGCAACAATTACCCATAAAATAACCTGTATGTATCAGAGTAATGATGCTTTGGTTTTTGCACTCAACAAGAACCTTACCCCTCCGGTGTGCAATTTTTCTTACCTTGACCAGATCACTTAATCCCCAATTATCTCCCCCATCCCTGACCCTCTAATATCTGCCAGTCCTAGAATGTCGTACCTGTATCTTTTTCCATTTCCTTCCTTAGCTCTAACTTGTCTTGTTGTCCATGGTGTTTTCACATTCCATGTCGCTACTGTAATCTCCTCATTCACCATTCTCAACCTCTTCGTTGTTTTGGAATTTGCTGCTTGGTTTCCTGATTGTGTCCTAGCTGCTGATTTCTGGTAGCTAATTTTTCGACACAATCCCGGTTTCTCGATTGGGGATGTGGATCTTGTTGATTCGGGCTACGTCTGAGCGGGTATCCTTCTGTGGTCATCATGTGGATTAGATTACTTCGTCTGTATTTTTCACTGCCAAAGTATCAGCATCCTTTCACCCCACCCTCATCCTTTTTATCCAGGCTTGGAATTAGCTTACATATCCATAGTTAAAGCTAAAAATAAAAGCTTGAATTATTGGCATTTCTCCCCCATATGGGATGTTTCTAGATCTTCCTCTAGCCGGTATTGTTAACACCTGGAGCTTAATTTGAATAAACTGCTGTCTCAAGTACAGTGAGTTGATGGTTTCAGCATGATGATCAGACTACAAAAAGACATAAAATTTGGTTCTGCACGTAATTACATTTATTTTTGGCTTTTTAGAATTTAAAATATTGCTTTGAATTTCAGGTGATTAATATGAATCAGTGGTAGAGTGGGTGGGAAACTACTTCCACTTCCCGCGTGGACCAGAGTAACACGTTTCTACTTGCACATCTGAGCAGAGCAGGGTCGGGCTTTCACAGTAATGGGTGGTTTTCCACAGCTATTTGCTGTACCGAGCCGGTACCAAATCATGATACGCTGACCTCCACAAGACATCATAATCTGGCTCAGTTCCAAGTTCGGCAAAATACTGTGCCTGCATTTTTTTTACTATTGAGCCTTCTAATTTCCAACTCCATTGTTTAAAATGTGTCTCAAGCCACATATACAGTAGATTGATTTATTCAAATACATTGATAGCATGTATCTCCATTTTTATTTGTGCAATTTTAGTTTTTGTTTAATATCTGTCGAAAATTACCACGGTCATTCTGAGATGTATGGCACAACAGACAGCACACAATGATTAACAGCATTCTTCTCTAGGTATACTGCTGTCCCTTTTCATTCTCAAGTTCAGCTGTCCCAGCGAGTTGCACCCAGTTCTCTACCACCTTGTTCAAACATTTTGATCCTGGACTCCTTCAACATCTGCCCCAGGTTCCAGTTGTGCGCTAACCACAGCACCAATTGCAACCCTCTGTGAAGTGAAATATGGTCAAACTAACTCAATGACCTACATGGCACGAGGAGGCCTTCAGCAATGGATTGACAAGAATAACGCTTATAACTCACCATATTTGAATATATATTTCCTTATTACATACTGGTATTTTATACTTGTGAAGATACTCTTTCAGCACAATGGTATAGTACTCTTAGTTATTTCTGTAAAGTCACGTAGGTAAAAAATGAAATTAAAATTAATAAAAAATAAAATAATAAAATCACGACGTTTCGGAGGCAACACAAGTCTACGTCATCAGGTGGGACCGTCACAGCCAGATTTGCTGCGTCAAGTGAGGCAGGGATTCAAGATGCAAGCTCTTAAATACAAGTTAAGGGGGAGGAGAGGGGGGGCTTATCAGAATGTGGTAGCCAATGAATGGAACGTATCGGGAGGGGGGGGGGACTAAAAGAGAGCACGAGGTGCTCATAGGCGTCGACGTGGACGTGTTTGTGCGCAAGTCCCTGTTGGTGCACATGATAACGTATTGGAAGGGAGGGGGGCGGGGCTAAAAGAGAGCACGGGGTGCACGTGTACGTGGACATGCCTGTGCACAAGCACCTGTTGGTGCACATGATAGAAGATAACGAAAATGCCCATGTTTTTACCAGTGTTGGCTGGCAATAAAGAGAGTACTGTTAAACGCTGGGGATGTTAACACTCGGTAAAGTAAAATAGTGCCTGTCAGATAAGATGGTCCAAAATGTGTAGTTAAATATTTTTGCATGGTTAATAACATCTTTCCAATGATTACTAAGTTTGTACCCATCATCACGGTTGAAATTAATTCTATATTTGAAGCTTTCGTGACTGCAAGGATTCATATTCTTAGGTTTTTTCGGTGAAGTCACGTAGGTAAAAAATTTAAATTAATAAAAGTAAAATAAAACAAAATCACGACGTTTCAGAAGCAACACAAGCCTCCGTCTTCAGGTGGAACCGTCACAGCCACGACAGCTGTATCAAGTAAATGAGAGATCACAAGAAATACCACCCCGTATATATGATGGTTGAGGGGGGAAGGGCCAGGAACCGCACACTTTTTATTAATATGGTAAGGTGAGGCTTAAGACTAAGATTAGACTGCATAACAAAGGACTGAGCCTTTGTTATGGAGAGGTGCGGTTTGTAACTAACACCTAGCATACATAACAAAAGTGTGAAAAAAGAAAGCAAGTAAAAACTAAAACTGGTAAAACAACAAACTGGCTGTCTATCAATAACCTGTAATAGTTGTCTGTCAAATAAGATGGTCCAAATAAGTGTAGTTACATCTTTTTTGCATGGTTAATCACATCTTTCCAATGATTACTCAGTTTGTAACCCTCATCACGGTTGAAATTATGTCTGTGTTTGTATATTTGTATGGCTTCGTGTACAAACCTTTGATGGTAGCCAGGAGGTTTGAAAGAGCACCTTGGTCTCGGAAAAGACAATTTCATGAGAGCCCACCGCGCTGTAGCAATGATCGGCAATGGCGGAAGACTGACTTGTGCTCGCGGACACGATCAGAAACATGACGTTTCGTTTCTCCAATGTAGCAATCACCACAACTGCAACTCAGTTTGTAGACTCCAGGATACTGTAAGTCAGGAATGACATCCTTCACAGGCTGTTGCCGATCATTGCTACAACTCTGTACCCTGGAGTCTATAAACTGAGTTGCAGCTGTGGTGACTGTTACATTGCGGAAACGAAACGTCATGTCTCTGATCGTGTCCGCGAGCACAAGTCAGATTTGAAACACGGCAAAATTGAGTCTTCCGCCGTTGCCGATCATTGCTACAACGCGGTGGGCTCTCATGATATTGTTTTTTCCGAGACCAAGGTGCTCTGTAAACCCTCTGGCTACCATCAAAGGTTTGTACACGAAGCCATTCAGATATACAGAGACATAATTTCAACCGTGATGATGGGTAAAAACTTAGTAATCATTGGAAAGATGTTATTAACCATGCAAAAAATATTTAACTACACATTTTTGGACCATTTTATCTGACAGGCACTATTTTACTTTACCGAGTGTTAACATCCCCAGCGTTTAACAGTACTCTCTTTATTGTCAGCCAACACTGGTATAAACATGGCCATTTTCGTTCTTTTCTATCATGTGCACCAACAGGTGCTTGTGCACAGGCATGTCCACGTACACGTGCACCCCGTGCTCTCTTTAAGCCCCCCCCTTTCCAATACGTTATCATGTGCACCAACAGGGACTTGCGCACAAACACGTCCACGTCGACGCCTACGAGCACCTCGTGCTCTCTTTTAGCCCCCCCCCCTCCCGATACGTTCCATTCATTGGCTACCACACTCTGATAAGCTCACCCCCCCCCTCTCCTCCCCCTTAACTTCTATTTAAGAGCTTGCATCTTGAATCCCTGCCTCACTTGATGCAGCAAATCTGGCTGTGACAGTCCCACCTGATGACGGAGACTTGTGTTGCCTCCGAAACGTCGTGATTTTATTATTTTATTTTTATTAATTTTACTTTCATTTTTTACCTACGTGACTTTACCGAAAGAACTAAGAGTATGCATCCTTGCAGTCACGAAAGCTTCAAATCTAGAAACAATGGTATAGTCTCCAATAGGGCTAATTTAAGATAGACCCATGAGTTTGGAATTGAACCCAGGGATTTTTGCTGTGAGGCACGAGTATTACCACTGCACCACTGTTCTGCCCTTGATGAGATGAAATAATGCAAAAACGAGGTGTCTGGGCTGCACACTTGCTGCTGAACTGTAAGTCATCCATTCTTGGAGGCCACTCACCTTGTTTGAGGAACGTTATTGCCTCTTCTCTCCGATTGAGGCCAATTTTCTCCCACTCCTGTACTGAGTCCAAGTAAATTAGTGTCAGTGTAGTTGGAGCCATTTTAATCATGTTCTGCTCACCACATCCTGTTGGAATCTGAATCAGATTTGATATAGACTTTGCATCGAGGCAGTTGACCATAGTCTCTGCCAATTCATCTCCTGAAAAATAGAAAAAAAATAACCCACAGTTATTCAAGTTACTTCAGCCAGTGTACATCAACATAAATTTTACAATTCAGGCAAAGTTGCTCGGTAGGCCAGTCCAGAACAACCTGGCTACAGTCATTAGGTAAACACCCAGTCAATTGCTGATAGAAATCATCTTAAGATCTCTCTCCTGGCTGCCAGTGCACCAAATATATGTAGCATGTGCATTTGAGACCGGAATTTCTAGGGCTGGGGCTACAGAATTGGCTCTACTGGAAACATCATTAGCTTCTCCGGAAGGGCCCCGAGTACTAACGAGTGTCACGACCTGAACACTCATGCCTGGCTATCTCAAACCGCTTCTCACACATTACGTTTTAGGTCGTGCCACCTGCTCTATAAATTTACTGAGACTGGAAGTACTGACAGCAAAATAATCCATCACAAATTGCGCTTTCAGCGTTGCAGCGCTAGTCAGCTGGAACTTACTCTGTTGTGGCTTCCACCACTTACCGAGCAATCAACATCTGTTCTGATATATTCTTCCACACTAAATTGCGTCCAGTGTGTTAACAAAACCACTATGACCGGTCCCTTCGTTTCTCAGGTAAGAAGGTAAACAGGCAGTGTTTATAGCTCTGAACATGTCTAAACATGTGGCAATCTGGTAATCAGTCTTTTACGGGGTTTTTTCTATTTGGTTACCGGTAATGCACAAATATAATTGGAACAGCTCTAATAACAAGACACTTGAAGGGATCTTGGATGAAGTTATCAATGTCACTTTCCACAGGCCTTCTCTAACACGGGCTGATGCACTGCTCTACAAGAGGAACATTATTTATCTCAATGCTGCTGGTAGCACCATTGGAATTAACATTCGGAGAAACAACATTTCAGACAACATCTTCAGTTTATAGCAAATTAATACTTGTAATAACTTCCTGGTTACACCAGCCCACAGGGGATTATTCTGTCCGTCCATCGTGCATTCAAAAATGGGAGGGGTGGGGGTGGGTGGAGAGGGGATGGTGGGGAGGGGCTGGGTGGGGAGGGAGGGGCTGGGTGGGGAGGGGAGGGTGGGGAGGGGCTGGGTGGGGAGGGTGGGGCTGGGTGGGCAGGGGAGGGTGGGGTGGGGCTGGGTGGGGGGTGGGAGGGGTGGGGCTGGGTGGGGAGGGGCTGGTCACCCCGTGGCGCCCTTATAAAACTCAACGTTTAACCAACTCACAGCGGATTGTGCCCGCCCTGTACAATCGGGCATATTTGCGGAATACACCACGCCGCCGTTGACCCTGGCCATTGACTGAGCAACCCAACGTTACTACCAGCTCCCTCCGCAGGAATGTGTTTTTTGTACTGCCTCCAATGAATGCTCTCGGGGCTGCCCATGAGGGCAGTGACATGGTTCAGTGGCACTGGCGAAACCAGAGGGGGAATGGTACGTGCCCTCCATAATGATCCGATTTAAATCCCTAATTTCGATCGGATCATTGGGGTTTATTAGTAATAAATCGGTATTTTGCGACCCCTACTGCCACTATGTAGCATATTATTACGTGCCAAGGACTCTATGAGATGATAGGACAAGAGTCCATAATTGGCATTAAGTAACGGCAAAGCATTTATAAGTGACTCATAGAATTGTGTGCAGTTGCATATGCAGTACACGACTTCGCTGAAGGCATACCTTCAGCGAGCGCGATGCCGATCACACACGGTTCGAAATCGACCCTCGATCGATGGCTGCGCCATTGCCGCACATGCGTCGAATAAAAAGCAAAGGACAAGTCGTTACTTACTAACAACGCCTATCATTTTAAATTGCTGGAAGGGTTGACCCCTACCTGAAAACCCTGGCTCCGCCATTGTTCAGTGACAGTGCGTTCGTCGCTTGTTGTAGAAATTTGTGGTTCGAAAATGGCAGACCGACCTGGTTAAAATTACAGGTGTATTACCTGTATCCTTTGTCCACTTCCAAGTAAACGTTAAGATTATCTGACATTCAAAAAAAGTAGGCCATTATGTGCCAGTATCATTGTGAAAATTTGCCAAATTATAAAAATGACGTTGAAAATTACTCTTTTTAGATTACACAGCAGCATCGCCACCTACTGTGAAAGTATTGCAAGGTGTGCTTGTGAAAAATTGCACCTTTATAATAGCCATGCGCCATAAAAATGGCACAGATACCAAATGTTCTAAATTATGTTGATTTATTTTAGCAAACCACACCTAGAAACAACATTTCATGAGCTGCAGCAGAGAGAATTTTGGCGTTATGGAAAGTGTGCATGGGAGAATGTTCTATGTGGGTAGTATCCTTCACTGCAACACTCATGATTTTTGGATTTGTATCGTGTCCCTTTCTACTCACCTTTAACACTAATGAATGTTAAAACATCCGAGTTGGGCACGACGTCCGGACTGATTTCATTTTTTATAAAGAATGTCTCTCGCTCTTCTGCAAATTACAGATCACAGTGTGAAAAGCAATCCTCACAAACACCGGACAGGTTGAGGTTGCAGATATTTTCACTCATGCAATAATCTCTCTCGAAAATGACTGAATCGAAATATGAACCTCTAACCTTTTGATATACCTTATCTGTACCTATGGCGTGGTCTTCCAAAATACCTTCCTTTTTATAGTTGACCAATATGCCCTGGTAGCCATGTTTATTAAGGAGGAATACAGCCTCTTGGTTCAACCAATTAATTGCCCAGCTCATCCGCTTCAGAAACCGAACTTGTAAACTCTCTAACCAAACAGATTTTGACTTAAACTGGACAAACTACAGAGTCCTGAGGAACCACTGCACCTTGCCAGCCCAAATAGTGTAATTTTTAGGATACCCTCTTAAATTCAAAAGATGATCCCAAACTTTTCTGGAAATTCATAAAGAACCTAAATGCAAACCAATAACCCATATATTTCACCTTTCTATTCTAGAGGCATCCATCCCTCCTCAATGGAAAACTGCTCTTGTGTGCTGCTCATCATAAAAGTGGCACTACAGACGGCCCTAACAATTACCACTATCTAAATCCTCTCCCTCTTGCATTAAGTTATTTGAGAAAATCTTAAGTAAATTACATCCCAGAATATGCCCTCTTCCATCCGAAGCAATCTGGGTTTTGAGAAAAATAGTACAACACGTGCAGTACTCAATACTCTTGACTTTAGCCCCAACAATTTTTTATATTGTCATTATTGCCTCATCCTATTCCGTGACTAGTTTTACAGTCTTTGACACTGGATCTCGGTGTAATTTTACAAAGGCTAAAATGCCTACATTTTTCGGATTGTGCAATCAAATGGATGTACAACTACTTCTCTGCCCTCCTATGGGCCACCCATCCGCAGGACAAAGGGTGAGGGGCGGGTGTGATGCCCGTATGGCAGGGAGAGGGATGGTCTCAGACGGACTGGACCTTGGCGATGGACACTAGCTATTGGGGCGTGGAATGTAACATCACTAGAGGGGAAAGAGCCAGAGCTGGTGGAGGAGGTGGAAAGATACCGACTCGATATAATTAGTCTCATCTCCAGACACAGCATTGGCACTGGAACCAAACTTTTTGATTGGGGGTGGTCTCTCTCCTATTTTGGAGTAACCCCTGGTGAGAGGTCCCGGGCTGGTGTGGGGATACTTACATGCCCCTGGCTGGGTGCTGTTCAGCTAAAGTTTGTCACAGTGGATGAGAAAGTCACCTCAATGAGACTTCGGGTCTCAGAAGTATTTGGCCTTCTTGGAAACGGTGGGTTCAGTGCTCGACAGAGTGCCGCCAACCGACTCCATAGACTTACTGGGCAACTTCAATGCTTATGTGGGAAACGATGGGGATACACGGAGAGGCGTGATTGGGAAGAATGCCCCCACCCCCCGTGATCTCAACACAAACGGTGAGATGTTATTGGAATTCTGTGCTAGTCACGGAATGTCAAGAATAAACACCATGATCGAACACAAGGATGCTAATAATAATAGTAACGGCCGCAACTCAGAGGCATGGAGCCAAGCTCAGAGTCGCTCGAAAGCATGGTTATAGAGGTGAGTTTTTATAGGTAGGAACAACAGGTTCCACACTGCCTACCAGGGATTATTTGTCTGGTCTGTCGTGCATATTTGTCTGTCGTGCACGAATGCGCTGTCCAACTAAGTTCCTACTTGCCCACTCCGAAGGAGGTGAGTTTTTAAGTGTCTCTTGAAGGAGGCGATTGAGGTGATGCTGCGAATGTGCAAAGGGATAGCATTCCAGACTGTTAGGGCTGCCACCGAGAAGCGGCGCATAGACATGACCATCCTGGATCTTGGTATCAAGAGGAGGCCGTGAGTCGCACTTCGCAGGCATCTGCCGTGTGCTGAGCTGCAAGTCGTCAATAATGAAGAAAGGTACGGCGGGCAGGCAGATGTAAAGGCATAATGGCAGAGGCAGGTGATCTTGTATATGACCCTGCTGGTGATGGGTAGCCAGTTGAGGGCACGGAGACAGGCAAGTGAGTCGAGACGGGGATGAGTGTGGCCAATGACGACGCGTGCTAGGTTGTTTTGTAGTCTTTTAAGTTTTTGTAGGTTGCCAGTGGAGGTCCGAACTAGGACGGAGTTGCAATAGTCAAGGCGAAACCCAACTATGCAACATGCCAATGTGTTGGCAATTTCAGTGGAGATGAGAGGACGTAGGTGTCTGAGAGCCTTCAGGTGAAAGTTACATGAACTGATGATTTGATTGGTTTGACGGTCGAAGGATAAAGTTGAATCTAGGATGAGACTGAGGTATCTGAAGTGATCGGTGAACCTGATGCTGTAACCAAAGATGTGTATGTGTGTTGGGAGTGCTGATGAGTTGAGACGTTGCTTCGTACCTAACATGATGGCCAATTACTTTTTCGGTTTAAGGTGTTAGGCTGTGTGCAGTGAACCACTGTTGCAAGGCGGTGGTAAATTCCGAGACCCTCTCGAATCCAGATGCATTGCTAGAATCGATGGCGGTGAATAGAATAGTGTCATCCGCGAATGAGTGGTGCTTAACACCGAAGCTTGTGATGAGCCGGCCGATCGGGGAGGTGTAGGCTGTGAAGAGCAGGGGACCTAGGACAGAGCCCTGGGGAACCCTGCATAATGCTTTTGATTCAGGCGAAAGTGGACGTGCCCACCCTGACTGAAGATTGCCGGTCAGAAAGGTACAAAACTATCCACTTGAGTGCTGAGCCACATATACCGAAGTTGGATTTCAAGGGGGGAAGTAAGGAGCGAGTGGTTGATGGTGTCGAAGGCTGACGAAATGTCCAGACTTACAAGTGCAACAATGGAGCCAGAATCAATAATCGTTCAAATGTCATCGAGCACTCTAGTGAGTGCTGTTTCTGTGGAGTAGTTTTGATGGTAAGCTGACTGGAAGCAGCAGTAGTTTGCGGAGGAGATGATGTGTGGTTTTAGCTGGGCGACGGCGAGTCGTTCAAGGAGTTTAGAGAGGTTCGAGAGATTAGTGATGGGATGATAACTAGATGGGTCATCTAGGTCGAGACTTGGTTTCTTTAACAAGGGATAAACCAAGCTAGATTTGAAGTTAGACAGAAAACACCCCATAGAGAATGAGGCATTTGCGATGTTCCTGATCATGATGGTGAGTTCCGGAGCACATTGCTTGAACAAGGAACCTTGGAGCACGTCGAGTGGAGATTACTTTAATTGAAGTGATTGAATTAAAGATCAAACGTCGTTTGTAGACACCGGCTTGAGCATAGTTAAAAAGGTGTCTGGGTGAATGCTTATGATGTGTGGGTAGATGTGCAGGAGTTTGCGATAGTGATCAGCTTCTTGGTGAAGTAAGTATTAAAAGAGGTGGCAAGTTTCAGTGAGGCCAGGGGGTCGCTAAGGTGAGGGACCATGGTGCTACCAGGATGTAGAAGATCTTTGAGGGTTTTCCATAGAAGGCGCAGTTTTCCGGTTGCTGTTTTGATGTGTTCTTCAATGTAGGAGGAATGTGAGGCAAGGATAAGTTTGTTAGTTTTCCTGCAGGCAAGTCGATCAGCAGGGAGACCACTGCGGGATGCTATACTTTCAAGGCGCCTCCTGGTTCGCTTAGCAATGATGGCGTCTCGTGAAAGCCAGTGAGTGTCATGGAAAGACTGCCTAGCGGTTCGTGATTTTAATGGAGCCAGTATGTCCAGCGCCACCCTCATGTCAGCTTCTATTCGGAGAGCGCAGACGGCTGGATCCGATGATGGGGTTAACATTGAAGGCGAATTTGCGAGGAGGTGGTGTAAAGCAGAAAACTCGATATCCTTGAAATTACGGCAGTTTGCGGGTGAATTTTATGGTGATTGGCTTGGGAATTTGGAGGGAAAAAAGTATGAGGCGGTGGTCGAAGTAACCAGTTTGGAAAACTCCCAGTGCAATGATGCGTCGATGCTGGTCAGGTTCCAGAACCAGGTAGAGCATGCTCTCAACATTGTTTGAGGAAGCTCTGGTGGGGCCTGAGTTTGTGATGACCAGGTTATGGCAGGCCATGGTTGACTCAAGGTGACTATTGATGGAGGCTGGGGTATTGCCGGGGCAATTAAAGTCACCGGTTAGCACGAGCCTGTGAGATGGGTTAGGAATGAGGTAAAGGAATTCCGAAAGCTCGTTTAAGAAGGTATTGATGCTGCCATCAAAAGGGCGATAGATGAAAATTATGGAAAAGCACTCGTTGTTAGTAGTGAGGGATACGGACTGGACCGTGAAGGTGGCGGGAGCCATCGGTAGATAGAGCTCTTTAATTTTCAAGTGTGCATTGTAAACGACCACTAAGCCACCACCCCGCTGGTTAGTTGCACGAAGTTTATGAAGAACCTTGTATCCCGGGGGCACAACTTTCTGAGAGAAGGCTGGCGGGGAGTCTTGTCTGCACCAGGTCTCAGTAATGAGCAAAAGGTCAATGTGGTGGTTCGATAAGGTATCGTGAATCAGGGCTGATTTGTTGGTAATGAAGCGTGAGTTGAGTAGGCGGATGTGTGAAGGTGGATGTGAAGATCCGTAGAGGCGAGGCGTGGAGGGATTAGAGGAGATGGCTGGTTGAAGGTTGACCTGTGAACGGCGGCCCCTACCCCCTCTGCAGCCACGGTGCCGATGCAGTCTCTGACGTTGACCTCAAAGAAGCCCGAGGCCAGACAGCGTCCTCAGGAGCGTGGGTTCCAGGTGCAGGTGATGAAGAGATGGTGCATGTCGAAGCCCTATTATATCAGCCCATGCTGTACCGATGGTGGTGATGAGGGGGCCAGGATTCGGGTGGACTCCAATCAGCGGCTCTGCTGCCCAGAGCAGCAACTCGAGGTAGCGTTGTCCAAGCTCCGCGCTATCAACAAGTAATTCCCCGTACATTACGGATGCGTACACGCCCGTGTAAACACTCGTTGAGCACGTACACAGGCATACAGAACTACACAGGTGGGGCATACAATGGAGCAGCCATGGTGTTGAACAGTGGATGAAGCACGTCGAGCTCCCACTTGCATAAGTGTACTTGGTACCAGAGCACCTTGGGCCGGAAGTCAATGATTGACTTTATAGTTGTATCATCAGACCTAAGGCCGTATGTTCTGGACACTTGGGTGAAGAGAGGGGCAGAGCTGTCAACTGCTCACAATATGGTTGTAAGTTGTATCCGACAAGTGGGGCACCAACCAGATAGATGTGGAAGGCCGAAACGAATAGTGCTGGTTTTCTCGGAACGTCTGGCTGAACACCCTAAATGCAGAAATATTTCCACTTCCAAAAAACCGGGAAAACTTATCCTGTACTCCAGGGTGTTCAGCACTTGCACTCCAGGGGAGGTCGTGGACGATGTTCGTGAACTTGATGGTAGATGCAGCTGCGAAAAGCTGTGACCTGAAGGCAACCCTAGGAACCGCTAGTGGACACCAGTGGTGAGGGAAGCTGTCAAGTTTAAAGAGGCGTTCTGAGCTATGCTCAGAAATAGTTCTCCCGACTCGATTGAGAGGTACAGGCTTGCCAAGAGGGCGGCAGCTGCAGTAGTCGCTGAAGCAAAAGCTCAGGTGTGGGAAGAGTTTGGAGAAGCCATGGACAGGGACTATCAGGCAGCCTCAAAGATGTTCAAAGATGATCAAAAATGTTTAAGGATGTCGACGAGACATGGCCCAGGCTGTTTTCAGTAAGGGTGGCGTAACATTGACCTCAACTATGGAGATAGTTGACATGTGCTAGGGACACTTTGAGGAGCTCCTCAACCTGGTGGACATGCCCTCGTTTCAGGAGGCAGCCCTAGTCGGATGCATCACGGTTGCTGAAGTCGCTGCGATGATCGAGGTCCTTTGAGGTTAACATGCCTCTTCAATGTTGCATGGAAGGTGGGTACAGTACCTCTGGACTGCAAAGTTTGGTCGTGGTTCACATTTTTTTTTAAAGTGGACCAGAGGGTGTGCTCCAACTACAGAGGAATCACACTCCTCAGCATCCCAGGTAAAGCCTATGCCAGAGTGCTGGAAAGGAGGTTTCGCCCGGTGGTCGAGCCTCAGATTCAGGAGGAACAATGTGGATTCTGTCATGGTCGTGGAACAATGGACCAGCTCTTTTCTCTCTCACAGATATTTGAGGGGTCATGGGAATATGCTTCTCCAGTCTACCTCTGTTTTGTAGACTTGGAGAAGGCATATGACCATGTTCCGTGCAATGTCGTGGGAGGTGATGCAGGAGTACGATGTACTGATGCCGCTTTTGAATGAGAGCTGTGTCCGTATTATTGGTGTTAAATAAAAGTCGTTCACTGTGGGTGTTGGACTCCGCCAAGGGTGCGACTTGTCTCCACTCCTTTTTGTGATTTTCATGGACAGGATATCAAGGCGCAGCAGAGATATGCAGAAAGGTGGCATCACTGCTTTTTGCAGATTACGTTGACCTCTTTGCCTCATCAGTCTGATCTCCAGCGTGCACTTGGACGGTTTGATGCTGAGTGTGAAGCGGCTGGGTTGAAGATCAGCACCTCGAAATCTGAGTTCATGGTTCACTCCCGGGAGATGGTAGATTGTTCTCTCCAGGGGATCAGGAACGGCTGCCCTCAGTGGAGGAGTTTAAGTACCTCGGGATCGACAGATTGGTTGGCAGATCGGTGTGGCGTCCGCAGTGTTGCGGGCACTTTCCTGTTCCGTGAGAGATAAGCAGGAGCTGAGTTCTTGAACAATGCTCTCGATTTACAGGTCGATCTACATTCCAACCCTCACCTATGATCATGAGATTTGTGTAATGACCGAGAGAATGAGAGGGTTGCCGGGCTCACTCTCCATGATCAGGTGAGGAGCTCGGTAATCCCGAAGAACCTCAAAGTTGAGCCCCTGCTCCTCCGGATCGAGAGGAGCCAGTTGAGGTGGTTCGGGCTCCTTGTAAGGATGCCTCATCATAGACTCCCCCTGAAACTCTACTGGGCATGTCCCACTGGATGAAGACCCCGAGGCTGGCCCAAGACACACAGGTGGGACTATGTGGCTCAGCTGGCCTGGGAACGCCTGGGGATTCTCCAGGAAGAGCTAGAGTCTGTTACCAGGGAAAGGAAGATCTGTTTTCTGTCCCCCGCATATCTGGATAGATCATCACTGAGCTGTCTTCAACCTACACTTCCTCTTAAACAAAGCCACCGATTTCTTAAGTACCACTTCGTTCCTCTAACTCTGTCCCATATCCCTGAGAAGTGCCTCCTTATAAAAAAAAATGCATCTGCTAAAATTTCGGTAGATTTTCGGAATACCCTTGCCGGTCATCAACAGCTTTGTCCCCTCCCTTCTCTTACCCTCTTCATTTCCCTGTTAGACCAAAACAAAGACCATACTTTGAAACTGTGCCTAACTTTTTTTCAGGCACCTCTGGTTCCCACATGTTTTCACTGTTTTTATTGCATGTTTCGTCTAAGGCTATTAAATACCTCGCTTGTTACTTGTGTAATATTCTTTAAAGACCCTGTTTTCGTTCTCTGCAATATTTATGTTTTTTGTCTTTGTTTTGTCACTGCCGTGCTCATGCACCACGGATCTCCTTTGTAAAAACCCCAACTGTGAAACGACTGCAGACTGTGCCTGTGAAACACAGCACTTCATAATGGCCCTGCGCTATAAGAATGAGGCGTATATCAAATGTACGAAATTACTGTTATGAATCATTCCTGCAGAGAACTGCACTTGTCTTTAAAATGTTTAGGCATTAATAGAAAAAAAAATCCTGTAAAACATTTTGGGATACTCTTCATGTATTTTAATTTACAATAATTTTAAACATCTACTTTGACAAACGTATATGGCATACAGTGTTATCTCATATTAAGTGTAAATGTCGTGATCTATACTTACCAACGTGAACAATCCTTGATTCAGACCGGATATCTCTTACACCTTCCGGCTAAACAGAATACAAATTAGAAAAAAATAACATTCATTTCTGGTGAAATGTAAGTGTAATTAATCTTATTATTTTTTTGTTTTGCTTGTTTACCCAGGAAACCCTGAGGAGTCTCAAACTCTCTTTTTTCAGGAAGGTCCTGCCAAATGTTCCTAAGCAAGGGTCGTTTTTATGCTGTGTGCACTCCTATTTGAGTAACCTGCAGATATTTTTTTCAGTTACAGTGTATGTTTTTTGCAGCTAGGGGAAGACACAGGAGAAGCCCAGGAAATCCATGCAAAACAGGGGAAGGACATGCAAACTTTGCACAGAGAGGTGCCATTCAGAAACTTAAGCGTAAACCCTTCCTTCTGAACCACAAGTGTTACCAATGCGCCACCCCTAGCCATCGAAATGCTCAGTCAATAGGTGGAAGAGGGCATGCATTACGCAGGTCGTGCCTGTGTAATTGCTCAGCTGCTGCTGTGTAAAGAGACTGCTGAAGCCAAATTTTCAACAGGAAGGCAGGAAGCTGTGGCTGCATGTTGCCTGTCCAACTAGTTCCCACAAACTACAGGACTGTAAATGTACTGCAAGCTACCACAAACTATTGCAAATTTACCGCAAACTACCACAACTGTGTTGAGGTGTAGAACCACGTGGACTCGGAGTTCCATGTAAGGGCTTACGCCGGTTTATTAACACTGTTAATAATCACTCTAACTCACACCTTCCCTTAGACCTCGGCTCTACGCTTGCCCCTAGCCTTGGCTATTCCCTTGGGCTCTCTCTCACTCGAGTCGGGACGGAGGTTCAGCCATCACCGCCAGACCGAGTGAGAGCAGCACCCCTCTTCTCCCTAGCCGGCTCTCACGAACTTTCTCGAGCCTTACCCTCGGTTACCTCGACAGCTCTCCCACTCGTCGAACCCGGAAGGGGGTTCAGCCAACTCCATCCGGTCACGAGCGGGAGAGACTTGGCCTCAGCCGCAACACAGCCCGGGCTCCCACAATCACGTGACGGGGTCCCCCTTAAGTACCCCTCTACAATCCCCGTCACATGACGTCATCCCACTACCCCATGATTTCACCAGGCTACTCCTCAACAAATATATCACAAACTACTGCAAAGTTGGCTACATAGTACGACAAAGGGCCCTCATGACCCACAGCCCACCCCCAAAGCCATCCCCCCTCGTTCAACCTTTCTTACCCCTCCCCACCTTTGCACTCCCCATGGTCCCCCATGCTTTACCTTTCCACCCGCGATCTGCTAATAAACTTGCTGTGGTGCACCCACGGAGGTTGGAAGGAAGGAGATTAGAGGCCGTGGTTCATAAAGTTGCACCATTGTTTCATCTGCCACGCCGGGAGATTGAACCAAACCGGCAACCTCGGAATTGCAAGTCTGCTGTCATATGTCTTCTGTCAGTATGTCACCGTCTAATAACTCTGTAACGAGTGTTATGCTGTTCAGCGGATTGCAAGAGTGTGATCCACACATAGTTAGAGAAATGTTCACTGATATATTTGAGGAAGTAATTTGTGTTGTGTGAATTACCGCCACACGCAGAATTTTTTGGACACCGTCACCAAAAGTGCGGCCATACACACGGGATCGAATAGATATATGATGCTCTCCGATCTTCAATGGCACAATGGGAAATGACACCACCATAGCACCCTTTCCCTTCACTGTGATACAACAAAAACACAGCAAACACAACGTGGGTGCCAATACGCACAGATACATAACACTGGGCAGAGGCCTGGCCCAGTGGTAGCATGGTCACTGCTTTCGGAAATCAGATTATGAATCAATAGATTTCTCGGTTACTCCATGTAACAAATTGACCAAATTTGTGTCCATAATACAGGTTATACGTGATCTAACCCAAAAAAACCTCTATTATGGATGATATTGGTCGCGAAAGCCTACGTGTTAAATCAATTTGTGTCGTGAAGACCCTCCACCACCAAACACAGCCAAACAAATTAAATTGCCAAGTGAACAACTGTTTAGTAATGTGCCAATTGTTATTGCTTAAGCTAAAACTGGTAAGTTGAAGAACAATTATCAGAACCACCTTTAGGAATTAAAACATCAATGTATTTATTTTAAAACTTGACCTTGTGTAACGCTAACGAACATGTGTAGAAGCCAATGTCACAAATAAATGCATGTCCACACACCTGTGGATTTCTGACTGGGCTTTGCTCCAGATTTTGATGTGCTGCAAATTGACTCAACAATATCCATTTCTGTCAAAATCTATTTGGCACAAGAAATAGAGAAATTATTTAACAGATCATACCATGAAGATACACAAATACGTTGATTAAAACATGGTACACACTTTGCGCAAATAAGCATATCAGTGTGAAAGCAAAGCACATGCATCCACAACGAACTGTGTACGTCTATCTTATATTAATAACAAATAAGACATTACAGCACAAAAACAAACACGACACAGGACGAGCCTCTCGGCAGGAACCTGCCAGTACAGGAAAATATAATTAATCCACTTGTTAACTTAGTAAAGCCTGTCTGAGTCTCAATACTCATTCCGTAAGGTCCTAAAAAGTTTTTGCAATGTGGATGGTTTCTATGTGACATCCTGATTGAGTATTTTATGATTTAAAAAAACGTAGAAAATGTAGGATATTGGGTGTGACTTCCGGTGATGTCATGGCCAAGCGAGGAGTACTTGAACAAACCTCTCTGACCTCTACTATAGTAAACAACCCTACAAGTCCAGCATACCACCTCATTTACTCATCAACCGTGATTTTTATCCTTTTTAAATATTTTATATTAAGTTCGCTTGCTTGTTTGCGTGCTTGCTTGCTTACGACCGTGCAAATCTTTCGGTCGTTTTTTAACCCACTTCCCGTGATCCAATCGAGCTGACATTTTCCACACAGACTCGTTGTGCGAGACAATTAATGTTCGTGAAAATGTTTTTCAAAAATTTTACACTTTTTAGGCAAAAAAAAATTATTTTACATTTATTCAAATACAACTCATTCATGGCTTTGGCTAAATGTCACAGTGTAGGAGCCCAGAGCGTAACCCCTCCACAAGCCGTGGCGGAGTAGCGCAGTTGGTAGCGCCCTTGCTTCCTATGCCAAAGGTTGCGGGATCGATCCCCGCGTCCTCCACAGGCGAATATATTTTTAAATCCTTTATATTAAGTTCACTTGCTTGCTTAGGACCGTGCAAATCTTTCGCTCGTTTTTTAACCCACTTCCCGTGATCCATTCGAGCTGACATGTTCCACACAGACTCGTTGTGTATGACAATTAATTTTCGTGAAAAAAAAAATCCAAAATTTTGCTCTGTTTAGGGAAAACAAATTAAATATTTAATTACCAATTGCTTAATACTGGCAGACAATCATCTGACCCATAGGTGGCAGCCATCTCAAGCCAGAGGACGAGAAGACTCTAGCCGCCACGCATATAAAGGATTTATAGTGAAAAACTTTGTTTTTACGGGTTTACTTGTTCGTTGTCTTAGAAGCCTCGAAGGGGTTTGTTTTTAATAAAATTATTCTGCCTTTTGGGGCATTATGTTAACACGGCTGCTTGAATTGTGGCCGAAACGTCGTGAGAATTTTATCTTATTATGTTTAAATAAAACATATTATGTTTTATTTTTATTATTTTATTACTTCCCTTCTACGTGACTTTACCGAAAAAACCAAGAAGATGAATCCCTGCAGTCACGAAAGCTTTAAATGTTTATTTTTATGATTTTATTATTTCCCTTCTACGTGACTTTACCGAAAGAACCAAGAATATAAAGCCTATTACCTTTAATTTGGCTGCAAAATTGGAGATCAGAACAAGATGTGGGCCCCGCACATATGTTGCAACACTTGTGCAACAAATCTTCGCCAGTGGTTGAACAGAAAAGGAAATATATGCCTTTTGCAGTGTCAATGATTTGGAGAGAGCCAACAGATCATATCAGCAATTGTTACTTTTGCATGGCGCCTCCAGTTGGGAAAGGTGTGTCAAAGAAGAAAAAGTGGACTGCATTATCCAAACATTCCATGAGCTATACACCCAGTACCTCACAGAGAAGGATTGCTGGTTCCTGATGCAAACGAATCAGTCTCACTTGAGTCAGACAATGGAAGAGAAAGAGGATTAAACTTCTGGTCCTGAACCATCAAGGTTACATGACCCAGAGTTTCTCCCATCCTCCTCCTCTGAACCACACCTCATAACACAAGGGGAACTGAAAGACCTTGTCAGGGATTTGTAACTACCCAGACTACAGGAGTGGAATCTCCTGGCAGGTGATTTTAGGCGTTCCATGTTCAGTGACCGTCAAAAGAATATTGTCCCATTCTTCTTCATAGAAGGTGATCTTGTAGCCCGCGACAACATCGATAGTGTGATGGCAGCCCTCAACATCGTTCATGATCTAGATGAGTGGAGACTGTTCATTGCTTCATCGAAGATGAGTCTTAAAGCTGTTTTGTTGCATAATGGCAATGTTTTGCCATCAATTCCAGTTGGTCATGCAGTCCATATAAATCAAACCTATGACAACATGAAACAACTTTGGAGGTGCATAAACTATGACCAACATCAGTGGCAGCTTTGTGTCGATTTGAAGATTGTTGCTCTCTTGCTTGATCTGCAGACTGGATACACAAAGTACTGCTGTTTTCTCTGCGAATGGGATAGTCGCGCGAGAGATTCCCACTACATCAAGATAGATTGACCACTCTGGCAGTCATTGGAGCCTAGGAGGAAAAGTGTTCAGCATCCACCACTTGTTTAATGAAGGAAGATTTTGTTACCACCCTTACACAACAAGCTGGGTCTGATGAAGAACTTTGTCAAAGCCATGAACAAAATACAAGCAGCTTTCAAGTATCTCCGTGGAAAATTTTCAATGTTAAGTGAAGCTAAGATAAAGGAAAATGTATTTGTTAGTCGTCAGATTCGTGAACTTCTTAGAGATGATGGATTTGACAGTGAACTGCGTGGCAAGGAAAAGACGGCATGGAAAGCCTTCCAGTTAGTGGCAACAAATTTTCTCGGAAAAAACAAGGCAGACAACTACAGGGATTTGCTAGAAAACCTCAAGGTATACAAAAGCCTTGGTTGCAACATGTAACTAAATATAAAATGTTTGCACTCTTATCGAGATTTTTCCCACTGAACTGCAGAGCAGTGAGCGACGAGCATGGCAAGCGATTTCACCAGGACATTGCAACAATTGAAAAATGCTATCAGCGCAAATGGAGCCCATCAATGCTTGTAGACTATTGCTGGACAATGACAAGAGATGCTCCATTGAATGATACAAGAGACAAGCCAAGAAGCACCGAGTAGACACTGAATAAGGACTGAACTATGTACTTATATATACATTATAGTTTTGCCTTTTGTTTCATAATACATTTTATTTATATAACCCTTTTGCTAATTTTTTAAGTATTACATGAACAGGACAGGTGACATGTTATCATGTAAAGCAACCATAAACACATGCAAAGACCTAGGTTTACAATTATGAGTAAAACTTTACTATCTACACAATATACATAGACGTAAAATATAAAAACATAATATCTTGGGAACAGTAGACAATCGTTTGTATTAATTGTCATATTATAATTCAGCACAATAATAAACAACACATTTAATCTTTGAAGCAGATGACATCTAAAAATTGTAGACCAGTGTAATTGGACGCCAAGGGATGGGAGTGTCAACTCATTACCTTCCGGAGAGAATTGAGGACAACTCTTACCAGGGAGCCATTATCTATGTTCTGAAACATCTACCGAAATCACTACGAATCCCGGAATCTTTGGACACACAGCCTGTTAAGCTGCAGTGGATTGTTAAAGGCTACCGAGTTGGAAAGAGAGCCAGAAGAAATTTGGAGACCAACAACTCGAGACATCACCCCCTGCTGATCCTGTTCACGACCCACCACGGCGCCACTGAGGAATTGAAGGGAGCGAGGATAGCAAGAGGGAACGGCACGTCACTTGAGGGTAATCGTGTCTTTATCATGCCCTACTTAACCTTATTCTGCCTCTGCACAGGGACTTGGTGGGGAGAGCTGGGATATGCTCCCAGCTGCTCTACCCAGCGAAGCTGTGACTCCACGTCAGAGGGAGAATACTTGACTTCCTGACTCGGGGCGAGGTGATGGGAAACAAGGAGGTGCAGGAGATTCTGCAGGGCCCGAAAGGGAATGGAGGGAAACCTGAGCTGGTGATCAGGAGGCAGAAGCCCACCAGCATGAGGCACAGAATAGGCTTGGTCTGCGTCTGCATTGACGGCACCCAGACGGCGTGTCTCCTTTAAACGTTTTTTCTTTTATATTTGCCTTTTCTCCTCTCTTGGATAAAGTTCCCGATTTTCGGCAAAGCCCAGATGGGATTTATTAGGAACAGATATTCGGCTGACAATATTAGGACTCTGATCAATCTGGTGGAGATCACCTCGATGGACAACATGATCACCTATGCCCTTATTCTGGATGGGAAAAAGACATTCCATAGGGTTGAATGAGCCTTTCTGTTCTGGGCAATGGACAAGTTCAGCGACTCTCCCCCGTTTATTGACATGTGTAGACTCTATGATTCTGTAGTTGTAAACGGTTTAGCATCTCCCAACTTTGGCCTGAGTAGGGGTACAAGGCAAGACTGCCCTCTTTATCCACTAATTTTAACTTTGACCATGGAGCCATTTGCAGACAGCATCAGGATGAGTCAGCAGATCTCGGGAGTATGGTACAGCACAGTAGAAAACAAACTTAACCTGGCATTCTGGCCTTAGCCTTAGTGAAGGAATACAGAGGTGTTTCAGGATACAATTTAATTGTTACTAAATTGGAGTTGCTGCGCGTATCACTGTGTCCCCAAGCCCCCAGAGGGATTGGTGCCCTTCAAGTGGTCGCCAGCTCACATAAAGTACCTCGGCGTTGATTCCTTCCTCCTGGGTGCTGCTTTTCCCCCCTTGCTCCAGGAGATTGGTTCTTCCCTGTCCACGTGGGCAGATTTCTACATCTCGCTTTATAATAGGATGCATCTAATTAAGATGCTGATTCTCCTTAAACTCCTTTTTTACTTGCGGATGGTTCCTCCCAGCATTCCAATGCCTTTTTCAAAGCACTACATTCCCAAATCTCATCTTTCATCTGGAATCGCAAACTTGTGCTGCAAAGGAAGGCAGCTTGGATCTCCTTGATTTTCTGAAATATAATAGGGCAATAGCTCTGCAAAGCATAAAACGCTGGCTCGACCCTACAAAAGCCAAGACTGGTAAATGGTCGGAAGAGGAATCTATAAGCCCATGCTCCTTTCTGGCTTTTCCCTAGCTTTGGCAAGAGACAGGCCTAAAGGGATTAAGCCGGTGTTGGCAGTCATCGTGATGCTGGGGATATGTCGAGATAGGTGCATCTCTTTTCATGTTCCTCTCCATAGAAGATCCCCACTGTGGGAAAACCCAACCCTGAAAGTGGGGGGTAAAGAGATTACGTGGGCTATTTTGGAAGAATTCAGAAGAGTTGGAGATCTCCTGTCCAGGGAGGGTAGTGTGTTATCTTTTAATCAGTTGCAGGGCAAGTACAATATTCCACGGTCGCACTTTTTTTTATAAATTTCCAGATTAGAGACGCCATCACAAAAGCCCCAGGCAAGAACCTAAATGATTCGTTGTACCCAATCAAAGATTGGTTGGATATACCAAAAACTAAATATAGGCTAGCAGAGCCTTATTGTCTAAACGATGGTTAGAGTGCACTTACCAGACCAATTACTAGGAAACTTTGTAGCATGCTAATGCCTTACGTTATTCCCCAACAACACAAGTGGACCCAAATCTGGCAACCTAAAATTGACCCAAGAGCATTACCGATGAGGCGTATCCAGTTTAAATGTATGAATGATGCTTACATGACCAACGAAAAAAGAGCAAAATTCGTGGTCCAATCGTATTTCCACACCTTGTGGCTATGCTCAGACACAATTAAACTTTACTGGGACATTATGAACGTGTTCAATAAGATCTGTGGCACCAATATCTCCTCTTCAGTCAAAACCACTCTGTGGGGCCTGAAACTTGGCGTTCTGTCGAAACATCAGCATGCCTTATTACAAATCATCAACGTTACGGCTAGGAAGGCAATTTTTTCCAATTTGAAATAATATTAACTCCCCTGATGGATACAATTGCATACCACTTAAGTGACACGCTTAAAACCAGAGAGTGGGAGTTTAAAGCAGATGGTTGCCATTTTTACGGAGCCTAAATGAGGCATATGCAAGGTTTGGTGGAGGGGATGGGTGTTCTCGTGGGACTGACCCCCCCCCCCCACTTTCTGGAAACTGGCAGGAGCATATTATAGCTCAGAGGAACGTAAGTTTACAAGCTCACAGGTCACGTGTAAATTATTTAACTTGTGGTGTTGTGCAGCACGCCTTTCCCTTTTCCCACCCAGCGTCTCCACCCCCACACCCACTCTCTTTCACCCCCTTCTTCCCTTTTATGTCTGTTATCTTCTCACCCCCAGAAAACTTTCACTTCTCTGGTAGAGGCTCCCCACTTAGGTGGGACCGTGAGCCTGATCTCCCCTCTTCACCAAACCCTGCTGCAACGATCTTGGGCTTTTGCTGGCGGGATTTATGTTCCCCCGTTCTTGCACTGTGATTTGTGCTTCGTACCGGGCTCGCATTAAGTGGAAATACATTTTTTTTAAAATATATATTGTGTATGTGTGGGTAGTGCTGACCGTTAAGGATTCTTCCATGTAGTTATATAGAATGACCCGTATTTCCGTTTGCTCGCCTCGTTTCACCGAGTAGGGCAAGTGAAGTTTGATGAAGAAATCTTTGGTAGAAACCAGTAATAATGGGTCCGCCAGACACACTCCTACAAAACACAGAAGCACCCACAGTACAGATAACCCCGAAACAAGCTGTCAGAAATATGTTTGAATGTTATACCATGCCCATTAAAATAAGTATTTGTGGTTTATTGAGCGCCCTTTATGTGGAGTGTTTTTAAGTGCTTTACATTTACCTCTGAGCCTTAAACCTCAAACTTTTACAAGGGAAGTTATCCCTGTGTGGCATTAGTCTGCTAGTAGAGGGAGATTATTTCCACGTGCAATCCCAATTGAGTAAGTTGCAGTGTAATTTGTTGTACTCAATAAATTTAAACCATGATGCCACCACACAATGGTCTACTCATTTTATAATGTGGTTACGGGATCTCAACGTCTTTAGTGAAGCAAACAGCATGTAATGCATGATTAAATCACCCCTGGCCTGCCAGATTGGGACCACAAACCACTACATGTGGTAAATGCGCTACCGCTGGGCCATGTCAATGAGCCACATGCGTCGCCATGCCCAATATCTTTCCACATCAGGACTGCACCCCCAACCATGCCATGGTTATGCCCATCCACCTGCTACAGTTCATCAGTCAAGACAGCAACCACTCATGGAGAGCAAATCCGGCACTAGGGAAAAAGTCTGTCAGACAATGAAACGCTAATGCCACGGGTCTGCTAAGGCTTAGCTCTAGCTCAAATGAGCTGGCTCAAAGCCATGCTTAACTTGATTTTGTTAAGCTGAGCCTAAGAAGTCACATGAGCAGCTGAACTGCTCATGTGGCTCAATTTGTCACAACATAATATGAATGAATACACAAAGGAATAAACGTACCTCGAGTTTTAGAGATGCTTACGGCCTGCATGTTCCACGTAGTTATGGTATCTGGTAATTGTAATCTAATCTGAGGATGTCTTCTAAAGAGAAAATACACAATTTCAGTGAATAAGTTATTTCCACAGTCTGTATAACGTCTTGATTACAGAGGTAATTTGGGTCATTTTATATTCGAAATTTGGATTCATTCAGCACTCATTAAGATGGTGTTCAAGTTATTTGATTCACATTTTAATTTTGAGTAAGGCAAAATAATGATCTGGCCAAATTGTGTCGTTAAGACCCTCCAATAACCACGTCACCTGAGACAGCCTCTTAAATATATATCATATCTTCACAGGAACCAATACAATTTAAACTGAACATTATCCACAACAAATGAATGCTTTCTCGTTTCATTCCAATTCAACTGGGTCAATATTTTCCATTATATGTGTAGTAAGACCAATTGAGTCGCAGACGTTATTCTTCAGTGATAACACATTTATTACATAACAAGTATATACAAAAGGGGTAACTGCCCCTTTGCCAGATACAGCCCAGGGTGGTGACCAACCAGCTAACTACACTACCATACAGCAGTTATGGCTACGACGGACCTGACCCCTACTCGGGTCCCAGGCCACGTGTTGGTGCTCTTCAGATGTAGAACGTGGAGCTTCCAGTTTGCAGAACCAAGCGACCCCGGTCCCTCCCAGGGATCCAACTTATATCCTCCCGGGTCAGGGCCGGCTCCACCCTCAGCCCCGCCCACCTTCGCGAGCGTTCCAGCTCTCTCTTAATCCCTATCGAGAGCTATCCACGGACACGTGATCACCCCCTAGCCCCCCCCCCCACCACTTGAGGGCCTCTCTATGGCCACTTGGGATCACGTGCCTACGGGGTCAACCAGAGTGCCATGTCTCGGTGCAACGCTGTCCCTGAGATGACACTCTCCCGCTTCCTCCTGTTGGAGCCCACACTGCACGCCATGCGTGGTGCCCTCGCTATCCCAGTGCTCACCAAGCCCTGCTAGGGCTGGTACTACACCCACCTACGGGGTGTACGTGATGACAGTGCATCACACACCGTGCTCTGCTAGAGCCAGTCTCTCTCAGCAACACACACGATGCTGTCTGCGACGTAAGTACATCGCCTGCCATGGCCCTCCAGGGCCGGCACCACACAGTGACATCCCCAATGTCACTACATGTGTTGTGTGGTGACGATGGACGTGAAGAAATAACTTCTTGTAGGGGCTTACGGCAGTTTATTATGACTGGGAAAGTACACTTACACCAGAGGTAGGTGTCTGCTACACTGGGTCCTTCGTGTGGACCCCAGGCTCTACTCTTATCTCTAGCCTTGGCTATCCCCTTGGGTTCTCTCACTCGAGTCAGGACAGGGCTTCAGCCAACACCGCCTGACCGAGGAGAGCAACCCCTCTAACTCTTAGCCGGCTCTCACAGATTCTTCGAGCCCTGCCCTAGGCTATCTCTCCGGCTCTCCCACTCGTCGAACCTAGACGGGGGTTCAGCCAACACTGTCCGGTCACGAGCGGAAAAGACCTCCTTCAGCCAGTCTCGGTCCTGGCTCCCACAATGACCCCGCTTTTGTTATGAGGTCCCCCTTAAGTCCCCCTGGGCGGCTCCTCTTCCTTTCTCAGACCTGCCCTCGTTCTTCTCGATATCTCCTTATGGTGCTCATGAAATGACGTCATTACACCTCATGGTGCTCATGACGTCACGTCATCACACCTCATGGCGCTCATGACATCACGTCATCCAATACTCCTCTACATATGTATTACTCATTGTAACTCCTCGACCTACGTTTTGAGGCAAGGCGAGCCTTACCCGCTTGCAGGAATTTTGTATTTATTCCATCCCCAGCTTTGAGGAAAGTATGACCTCATATTAACTTCATCTTCATTCATCAAGTCCAATTCCATAAAATCATCTGAAAGTAAAAGCAAGTAATGTCATCGTCTTTACACATTGAAAGTACAATAAGACGGACAAATGTTAAGTCAAATGTACCAATCATGATGGTCAAATTTATGAAACAAACAGAGACATATCATTATCTCTTTCAAACAAGCATTGAAAATTGGCCAAACTATTTTTGGGGCAAAATACTAACTTTAATGATAAAAAGCCTAACGTCACATAATTGAATTCCACTTGAACAGGGAAAAAGAGTTGAAATTAACATCTATATGTTGAAAATATTCCAATCCCATGCCTGTAATTAATACTATTTTATTTTATCAGGCAAGGTCCATATACAGAGGGAAAACAGTATTTGATCCCCTGCTGATTTTGTACATTTGCGCACTGACAAAGAAATTATCAGTCTATAATTTTAATGGTATGTTTATTTGAACAGTGAGAGACAGAAAAACAACAACAAAATCCAGAAAAACGCATGTCAAAAATGTTATAAATTGATTTGCATTTTAATGAGGGAAATAAGTATTTGACCCCCTCTCAATCAGAAAAATTTCTGGCTCCCAGGTGTCTTTTATACAGGTAACAAGTTGAGATTAGGAGCACACTCTTAAAGGGAGTGCTCCTAATCTCAGCTTGTTACCTGTATGTTCACAGAAGCAATCAATCAATCAGATTCCAAACTCTCCACCATGGCCAAGACCAAAGAGCTCTCCAAGGATGTCAGGGACAAGATTTTAGACCTACACAAGGCTGTAATGGGCTACAAGACCATCGCCAAGCAGTTTGGTGAGAAGGTGAAAACAGTTGGTGCGATTATTCGCAAATGGAAGAAACACAAAATAACCGTCAATTTCTCTCGGCCTGGGGCTCCATGCAAGATCTCACCTCGTGGAGTTGCAATGATCATGATAACGGTGAGGAATCAGCCCAGAACTACACGGGAGGATATTGTCAATGATCTCAAGACGTACGTGTGGTGAGTGTGTGTACGCGAGGTGTGTGTACACGTGGTGAGTGTGTGTACGCGTGGTGAGTGTGTGTACACACACGTGGCTAAAGAGCGCCGCGGCTCAAGGGCGCCAGGCTAAGCGCGGGCACCACCACCACAACAACACCAACCACAACCACCCACACCACCACAACAACAACCACAACCACCCACACCAACAACAACCACCCGCACCAATAACAACCACCCACACCACGTCGGGGCTTACGTCGAGGCCTACGTCGGGGCCTACATCGAGGCCTACTTCGAGGCCTACGTCGGGGTCTACGTCGGGGCCTACGTCGAGGCCTACGTGTGGGGCGCTCGTCAATGGAAGCAGAACAATGAAGCTGATGGGCCAAACATCTCGCCTCTCCACGTCCACATCACGGCGTGTGCGGCAGCGTGTGCGTTGTGCTGCATGGGTGTGGGCTGTGCGTGAGAGTAGGTGAGGGTGAGCTGCGTGTGAGTGAGCTGTGTGTGTGTTTTAATTTAGTGTTTAAATATGTCAATTATCCTGCTGTGTATCTTACTGCTGTCCCTCCCGGCCATATCTAGTGCCACACTCAACTCTACAAACGGCTACCCGCGTTACTTCGCGTCAATACTTATTGCTAAATTTGCCACTACACCTGCTAATGAAACAACTTAAGAAAACACTTCTACACTCCATCATTGTATCCTTTTAAACCCTATCTTTGTCCCATTACTTCACCAGTACTCCTTCCAAACTTCATTCTGCTCTTAAAAATAACACCATCTGCGAGCTGCTGCTATTCGTCCAAGGTTCGTCGCTCTTCATCCTTTCACAGAAAATACCTGTGCAAACTATTAATTCTACTTTTCTTATTTCTGGGTGGTATTGAGCTACATCCTGGCCCAAATGTAAAGAACTCGTATAATTCTTTAGATTTTTCTGGCAGAAAAGGTGTTGGTGTTCTACATGTCAACATCAGAGGGCTTATGATTAAATTAAGTCAACTAAAACTAGAAGTGGCAAATCTTGACCCGGACATTTTTTGCCTAACAGAAATATTTCTCACTCCTGCCGTCAATGACTTGCAGATTACGATTTACAACAACAACCTTTTTCGGCTTGACCGAGGATCTAAAGGAGGTGGAATTGCCATCTATGTTTGTTATACTATTGCATGTTCACCAGCTCACTCCTTGTTTAAAAAATGTTGCTTTGAAGGTCTGGCTCTCAGAATAACTCTCCCTAAAATAAACAGATATTGGTAGTGTGCTGCTATAGACCGCCTAGTGGGAAAGATGTTGAAGCTGCATCTGCACTGAGAGAGCTTCTTGGGGGCCTCCCTAAAGGTGAAATAGTTTTAGTGGGTGATCTAAATTGAAATTGGCTAAACCCACCGGCCGTGGCTACATATTTAGCAGATGAATTTAACCTGTTTCAATTAATAAATGTCCCCACAAGACCCAACCTAAAAAATCCGGGACAGTCATCTCTGCTTGACGTCCTATTGACAAATGCCCCTCACAAGTTCGCACTGACTGGTGTTCTGGGTAATAACCTTAGTGATCACTCCTTCATTTTTGGGGTGAGATCATCAGCCAGACCCAAAGCCCCCCCTAAATTGGTTGAGAAGCACTCCATGAGACACTTCAGCACTCAGGCATTTACTAATGATGTGTTTCACTCGGATATTGACAAGGTCTGTGATATTCCAAACCTGACTACGGCTTGGGAGACTTTCAGGTACACGTTTCTCCAAATTCTTAACAAACATGCTCCGTTGGTTAGATTTAAAATGAAAGGCAACCGCCCACCATGGTTTGATCCTTTGATTACAAAGCTCATGAAAACTAAGGACAAGGCTTGGGCATGTGCTCAGAAAAGTAATTTGGTCAATGACTGGCTAGAATACAGGATTTTAAGGAATAGATGCGTAAAAAAAATACGGCATGCAAAAAATGACTAATTTTCTTCCACTCTCCTTGAATCACATGGAAATTCCAGGATTTTCTGGAAAACAATCAAATGTATCGAAAATGCATTCAAAACATATAATCTGCCCGTTGAGCTTAACCGAAATGGGGAATATTTTTCAGATCCCCAAAAAATAGTTGACAATTTTAACTTTCATTTTTCTGAAGCTGGTACCCTATTTGATAATGCATTGGGAGTCACCCCTGCTCATGAAAATTCCTACACCCCTATCCAAACATTAAGCGAATTTAGTTTTCAGCCAATCTACGAAAGTAATGTTCTGAAACAACTGTCCTACCTCAAAGGGTCCTCCTCTACCAGAGCAGATAGTATTCCCGTCTTTGCTCTACTAACTGTTGGTCACCTAATATACAAATCTATAGCCCATATTTTCAACCTGTCTATCAAAGAAGCATCAGTTCCTCTAGAATGGAAACATTCCTATGTTCGTCCACTTCACAAAGGGGGCCCTAAAGATGATCCAAATAACTACCGACCTATCTCAATTTTGTCCCCGTTGATGATTTTTTTGTAAAAAATTATTGAACTACCAAATTAGCAGTTTCCTGTCTGCCAACAATCTATTACATCTAAAACAATCTGGGTTCCGAAAAAAATACAGCACCACATCTGTTGCATTAGACTCTCAGAATCACATTTACAGTAGCCTTGATAATAAGCAGTACTGCGCCTGTCTATTTCTTGATTTGTCCAAAGCTTTTGATAGAGTAGACCAAAACATCCTGCTTAGTAAAATAAGTTGCCTCGGTTTTTCCGAAAACACAGTAAAATGGTTAAAAAATTATCTCTTTTCTCTAACCCAAACTGTATTCACAGATGGTTGGAGGTCAAACAGTGTTAAGAAAACAAAAGGGGTTCCACAGGGTTCCATTCTCGGCCCCCTCTTGTTCTCTCTTCATGTAAATGACTTGGGCACTGAACTGGATTATTCCAGGGTAAATCTTTTTTTGCAGATGACACGGTACTGATTACTGTTGGCCGCTCTCCGGATGACGTGATTGCTAAGCTCCAGAGTGATTTCAACAAACTACAACATCAGCTAGTTGCTCTTAAACTAGTCCTAAATCCTGCCAAAACCAAGGTGCTATGCTTCTCACCAGGACTAAAGCGGGAAGTTATTTTCCCCCAATTACATTCCTTAAATAATGATCAAATAGAGCAAGTCAAGATCTATAAGTATCTTGGGGTCATCCTGGATTCAAAACTGAATTTTGAAGATCACATTGATTATATTGGGAAAAAGACAAAAATTAAAATTGGTTTTCTATATCGACACAAGCACTGCTTCCCCCCTATGTTCCGTTTGGAATTGATAAAAGCTATCATACTGCCTCTACATGATTACTGTGACATCGTGTATAAATCAGCCCCAAGTACTGTACTGAAGAAGCTTGACTCAATGTATCACTCGGCCTTAAGATTTGCATTGAACTGCCCATATATGACTCACCACTGTGATCTCTACATTGGGTCAAACTTAACATCTCTGAATGTTCGACGGCTTGTGCACCAGATCTTATTTATTCATGATGTACTTACAAAAAAATCCGCAGATTACCTACTGGATCTCCTCTCTGTTTCAAAGAACAAATTTGACCTAAGGTCTACACTCATTTACCAGCTTCATATTCCCTATTGCCGTACATCTACTGGAGGAAGGGCCTTTGCTATTGATGCCCCCAAGGTCTGGAATGCTGTTGCCAATAAATTGAAACTTGAGTCACTACCTATGAGATCTTCACTCAAAACTGCTCTAGAGAAGTTGTACACCCCTAGCTGCCAGTGCTATTCAGTGTCCTAAAATAAAATGTTTCGCTCCGAATGATCGCTACAAAGTATGACCTGTGGTTTAATTTAGTGTGATGATCTTAAAGGTGCATTGAAAAATTATAATACTCCAATTGATGCTCTTGCTGTTGTGGAGTGACCCATGCAGCAGGCTATGGCTGCAAGGTTGTGGTAGTACATGTTCTAGATTTGAAGCTTGCGTGACTGCAAGGAATCATCTTCTTAGGTTTTTTCTGTAAAGTCACGTAACGTCGTGATTTTTGTTTTTATTTTATTTTACTTTCTACGTGACTTTACCGAAAAAACCTAAGAAGAAGGTAGTACATGTTGTTTATGCAATTTATTGTGAAAGTTCCGTCACAGTTCCTATTGTAACGGGTTCCGGAGACACTTGTAGAGGTAACTTCTTTATTACAATCCAACAGCACTCCAACCGTCCTGATACTCTGTTACAGCCTAGGTGCACAGCCTAGGAACACAGCCTAGGTACACAGCCTAGGTACACAGCCTAGGTACACAGCCTAGGTACACAGCCTAGGTACACAGCCTAAGTACACAGCCTAGGTACACAGCCTAGATACACTACTCTGGCTACGCTCTGGAACTCGCCCTCACAAGGACGTAGAGCCAGGAGTTCCAGAGTCCCACCACTGGCCCTCACAGCGTCCCAGGGTCCTCACATGGCTGGTCTTGGGTCTTGGGTCTTGAGCTACAACTGGCCCTGATCGTCCAGGGAGCTCCCCTTTTATGCCTAGTCCCCAACGAGGGGTGGGGCCGTGTGCGCCCCCAGATATCCCACAGAGCACACACAGCCCCCCCCGTTGGTGGCGCCAAGGGGCCTAAGCGTCTGGGCCACCCAGGAACCCAGCGCCTGGCGCCAAGAGGCTTAAGCGTCTGGGCCACCTAGGAACCCAGCGCCCGGCGCCAAGGGGTCCAAACGCCTGGGCCGCCCAGGGTCCCAGAGCCCCCCAGCAGCCCCTCCCCTCCCATGTTACTACATTACCCTCCTCTATGTAGCCTCCAGCCATCCCGGCTGTCAATAATTAGAAAGTTTAAATTAACGAAAGGGAGAGAGAGAAAAACATACGCGAGCCTCAACAGGAAAAGAAAAGAGAACAAGAAAGCCACCATAAATACCATAACCAACCTGTACAACTTTACACTATATACAAGCATCAATCAACAAAAAGGTGAAGCAATGACACGTGAACAAATGACCCGCGGCACACCTAACCCTCCTCGGGATCCGCATAGAAAACGGGGAATTAACAACAACAAATATACAGATTCCGACGCGTTGGATGCACAACCACCGCATGGATGGCAGGGTTCCACACCACCCTGCCAGCCTCCCATCTGTCAGGTGGAGAGAAGGCGAAGACCAACATGTCTAGCATCCCTCTACACACACTAATCCGGACGTCTGTCTACGTCCCGGGTCGAGAAGTCGTACTTCAGGGCCGACCCATGTACTGGGCAAAGAAGTCGCACTTCAGGGCTACTCCAGTATCTACATTTTAAAATATATATATAAAATTGACATGACACAAACAAAATAAATCTGCCTGCTCCTGTCCAGAAATGGCGGCCGCACGCGCGAACTGCATCTCCAAGGCATCCCGTGCTTGCGTCCCAGCAGCCCTCACTGAGGACCACCACCGACATTACATGTCACTCGTTAGCACCCCCCACCTTTCCGACGTGGCGTCTCCATCCTAAAACCGTGTACGTCGGCCATATCGGGGGGGAGAATTTCCATGTTACCACTCCACCGCCTTTTCGACGCGGCGTCACAACCAGTAGCACGCGTCGGCCATATCGGGGGAATTTTAACCCAGTCTCTCTCCAAGACTCGCATCGCAGCATATAGCTATACCGACCGAGCTGAGACCCAGTCTCTCTCCAAGACTCGCATCGCAGCATATAGCTGTACCAACCGAGCTGAGACCCAGTCTCTCTCCAAGACTCGCATCGCAGCATATAGCTGTACCGACCGAGCTGAGACGACCCATCGTTCACTCACTGCACAACATGCACCCTAACAACTGCGGGATACAGTCCCAACGTAACGGGACAACTACACCTGAACACTACGAATCTCCAGACCACTGTTTCAATGCGCCTCGGAGTGTTTCAATCTCCGGGCCGTCAGGGCGAGCCTACAGCTCCAGACGCACCACGGAGGGTCTCAACCTCCGGGCCGTCAGGTCAAGCCGTCAGCTATTGCATGACGGGATCACACTCTCCGAGCCATGTGAGAGCACAGCCCACTAGGCTAGACATGCCACGGAGTGTTTCAATCTCCGGGCTGTCAGGTCAAGCCATCAGCCATAGCATGACGGGACCACACTTTCCGAGCCATGTGAGCGCACAGCCCACTAGGCTAGACATGCCACGGAGTGTCTCTATCTCCGGGCTGTCAGGTCAAGCCGTCAGCCATAGCATGACGGGACCACAACTCTCGTGTTAGACACGCAACACACACTGGGCCATCCTGTTCAGGATCTGCACCCCAAGATATTTGTGAGCCAGCACGACAATTCCAAATCCTTGGCAGCATGTCACCATCTCAAGATAAATGCCCCATACAGTCTATACATCGTTAACAATGACAGCACAAGCTATACATTAACAATCACGAACAAAGCTCAATACAAACCATACATTGTTAACAATCACAAGCAAAGTTTTGCACACACATTGACAACACTCACGAGTGAAGCTCCACACAGTTTACCCAACAACAATCACGACTCCCCGACGACAACGAAGAAAATGTCAACAAAAATCATTAATCCGGAGCGCGTAAATGGACGAAGTGTCAGTGGCCTGGTCTCCCGACCTCCAACGTTTGGCCAGAGCAAAGGCGACGACCAGCGTGTCGATCGATGTGCCGGCCCCGGCGCCGGTTACAGTAAGAATGGCGCCCTCACTGTCCGGTGGCAGCGCTGATGACGCGGTATGCTAGGTTGAAGCCAGCTGTCGTCCAGCGGTGAAGGTCGCAGCGCTGATGATGCGGCGTTGTTTGGTTGGACCACGCTGGGCCCGGAAGTGACGTTGCTCCCAGCGGTCATTGCTCCCCCGGCGGAAGTGACGACACACCCGGAAGCATCCCCCACATTTGTGGCGGGAATGCCGGTGGCGGGAATGGCGGTGGCGGGCTCGGGCGAGCGCTGCGCCTCTTTCATCCCTGCTCCCGACGCTGGAGAGGGGACGGTCGGCGGAGCAGACAGCTGCTCAACCGGCGGTGCGGCGTCGTTGTCGGCCGGCGGTGCAGCGTCGCTTTCGGCCGGCGGTGCGGCGTTGTTGTCGGCCGGTGGTGCAGCGTCGCTGTCGGCCGGCGGTACGGCGTTGTTGTCGGCCGGCGGTGCGGCGTCGCTGTCGGCCGGCGGTGCGGCGTCGTTGTCGGCCGGCGGTGCGGCGTCGTTGTCGGCCGGCGTTGGCCGCCCCATCGCTGCTTGCTCCTCGACATCGCCGTCAGGACTGAAGGTACGTGGCTTACTTCTTGTCTCCATGGCCACTTCTGACTCCAAATGTAACGGGTTCCGGAGACACTTGTAGAGATAACTTCTTTATTACAATCCAACAGCACTCCAACAGTCCTGATACTCTGTTACAGCCTAGGTACACAGCCTAGGTACACAGCCTAGGTACACAGCCTAGGTACACAGCCTAGGTACACAGCCTAGGTACACAGCCTAGGTACACAGCCTAGGTACACAGCCTAAGTACACAGCCTAGGTACACAGCCTAGATACACTACTCTGGCTACGCTCTGGAACTCGCCCTCACAAGGACGTAGAGCCAGGAGTTCCAGAGTCCCACCACTGGCCCTCACAGCGTCCCATGGTCCTCACATGGCTGGTCTTGGGTCTTGGGTATTGAGCTACAACTGGCCCTGATCGTCCAGGGAGCTCCCCTTTTATGCCTAGTCCCCAACGAGGGGTGGGGCCGTGTGCGCCCCCAGATATCCCACAGAGCACATACAGCCCCCCCCCGTTGGTGGCGCCAAGGGGCTTAAGCGTCTGGGCCGCCCGGGAACCCAGCGCCTGGCGCCAAGAGGCTTAAACGTCTGGGCCGCCTGGGAACCCAGCGCCCGGCGCCAAGGGGCCCTAGCGCCTGGGCCGCCCAGGGTCCCAGAGCCCCCCAGCAGCCCCTCCCCTCCCCTCCCCTCCCATGTCACTACACTATGATCACTGTTTCATTGCTTTCATGGCTTTATTTTGGTGATTTCGAAAAGTGTATTAGTTTAGCCATGTTTGTTTGTTGTAGTACTGTTAGACTGATGGCCTTAATCCAAGTTGTCTTGTGGTTGTTGTTGGTTGTTTGACTTGCATCCCACTGGGATTTTTGCACTCAGCGTTGGTGTACGGTGTTTTTTCTGCAATATTTGGCTGTTTTTTCTTGGATTTTCTGTTTGCACTCAGTCACATATTCACTTTAAGATCTTTTTTGTTCATGTTTTTGTTTTTTGTTTGTTGCGGTTGCACCCGATTCAAGAGCCGAATGGCTCACAGGGCTATACCTAATAAATGAACTTGAACTTGAAGGCAGCTGGGACCATAGTCACCAAGAAAACAGTTGGTAACACACTACGCCATGAAGGACTGAAATCCTGCAGCGCCCGCAAGGTCCCCCTGCTCAAGAAAGCACATATACATGCCCGTCTAAAGTTTGGCAATGAACATCTGAATGATTCAGAGGACAACTGGGTGAAAGTGTTGTGGTCAGATGAGACCAAAATTGAGCTCTTTGGCATCAACTCAACTCGCCGTGTTTGGAGGAGGAGGAATACTGCCTATGACCCCAAGAACTCCATCCCCACCGTCAAACATGGAGGTGGAAACGTTATGCTTTGGAGGTGTTTTTTCTGCTAAGGGGACAGGACAACTTCACTGCATCAAAGGGACGATGGACGGGGCCATGTATCGTCAAATCTTGGGCGAGAACCTCCTTCCCTCAGTCAGGGCATTGAAAATGGGTCGTGGGTGGGTATTCCAGCATGACAATGACCCAAAACACACGGCCAAGGCAACAACGGAGTGGCTTAAGGTCCTGTAGTGGCCTAGCCAGTCATCAGACCTTAATCCCATAGAAAATCTGTGGAGGGAACTGAAGGTTCGAGTTGCCAAACGTCAGCCTCGAAACCTTAATGACTTGGAGAAGATCTGCAAAGAGGAGTGGGACAAAATCCCTCCTGAGATGTGTGCAAACCTGGTGGCCAACTACAAGAAACGTCTGACCTCTGTGATTGCCAACAAGGGTTTTGTCACCAAGTACTAAGTCATGTTTGGCAGAGGGGTCAAATACGTATTTCCCTCATTAAAATGCAAATCAATTTATAACATTTTTGAAATGCGTTTTTCTGGATTTTGTTGTTGTTATTTTGTCTCTCACTGTTCAAATAAACCTACCATTAAAATTATAGACTGATCATTTCTTTGTCAGTGGGCAAACGTACAAAATCAGCAGGGGATCAAATACTTTTTTCCCTCACTGTAGCTTCTTTTCAGAAGTGACCTGGCCACAAATGATAAGTTCACAAAGTCTCTCATCACGTAGACATGTTAAGCAGTCAAATACTCTAAAAGCATGTTTTTAAATTTGGAGCGAAAAACTGGAGGACCAGGAGATATGTCCACGCGATCAAGGGGAGAATATGCAAACTCCAAATATACATTCTAGTTTTAAAGTTTTCGTGACTGCAAGGATTCATACTCTTTGTTTTTTTCGGTAAAGTCACGTAGGTGAAAAAATTAAATAAATAAAATCACGATGTTTCGGGCGCAACACAAAACGTCCTTCTCCAAGATTTGTCCATGAAGCCATCCAGATATACAAACATAGACATAACTTCAACCGAGATGATGGATTCAGATTGAGCAATCATTGTGTAGTGGTGATACGCGCTGGGTGTGTACGTCATGTGCCAGCGCGTATGTACGTGTGTGTGTGGTGACGCGCGCTGACGGGGAGGAGCAGGCGTCAGTGCGCGGGTGGGGGTAGTGCTGCTGATTGGCTGTGTGCCGGTGACGCGCTGAGAGGGAGTGATCGGGTGGCAGCGCGGTGTGATTGGTCGAGGAGTGGAAACACGCGCTGGGCGGAAACGGATCGTAGAGATAGCGCGTGGTGATTGGGTAACTAAAGAGCGGTGCCGACGTTGAGGTCCGCATCCGCTCCGTCTCCCGGGAGGAAGAGATATATAAGATGATGCACAGAGGAGTAGAGGGGGAGAAGTGGAACCATCTAGGAATGAAGACGAATGTGCAGAGATAGAGCCCGGGGAGGAGAGGAATGGAGAGTAATGTATAAGTGTGTAGCCAGAGAGAGAGAACGGTCTACACGAGCTGAGTAATGTATAGTGTGTAGCCAGAGAGAGAGAAAGGTCTACACGAGCTGAGTAATGTATAGTGTGTAGCCAGAGAGAGAGAAAGGTCTACACGAGCTGAGTAATGTATAGTGTGTAGCCAGAGAGAGAGAAAGGTCTACACGAGCCGAGTATGCATACGGTGTAGCCAGAGAGAGAGAAAGGTCTACACGAGCCGAGTATGCATACGGTGTAGCCAGAGAGAGATGTAAAGTCTACACGAGACGAGTGAAGAGTGTAGCAGAGGCGTAAGGTCTACACGAGACGAGTGAAGAGTGTAGCAGAGGCGCAGAGTCTACACGGGACGAGAGAAGAGTGTAGCCGAGGCGCGGAGTCTACACGAGGCACAGAGAGCCAGCAGCACAGAATCTACGAGAGTCGAGAGAAGCGTAAGGCGGAGAGAAGAGGTCACGAGTTGTACCGTTGTATGGTGACCGCATTGTGAAGAAGAGAGGCCACGCGTTGTATCGTTACAAGTCAAGATTTAATAAAAGAAGTGTGTTCCCGTCAAGGAGTTTCCTGCCGTCATTTTCCAATACTTCATCTGGCGTCAGAAGTGAAACGGGCTTCCAAGCATGGAGACAAGGAAGACCCGTAGGACCCAAGGGATTGACCGCGAGGAAAACCTGGACGACTCGGGGCCGCTGGTGGCGGGGGGCGAGGAGGAAGACTTGCCCACGCTACAGGATCCGTCGACGGCGCCGGCCGAGCGACCGGGGACCGAGGCCGTGCTTCGTGAGGCGCACTCCCGACTGGCGGAGCTGCTGCTCGCCGCCGCGTCCATCTTGGCGGAGATCAGCTCGTCGGGAGGAGCGGGGACGGTGGGGGACATTTTACAAGGTCGCCCCGCAGATTCCCGCCAAAACGAATGGGGGATTCCCGCCATTGCGCCTGGGCCTACTTTTGGCGGGAACGGCGAGCGCCACGTGGTGGTGGGTTCCCAAGCGCGCGCATCGACGTCATCAGCGCGCGAGGGGGTCCGCCATTTTACGTCTGCCGCTGGAGCCGCCATCTTACACACCGACGGAGAGGCGGAGAGGAACCACGAGGCGGATGACTTCATTTTTCAGCAGCGTCTGCCCACGTTGTCAGCCTTCAAGGCGGAAGGCGGAGACTGGGGCAAATTTCAGCGAAGGTTTTTGGCGCATCAAGAGATGTCAGCGTGGTCCGATGCTACGGCGCTGCGGGCGTTGCCTGCCCTGCTGGACGACGACGCGCTCGCGGCCTTCAGGTCTGCACGGAAGTCGGACCGCTCCACGCTGAAGGATGCGCTGGGTTTGTTGGCCAGGGTCTACGGACCTCCCTCGGCGTGCCGCCATCATTTCTACGCAAGACGGAAAGTGGCCACGGAGACCGCGCTGGCCTATCGCACGGCGTTGCTGGCTCTTGCTGATGCTGCGTTCCCTCGGATGGACGAGGAGGGCCAAGACGCGATGGTTTTGGAGCAGCTGCTTAAGTTGGCGCAGGACCTGGGGGTCCCTATCAACACAGCTGACGAGATTGATATTTCTTCTTTGAGAGTCGCCACGAGTATTCAAGCGCACGAGGCCCTACAACGGAAACAAGGAGTTGGTTGCAACGCTGCTGTCGTCGCAGCTCCGGGTTCGGTGGTCACCGAACCCCAAGTCGTCAGCCCACGAGAGGAGGCGTTCGCCACGGGACGACCAGGGGACTGGAGGCCGGGGGCTCGGTCGCCTCTGCGATCGGGCCGAAAGTCGGAGCAACCAAGATCTACTCCGACCCTCGTCACGTGCTATAACTGCGGCCTCCGGGGCCACGTGGCGTCCGGGTGCCGCGCTCCGCGTCAGCGCGCCATGGGTGCTCGGCTGGACGACGACCGAGATCCCAAGTCATCTCTACAATCCCCGGCAAGTCGCGGCACCTCACACGCTCGGCCTGTTTATTCGGCACACATGGGACGCCGCGTTGCGGCGGAGGAGGGCCGGTTAAGGTTCGGGGATTCGGTTCGGCGAGGGGGGTTCGGCCGGGACCAGGGAGACATTGAATGGGCGGAATTGGGGCATAGAATTGTGGCTGCTTCGGCGGGTTCGTCCGTTGTTACGGGATCTATTGATGGGGTCGAGATTAGGGTGTTAGTGGACACGGGGGCATCGGCAACTATTATATCGGACCTCATTTATGATATTCTCCCAGTCCAATGTCGTCCGCTGCTTCCAGTGGATGTGCCATTTTACGCCGCTAATGGGGGATCGTTGGGCATTGTCGGTCAGATTAGGGCGTCCATTTGCATTGGAAATATCAAATTGTCGGGACCCGTTTTCGTTTCGTCTTCTTTGGCGGTTCCGTGTCTTTTGGGCACTGATTTTTTGGCTAAAATGCCCATTAAAATTCTTATCGATCAACGATGCATTGAACTGCCATCGGGTCGCCGGATTGCATTTTTGACGAGCCCTACTGACATTCGGACGGCGTGCGCTACGATACAAGCGGTGGCGACACAGACCGTGCATGTGCCCCCGGGTTCACAGATGTTGATTCCCCTCCGGTTGCGGAAACCATGGGTGAGGGAGGCTTCGGAACAAAGTATGCTTTTGGGTCCTTCTAACAAGGCTGTCGGGGGTCTTGATTTATCGGTGGCTCACACTTTGGTGCGGGCTGACAGGGATCCGTTTGTGATGGTTTTGAACGCGGGGTCGCGGCCAGCTGTCATTCCACAGGGCACCGTGCTGGCTCACGCGGCGCGGGTCCCTGTGGATGATGGGTTGGTTGCGCAGGTGGGCTCGAGCCCCGCGCGGAACGTTGAGCCAAGGGAAGACCTTGAGTGGGTCCATTCGCTATGCGCCGCCTCGGACGATTTGTCGGCGGCGCAGTTGGGTGCGCTGCGCGAGTTGCTCATAGAATTCTCTGATGTGTTCAGTAAACATGAGTATGACATTGGGTGCACGGATTTGTTGCACCACCACATTGAAACGGGCGATGCGGCGCCGGTCAAGCTAAATCCCTTCCGACTGAGTCCCGTGGAGAAGGAACATGTTCAGTCGGCTGTTAACGAAATGCTAGAAGCCGATATTATTTCGCCCTCCTCTAGCCCGTGGGGAGCGCCTATTGTGCTGGTTAAGAAGCAGGACGGGTCCCTGCGATTCTGCGTTGATTTCCGTCGCCTGAATAAGATCTCTGTGGCTGACGCGTATCCGCTCCCCAGGATGGATGAGTCCCTCGATGCATTGTCTGGTGCGCGATATTTTTCGACTCTTGATTTGTTATCGGGGTTTTGGCAGTTGCCGCTCGACGAAGAGTCGAAACCTAAGACAGCATTTCGGACTCCAGGGGGGCTGTTCCAGTTTAACCGGTTACCCATGGGACTTCACTCCTCTCCAGCGACGTTTCAGCGACTTATGGAGTTGGTTTTGTCGGGCTTGCAGTGGGATACATGCTTGATTTATATGGACGATGTCATTGTTTTCAGTAAAACGTTTGAAGAACACCTCCAGCGATTGAGAGGGGTGTTCTTGCGAATGCGATCGGCTAAGCTGAAATTTAAACCGGCCAAATGTCACCTCCTTCGTAAGTCGGTTAGATACTTGGGTCACATTGTCGATTCTTCGGGGATCTCCACCGATCCCGCGAAGACGGATTGTGTCGGTTCGTGGCCGACACCTACGTCCGTTTCCGACGTGCGTAGTTTCATCGGGTTTGCTTCTTATTATCGGCGGTTCGTTGAGCACTTTGCCACTATTGCAAAACCCTTGCATGCTCTAACGGCGAAGGGAGTGAAGTTCAAATGGGGACCGGAGGAGGAGGCCGCGTTTCGCTCCCTCCGGGACGCCTTGGTGGGTGCCCCACCCTTGTGTTATCCCGATTTTGCGAGTCCCTTTTTGCTGGACACGGATGCTAGCAACACGGGCATTGGGGGGGTGCTATCCCAAGTCGTTGGGGGTGTCGAAAGAGTTGTCGCCTACGGTAGTAGGGTGTTGTCTCCGGCGGAGCAGCGCTACTGCATCACCCGTCGCGAGCTGCTTGCCATTGTCTTTTTTGTGCAGCAGTTTAGGCCATATCTCTATGGTCGTCACTTTACGGTCCGAACGGACCACGCGGCGCTACAGTATTCATTGAGGGTCGCCCAACCCTCGGGCCAGTTGTCGCGGTGGTTGGAAGTCCTCCAGGACTATCAGTTTACGACTACGTACCGTAAGGGGTTGCGACACACAAATGCCGATTGCTTGTCGCGGTTGTTGCCTTGTGATGAATGCGCGTGTTTGTCGGGATCGGCGCGCTGTAAACCGACGCTTGCGGGGGAGATGGGGGCACTGGCTGCGACAGCGGGCGCACCGATCGTGGATGATTCCACTGCCTCTCAGGGTCGGGACTCGCTGCTCTCGTTGTCGCTCAGCGAATGGGGCCGTCTCCAGATGGCGGACAGCTCGCTGCTAGCATTGCGCCGCAAGGTTGGGGGTCCCGAGGGGGACCAGGAGCGTACCGGCTCCTATGTACTTAAGCAGGGCATGTTATTGAGATGGGACAGTTTGTCCCGGCGGAACGCACTCGTGGTGCCTTCCGCTGTAAGGGGGAGGGTTGTCTTGGCGGCACACGAACGCCTCTTGCATTTGGGAGTTAACAAGACGCTTGCCCTGCTTCAGCGTGACTATTACTGGCCGGGAATGGGAAGTGATGTGGTAAATATTCTGAAGGGGTGCGTTGAGTGCGCCAGGCGTAAACCACCGCCCGTGGCAGCTAATCCACCGCTGCAATCTATTCAGGTTTCGCGTACTAACGAGCTCGTTGCACTCGATATTTTGGGGCCCTTCCCAGTCACGCCGAGAGGGAATAAATATTTGTTAGTGGGGGTCGAATACTTTACCCGATGGCCTATGGCGTGGCCTCTCGCTAACCAGTCGGCAGCGGCTGTGACGGACGCCTTCGTCCAGGGCTATGTCCTGGACAAGGGGGCTCCCGAACGCCTGCTGACCGACCAAGGTAAAAATTTTTCGAGTAAATTGTTGCAAGAGGTGTGCGATCTGTTGGGTACCAAGAAGGTGCGTACCTCCCCGTACCACCCGCAGACAGACGGGATGGTGGAGAGACTCCACAAAACTTTGACTTCCATGCTGTGCCAGCATGTGTGCGAGGCACATGTAGATTGGGACCTGCAGGTCCCGGGGGTCCTTGCCGCGTATAGAATGGCCCCCCATGCAGCTACGGGGTTTTCCCCATTCTATTTGATGTACGGTCGGGAAGCTGACCCGCCAATGGAAACGCAACTTGGCCTGTCCGCTCCACGAACTAATTCTAAATTGGCAGAACATATTAAGTTTAATATTCACAAGCTGACAGAGGCGAGGGAGGCCGCACGGCTTAATTCGCGGGCTCGCCAAATTGCTAATGAACGGTTGCGGGCACGGAAGGTGTCCGGGCACGATTGGAAACCAGGTGACAGGGCCTGGCTGCATTGCCCTCAGGCACCCTTGGCTACGTCGCCTAAATTGTTGAGACCGTGGAGGGGACCCGTGGAGGTCGTGCGCGTTGCACGACCCCAGTGCGTTCAGATAAAGTGGGGAAAGCGCCGTTGGTACGTTCACCCCTCCCGACTGAAACCGTTCTCGCCTCCATATGGCCTCCCCTTATGTCGTCATGGCCGAGCGTGTGACGTGACCGGCGACCCACAGGGGGAAATGTCTCTGCCTGATCCACGCGTATTTTCGCCTGATCTGCTCCCAGGTGTCTCGGATCTGACAGCTGCCGACCACCGGCGGCCGGATCTCCGCGGCGGGGCCGGCCCTTTCAGGCCCGTTCCGCGCCGTCTGGAGCAGCCGGAACCGTCGGACGGTCGTCAGTGTCCCGCCCCATACGACGGACCAGCCAGACGGACTCGCGCCAAGTCGTGCTACTTTGCGCGACCCGCCTCGTGAGGAGTCGGGGCTGTTGGTGCGCCTCGTCACTGCGTGTAGTCGCAGGGGCGCGGGGCGCGTTCGTTTTCTGGAATTTGCTTGTATTGTGTTGTTGTTGACTTTTCGTGTTCGTTGTCAATTTGTACATAGTTGTTCTTGTTGTTGTTGTTCTTGTTGTTATGTTACGGGGCACACTGGGGGGTTACGGGGTTTTTTTTGGTTGGTTGTCATCTTATCGTAGCGGTTGGTTGTTGTTAGCAGCCGGGCCGGCTGCGAGCTATGTGGGAGGGGGTGATGTAGTGGTGATACGCGCTGGGTGTGTACGTCATGTGCCAGCGCGTATGTACGTGTGTGTGTGGTGACGCGCGCTGACGGGGAGGAGCAGGCGTAAGTGCGCGGGTGGGGGTAGTGCTGCTGATTGGCTGTGTGCCGGTGACGCGCTGAGAGGGAGTGATCGGGTGGCAGCGCGGTGTGATTGGTCGAGGAGTGGAAACACGCGCTGGGCGGAAACGGATCGTAGAGATAGCGCGTGGTGATTGGGTAACTGAGGAGCGGTGCCGACGTTAAGGTCCGCATCCGCTCCGTCTCCCGGGAGGAAGAGATATATAAGATGATGCACAGAGGAGTAGAGGGGGAGAAGTGGAACCATCTAGGAATGAAGACGAATGTGCAGAGATAGAGCCCGGGGAGGAGAGGAATGGAGAGTAATGTATAAGTGTGTAGCCAGAGAGAGAGAACGGTCTACACGAGCTGAGTAATGTATAGTGTGTAGCCAGAGAGAGAGAAAGGTCTACACGAGCTGAGTAATGTATAGTGTGTAGCCAGAGAGAGAGAAAGGTCTACACGAGCTGAGTAATGTATAGTGTGTAGCCAGAGAGAGAGAAAGGTCTACACGAGCCGAGTATGCATACGGTGTAGCCAGAGAGAGAGAAAGGTCTACACGAGCCGAGTATGCATACGGTGTAGCCAGAGAGAGATGTAAAGTCTACACGAGACGAGTGAAGAGTGTAGCAGAGGCGTAAGGTCTACACGAGACGAGTGAAGAGTGTAGCAGAGGCGCAGAGTCTACACGGGACGAGAGAAGAGTGTAGCCGAGGCGCGGAGTCTACACGAGGCACAGAGAGCCAGCAGCACAGAATCTACGAGAGTCGAGAGAAGCGTAAGGCGGAGAGAAGAGGTCACGAGTTGTACCATTGTATGGTGACCGCATTGTGAAGAAGAGAGGCCACGCGTTGTATCGTTACAAGTCAAGATTTAATAAAAGAAGTGTGTTCCCGTCAAGGAGTTTCCTGCCGTCATTTTCCAATACTTCAATTGTAAGGATGTTATTAACCAAGTTAAACGTTAGCTGCCGTGCAGTTTACTGCTAGACAGCCAGTTTAGATTTAATTGTCATAAACATATCCATATTTCCAGCCTGTTACCCCCACCTTCACACACTACCATCGCCATTAACACACGCTGTTTTTTGGTCTTCTTTAGCTTAGCTTGTGCATCCATGAAGCCATCTAGATATACAAACATAGACATAACTTCAACCGAGATGATGGATTCAATTTGAGCAAATAGTGGAATGATAGAATTAACCAAATTTCGATTTAAAGCTTTCGTGACTGCAGTGATTCATCTTCTTGGTTCTTTCGGTAAAGTCACGTAGAAGGGAAGTAATAAAATAATAAAAATAAAACATAATAAACAATTCTCACGACGTTTCGGCCACAACGCAAGCAGCCGTCCTCAGGTGAAAACCAGGTCTGTCGAGGCGACAGCGTCTGAATGAAACAGCACACGTGCTTGGAGCATATATATAAACTGGGTTGGAAGGGGGGAAAAGGGCGCCTTGACAAAAGTATATGCATATCAAGAGGCATTTAGCATATTTATGGGAAATGCAGGTATGTGATTAGTACTACTCATGCCCGTACGTTATGCAGGATTAGCAGCATCAAAGAGAAGGGATATGGGAAATGCAGGTATGTGATTAGTACTTCTTATGCCCGTGCATTATGCAGGATTAGCAACATCAAAGGGAAGGGATATGGGAAATGCAGGTATGTGAATAGTACTACTTATGCCCGTGCATTATGCAGGATTAGCAGCATCAAAGGGAGGGGATAGGGGTAGCATTAATAAAGGGAAGGAGTGTTAATAGTATGTAGCTGCAGTAGCTAAAACCACCACGTAAAAAACTAAAGTATAAACTATATAGTATCATCAGTATACTAAATATACTCTACAATAAGCTGATACATTACAATTCTACGTCGTAAAAATATATATAATATGCTTCCATCTAAACTTTATTCTCTTACATCAAACGAGTCTACACCGTACTATATACTGACATAGACATGTTAGGTTTGTCTATGGCAGTATATAGTACGGTGTAGACTCGTTTGATGTAAGAGAATAAAGTTTAGATGGAAGCATATTATATATTTTTTACGACGTAGAATTGTAGAGAGAGAACAAATAGCCAGAGAGAGAGAAAAAAGATAAGCTTACAACTTCCCCGTAGAAGTGGTTCAATCTTAATTTTGGAGCTTTCGTGACTGCAGGAATTATTCTTTGGTTCTTTCAGTTAAGTCACGTCTAAAGATAAAATAATAAATAAAAAAATAGCATATTACGACGTTTCGATTGCAACACAAGCAATCATCATCAGGCATAAAAGAAATAGCAACACAAATCTAACTAGAAAACTATAGACAGACATACAAGCAGACAGACATCACAAGAACACACAGAGAGAGGACACATATCGGCACAAAGAGAGAGGTCGTTTCTGTGACGGTGCCTTAAATATAGAGAGGGGGGCGGGGGCGGAGAGAGGGAGGGGGCAGAGAAAAAATTTGCATATCAATGAGTGGACGACAACGTGATGCTGGTGCAAGTAAGATGACGACGCGGCACGGCACGCAAGCTTGAAAATCAGGAGAAATACACACTAAAATTAAATAACCTAGTAAAATATCGAAATGTAATGTAATGCAACACAGAGTGTCGGTCAACACACAATTAACGCATAGCCCAGTTGATTACGTATTTCAAAGATTGCTAAGTTAGAATTTAAGTGTGAAAACTCCGCCCCCGCCCCCCGAATGCTGAAATGTTACCCGCAAATTACTCATTTTGTTTACACAAAGCAGCAACATTGCCCCCAACTACGAAAACTTGGCAGGACCCTCCTTGAGACTCACTGAGGTGTTGCTACGTGCCATGGTGGCAAGATGTTAATTACCTCGACTGATATAAAGGAGGTAGTGGGTTCGATTCAGACCCTGATGCCTGTATATTTGGATTCATACTCTTTGGTTTTTTCGGTAAAGTCACGTAGGTAAAGTAAATAAATAAATATATAAAACACACGACGTTTCGGGCGCAACACAAGCGTCCTTCTTCAGGTGGGGACAACTTAGCAAAAGCACACCGCTTCAGTGTGTCTAAGAGGTGGCTGTGACGAATAATTATATAGTCGCGGGGGGATGGGGGGAGGGGGGCATGGTGAGTGTGGGGGCGGGGTATGGGCTGGGAGGTAGCGTTGTGTACCCCGAGCAACGATTGGAGTTCAAACTGAGGATTTGTATTGTAGATGGTGGAAGTAGATAAGCCGCCTTTTGTTATGCTGCCGGGTAAATTAGTAACGCATAGAGTTCAAACTGAAATATGCAGGCTAATAAGTAAACCCGTAAAAACAAAGTTTTTCACTATAAATCCTTTATATGCGTGGCGGCTAGAGTCTTCTCGTCCTCTGGCTTGAGATGGCTGCCACCTATGGGTCAGATGATTGTCTGCCAGTATTAAGCATTTGGTAATTAAATATTTAATTTGTTTTCCCTAAACAGAGCAAAATTTTGGAATTTTTTTTAACGAAAATTAATTGTCACACACAACGAGTCTGTGTGGAAAATGTCAGCTCGATTGGATCACGGGAAGTGGGTTAAAAACGAGCGACAGATTTGCACGGTCCTAAGCAAGCAAGTGAACTTAATATAAAGGATTTAAAAATATATTCGCCTGTGGAGGACGCGGGGATCGATCCCGCGACCTTTGGCATAGGAAGCAAGGGCGCTACCAACTGCGCTACTCCGCCACGGCCTGTGGAGGGGTTACGCTCTGGGCTCCTACACTGTGACATTCAGCCAAAGCCATGAATGAGTTGTATTTGAATAAATGTAAAATTATTTTTTTTTGCCTAAAAAGTGTAAAATTTTTGAAAAAATGTTTCACGAGCATTAATTGTCTCGCACAACGAGTCTGTGTGGAAAATGTCAGCTCGATTGGATCACGGGAAGTGGGTTAAAAAACGACCGAAAGATTTGCACGGTCGTAAGCAAGCAAGCAAACATGCAAGCAAGCAAGCGAACTTAATATAAAATATTTAAAAACAACGTGTGGTAATGTGGGGTAACAGACTGGGAGTATGGATACGTTTATAAAATGTAGTCTAAACTAGCTGTCTAGCAATCTTAATTTTGGAGCTTTCGTGACTGCAGGAATTATTCTTTGGTTCTTTCGGTTAAGTCAGTCTAAAGATAAAATAATAAATTAAAAAATAGCATATTACGACGTTTTGATTGCAACACAAGCAATCATCATCAGGCATAAAAGAAATAGCAACAAAAATCTAACTAGAAAACTATAGACAGACATACAAGCAGACAGACATCACAAGGACACAGAGAGAGGACACATATCGGCACAAAAAGAGAGGTCGTTTCTGTGACGGTGCCTTAAATATAGAGAGGGGGCGGGGGCGGAGAGAGGGAGGGGGCAGAGAAAAAATTTGCATATCAATGAGTGGACGACAACGTGATGCTGGTGCAAGTAAGATGACGACGCGGCACGGCACGCAAGCTTGAAAATCAGGAGAAATACACACTACAATTAAATAACCTAGTAAAATATCGAAATGTAATGTAATGCAACACAGAGTGTCGGTCAACACACAATTAACGCATAGCCCAGTTGATTACGTATTTCAAAGATTGCTAAGTTAGAATTTAAGTGTGAAAACTCCGCCCCCGCCCCCCTCTCTATATTTAAGGCACCGTCACAGAAACAACCTCTCTCTATGTGCCGATATGTGTCCTCTCTCTGTGTGTCCTTGTGATGTCTGTCTGCTTGTATGTCTGTCTATAGTTTTCTAGTTAGATTATTGTTGCTATTTCTTTTATGCCTGATGATGATTGCTTGTGTTGCAATCTAAACGTCGTAATATGCTCTTATTTAATTTATTATTTTATCTTTAGACGTGACATTAACCGAAAGAACCAAAGAATAATTCCTGCATTCACGAAAGCTCCAAAATTAAGATTGAACCACTTCTACGGGGAAGTTTTAAGCTTATATTTTTTCTCTCTCTCTGGCTATTTGTTCTCTCTGCCTGTGTACTCTCTTTGGAATTTTCACACTTAAATTCTAACTTAGCAATCTTTTAAATACGTAATTAACCGGGCTATGCGTTAATTGTGTGTTGACCGACTCTCTGTGTTGCATTACATTACATTTCGATATTCTACTAGGTTATTTAATTTTAGTGTGCCTTTCTCCTAATTTTCAAGCTTGCGTGCCGTGCCGCATCGTCATCTTACTTGCAGCAGCATCACGTTGCCGTCCACTCATTGATATGCTAATTTTTTTTCTACCCCCTCCCTCTCTCCGCCCCCGCCCCCCTCTCTATATTTAAGGCACCGTCACAGAAACGACCTCTCTCTTTGTGCCGATATGTGTCCTCTCTCTGTGTGTCCTTGTGATGTCTGTCTGCTTGTATGTCTGTCTATAGTTTTCTAGTTAGATTTTTGTTGCTATTTCTTTTATGCCTGATGATGATTGCTTGTGTTGCAATCAAAACGTCGTAATATGCTATTTTATTTATTTATTATTTTATCTTTAGACGTGACTTAACCGAAAGAACCAAATAATAATTCCTGCAGTCACGAAAGCTCCAAAATTAAGATTGCTAGACAGCTAGTTTAGACTACATTTTATAAACGTATCCATACTCCCAGTCTGTTACCCCACATTGCCACACGTTGTTTTTAGCCTGCATATTTCAGTTTGAACTCTATGCGTTACTAGTTTAACCGGCAGCATAACAAAAGGCGGCTTATCTACTTCCACCATCTACAATACAAATCCTCAGTTTGAACTCCAATCGTTGCTCGGGGTACACAACGCTACCTCCCAGCCCATACCCCGCCCCCACACTCACCATGCCCCCCTCCCCCCATCCCCCCGCGACTATATAATTACTCTTCACAGCCACCTCTGGGACACACTGAAGCGGTGTGCTTTTGCTAAGTTGTCCCCACCTGAAGAAGGACGCTTGTGTTGCGCCCGAAACGTCGTGTGTTTTATATATTTATTTACTTTACCTACGTGACTTTACCGAAAAAACCAAAGAGTATGAATCCAAATATACAGGCATCAGGGTCTGAATCGAACCCACTACCTCCTTTATATCAGTCGAGGTAGTTAACATCTTGCCACCATGGCACGTAGCAACACCTCAGTGAGTCTCAAGGAGGGTCCTGCCAAGTTTTCGTAGTTGGGGGCAATGTTGCTGCTTTGTGTAAACAAAATGAGTAATTTGCGGGTAACCTTTCAGCATTCGGATGTTTTGGCCAATAGCAGTTACAATGTATGTGTTTTTAGTTATGGGAGGAAATCGGAGAAATGGGAGAAACCCATGCAGATCAGGGTGAAAACACACAAACTCCACTTTCACTCTGCACAGCACAGTGAGAACATAAAAAACTCCACGCACTCACTTTCACTCTGCAGAGCAGGGGGAGAACATAAAATTACACGCACTTAATTTCACTCTGTAGACCAGGGGGAGAACATACAAACTCCAACGCACTCACTTTCACTCTGCTGAATAGGGTGAAAACATCAAACTCCACACATTTTTACTCTGCACAACAAGCGGGAGAACATACAAACTCCACTCACACACTTTCAGTTTGCAGAAAAGGGGGAAAATATATAAACTTCAAACAATGACAAAATGATTCTGCAGAACCACTGCCAACACAACAGAATCTCCAGATAATTCGTTTTGCATTATCTGTGTTCTCGGTTTACATGGGTCACACCACAATGCAGATCATTGAGAGTTGACTGTTAAAAATAATAAACTTCAAGATTATAATTGGAAAAATATGAGAGAACAAGTTTCTACCTCACTGCACTTGACTTGATGGAATTCATGGCAAAGCAGTCAGGGTGACTAATGATGCAACACCCACTGTGCACCCACCGACTCACTCCAACCACTCGCTCACCGGTGGTCAGTCGCCCCCTTATCACTCTTCGATCACTGCTACCATGGTGGATGTTCCAATTAACTTCACTCATTTATTCCTCCACCTATGTTGAGGACTCGGTCTACCAGACTGACCGTTTTCAATCATCCACACTGTGTTCAACCACTACACTGCAGATCACAACAACACGGTCATCCGGCCACTCACTCACCACACTTCAGGTCACAGCACTTATCTTTATGCTTCTTTTCTCGCACTTCTCCATTTTGGAATTCCTTCAAATCTTTTTTTTTAGAATTAGTTATAATCTTGCCCAATGCGAAAAGAAACATGTTTGTGAACTATTTTCTATTACAACTTTGGTAGTGCTTTTAGGGGCCAACTGTTTAAGGTTTTTGCCATTTGGACCTGGGCTCAACAAACTTTGTTTTAAGTGCTCATAGAGTACACTAGTGTTCTTGAAACTGTCACTAAATGTGCAATGGAAGCCGGCGTGTTTTGGCATGCGTGAATCTTACTCCGCCTCAAAACGGTCTTGGCACCGAGGCTTTCGGATTTCCTGTACTCTTCTGCTTTCTTGCAACACTGAAGAAAGGCATCAACACATTCCTTTGGGCCTGTGACACGCTTCAGACGTTCTTCACATCCCTGGCCAGTGGGGCTCATCTTCAAACCATCCACGCAGCATTTGCGAAATTCTTGAGTGTATTTTTCCGCTAGAAAAATGTAAAGTTACAATTACAAGCACAGCCCTGGAACTGCATACTGATATTCGCTGATGGAAAGGCCTCCACTTGACAGAGCTCTAGAGAGACTCTCAAGAGGATATGTTGGCCTACTCTTCCACACTAACCAGGCGTGTTAAATATTATCACACATTGATATATTACTCGTGAACATTTGAAAAGTATTTTGTAAGAATCCTAAAATTTGTTTGGAATGCTGACTTGCACTGCTTGGCAGTATAATGTCTGGACGTGGGCATGGTCATAAAGTGTTTGGGATAAAACAATAACATTACTCACATTCATATACATTACTCACGATTATCCACATATATACAGAATCGTATATTGAAAATGCCACATTACACTGCATTATTATATATTACTATTATGTTATATTACCCAGGGGTACCAGCCACTACACCTACTTTTAAATATGGTATTCTCCCCACCCCCACCCCCCCCCCCTTGCTGCGAAGTCATTAAAATGGTTGTTCTGGTGAAACAATTCATCTCATACCTTCCCTCCTGATCTGCAACATTGAGAGCTGTCTTGGTTTTCTTGAGGGCACTTTTGGACACCCGATTTCTGCAAAGAAGCATTTCAATGGGAATGTAATTATACAGTAAAACACAGTCATCGTGGGAACTACAAAGAGTGTGGTTATTTCTCTTCCTAATCGGTGCTGCACAAGTTTAATCTACGCAATACACAACGGCCTTTGCTATTGTCTGTAACACAAATGCAGATGCTCCTCAGCTTGTGCTTGCCAGTTTCTGGACCAGTTTCTGAAAATAACCCTGCATGGACTCGATGTAATGGAAGGTGGCTGCTTGTGGTGCCAGGGTAAGGTCATCCATACATGCAAATTTGCACTACTTTGTCACTCGTGCAAACATTGCAGAGCACTGGCGTGAATACTGAGCCTTGTGGCAGTGTGTTGACTGTCACAAATCGTGGGCCTATGTTAGCGGTTAAGAAATTTTAGGAGTATTTTGCAGGATGCATACAGCACGATTTCACTTTGATCTTTGGAAACAATGGTAATGTCCGGGTTATAGTTGTATTTCTAGTGAGAGCAGTTAGACAGTTGCTCACTGTTTGGTATCGAAGGCCTGTTGCAGATCTACCGCAGTAGTCCAGTCTTTTGGGGTCTTCTCTATCAGGTTAATTTGCTCTATAGCCGCACAGAATGTGGTGGCTGTTAAAGTCACCAATGTATAGATCCTGAATGTTGAATTGGAGGACCTATCTGAAAGTGTCTTTGACCCTGGAAAAGAGGGCCGTTCTGGTGTCTTGAGTTGTTGTTGCTCTGGAAACTGGGAGATCGTTGATCAATGTTTGGCCACTGGGTTGATGGAATGAGTCGTGATTTCTCACTTAACAGAGTGGGCCGAGTGAAGGCTGCCATCTTCCACCCCAATGATCTTACTCAACTCCCGTTATTCTTCATGGCATGTCCACACATTCACATGGGACGACTCCACTTTTAAAGGGTAGGATTAAACCATCAGCATGCACAACGGGCCAATCAATTCAGCATCGCAGCACAGGTCGCCAGCACAGTGGTGAGCAGATGGCTCAGCCATTGGCATTACCAATCAATAATTTCCTGACACACTGTAATAAAAAGGTGTCAGTTTTGTTGACAGATAAAAGGGTAAAAAAACAATTATCATATTTTGCTACTGGCAAAGGAGGTTCCAATGGTGTAAATGCTTACCCGAGTTCTCATACTCTGATGGTGTATTGTCTTTGAGTTTTGCACCTTTTGGCGTCATCTAGTCCAACACTATGTGAGACTAGGCTCTAATAAAAGCTGTCTGGGGTGTGGACCAATCAATTTTAAGGACAGTGCATACATTATCAGAGTTGTTTTTTTTGTTTGCATTCCGACCGCAGGTATTGTGATCAATGCAAACATGACTCCTTGTAAAAAAGGTGTCAGTTTTGTTGCCAGATAAAAGGGTAAAAAAACAATTAAGTATTTTTGTTGTTAGACGTGATTCATTAATAGAGAAAATGGAAAGGACCTTCAATTTGTGGATCAAAGATCAGACACAAAGTGCCTCTCATTGGTGCAGTGGTAAGGTAGAAGGCTAGCCACCTTCATGGCCATGTTTTGAAATAAATTAAAGTTTAAAGTGCTACCAGTAACTCTAAATTTGGGGCCAGTAGACAGGTTTCAGAATAAAGAGAATAAGGTTTGAGAAAAAAAAGATTCATCCTATGTAACGTGAAGTTGCTTGAGGAATCTGTATTAGCTGACTACGAGGCCACAAAGAACATCCCAGATGATGTTAAACCAATTATCGACAAGGGGGAGGATAAGCCTCAACAAACATGCAATGCTGTATTGGAAGAGGATGTCTAATAAAATGTTCATATCTAAAAACAAGAAAACAACTCCAGAATTTGAGACTGCCAAAGAGTGAACAACTCTTATTTTTTGTACAAATGCATCGGGGACTTCATGATGATACCAATGATGGTGTTAATTCTAGTTTTGAAGCTTTCGTGACTGCAAGGATTCATACTCTTAGGTTTTTTCGGTAGAGTCATGTAGGTACATTTTTTTTTTAAATAAAAGTAAAATAAAAAATCACGATGTTTCGGAGGCAACACATGCTTCTGTCTTCAGGTGGAACCGTGACAGCACGCGGGCTGTATCAAGTAAAAGAGAAATTCCAAGAGACCCGGCCTTGTATATATACTGGTTGAGGGGGGAGGAGCCAGGGTAGGCCCCTGGATAGGAGTTTTTTTATTATGATAAGGTTGGTGCGGCTGAGGCTGCTGCTAGTCTACATAACAAAGGACTAAGCCTTTGTTATGTAGACTGTTTGAGAGGGGGAGGTGCCAGAGCTGTTAAGGAGTGGGTACTGCTAATGGACCTACTTATTGGAGTTACTCCAAAATTAAAAGCGATCCTACTAACAGCCTAACGACAAAAACTAACAAGATCATCATCAGTTCGACTTCCCTAATCGAAACAACCAAACGTCCCTCTCTATAACCATCGGCGGCAAGACTTCCCAGACTCTATGGTCTTCCCAAGATCCATAAAGAAGGCACCCCGCTACGACCCATCGTGTCGACGATCAACTCTCCTACCTACAAACTAGCCCGTTTTCTATCAGATACTCTGCTTCCCTTCACAGGCAAGACCTCTTCGGCAGTACTCAACTCCACCCAATTAGTCTCTATGGTCAAGGACATGGTACTATCTCCTGATGATATCCTCGTCAGTTTTGATATAGTATCTCTGTTTACCAAAGTCCCAGTGCCTGACACCCTAACAATAACTTGGTCCAACATGGATTGAATTCGGATGTATCTGCGCTGGTTAGGCATTGCCTCACCAACACTTATTTTACCTGGAATGGCACCTTCTACAAACAGAATGAGGGTACCCCTATGGGCTCCCCCTTGTCACCAGTGATAGCCAACATGTTCATGGAAAAGTTTGAATCAGACGCCATCCAGACATCCACCCTGCATCCTTCCCTGTGGAAGAGGTATGTGGATGACACTTTCGTCATTTGGCCACATGGCCTCCCAGCATTGAACCACTTCTTGGACCACATCAATTCCAGACACCCATCCATCAGATTCACCATGGAAGTGGAGAAAGATGGCAAACTACCATTCTTAAATATTCTGTTTGAGAGGAGACCTGACGGATCCTTGGGACATTCTGTCTACAGGAAAGCTACCCACACATATTCCTACTTGAAACCTGATTCCCACCACCACCCGTCTCAAAAGAATATCTCATCAAAACGCTATACCACAGAGATCATGGCATTTCTGACCAACACCACCTGGCCAGTGAATTAAGACATGTACATCGGGCCCTCAGGATGAACGGATACTCTGACCGCACCATCCGCCAAGCTGTTTCTCCCACCATACAGAAACAGCCACTTGAAACTCTGATCAAAACTATCACGTTGTCATACATAGCAGGCGTGACCAAAAAGATCTGCAAAATTCTAAACAAATATAAGATCCAAATCCGATTCATTACAGTACATAAAATCCGTGATCTAATTCCATCTGTGAAAGATGTCCTTCCTGACTTACAATACCCTGGATTCTACAAACTGAGTTGCAGCTGTGGTGATTGTTACATAGGAGAAACGAAACTTCATATCTCTGATCGTGTCCGCGAGCACAAGTCAGATCTGAAACACGGCAAAACTAATTCTTCTGCCATTGCCGATCATTGCTACAATGCTGTGGGCTCTCATGAGATTGTCTTTTCCGAGACCAAGGTACTCTGCAAACCTCCTGGCTACCATCAAAGGTTTGTACACGAAGCCATCCAGATATACAAACACAGACATAATTTGAACCGTGATGATGGGTGCAAACTGAGTAATCCTTGGAACGATGTTATTAACCATGCAAAAAATATGTAACTACACATATTCGGACCATCTTATTGATAGGCAACTATTCTTTAGTTACCGTACAGTTTACTGATAGACGGCCAGTTTTGTTTTATAATGTTTAGCTTCTTTTTCACACGCTGGTTTCCTGCTTTAAGTTTTACCCACCCAGCAACATAGCAAGAGGCTGTTTCTTCCTGACCTGCTTTTTTGCTTCTACCATCTACATAACAAAGGCTCAGTCCCATTAGCAGTAGCAGTAGCTGCACCTTAACAACTCTGGCACCTCTCCCTCTCAACCAGTCTACATAACAAAGGCTCAGTCCTTTGTTATGTAGACTAGCAGCAGCCTCAGCCGCACGAACCTTATCATGATAAAAAAAACTCCTATCCAGGGGCCTACCCTGGCTCCTCTCCCCTCAACCAGTATATATATACAAGGCCGGGTCTCTTGGAATTTCTCTTTTACTTGATACAGCAAGCGTGCTGTGATGGTTCCACCTGAAGACGGAAGCTTGTGTTGCCTCCGAAACGTCGTGATTTTTAATTTTACTTTTATAAATTGTATTTATTTATTACCTACGTGACTTTACCGGAAAAAACCTAAGAGTACAATGATGGTGTATTGGTCTTTGAACCCCCAAGCACTGAAGGGCAAGAATAAGCAGTATAATTCAGTCACTTGGAGAGCTAATCGGAGGTCTTAGGTCACCTCTCAGCAATTTGTAGACTGATTGAACAGCTGCTTCGTTCACGTGGTTGAAAAGTACTGAAGAAATCAATATTTATCTTTCAATATTATTTTTGTCATTGATAATTATGCACCAAAACGTCCCCAGTGCATACAATTTGCTCAATCAAATGTGAATGTGGCATTTTTGCCTCCCAACACAACGACTCTCTTGCAGACAATTGACCAAGGGGTTGTAGCCACGTTCAAGTTATATTTCACACGCAGAACATTCCAGGACATAATTGATACATTAGAAAGGGATCCTTCTGCCACTGTTGGTGATTGTTGGAATGATGATAACACAATCAAATGCATCACTAACATCAATGAGTCAATAGATGCTATCAAAGGTTCGAATCTTTACTCGCTCTGGGGGAAATTGCTGCTGAACATCGTCAAACACTTCCATGGTTTCCCAAACGTCCCTGGTGAAGTTATAAAGATCATCACTTTGGCTAGAAATATTGAGCTCAGGGAGAAAGATCTGGAAGACCTGATATAATCAACTGAATAACCATCTGGTGAGAGTGAAGAGGATGAAGAGCCACTTCTTCGGTGTCAGATGACAATAAAGGCATTATCCGAGTGCTTTTTGTGATTTGAATAAGCAATAGATACAGTAAATAACCTTTCATGAAGATAAGCATACAATTTCAGAGAGATGTGAAAGTTGTATTACACCTCTAGAGAGCAATTTATAGAAGTTTCCAATTGATAGCTAAACAAACGTCCATCGCCACGTATTTTTCAAAGGCAGACCCCACCATAAGAAGCACGCGACCTCAGTCAGCCCCACCACCAACACCATCGTCGCAATGCTCAACCTCACCTACGGTAATGCCTATCAGCTCTCGAGCCAACTCTTCCTCTGATCCTCCATCAAAACACTCTCCTGAATGCACCTAGGGGTCTCAACTGACCCTGATGATGACCTTGGAGAGAGGGTCTCTCAACACCGTGAACCCCCTTCAACAGACCCCCGCCAACATGTTCACCATCGTCATTTATCATCAGTAAATACAATCAGCTTCACTTGTATTTAATTATATGTCCTCATATATTTTATTTTATCTACGTTTGGTGTGTGTCTGTTTTACAAATTTTACGTGATACCAAGGGAATAAAATAACTTAGAATTAGTTAAACAAAGAGAGAGAAGGTGATAATTGCGGACCCATGAAGGCAAGCCTATTTTTTCCACGAGGTCTATTTTTTGTCGAACCCACATTTGCCCAAAACGGCATTTTCCAGAAACGTGGCCTCTGCGTTCGGTGAGGTTTTCCTGTGCACCAAATGCTAAAATAAAAGAAGTAAACTCTTTGTGAGAATGTTTAGTTTTACGAAGACCCACCGGATCGATCAGTAGTGTTAAGGCCCTTGCTGGTGATCAGAGCCAAGCCTGCGTCCGAGAAGACGCCCTGCGCTCCCGCGCCACCCTCCGCTGTGCAGCCTGTATCGAAGGTCTCCATTGCCTTCCACACCTTCACATCCACATCAGAAACAAAAATCCACAATATAGTGTTTAACAGACTGTTGAGGCAAGTTCTGTTGGCTAGAGCCTATGAAGGCTGGTATGGTACACAATTGGGTGGTGCGTTGCTAGCACCATGCCCGGCTGCCTTCGTCCCTTTAGTGGCGATGTTTCACATACCACACCAGGTACTCATTTGAAACTGGGTCAACTGAGGGGAAACCTAGGGCTGATTCAGATAATCATCACTGGTGTTGACCGTTAGTGGAAATCAAACTCAGGTCGCCGAGTTCATAATGCAGTGCACTAACCACTGCGTCACCACTCCCCCAAAATCCACACCACCACAATTACATTTTTTATTATAATGTTTTTTTACCCAGGAAGACCTCACTGAATCTCAAAACTCGTTTCAGGAATGTCCTTCCAAGTATTTGCAGTATGGGGATGATGTTGCTATGTTTAATCCAAATTGACCAATTTGTGAACATATTTTCTGCATTGAAATGTTGTGGCCAATACCAGTTACATTGTATGTATTTTGCTTAAGTGAATAATCCAAACAATCCAGAGGAAACCCATGCAGAACAGGGACATAACATACAAACTCCACACAGATAAGCAACTGAGTCGAGAATTAAACCCAGGATTTCTTGCTATGCAAGTATTATCACTGTACTCTTTGGTTCTTTCGGTAAAGTCAAGTAGGTATAATATAAAATAAATCACGACGTTTCGGGCGAAACACAAGCGTCCATCATCACAAGCGTCCATCATCATCGTAATGATGGACGCTTGTGTTGTGCCCGAAACGTCGTGATGTATTTTATTTTATACCTACGTGACTTAACCGAAAAAAACAAAGAGTATGGATTCCTGCAGTCACGAAAGCTTCCAATCAAGATAATTATCACTGTGTCACCCTGCCACCTACACTTGACCCCAATCGCTGTGATAATTATATCAACAAATAGAATGTCATCATCGTCACTAGTGCATATGGTATTTGTGCAATTCTTATAGCGTGAAACTATCATGAAACCGGTTTCACAGACATAATCTGAAGCCATTTCGTGGTCTGGGGTGATGTTGCTGTGTGTAATCCCAATTGCAGGTGTTATTCTTTGAATTTGACAAATTTGAACACGTGGCTTGAGCAAAGTTGTTTAATAATTTCAAATGATGTCAAGGGATCTTAACATTCCTGGCAAAGCAGATAACACGTAGTATTTTTTATAGGTAATACACACCACAGTATTGACCAAGGCAGCCAGCTGGGTTCGAATTGCAAATTTCTGCTGGGCCATGTCACCACCCCAACACACAACATTTGTTTCCACCCCCTACAATAACGGACTGTCGAGTATTGTAGCTATGTGCACAAGATGCCATATGGAATCAGATGAAACAGAGCTCGTAATAGGCTATAACTGGGAATTGGCTGAGGGATCGTGGCCATTTTTACTTTTAACAACCCAGCTACAGGTTGAAATAACATTTTAATGCCGGAGCAACACATTGTACATGGGTTAGAGTTATATTTCCAGAAAATGAATGGTTAAACCCGGTTTCTAGTTCCAGTTCAACTATCACACCTCCATAGTCATAAATAACTCTGTCATGGATCAATTCAGACATCAAATATATGTTTCGATTTAAAGCTTTCGTGACTGCAGGAATTCATCTTCTTGGTTCTTTCGGTAAAGTCACGTAGAAGGGAAGTAATAAAATAATAAAAATAAAACATAATAAAATAATTCTCACGACGTTTCGGCTACAACGCAAGCAGTCGTCTTCAGGTGAAGAATGAGACACTACCAAGCTAGCAACTTATATATACGCTGGGTTGGAGGTGCAAGAAGAGCGCCTTAACAAAAAGAATGTGCATATGAAGAGGAATTTAGCATATTCATGGGAAATGCGTAGGAGGTGGGCGGGGGGGTTTCAAAGTCATATTATGCCCATGCATTATGCAGGATCAGCAGCACCAAGGGAGGGTGTACGGAGTAGCATTAACAAAGGAAAGGAATGTTAATAGTATGTAGTTGCAGTTACTAAACAACCACGTAGAAAACTAAAGTATAAACTACATGAAAAAAAACTAAAGTATAAACTGCAAAGCACCATCAGTGTACTTACTATACTCTACAATAAGCTGAGTTACTCACAGCAAGTAATACATTACAATTCTACGTCGTAAACATTATATAATATGCTTCCATCTAAACTTTATTCTCTTACATCACACGAGTCTACACCGTACTATATACTGCCATAGACAAACCCAACATTAAATTATATATTGTATTGCTATAAACCACCCTATACCTTATACATTTTAATATAACACTATGTATTATTCTACCCACCCTAATGTGTATCACACTGCTATATGTTTACTATACAATTACGATACTATATATTACTTTGTACATTGTATTAAGCATATAAATGTTATACTATTTGTTATTATACACTGTACCATTGACCGTCGTGTCAATGGGTGAGTCGTGGTGGGAAACTTGCAGCAGAGCAAAGAATCCATTCCCTGCGGAGAATACAATGCCAGTGAGTGGAACGCGGTCTGAAAGTCACCGTAAACGTGAACACAATCAGTTAAGATCCGAAATGGTTTATTACGTCCTTCCAATGATTGCTAAGCCAGAATCCATCTTCTCGGTTGAAATTGTCTCTGTGTTTGTATATGTGGATTGCCTCCTGAACGAATCTCTCATGATAGCCAGATGGCTTGCAGAAAACCTCTGTCTTGGAGAAGTCAATGTCATGTGAGCCCACTGAGTTGTAACAGTGATCTTCCACGGCTGAGGAGTTTGTCCTACCGTGTTTAAGGTCTGCTTTATGTTCACGGATGCGGTCCGAGACACGTCCTTTGGTTTCCCCAATGTAACTGCTACCACAGAGGCAACTTAGTTTGTAGACGCCAGGGTACTGTATGTCTGGAACCACATCTTTTACAGACGGTACCAGATCACGGATTTTGTGTACTGTGTTGAATCGGACCTGGATCTTGTGTTTAATTAGGTTTTTTGGAGATCTTTTTTGTGACCCCAGCAATGTAGGGTAAGGTGATGGTCTTGAAAGGCTCCTCAACAGGATCCTTCTTGATGGTTGGAGTGATGGCTTTGCGGATTGTGTAGTCGGAGTAACCATGAGCCTTAAGAGCTTGGCGTACGTGTTTGAGTTCACTGGAAATGTGTTCCTGGTCAGAGATGCATTGGGCTCTATGATATAGAGTCTTGATGAGGGAATTCTTCTGGGATGGATGGTGGTGGGAATCCGGTTTTAGGTAAGCATCCGTATGGGTGGCTTTCCTGTAGACAGAGTGGCTCATTGAACCATCAGGTCTCCTTTCTCGTGTGATGTAGAGAATACAGTTTAGATGGAAGCATATTATATAATTTTTACGACGTAGAATTGTAATGTATTACTTACTGTTAGTAACTCAGCTTATTGTAGAGTATAGTAAGTACACTGATGGTGCTATGCAGTTTATACTTTAGTTTTTTATGTAGTTTATACTTTAGTTTTCTACGTGGTTGTTTAGTAACTGCAACTACATACTATTAACATTCCTTTCCTTTGTTAATGCTACTCCGTACACCCTCCCTTGGTGCTGCTGATCCTGCATAATGCATGGGCATAATATGACTTTGAAACCCCCCCGCCCACCTCCTACGCATTTCCCATGAATATGCTAAATTCCTCTTCATACGCACATTCTTTTTGTTAAGGCGCTCTTCTTGCACCTCCAACCCAGCGTATATATAAGCTCCTAGCTTGGTAGTGTCTCATTCTTCATCTGAAGACGGCTGCTTGCGTTGTAGCCGAAACGTCGTGAGAATTATTTTATTATGTTTTATTTTTATTATTTTATTACTTCCCTTCTACGTGACTTTACCGAAAGAACCAAGAAGATTAAATATATGCTCAACGACATAATCCAGTTTTCCATCGCGGTTAAAGAAAACTACTTTCTCTGTGGACTTTATCACTTTCATGCCTTGCAAAATTTGTATCTTCTCTTATGTCTGCCAAATGGTTAGAAATACTGGATATCACCGCGGGTGCGTTACCAATTACATGCATGCTGTCTGCTTCACAGCAGGCATTAAACATCCCCTCACTTCAATCTAAATGAGTAGGCCATTGTTTGCTGGTCTCATGGGACAAATGTGCAGAATTACCCACAAAATACTCAATTTGGATTGCATATAGCCACATTATCCCACTATTGACAGACTATATCCGTCTGTAAACACTGCCCCCCTCCCTTCAGCATAGTCACGTGGTTTAAGAATGGAACGAACACCAAATGTAAGAATGGCAGTGCCATGCAAATGTCAATACACACCCTGTCTTGTGTAAGTCGGTGTTTACGGTTGACAGCGTAGACGGCTTGATCGACAGCGAGCAGACCTACTCTGGCATCAGGTTCCCCAATCAAATCCAAAGTTAGCATGGCCTTTGGTTCCAATGTGGGGCGGCCTTTTAATGAAATAGACACCTGAGGAGGGAAAATATCAAACTCGTTAGGAAAAATGTTCATGACATGAAATTTGTCAAATATGATACGACCAGAAATATAGTGTATGGTACAGCTGCCATCAAGTTCATGGAAACAGCAGCATTGTAGTCATCTGCCATGGTCAATCCACTGCTGGATAAAGGCCTCGCCAAGCCACCACGAGCTCTCACGATCTTGTAACGCAACAATCCACAGCACCAGGACGTGAACTATAGCATTACACTCTGTTGCGATATGTATTGCCGTTTAATAAATGTGTAGTGTTGTAAGGACGGACTTCTAAACTTCTTTATGGTACACACTGTTTATTATCTTAATACACAGTCCCTATCACACTAAGGGGTATATGGTCCCCTCACCCGTTACCCTCAGAAGGTACAAGCCTCCGGACCTTGCAGGCTATCTAATCTCCCTGCTCTCCCAGCGTCCTCTGGCTGGACCTAGGGGATCTCTCCCCGACCACTGGTTACTCTGAGCCCTAGCCCTGATAAGGGCTGGAGGGCTTGGTCCAGGGTCCTAGACGTCTTCGGCCGACTTGGGTCTTCGTGTAGCAGAACTCCTCCAGAGCTCTCAGCGCTCTGGCTTTTATACCTGTTCGTGGCCCGGCCACCTTGTGGGACCCTCTGATTGGTCCTTCCCAATCTGGGTTTGGATCTTACCTCACCCCATTTGACCCTGACCGTTTGATCGAGCGGGAAAACCTTGTTTACGATCTGCTCTCACAGTTTGCGAACAGCGAGTAGTTAACACCACTACAAATGTATTATTATGTGCAATCATACTCTTTTAATAAGCGCACAACTTTATATATCTGTGATGAACTCTGCACTTTCTGTCGTTATCATGCACTGCAAACCTTCGCGCCCCCTGCATTAGCGACGGAAGCGCAGGGACAGACGTTCGATTACGTTGGAAACGATCTGCAGACGGCAGTCTTCTCGCACGGCCAGCTCTATGTGGCCTTATCTCGATCCCACAATCCCAAATAGGTGAAAGTCCGCATCGAACCGAACCCCCCCAGCAAGGCCATCTACTTAACGACGAGAGATAATTCACACAAAATGTCGTTTTCAATTAAGTCTTCCAGATGTAAAATGATACAAGCTTTTAATGAAGAGATAAAATTATCTAATTCAAAACATAATACAATTCAAAGATGTTTCATTTTAAAAATACAAAATAGAGCTTCGGCTGCTTGCGTGAATGCATCGTTCGTGTGCAATTTTTTTCGTGACTTTCCTGGCCGAAGGCCGCAAATGCTAGTGAGGGGCACCATAGGTGCCCCGAAAAACACCTAGTATGATATAGTAAGTGATTGTGCTGACTTTTTTTCTGCATTACTGGCAGGCTGGCTTACAGGTGCACTGCAGTGATGTCACAGTGCACATTTGGGTGATGACATCACCCGCATCCCACAGCGTGGAGCAGGGTTCATTTGCTCACGTTACACCTCCCCTCCTACGTACCCTCCAAATGCACGGAGTACGCTCTCGTATCAGGGGGGAAGTTCACACGGACAAGCGTTATATTTATTTCATCATTATTATCGTTGTTATGATGCTTCTTTACCCAGCATCTAAATATAACCACGGTTGAAGATGATGTCGAGAAGGACATGCATATTTACTTCATATAGAGATATTCAGGCATGACATGTGGGGTTCGGAAACACGCTGTCATGAACGACAACATGGAACAAAACTGAAAAGTGTGCAGAGGCACTAAAAGATGCACATTCGGCATCACATTGAGGCAAAGAAAGAGAAAGACACGGATTTGAGAACATATGCAGATTAATGCCTATTGATATAATGAAATGTATATTCACCATCCAAAAGATGTAGATGTAATAATTATACACACGGCTGTATACACGTGTAATAAAGAACTCGGACGCTTCTCTCTGACTCCGTGTCCTTTATTTGGGTTCTTTATGCTTTCCCTCACGGCACTCCTCTAGAGACCCTCTGCGTGCAGCCCCAGGCTGCTGTCGCTCTCGTAGCCTCCTCCCTCTCCTTGCAGACCCGCTGCTGAACTCTTTGTGCAGACTCCCGCTGCCGAACTCCCCTTGCAGCCCCGCCGCTGCTCCTGCTGCCCTGGGGTCGGTCACCGTTGGCCGAGGGTGCCGAACCTCGTTCTCTGTGTATGTGGCGATCTCGCCACCCACTCACTCTCCGCCCTGCGTGGCCTCACTCTTTCCCAGTCTCCAATCACTCCCCTTCCTCTTCCGGTTTCTCCCCTTATAGACCTGAACCCTCTCCCCCACGTGACGTAACTCCTCCCCCCATGACGTCACATCCGGAAGGTCGTTTACGCCCGCATTACACCACCCTCCCCCGTAGAGAAAATCCAGCCGACCTCGGCTGAACAACAACTCCAACAAGTAATGCGAGTGAAAAAGACCGAATACGTTAAAGGACACGAAGCATACAACAACAATACAGAACAAGAACACAACAAAAAAAAGTTAACGAAATGTGAGGGATTTCGAGCGAGTGCGGGTCGCCGGGCCGTCCCGGACGGTCGGCGGCCCTCCCGCCGAGCGGGAACGTGGCAGGGTTTTAAGAGCGACAGGCTGAAGTTCGTCTGTCGCTATTGGAGGCCTGGCAACGTCCCGGTCCCCTATTCTCGAAGGCCCAGCGTCAGAGGCGTCCCGCGATCGCGTCCGCGGCGGGGTTGGAAGGGCTGCGGGACTCAGAGCTTCCGCAGTCGTGGTAGGCGCACCCCGAGCTGAGTCTCCTTTCCCTTGCTGCGTCACGGCCGGCTTGCCTGTAAAAGGCACGACAGACGCTCTTGCAAGGTCAGCGGGCACAGGCAAGGGCGAGTCGGCAGCAACAGACCCCGGCAAGGCAACCTCAGGAGATGACGCATCCGGTCGAGGGGCCACGTACGGTTTCAACCGAGATGTGTGGACGAACCAACGCCGAGATCCAAAGCGAACACGCGCCGACTGTGGGTTGGGAACCTCGATGAGGCGAACCGGCCCTTGCCATGGTTTATGTAACTTAGGGGAGGTACCTGGCCGCACCTGTGGGCAATGGAGCCAGGCCAGGTCCCCCGTTTTCCAGAGGCATTCCCCCTTTGAACGTCGAGCACACCGCTCGTTCCGGGCCTGGGCTTTGGCCGTAGCCATGCGGGCCCCTTCCCGCGCCACAGTGACTCGGCGAACGGTGTCCTGAATATACTCCGGAAGAGGCTTAGCAGGTCCCCTCGCTCCGGTTCCCAACTGCACATTAATCGGCGGTACGTTTTCACGACCGTACATAAGAAAAAACGGCGAATATCCTGTAGCCGCATGCGGCGTCATCCGGTACGCTGAAAGCACCCCAGGGATATGCAAATCCCAATCTGATTGTTTTTCACTAACCATGTGACACAACACGGCGGACAGGGTCCGATTTAGCCGTTCAACCATACCATCCGTTTGTGGGTGGTAGGGAGATGTCCGTATCTTTTTAGTTCCAAGAGCCGCACACACCTCCCCCAACAATTTAGACGAAAAATTCCGGCCTTGGTCTGTAAGGAGCCTCTCCGGCGCCCCCTTGTCCATAACCTACCCAAATAGAAAGGCGTCCGTGATAGACGCCGCTGACTGGTCAGGCAAGGGCCAGGCCATCGGCCAGCGGGAGAGGTACTCCACCCCAACTAGCAAATATTTATTTCCCCTAGCGGATGGCAGAAAGGGTCCCAAAATATCTAACGCCACCAATTCATTAACTCGAGATACCTGAATAGATTGTATCGGCGGCACATATGGATGTTTAGGTGGCTTCCGGCGGGCACAATCAGGACACGCACGAACGTGCCCGACGACATCCGTCGTCATGCCGTGCCAATAGTAATCTCGCTGCAGCGTCAATAGGGTCTTCTGCACCCCCAGATGTAAAAGCGTGTCACAATGCAGAGTCCTAATCAATTCGTACCGCAATGATGCCGGTACAACAAGACGCCAGCGTTCCTGTATCCCTTCCCTCCACATCAGCAATCCATCACGGAGAGCGGTTTCCGGCACACCCCCCGCACCGAGTCCCCCACTTGCCTTCACAGGTCGCTTACGTAACGTCACCAAGGAATCGTCCAACATTTGTTCCCGAATCCACACAGACCTCGGGAGACGCAAAATCCCATCAGCCGGTCCCCCATCAACCGGTCCCGGCTCAAGCGGAGCTTCAGGCACTTCAACTGCCAGCGCGACAGGCTGAGGGGGGTGCTGAATCGGTCCACACCTATGCGTCCCCGACGCACACGCGCAAGGGGATCGCCGCGGCAACCTGGAAAGCGCGTCCGCATTAGCGTGACGCACACCCTTCCGATGGTGAATTTGGAAGGAAAATTCTTGCAGCGTGTCCAACCACCGCGCCAACTGGCCGGATGGTTGGTCCATCTTAAGAGCATACTGCAAGGCCGCATGATCCGTGCGAACAATTAACGAACGACCGTAGAGATACGGTCGAAATTGGCGGAGAAAAAAAACAATAGCCAAAAGTTCCCTGCGAGTGACGCAGTAGCGGGTTTCTGCGGGAGACAAAACCCGACTGCCATACGCCACCACGCGTTCCACACCACCTTTTGACTGAGACAACACCGCCCCAATGCCAGTGTCACTCGCATCCGTATCCAGATTGAAAGGATGTTCAAAATCAGGATAATCCAACGTCGGCGCCGTAGCCAATAGATCGCGCAGGCTTCGAAACGCCGCCTCCTCTGGCGGTCCCCAAGCAAATTTGTGTCCTTTTCCCGTAAGGAGATGCAAAGGCCTCGCGATCGTAGCAAAATTTGGAACAAACCTCCGATAATATGAGGCGAACCCCAAAAACCGACGCACATCCCCCACCGTGGTCGGGGTTGGCCAGTCACGGACGCACGCTGTTTTTTCCGGATCCGTGGCCACCCCGTCCGCACTAACGATGTGCCCCAAGTAACGTACGGAGTGTTGCAGTAGGTGACATTTTTTTGGCTTGAATTTCAAATTAGCAGAACGCATCCTGGTGAATACAGCCTCCAACCGCAGTAAATGCTCGTCAAATGTGCGGCTGAAGACGATGATATCGTCTAGATATATCAGACATGTCTCCCACTGCAACCCTGTTAATACCAACTCCATCAACCTCTGAAAAGTGGCAGGGGCCGCATTCAACCCCATCGGAAGACAGTTAAATTGGAATAACCCCTGCGGCGTACGGAAAGCAGTTTCTCCCGTGAGGACTCGTCAAGGGGAAGCTGCCAAAAGCCCGAAGAGAGATCTAGCGTTGAAAAGAACTTCGCCCCCGACAAAGCATCGAGAGAATCGTCCATACGCGGCAGGGGGTACGCATCTGCTACCGATACTTTATTTAATTTACGAAAATCTACACAAAATCGCAATTTGCCGTCCTTCTTCCTAACCAAAACAACGGGCGCGCCCCATGGGCTGTTAGACGGAGATATTATATCCGCAGCCAACATGTCATCCACTGCCCCTCGAACATGCTCTCGCTCAGCCGGACTCATCCGATGCGAGTTTAACCAAATAGGGGCAGCGTCCCCTGTGTCGATATGATGATAAAGCAACGAGGTGCGTCCCAAGTCCAAATCGTCGGAGCTAAACACATCAGAATAACTCAATAATAATTTACGAATCGCACAACGTTGTTCGCCGGAAAGGGCAGAATTCTCCCCACACAATTCAGCGATCCAGCGATCATCTGCGGCTCCAGGGTCTGAAACACCTCCAACCACACCCCGGCCGGACAGATCATCATGAGCTGTAAACGCCGTAGTGGCATGTGCCACAACGGTACCGGCCGGCACACACACGCTTTCGGTACTCGCGTTAAGCACCTGAAAAAACGGCTGCTGATCTGGCCGGACAATAGTTTGTGCCCCAACCAGCGCCAATCCGCCCGTAATAGTGGCGGACGGCGACAACAAATCCCCAATAGCTCCTTGACGACCAGGCACAGGCTTCCGATATCGTAAGGGAATGAGCATCTGTGAGCCAGATGGAATATCAACAGATACTTCGGACAACGCCTGCACCTGGGTGACAGGAGCAGGTCGCTCCCAGGGCGACGGTAGAAATGCAATTTTACGGCCCTCCGGTAATTCAATGCAATTTTCATTGATTCGAATTAGAATGGGCATTTTGGCCAGAAAATCAGTTCCCAACAAACAAGGAACCGCAAGGGACCTCGAAATTAACACAATTCCCGAGGCCGACACTCCCCCGATAGATATGTTAGCGTCCACCTGGCCCACAATGCCCATGCTACCCCCGTTCGCAGCGACGCAGGAAGCGTAAGCAGGACTCACGGCCCCTGGTGGGATGTTCAAAAGATGGAATATTACATCCGAAATAATGGTCGCGGACGCACCGGAATCCTCCAAAATACGTACGTCCACCCCTTGGATCGACCCAGGTACAGTGGATGAACCGGTAGCGGCCGCGACAACCCGCCGAGCCAACTTACGCCACTGCGCTACCGAGCAACAAGGCGCAGTCAATGGCCTCCCGTTATTAACAACACCCGGATCGCATGACAATGGTGATGAGTGAGGTGTCAAGCCTTGCCGGGTGTCTGGTGCGCACCGACTTGCCTGTGTTGGAGAATCCTTCCTTGGAGCATCCGCTGTCGAGGTCTCCTGCAGGGGCGGACCAGGGACGCGGGCCCAGCAGTCCCTGGCGTAATGGCCCTTACGCCCACAGCGGAAACAATCGATGTCGTTGCGGCGTGCGGCGGGTACCCCGTCCCGACGCGGCCGTATCGGCGGTGCAGCCCGCAGCCCCGGCCCACCGCGGGCCGGCCACGGAGCAGAGGCGGCTGACAGCTCCTGCGGGCTCCTCTCGTCAGGCACGTATACTGCCTTCTTGGGGTCCCAACCCAAGGCTCCCCCCTCGACGATGGGTCCACCCGTCCACGCCGTAGCTTGTTTCCAGCGGCGAAGGTTAAACTGGGCGTCCAGACATTTAGCCGCAGCCCGGGATGTGAGCTTCTCATGACCACACACTGGCATAGGAATGCCGAGATCACGGGACAACTCCAGCATCTTCCCAAAGATGAGAGGTTCCAGCAGGTCAGGCTCCGTCTCCGGGTATGCGGCCATAGCCAGCTCCAGCACCGCGCCCCTATATGCCACTGGTGACTCTTCGGGTGCTCGTTGTCGTTGAACAAACCAGCGATGGGCATCATCCAGTGGCTCGTAAGCGTCTGCCATTTCGTCGAACACACCTCGCAATGTTTTCTTCTTCGCGGCCTTTATAGAGCGAAAGAATCTAACCGACTCGTCATCGAGAAGAGTCGGCAGAACCTCTAATGCCTCCGCGTCAGTCCACCTTGCCGAGCGCACCGCCGCCAAAAATCTGCAGGCGAACGCACTCCAATCGCCCCCGATGGAGAATTCTTTAACAGTTGTTAAGTGACGACTGCGACTTCTTGGCGCGCCCTCACCAGCCGATGACTCTTCTGGTGGCATGTTCAACATGGCGTCGCAACGTGGTGTAGACAAGATGGCGGCGTTTCGCCGCGGAGGGCGCAAAATGGCGGCTTCCCGCCTTTCTTCGCCTGCCACGCCCAAGATGGCGTCTTCGTGCCGCGTGGCCGATGGCGTTGACAGCGAAGGCAAAGCGGAGTCCTGCGGGCCACCAACGTCTCCTCCCGACGCCGTCTTCGGCGTGACGAGTTCACACAACTGCGCCACTACGTTTTTCAGCGCCTCAAGTTGCTCCGCCATCTGACTCCATCTCAAATCCGCGTCCTGCGGTGAAGAAGGGTCCGCCGACGCGGCGACATCTTCGACCCCCGGACCCGCACTTGTCCCAGCACGCATCTCCTCTTCCATCGGAGTCAGGTCCCCCGCTGGAGGAAGGTCGTCGTCGTCGGAAGATGAAGCCGATGCTGGAGACGGAATATTCTTTTTTCTCAGTTGTTTTGCCATGCCGTTACACTTCTGACTCCAGTGTAATAAAGAACTCGGACGCTTCTCTCTGACTCCGTGTCCTTTATTTGGGTTCTTTATGCTTTCCCTCACGGCACTCCTCTAGAGACCCTCTGCGTGCAGCCCCAGGCTGCTGTCGTTCTCGTAGCCTCCTCCCTCTCCTTGCAGACCCGCTGCTGAACTCTTTGTGCAGACTCCCGCTGCCGAATTCCCCTTGCAGCCCCGCCGCTGCTCCTGCTGCCCTGGGGTCGGTCACCGTTGGCCGACGGTGCCAAACCTCGTTCTCTGTGTATGTGGCGATCTCGCCACCCACTCACTCTCCGCCCTGCGTGGCCTCACTCTTTCCCAGTCTCCAATCACTCCCCTTCCTCTTCCGGTTTCTCCCCTTATAGACCTGAACCCTCTCCCCCACGTGACGTAACTCCTCCCCCCATGATGTCACATCCGGAAGGTCGTTTACGCCCGCATTACACACGTGAGAAGTGTACTGCAACTACAACGAGGTGCTGCGTTTTATAAACAGTTTAAGTACTCAAATAGAAAATTTCAGGCATATTCTTTATAATTGGTTACTTTTGGGTCAGGTTGTATGAATAAAATCAGTGTCGTAAACCCTCCTTCACACGATAGCCAATGAATACAATTGTCACATGAAAAAACGTGCCGATTAATTCCGGCTTCAGCACATGGGTGTGCTGGAGAGTAATCTCACAAGGTAATATTGCAGGGGATATGTTGATAGATGCCCCACGACAATAATCGGGAGACATGACAGAGAAGAATGTTTAATCAATCTTTGAAGGGTATCTCTAAAAAAAATTAATCAGATTTTATTGCATTACCGTTAACTGCCTCTATCCACCCAAACGTATATGCTCTGACTGGCAGGTAACACGTGGTGGAATATAGAGTAAGTACACCACCTCTTAATACTTAAATTTCACTGCAAACGATTACCAGTTTGTGACTCATTACTAAAATTGTTATTCCGGTGTAGGGGTTATCGTTTAACCAACCCCAGCAATACCAAACATGATTTCCTTCTGTTTAGCAAGTTTTTTTCCTCAATAATTTCAGTAAAAATTTTTTTGGGGAAATTGGCCTTAAACAGATGTATGTTTCAAAAATCTGTTTGTAGTTCACTGTCATACACAAGAATAATCACAAAATCGTCATGTGCACAGCAAAGCCACTTGGAACTGCATCCTGTGCAAATTACATTCCCTTCACATGAAAACACAGCATGTGCATATACCCACATGATAATATCATGCTGCTTCCGAGTGATGCACACGCTTCCTTTATACACATACCTGGCTTTTGCACAATTCGGTGACTTCCACTGTTACAGAGTCCGCTACAATTTCGCCGCCTGGCAGGATATAGTAGGCCAAGAAACGGAAGCGAGGAGCCATGTCGGGTGTGATGGGTATTCTCACGTTGGAGGGCCCTCCTCCAGACTCTTTGGTCTTGCGGTTAGTTTTCACAATCAGGCCTCGTGTCAGCACCTGCAATTGATTGCACGCTGCATTAAAAGGACAAGCGAAAAGATCTGTTCTTCGAAATTACTCAAATGGGATTACACACAACAGCAATAATCAACCCTACTGCCAGTCTAATACCCGCTTGCAGGCTAGGTGCTGAGTCAGTGTGCCACAAATAGACAGATAGAGGTGCTCTTTCAAATGTGTCGAGATGAGATGTGATGCAAGTCGCTAATCGTGTATGAAACGATCTGATATGCCTGGGAGTAAAAGAGGGTGGCTATCAAAAACATCTCTCAAAAATGTGTCTATGCTACATTTTATCCATAACTGTGAAGTTGAACTGTTGCCTTGGGAACGTAAATGCATCATCTCATCCCCGTGGCGGGTGGCAGCTTATGCAGTTGGGCCATAACGGCACCTTCTGACACGAGCATCATACAGAGCATCTTGCTGGCATACACCAGGAGCTGAAGATACATGCTGAGAAGGATTCATGTTTCCTTAAGGACATTAGAACAGTGTAACTGGTGATGGACCATGTGTTATAATTTGCTAACTTGCATTCCTCTTGCCACATGGCAGGGTATAATGATATCTTAGGTACGTTTGCCATTCTTATGGCACAGGGTGGTCACTAAGGAAGACACTGTGTCACATTGATGGATATAGTCTACGATATGGAGCGATATTGCTGTGTGTAATGCCAATTGAGTAATTTAGTCTTTTTTTTTATTTGGACCATGACGCCAGCACACAATGGTGTACTCATGTCTAATGACAGCAGGATGTCTTTAACAACCGCTTTGAAACAGGCAGTGTGAATTTAAAGTGAATACACCTGCAGTAATAACCAGGGTAGCTGCCGGATGCTAACTGCAAACCACTAATGTCATAAATATCACTATTTGATTTAGAATGTTTCACATTTTGAGACAGTGAAATGGCCCAGTGGCATTGCATTCACTGCTTTCTGGTTTTTAAAAGCAGTGTATTAAGCATCAAAATACTACGCGCCATTTGCTACACAGTGGACGTTAAAGAGCCCATGACTTCATTTAGAACAAGTTGGCCTTTCCATGCCGGTGCCACATTCAAAAAATTACTCGCAAATACCTAATTTGGATTACACATAGCAACATCGCTCCTTGCTGTGAAACACATGCAGACTGTGAAACATAGCATTGCCTTCCTTTGTGATTTCATCTATTGCGTTTCTTACCAAGAGTTATTTTAGAAGGGTTTTGCCAGGTTTTCACAAGAGAGGGGAATGCTGCTGCTGTGTGTAATCCTAATTGAGTCATTTGTAAGTAATTTTTCTGTATTGGGGTATTTGGCCAATATTGTATGCTTTTGAATTGCTAAAATTGTGCAATTGCCAAATTTAGTAGATTATTAATTTTTTCTTACTGGAAGTCAGAAATCTGAATAAAATGCCACACCAATACTATATACGTACCATGTATGTAAAGTGTGTTACAGCATTGAGCTGCGTGGTTTTGGCAGTCAGAAACACGTTCAGGGTTTCGCCCAATCGCATGATTCGTGTCACATCAATGTGCATATAGCTTGCAGATGCATATTTCTGAGCTGTGTACACCAGCACTCCCTGCTCATTTGATGGATGTCGTTCGTCCGTTCTCACCTACACACAAACAACCAGATCGACAGATACGTTTCATCATGACACACAAATTCAAGTATTTTGCACGTAGGTTCTCGCAGCTGATGTTATGATTCGTACTATTTTTTGGGATAGGTCACGTTAGGGCTAGTACAAGGGTGAGCCCTCGACCCCAAATTTCCCTTTTGCCTCCCACCGAAGTTCACTCTCCTTAGTGGTGTATCACTGTTATTGTTACCAGCCCCACAACGGCTTTGCTACATCCCCTGCCCAAATCCGAGAGTAGCCAGAGCTAGACCTCAACAAAAAAACAATAATGAATTACACAAATTAAGTGTCCATTCAATTTTACAACCTCACAACTGGTATGGAATAAGAGTGCTGTTATGTGGTTAAGTTTGTATTGTCCGCAAGAGAGGGGGGGTCACTTGTCACATGACAGCAGAACAGTGTAACGTTCTATTGCTATGAATGCAGGGGGCATTGTCCGCTCTTGTAAGCTCATGGCCTTGTGTAGGATTGACCACTTGGAACAGTGGCATAAATCGGGATAGGAGATAGTTACATAACAGCAATACCTCACTTGATTGGTGGGAGAGGGCACGTTTTATGCAGGTTGTGCATATGTAATTGGCTTTGCTGGCTGTATAAAGAAGGGCTGTTAAAGCCAGAGATTCGACAAAAAGGCAGAATGTTGTGACTGCATTGTTGCAGGTACTAATACCGTTGCTGCTGCTGTTGGAAGTGGTGCTTAATGATGACTCTAGCTTTCATGATGCTGCTATTGCGAACCTGTGAGTTATAGATAAAACATGCACACCGAACCCTGTTTTGGAGTTCACCTGGCAGCACTATAAGTGCCCGTTTACATGGTTCTTTTGCTTAATGCCATTGTGTGGGTTAAATATTTAAAGTCTATAAAACAGTGTGTATTTGTTTTATTCAAGGTTTATCCCAATGACAATGGTCCTGCTTCTGTTTAAAGTCTTAGTAGTGGAGGTAGCAAATTTAAGAAAGGGCCTAAATATTGATGCAAGAGGCAGATCATGTAACAGGCTTGCAAATAGTTATTAGGGTAAACTGATCCCACCGATTATGAAAACTGCTGTAGCCAAACCATATTTTTGGCCTGAAGCACGCAATTTAAGATGGCGGCCAAGATAGTTGTTAAATAAATACATTGTGATGAATCAGCTCCAGAGCAACTAAAGTTAACATTTCAAAACATTTTGCGGTGTTATCCATGTAAAACATTGTAATGGTGCATGCTTTGAAAGTTTAGAAATGTCCAAAAAATACAAATGGTAAATTTTCAAAATGAGGGTTTATGAACAGATAACATTTTGAGCTCTGTGAAGCTCCCAAAATAATTTCCTTGGATGTCCCACCAATATCACCTTAAAACATGTTATACAATAATGTGCAAAAACAAGCTATTTTAAATAATAATGTGATGATCTGGCGTTTTTGAAAATCCGGTAACCCCTTAAGCTGTGGGATAATCGATTATCTACTGTATATAAATACGCAACTGCAGCAGGTGCTAGATCAATCCACATAAGGTCTACCAACTCAGAATAACAGACTTGGAGAAAATGGGAGGCCCTCGAGACAAACCTGGTCCAACGACATAGCTGAGATCTGCCTAGTCGGGGTATCACTGTATGTACCTGCTGACCCTACCTTTTTACACCCATAACAATGAAACTCACCGTGACTGTCAGTTGGTTAACATTTGGTGGTGTCACAGTGAATGAGGTCAACCCGTTGGAGTCTGTGCGCATCTTCTGAGGATTAATGGTGGCTGAACCTACTTGCACTTTAGCAACAACGTCCACCTCTTTCGAGGGTGAACCATCAGCATTCCGAACCTCCACCTGTGTATGGGAAGCAAAAAATTATTGAGGGGTACAACATCATTATCAGCCTGCTGGACGTAGGCCTCCACAAACCCCCGCCACCTCTCACGATTAAACGATGCAAACATCTATCTAGCACTTCCGATCTTCCCACTCATCCCCTCCTGCACCTCTGTTTCTAAACCCCAACCTGACCCTTCCAGAATTTCCTTGAGCCGACTTGAACTTACCCTCCTCCTATTCCGCACGTGACTCGCTTGCCCTCACCATCTCCTGGACATAAACGAAGCTCAAACTAAGGGTCGGACAAATCCGAGCAGGCTCTTAGGAGTAAAATTGGTCAAATTATTACACAGCCTAACCTTAAGGATCTATTATGAACCCGCACATATATTTTTAAAGCTTAGACTTGTTTTTATATATTATTTATCCAAAGATATGTTTATTATCCAAAGATACTTCGGTTTTCCATTCACACAGCAGCAACGTACAGTGAGGGAAAAAGTATTTGATCCCCTGCTGATTTTGTACGTTTGCCCACTGACAAAGAAATGATTAGTCTATAATTTTAATGGTAGGTTTATTTGAACAGTGAGAGACAGAATAACAACAACAAAATCCAGAAAAACGCATGTCAAAAATGTTATAAATTGATTTGCATTTTAATGAGGGAAATAAGTATTTGACCCCTCTGCAAAACATGACTTAGTACTTGGTGGCAAAACCCTTGTTGGCAATCACAGAGGTCAGACGTTTCTTGTAGTTGGCCACCAGGTTTGCACACATCTCAGGAGGGATTATGTCCCACTCCTCTTTGCAGATCTTCTCCAAGTCATTAAGGTTTCGAGGCTTACGTTTTGAAACTCGAACCTTCAGCTCCCTCCATAGATTTTCTATGGAATTAAGGTCTGGAGACTGGCTAGGCCACTCCAGGACCTTAATGTGCTTCTTCTTGAGCCACTCCTTTGTTGCCTTGGCCGTGTGTTTTGGGTCATTGTCATGCTGGAATACCCATCCATGACCCATTTTCAATGCCCTGGCTGAGGGAAGGAGGTTCTCACCCAAGATTTGACGGTACATGGCCCCGTCCATCGTCCCTTTGATGCGGTGAAGTTGTCCTGTCCCCTTAGCAGAAAAACAACCCCAATGCATAATGTTTCCACCTCCATGTTTGGCGGTGGGGATGGTGTTCTTGGGGTCATAGGCAGCATTCCTCCTCCTCCAAACACGGCGAGTTGAGTTGATGCCAAAGAGCTCAATTTTGGTCTCATCTGACCACAACACTTTCATCCAGTTGTCCTCTGAATCATTCAGATGTTCATTGACAAACTTCAGACGGGCATGTATATGTGCTTTCTTGAGCAGGGGGACCTTGCGGGCGCTGCAGGATTTCAGTCCTTCATGGCGTAGTGTGTTACCAACTGTTTTCTTGGTGACTATGGTCCCAGCTGCCTTGAGATCATTGACAAGATCCTCCCGTGTAGTTCTGGGCTGATTTCTCACTGTTCTCATGATCATTGCAACTCCACGAGGTGAGATCTTGCATGGAACCCCAGGCCGAGGGAGATTGAAAGTTCTTTTGTGTTTCTTCCATTTGCGAATAATCGCACCAACTGTTGTCACCTCACCAAGCTGCTTGGCGATGGTCTTGTAGTCCGTTCCAGCCTTGTGTAGGTCTACAATCTTGTCCCTGACATCCTTGGAGAGCTCTTTGGTCTTGGCCATGGTGGAGAGTTTGGAATCTGATTGATTGATTGCTTCTGTGAACAGGTGTCTTTTATACAGGTGACAAGCTGAGATTAGGAGCACTCCCTTTAAGAGTGTGCTCCTAATCTCAGCTCGTTACCTGTATAAAATACACCTGGGATCCAGAAATCTTTCTTATTGAGAGGGGGTCAAATACTTATTTCCTTCACTAAAATGCAAATCAATTTATAACATTTTTGACATGCGTTTTTCTGGATTTTGTTGTTGTTATTCTGTTTGTCACTGTTCAAATAAACCTACCATTAAAATTATAGACTGATCATTTATTTGTCAGTGGGCAAACGTACAAAATCAGCAGGGGATCAAATACTTTTTTCCTGCACTGTATATAGGAAATAATGCACAATGCGGCAACTTAAATATTTGGAGTGTGCATGTTCTTCCCATGATCACGTGGATTTTTTCTCCGGGTCCTCCAGGTTTCCCCCTCCACATTTAAAAACATGCATTGAGATTTAGATTATTTTTCTGTTATAAATTTCCACCTCATAAGTCACTTTGTTGAGCTATCATTTGCGGCCAGGTCGCTTCTGAAAAATAATAGGTCAGTGGGCTTTTCCTGGTAGGATGGGGTTGGCTTTGTTTTATTTCCATGTTTTTTGGTGATTTGTTTGCCTTTACTGTACTTTGCACTCATCGTGTTTTTGTATTGTTTGTTATTGTACTGTTCTTACCCGCCCCTACTAGACGTCTGTGAAAGAGCTTTATAGCTCATCAGATTCCTCATTCAGTATAAATCTATATTCTGATCATGAACATATAACAGGGGGATTCTTGTGTAAATTATTTTCCTCAATTGCTTGCATTTGTGTAATGAGCAAGCGCCACCTGGGGGCAACTGGTAGCCAATCCAAAGCGGGGATCCCATCTGGCCCAAAGGTAATGGGCGGAGTTCCAGAGAACATATAAGAACCATCGAGAGGGTTCCACGAGGGGGCGTGGCTGAGGGTGGAGCTTTCTCCACCGAGAGGGATATAAGGGGATGCAGGAGAGGAATCTAGGTTGGTGTGGGAAGCCTCGGGTCAAGAATGCATCACCGCTCAACCTCTCCTCGCCGGCAACCATGTGGCGAACTCGCAACGAAGCAGACTCTTCTCCCGGCACGCCGCCAGCCAGCGGCAGGATCGGAGAGAGAGGGAGGCGTGCTCGACGGTGGATAGAAAACGGCTCGTCAACGGAGGAGAGAGAGAAGAAAATTACTCGGAGAGAGAGTGCGGTGTCGTGCAGAGATTCTATAAATAAAGAAAAGACGCCAGTCAACAGTTGGTGTGGAAGTTGTTCATTACATTGGAATCAGAAGTGGTCCTTATAGAGACAGAAACATACAACGAAAAGTAAAATGTCCAAGAATCTCAATAAGAAGAACCTACCTGTCTTCCGACGATGACGAGGCGGTGACCCAGAACCTACCAACCCCGGGATCCGTGGTCCCGTTCACAGGAACCATGGCTGGTGAAGTCGCCACACCAGAGTCGGGCGGCGCGGCTGCGGCTTCTTCGCCATGACGGGTTGAAGATGGCTGGGGAAGGGTTGAGGAGCAGCTGCATTCGCTGCGGGCGGTGCTTCTTCAGCTGGTGTCACTCGTCGCCTACGTTGTCGGGGTGCCCGTAGGAGGTATTGCCGAGGGGTGACATGCAGAGGCTCGGGTCTGGAGCCTCAAAGGGTCCCCCTACGGAAACGACGGCCGCCGTTGTGGGCACTGGGGAGGCATCCGCCATTACGCATGCTATGGAGACCCCGCGGCAGGATGCCGCCATCTTGAGTGGCGTGGCTGGGGCGCGGTCGGAGCCCCGCTATTTCGGGGGAGCCACGTGGTGAGCTAACTGCGGGGGCTGCTGCTCCTGCTGGACGAAACGGGGCCGAGCGCACCCGACGGCTTACGCACGTCAAGGAATTTGTCGCTGCCGGCGGCGATTGGAGCACCTTCACTTGGAGATTTCGGGTGGCGTTCCGGTCTGTGCAGTGGTCGGAGGAGGAGGCGTTGGTCGCTTTGCCGATTGTCTTGGATGACGACGCTCTCGCGGTGTTCAGGTCGATTCTCTCTGAGAAGAAGATGTTACAAAGCGTGTTTGCCGAGATGGCTGGGGTCTACGAACCACCTTCCGACACTCGACGAAAGTTAATGCTTACCGAAGTGCCCTGATGGCGCTGACTTTGGCCGCCTACTCCGATGTTAAGCAAGAGGCCCTTAACGCATTGGTCATGGACCGCATGTTGGCTTTGGCGAGGGACATGGAGGTGGTTTTACCCACTTGTGGGCACAATGTGGAGACTTCCCGGTGGGCCGCCAAGTGTCTTCATGCGCATGAGAGCCTGCAGCGGTGGTCTCAGATGGTTGCGTGGACGGGCGACCCGAGTCAGGACGGGGAGCCCAACGGTTGGTCGCTGACTAAAGTGGTGGATATTCTTCCGGAGGACGGGGCTTCTGAGGGTGATCTCGCCGCTGCGGTGCCTCGTTGAGATCGGAGATGGGATGACCCTTCACGGCGCCAAAGGTTCAGCGGTCCACGTCAGCGTGAAGACTGGGGTGCTCGGTGGCCACCCATGACCTGCTTCAGGTGTGGCCGGTTGGGCCACTTCATGAGGAATTGCCGGGTCACACTCATTCGTCGACTCCGCCTGCTGCTCCGGCTCCTGCTGCTTCTCCGACGGATCAACATTGTCCCTCACAGGCGAGTAGGTACACGTCGGACATCCCGGCCAAATTCACCACCTCAGGCATCTCATAACACGGGGCACAGTTGTTCACATCGCGATTCGGGGTTGACGTTCTGCGTTCGGGACCTGGTTGGCCTGTTTCGGTGACCCAATGGAAAAAATTGGCACGTCGCGTGGTCGCAGTGGCTGCGGGATCCTCGGCGGTGCCTGGATCCATTCAGGGCGTAGATGTTTGCGTCTTAGTGGACACGGGGGCTTCCGCTACAATCATTTTTGACGTAATCTTTCAGTTACTATTGATTTCCGTCTCGCATGTTCATCCGGCCTTTGACGCTTGTGTTGCTGCTAATGGGGGTAGCATGGGCATCATTCGGTCAGGTGGATGCTCACATTGTGATCGGGGATGTCGCTGCGTCGGGGCTGGTTCTGATTTCCAGGCCGTACCATGCTTGTTGGGTACTGATTTCCTTGGGAGGATGCCTGTAAAAATCATAGTGGATCAGGGCTGTTTGTAAATGCCCTCGGGTCGTAAATAGTTTTTTCTACCGTCGCCGCTGGGACGTTCACCTTGGTGCGCCATTGTACAGGTACTGGTCGATGTCACAGTTGAGATTCCGCCGGGTTCCCAAATGTTGGTGCTGCTGCGTTATCATGAAGGGTGTGGGTGCGATAATTCGGCAGCTGTCGGCGTGCAGACAATCATTCGTTCCGAACAGGCCCCGTTTCTGCAGGTTCTTAACGGGGGTCCAGATGAGGTTGTGTTTGGCTCATGCCACCACCGCCTTTATGGAATGCGATGAGGTTGAGCTGCGTCGATTTGTAGGGGCGACTCATTCTTCCCCTGGTTCGGACGATGGATGGATTGTGGAGTTATGTCAGGAAAATTCAACATTGTCTTCCGAACAACGGAATAAGTTGCGTGTGCTTTTGCGTGATTTTTGGACATCTGCAGAAAAAACGATTTCGAATTGGGACGCACGTCCCTTTTGTCTCACCACATTAATAAGGGTGAGGCCAGCCCTATTCGTCAAAATTCGCACCGATTGAGCACAGGGGAGAAGAAACGCGTGCAGTGCACTGTCAGTGACATGTTGTTCGTCATCTAATAGTCCTTGGGGCGCGCCGGCTGTGCTTGTTAAAAATAAAGACGGGAACCTCAGATTTTGCGTGGATTTTCACAAATTGAATAAAGTTTCGGTGGCCGAAGCGTATCCGCTCTCACGTACGGATGACTCCCTTGATGGATTGTCCGGGGTGCGGTATTTCTCCACTCTCGATTTGTCTTCCGGATTTTGGTAACTACCCCTGGATGACTCGTCGAAGCCAAAAAACGCCTTACGCATGCCTCGGGGACTCTTTCAGTTTAATTGCCTTCCAATGGGCTTGAATTCGGCTCCAGCTATCTTCCAACGGTTGATGGAGCTTGTGTTAACTGGCTTGCAGTGGGACACGTGCCTTATACTGGTAGGAACGAAGTGGACCAGCCTACAATAGATTATATCGTCTGTCCGTCCGTCCGACCGTCCGTCTGACTGTGTAGCAGTATCGCCCCCTACTGCAAACACTTGGCATGACCCTACAAAAACCTTTAGACTCAGTGACGCTTTCCTGGCTGAACAAGTGTAACATTCCCTTACAATTCCCTCAGATAGCTTTTAATTAAAACATTTAAATTAATGAGGCTTTCCTGGCTAAACAAGTGTAACATTCCCTTATAATTCCCTGAGATAGCTTTTAATTAAAACTTTGAAATTAAAAAATAACTCACATCGGCCTAAAGCCTACAGCTAGGCCTAAAGCCTAGAACTAGGCCTCAAAGTCTCCCTTCGTATCGTACCCCCGCGTGTGTGAAAGGGAGTTAATGTTTAACAATTTTACATTCCCTGATGTTTTAAAATAGAAACATTTACATTTAAAGCTTTTACATTAATAATTAAAACATTTAAATTATACATTAATAATTAAAACATTTAAATTAAAAAAATAACTCACAGCGGCCTAAAGCCTACAGCTAGGCCTAAAGCCTAGAATTAGGCCTCACACTCTCCCTTCGTATCGTCCGATTCGGTGTAGCAACATCGCCCCATACTGCAAACACTTGGCAGGACCCTACAAAAACCTTTAGACTCAGTGGGGCTTTCCTGGCTAAACAAGTGTAATAATACATTATGTTTATATTCTTTGGTTATTCGTTCCAACCAGCCCACCCCGCAGGGACCTGTTTTATTTAGATGATGCGATTGTGTTTAGTCGTACGATCGATGAACACCTCATATGTCTGTGCTCCGTTTTTGAGAGGATGCGTTTTGCTAACCTGAAATTTAAACCGAAAAAATGTAATTCACTGCAAATTTCGGTATGTTTTTGGGTAATGTGGTTAGTTCCAACAGAATCGTCACGGATCCGATGAAAACTGCTTGTGTTCGTGACTGGCCTACCCCGACGTGTGTTGGTGATGTACGCAGTTTTGTTGGCTTCGCCGTCATATTACCGGCGGTTTGTGCCGAATTTTGCTATGGTCGCTAAGCCCTTGTACGCGCTGACTGCCAAAAATCAAAGATTCAAATGGGGTCCTGATGAGGAAGCGGCGTTCGTGGCACTTCGCGCTCGCTTGTCCAATGCGCCTACGCTCCAATATCACGATTTTTCATTGCCGTTTATCCTCGACTCCGATGCCAGCGATACGGGCATTGGCACCATCTTATCTCAATCGAAAAATGGTGTGAAGAAGGTGGTCGCGTAAGGCAGCCGTGTCCTGTCCCCTGCGGAAAGTCGTTATTGCGTCACTAGGAGGGAACTTTTGGCTATTGTTTATTTTGTGCGACAGTACAGGCCTTACCTTTATGGCAGGAAATTCATTGTCCGCACTGATAATGCGGATCTCCAATACTCATTGAAGGTTGAGCAGCGAGCCGGCCAGCTGTCTCGTTGGCTCGAGATATTACAGGAGTTCTCGTTTGATGTTATTTATCGTAAGGGTTCCCGGCATTGCAACGCGGATGCGCTGTCACGACTGCCGCATGTGACTCGGGATGAGTAGTTGCTCGCCTGTCGCATCGCGACCGAGAACCGTCATGTCCGCGGTGAACGATTCGCCCTTGCATAGTGAGGATGTGCTAGCCGACAACGTCTTGCAGCTACCGCGCTCCATCTGAGTGCGCGAGCAGCTGCTGGATGACTCCTTAGGGACTTTGCCAAGTCAGGCAGAACATGTGCATGAGTTTTCTGTGTCAGTGGAAGGAGGTCGATTGGCTTTTCATGATGGCCTTTTGATGTGGAGGGATGATATAGTGGACCGATGGCGGATTGTGGTTCCCGTTGCTTTCCATGATGGCTTGGTTCGCGTGTTGCATGGTGAAAAGTTGTTGCACCTTGATGATCAGAAATCCTTGCTGACGTTGCAACGGGATTATTATTGGCCCGGTATGACGGCCGATGTCTCTAAACTTATTCGTTCCTGCCATGAGTACGCTCGGCGGAAACCGCCGTGCCTGAGGTGCCTTCCACCGCTGCAATCTATTTTGGTCATGCGCATCAATTATTTGGTGGCACTCGACGTCCCGGGCCCCTTTCCGATCACTCCCAGGGGTAACAAATACCTTTTGGTGAGAGTGGAATATTTCTCTTGGTGGCCGATTGCTTGGCCTTTGCCTGACCAATTGGCGACCTCCATTGCTGATGCATTTTTAAATGGCTATGTTATGGACAAGGGTGCTCCGGAACAACTGCTTATGGACCAAGGTCGAAGTTTCTCTTCTAAATTGCTATGCAACGTTTGTGACGCTTTTGGCACAAAGAAAATCAGGACGTCGTCGTACCACCCTCAGACTGATGGGATGATCGAGCATCTGAATCGAACCTTGACTGTCATGCTCTGCCAGACTGTGAATGCCAAACATGCCGATTGGGATTTACACGTGCCGAGCATACTCGCAGCTTATAAGATGGCTCGCACGCTTCCAGAGGATTTTCACCATTTTTCCTTATGTACGGAAGGGAAAACGTGCTGCCTATTGATACACAATTAGGAACGTCTGTTAGGGGCGCGATAGTTAAAGGGGGCTGCAGGTGGCCGGGGGTAATTGAGGACGCAGCCCGGTGATTGGACGAAAGGTATTGGTGTCTGGAATTGGCGCCACTGTGTCTACAACAACAACGCCACGTGGCACTGGGGGCTGGGGGCGAGTGGCGAAGCGGGGGATGATCCAATTAATTAAGGGGAATTGTTTCAGGGATAAAGGCGGAGAGCATGGAGCGAAACGGGAGTTGGTGCCTGGGACCAGTGACGAACGGATGGAGAGACGGAGCAGCGGGTAGAGTGAGTATAGCATAGGGTAGCAATGGATAGAAAGAGTGCAGTGTAAGGTAGCAGTGGACAGAGAGAATACAGTGTACGGTAGCAGTGGACAGAGAGGATACAGTATAGAGTAGCAATGGATGGAGCGAGTACAGCGTAGGATAGCAGCAAAGTAACGGACCTTGGTGGAGAGAGCAGAGAGGAGGATCGCTGGAGGAGCAGATGGAGAGCGAGCGAAGCCAGCGGAGCGGAGCGAGCGAACGGAGGGACATTGAGTGATGTTGATGGGGAGTTGTGAGTTGAAGTGTACGGAGGGACATTGCGTGATGTCGATGGAGGAGAAGTGGAACTATATGAGTTAATAAAGAACCAAGAAAGACAAAGAAGCTGTCGCGTCAGTACGAGTCCTACATATGTATATAAATATGCCTTTGTTGCCAAAACAGAGGGTGCACACATTCAACAATAGGGGGAATTAATATTTTGTATTAATATTTGTTCCCGTGGGAATTAATATTATCTGCTTCTTTCATGTGCAAATATGTGCTGGAAGTGTGGTAATCTTAACTTTCTGAACAAAGGGGCACCACCACCCACGGGGCATCAACTTTATTGTGGTATTGTCAAATTGGTGATGGGTGACTTCCTGAATTGGGCTGTCAACTGAAGAGGCGTGGCCTCTGACTAGCTCTTGGTCCAGCTGACCCAAGCTGGTAGTAACTTGTCCGTGGGTCCTGTACTCAGGGAAACTAGCTCCACCCCCCCGTCCCCACCCCACCTTGGAGTCAATCTTTGGTTAGACAAAGCCGAAGGCGGTAAAGGTACCCCTGACGACAACCATCAGCCACCATCCCTCAGCCACACATGCGCAAGTTGGGTATATAGACATACAGAAACAGCGACACACACTTAGAAACGGAGATACACACAGAGACACGGAGACACACGCAGATACAAAGTAATACGAAGACACACAAAGAGACAGAGGCACTCACACGGACACGGAGACACAGACAAAATACACTCATGCATTTGGCCACATTCTTGTTACGTTTTGGACAGTGCCACTTGATTTATTTGTTCTTAACAAGATAACGATGAGTACGGGATTGTCAATCATCTCTCAGCTGCACTACATTCTCACCCAACCGGGCCCAGAGTGATACGTTGGTTCGGTGTGCCATGGAGATCGAGCAAGTTTGATTTACACAGCAGAGCAGTGCTTGCTCTGTAAATCAAGGTGTTATCAGCCACTGACTGCATGCGTGCTTACATGTGGGAGGAATCCACTCTTAATCCTATGTGTTAGAAACCATTTAATAAAAGTAGTTAGCTTTTTTAATGGTACGAATTTGATAATGTATTGATACTAGATTTGAAGCTTTAGTGACTGCAAGGATTCATACTCTTAGTTCTTTCGGTAAAGTCACGTAGGTAAAAAATGAAATTAAAATTAATAAAAAGAAAACATCTTCTTGGTTCTTTCGGTAAAGTCACGTAGAAGGGAAGTAATAAAATAATAAAAATAAAACATAATAAAATAAAATAATTCTCACGACGTTTCGGCTACAACGCAAGCAGCCGTCTTCAGGTGAAGAATGAGACACTACCAAGCTAGGAGCTTATATATAAGCTGGGTTGGAGGTGGAAGAGCGCCTTAACAAAAAGAATGTGCATATGAAGAGGAATTTAGCATATTCATGGGAAATGCGTAGGAGGTGGGCGGGGGGGTTTCAAAGTCATATTATGCCCATGCATTATGCAGGATCAGCAGCACCAAGGGGGGATTGCAGGGAGTAGCATTAACAAAGGAAAGGAATGTTAATGATATGTAGCTGCAGTTACTAAACAACCACGTAGAAAACTAAAGTATAAACTACATAAAAAACTAAAGTATAAACTGCATAGCACCATCAGTATACTTACTATACTCTACAATAAGCTGAGTTACTAGCAGCAAGTAATACATTACAATTCTACGTCGTAAAAATTATATAATATGCTTCCATCGACGTAGAATTGTAATGTATTACTTGCTGTTAGTAACTCAGCTTATTGTAGAGTATAGTAAGTATACTGATGGTGCTATGCAGTTTATACTTTAGCTTATTAGCTTTAGCTTATTGTAGAGTATAGTAAGTATACTGATGGTGCTATGCAGTTTATACTTTAGTTTTTTATGTAGTTTATACTTTAGTTTTCTACGTGGTTGTTTAGTAACTGCAGCTACATATCATTAACATTCCTTTCCTTTGTTAATGCTACTCCCTGCAACCCCCCCTTGGTGCTGCTGATCCTGCATAATGCATGGGCATAATATGACTTTGAAACCCCCCCGCCCACCTCCTACGCATTTCCCATGAATATGCTAAATTCCTCTTCATATGCACATTCTTTTTGTTAAGGCGCTCTTCCACCTCCAACCCAGCTTATATATAAGCTCCTAGCTTGGTAGTGTCTCATTCTTCACCTGAAGACGGCTGCTTGCGTTGTAGCCGAAACGTCGTGAGAATTATTTTATTTTATTATGTTTTATTTTTATTATTTTATTACTTCCCTTCTACGTGACTTTACCGAAAGAACCAAGAAGATGAATCTCTGCAGTCACGAAAGCTTTAAATCGAAAAAGAAAACAATAAAATCACGACGTTTCGGAGGCAACACAAGTCTCCGTCAAATTGGTGATGGGTGACCGTCACAGCCAGATTTGCTGCATCATCTTGATGCAGCAAATCTGGCTGTGACGGTCCCACCTGATGTCGAAGACTTGTGTTGCCTCCGAAACGTCGTGATTTTATTGTTTTATTTTTATTAATTTTAATTTCATTTTTTACCTACGTGACTTTACCGAAAGAACTAAGAGTATGAATGTATTGATACTTAATTATTCATTGTTAATTTATAAATAATTAATAATATAATGTAATAATAGTTAGTGTACAATTAAGTATTTGTAATTCAGGGATCATTTATTATAATTCATTGTAAAGTATTGTTAGTAACGTGGTGGTAATTCATAATACATCCATAGGACTGTGTGTCTTGAGAGATAATTATTTTGCGCCTTACGAGGTCAGTTGTAGGTTTTGCAGCGCCTAGAATGACTTAGTAGGCCAATCATTTATTATAATTCATTGTAAAGTATTGTTAGTAACGTGGTGGTAATTCATAATAAATCCATAGGACTGTGTGTCTTGAGAGACAATTATTTTGCGCCTTACGAGGTCAGTTGTAGGTTTTGCAGCGCCTAGAATGACTTAGTAGGCCAATCCTTGAGTGGCAATCCTTGCCACAGCAATTGTAAGTGAATGCGGTGGCAGCTCCAGAGGTGTTTGTTCCTTTTTCTTTACGTCGCTCCCTCTTGGTCTGCGAAGCACTGTCTTTTCTCCTCGCCTCCCCTGAGGCCTGTTTTCACAGCCTGCTGCCAGCTGAGTCGGTCGCTGGCAGTTTTCTCCCAGTCATTTGGGTTGATGTCGCAGCTCTTCATGTCCCGTTTACAGACATCTTTGAAGCACAGGACTGAGCGACCAGTGACCTGTGTGCCTGATGCCAGCTCGCCGTACAAGACATCTTTGGGTATTCTGCTACCCTGCATGCGGCGCATGTGTCCAAGCCATTTAAGGCGCCTATGACTGAGTAGAGAGTACATGCTGGGAATGTTGGCCAAGTTGAGGACTGAGGTGTTGGGAATGCGATCTTGCCATCTGATACCGAGGATGCGCCTGAGACATCAGAGGTGGAATGTGTTTAGTCGATGTTCTTGATGGGCGTATGTTGTCCAGGACTCAGACCTATAGAGGAGGGTGCTAAGGATGCAGGCCCGATACACCTGTACTTTGGTGTTGAGCGTAAGAGATTTGTTCTCCCACACTCTTTTCGTAAACCTGAACATAGCTGTGGACGCCTTCCCAATGCGCTTGTCAATCTCTGTGACAGGGGACAAATTGCAGGTGATGGTGGAACCCAAGTAGGTGGAGTCCTGAACGAATTCCAGGGTGAAGCTGCAAATGTTCATGGAAGGGGTGTCTCTGACATCCTGGCCCATGACATTGGTCTTTTTCAGACTGATTGTCAGGCCAAAGCTGTTGCATGCATTGTCAAGGTGGCCGATGAGTGTCTGCAGACCTTGTTCTGTGTGAGCTGTCAGCGCGGCATAATCAGCAAATAGAAGGTCTCTGATGATGACTTTGCGGACTTTGGTTTTGGATCTGAGACGGCCAAGATTGAAGATTTTGCCATCAGATCTTGTATGGAGAAATACTCCCTCTTCTGCTGTCCCAAAGGCATGGGTGAGCATAAGTGAGAAAAATATTTCAAACAGTGTTGGGGCAAGCACGCACCCCTGCTTTACACCGCTGAGTATGGTAAATTCCTCTGAGGTGGTGCCGCTGTGCTGTATTGTTCTTTTCATTTGTCATGGAAAAAGGAGATGACTGCCAGCAGCTTCGGTGGGCAGCCCATCACTTTGAGGAGTTTGAAGAAGCCTCCCCTACTGATGAGGTCAAAGGCTTTTGTAAGATCAATGAATGCCAAGTACAGGGGCATTCTCTGTTCTCGACATTTCTCCTGTAGCTGACACACGGAAAAGAGAATGTCAATTGTGGACCTTCCTGCTCTGAAGCCACACTGAGCCTCAGGATACGTCCTCTCAGCTAGTATCTGTAATCTGCTGAGGACCACACGGGCAAAGGTTTTCCCCATGATGCTCAGCAGGAAGATGCCACAGTAGTTATTGCAGTCCCCACGGTCACCCTTGTTTTTTTATATAGGGTGATCATGTTGGAGTCTCTCATGTCTTGAGGCATTGCTCCTTCTCCCCAGCACTGGCAGATAAGTTCATGGAGTTTTGTGAGGACGGCAGGTTTCACACATTTCAGTACCTCAGGTGTGATGCTGTCCTGTCCCGGGGACTTGCCGCTGGCTAGTGAGTTGATGGCGTTGTCCAGTTCCTTCAAGGTTGGAACATTGTCCAGTTCGTGTATGATTGGTAAGCGCTTTACAGCAGCAAGGGCAGCTTCCGACACACCGTTGTCTCGTGAGTAGAGCTTTGAGTAGTGTTCTACCCACCTGGCCATTTGTTCTTGTTTATCATTGATGATGGCCCCTGTGCTGGATTTAAGGGGGGCAGTCCTTCTGATGTATGGATCAAAGGCTGTCTTGATGCCTTCATACATGGCACGGATATTGCCATTTGTCAGAGGCGAATTGGATCCTACTGCTGAGTTGTATCCAGTAGTTGTTGGCACAGCGTCTGGCGGTCGTTTGAGCTGCACTGTGGGCAGCTTTCAGAGCCCTTAATGATCCTGTACTTGGGACTTGCTTGTACTTCAGGAGCGCCATGCGCTTAGCTTGGAGGATGGGTTCCAATATAGCCAGGTGTTCCTCAAACCATTTTTTACACCAATCTAAAATGAGCTTATAACCCGTGACTGCTGCCATCCGTGTTTCTTGGCCAAGATTAGGTGGCTGAGGAGTGTCCTATCCTCATGTTTGCACCTCTTGTTGGCGCAAAGCCCGGGCAGGTTATTCTGGAAATCCTGGGTTGCCCATGCATCAGGATCCCCACCTCGGCCTTGCTGGTGATGTCCAAAGGAGTGCGTAGCATGACGTTTGGTACCACTTTGGCTACAGGGGCTGCCGGGAATGTGCCGCAGAGCGTCACAAAACTGCCTGAAGGGCCCCACTCCTGATTTTCTGTCGGGGTTTACTCCCTTATCCATTGACTCTCCCGAGACACTCACAAGGCAGTGAGAAAACTGTGTAACCCTGGGAGGGGCCCTTACCAGGTACTGACAGCCGGGCCAGCTGTGCCTGGGACGCACGTAAGGCAGGGTCGTCACGCCCTGAGGTAGTTTATCACAAACTACCCGCTACCTCATAATGAATAATACATTGGTAATTCAAAATCAATAACTAATTGTTAATTCATAATTATTGCTTCATTTGCAATGCATATATGGAAATTCATGGGTAATTTGGTTGATGTATAATTGATCGGTGAGCTGATTGTGATAATGGATATTTATTTGCAATGCATATGGGAGATATGGTTTGCTAAAAAATATCAGTTATTGTAAGGTGATGAGAGAGCGCACAAGGCTCTTTCTGATCAATAAATTCGCAGGCACTTATAATCTGGGACGTTGCTAGTGGCTCCACTGTAGCGGTTGTGTCCATGGGTATCGCGTGGAACCCTGACCTCTGTTGTGCACACAAACAAAAGTACCACCAGAGTCACATCGCTAGCTCACATATCTCTCTTTGCAAGATGCAGTGACGAATGGAGAAGAACACAACGCTAAGTACCATCATCTCAAGGTTCTGAGTTCTTTCACCAAACCTATTGTTTCAGTGAGATCACGGCCAGGAAGTGAAACAGTGCCCCTGGTTGCATGTGTCAGTAGAGAAACCCCATATGTACTACACTCATTATATCGCTCTTGCTACAGCCTGTGTGTGTGTCACATCGTACCTGTATGAAGTACGGCAATTCGGGCTTGAAATATCGTGATGTCTTCGTTGCGGTGATTTGATAGCGAGATTCCACAATTTTGATTCCAACAAGTTCGGCTTCTTCGGTCTCTGCAGCTAAAGTTGAAGACATATGTAATTACTGCTTGTGCATTCAGATTAACTATGGGATGGACAGATAAACTCAAAACATGGTGACATGGCCCAGAGCTAACACGTTCGCCGCTTTTTGAAAAGGCTGCGGTCTAATCCGGCAGGCCTCCCTGGTTATTACTTCAGTATGTATGAACTATAAAAAATACTATGTTTCACAGTGAATGTGAAAGATCCCCTGACATCATTCAAAATGAGTTGGCCATTGTGTGTTAACATCATTGTCCAAATTTAAAAAATTACTCACAAATTCCTGAATTGGGATGACATTAGGCAATCATCTCTCCCTACTGCCAGACTAATGCCTGCTTGCAGGTACAGTCACCGTGTGCGCACAGGGACAGCTGCTCTTACAAATATTTGAGGCCAGATGTGATGTAAGTTGCTTATTGCACGTAGAGCACCCTGAGATGCCCCAGGGTAAAGGGTGCTCTACCACAAACAAGTAAATGGCATTGGTGACTGACTTGGTCAACCAGATCCAAGCAAGTATCTATACGGATCTGGATCCAATACAATAACAAGAGAAATCGAGAACATGGAAATTGCCCCGTAATGTTAACCCTGATAATTGTGTCACAATAAAAATGTAGAAGCTCTGTCAAATACTGGTTCAGAGTTTGCTTACTTGAACACATGCTTTTGAATAAACAAGTTTAGAAGGACTATTGGCCACTAGGTTAATGATATATAATGTGCAATACATTAAATGCACATATACATGCCAACACAAAGTGGTGGTATTTGGGCACATTTTTTTTTTATTATTATGCATGTTTACCCAAGAAAATCTTAATGCATCTCAACTCATTTTCAGGAGGGTTCTGCCAAGTCTTTTCAGTCAGGGTCGTTGCTATTACGTGTAATCCCAATTGAGTGATTTGCAAGTACCTTTCAGCATTTGAACAGTGTGTTTTTTAGCTACGAAAGAGGATCACGGGGAACCTGGAGGAAACGTATTCATAACAGGGGTAGAACATAGAATCCCTACACAAGGGCGGCGTCAGGAATAGAACCTGAACCCGAGACCTTCTTGTTGTGAGGCACGAGTGACCAATGCACCACCCTCCCACGCAATGAGAGATTTCAAGTTGGTGACAATTCATAGCAGTAATATAACACAATTGTTACAAATGAAAGTTAACTCGTAAGAAAACCACTGACGATTTACCACAAATTTATATGAATTTTACCAACCTTGGAGGACAAAAGGACTGTCTTGAGCCATGACTGTATTTACACACTTCTGATGGCAGCCCATGCACTCAAACTACTGCTACTCAATCAAAAAATATTTTTACAATGATGACAATAACAACAGTATTGTACGCACCTTGAGATGATAGTACAGTTGTTTTTATTGTGAGGCTGAAAGCCAAGAGATCCTTCGCATTTGGGAACAACTTAAGAAGTTTCTCCTTTTTCAGAATGCTAAGTCCCTCTCCTGCAACAAGCTGAGGACAAGAACCACACATTAGAGCTGATTAGTATTTAATCATTATACTATATTCTTGCACATGGAAATATGAACCGTATTGCGGGACCCCTATAAGCCCACGGCTCTCGCATATACATTCTATTATAATGTAAACAAAAATCCATACTCTTTGGGTTTTTCGATCACCCCCCCCCCAGCCTCACGTCCTCTATCTGTTCTTCCACCACCTTCCCACTACTAGCCCCGCCCACTCCCCCCCCCCAGCCTCACGTCCTCTTCCCCTAGCGCTCACGCGGCCCCTCCCCCTACCCTACCCCCCTCTCTCTCTCTCCCCCCTTGCCTCCTCCCCCCTCTCTTACCTATATAAACTCTTGCCACGGCAGCTCTCACGCCGACTTCAGCATTTTCTTGCTGTGGTTGTCCCACCTGATGAAAATCGCTTGTGTTGCGATCGAAACGTCGTGATTTGTTTTATTTTATTTTATTTATACCTACGTTACTTTACCGAAAGATCCAAAGAGTATGTAAACAAAAACTTTGCTCCTTTTCACCAATGGGTTTAAAGGATGGTGGAAAGTGTTGTCTTGTTAAACTATGCCTTTTAAACTGAAAACTACTTTCCTGCAGTACCTCTATTTAATACACTCTATCACTAATCGTGTTTTTCAGTGTGGATTTGTGACCACACTTTGTAAACAGTACATAAAATAGTACGCGTTTTCAATGCGCTGTTCATATTGTAACAAGCATTTATACCAATGTTACGCTACAGAGTAGTCGGTCGCCGCTCCTCTTATCCGCATTGATATGGGGACTATGGCTTAACCGAAAAAAAAACCTATCTGCACAGATGCATACGAACAAGAGAAGTATTATCAAATAGGAGGAATTAACGGTGCAACGCATCTCATCTGTTAAATATCTGCAGGTAATAGGATTGTCATCGATTGATCCTGGCTACAGATATTGTAGGTCACAAATATTAATGAAGGTAAGAGAGCAGTTCCACTGTAATATGCATACCGTTATGACAAATAAAGGACTTAAGTCGTGTAGGAAATTTGAGCAGCTTTGGATAGGACTTTTTGCATTTGCTTGTTCAGCTCTTCTGCGCATTCGTCCTCACTCCCCTTGGACGACATGACAACAGAAAGATCCACACCAGGTGGGTCGCGGCGATTATGTGCGTGGTGGGATGGAGTCGCCAAAAATATATACATTATTTACGATTTTTACTTGCGTTTATTCGGACCCCCGGGGTCTCGCCATAAGGTTCATATGTTAAGGAGCTGAATGTTAATTCTCGAGGTCTGAAAGCCACGAGAGGGCTTCAGGAGAGAGAGTTTGCGTAGTTTTGCTATTCCTTCTTTGAAGGAGCACAGATGACAGTGGTTTACTACATGGTCCGTGGTTTGGATTGCATGGCCACAGTCGCAACATTGTGACTTGTGCCTTTAATTTTAAATTAATCAATTGAGATGTGTGCATCGGCCTGTTGATGGTTACACCGGTAACTTCGAGGAATGCCAAAACCAGGAGGTGAGACATTTTGGTCTCGAATGAGGTGTTTATGGTGAACATCCGCATTGTTCCACTTTTCACCCGCGTTCATTCGTGATCTAACTGAGATTCTAGAATGGTGATAGCGTGAAAACCAAAAGGGGGATCCGGACTTGAGTCGGCAGTAAAGAAGATTTTTGAGGTCTTGGTTGATGGCAATAAAATTTGTAACGTCCCTTGCAGTTTTCATGTCTCTGTTAGTTTGAGTCTTATAATGCGAATTGTATGTAGCAGTTTTGTGTATGCGCTCCTGCACCAGGTTGGCACATGATACTCTGCAATTAGTATTTAATAATAATAATAACAATAATAAGGCTGCTTTTCATAGAGCACCCTTCATTCCAGAGAAGTCTCAGAACACTTTACATGTTTAGTGACATAGAATGGGTCACTACGGCGTATAGCGCTGGTTATTGGTAGAGAGCAGGATCGTATGTGTAATAGCCTAGTCTACCAGCAGGGCAGGTGAAGTGTGCCCTGGAGCGAGTAGCGCCGGTTGCTGGCAGTGAAGGGCATTTGAGGATACAGCGGCCGGTTTGCCAGTAGGGCATGTGATAGGCACGGATGTAGGGTAAAGGTGACAGAGAGGACACGTGGGGCAGAGGCCAGAACCTTCTGGTAGGTTCCAGAAGGGGACGTGGCCGAGGGCGGTGCCAGGCCCCGCTGGGGAGGGAGGCCACGACGCTGGGTCGAGGCTGCTGTGGTTTAGGAATGGAACTCGTCGTCTTCACAAGTCTTTGCCCCCGTCTTCACCTCCTCGTCGGTGTTGGGTCAAGCAGTGTGCCGGTTGTCCTGACCCGTAAATACTTATCCCCTATACTGTGGAAAGTGTAGAATATACGTGTATGCCTCCTACTATTAGTGTCTCTGAAGTGACTCACTACACATGTGAAGATGATTTACATCATGTATCATGTCAAACATTTAAAGGGCACTCCTAACGACAAATGTCCATTTGCCCATGACCAGGCATGAGTGTGTTATAAGGGGGTGATGTTGCAGCATATTTCTCAATTGAGTAATTTGTGGGGAATTTTCAAAGGTGGCAAATTTGGACCATGACTCCAGCACACATACTCTTTGGTTCTTTCGGTAAAGTCGCGTAGGTATAAAATACAATAAAAGTAAAGTAAACTTTTTATACAATTTTTGTTTTTAATAATAAAAAATAAATGAAATCACGACGTTTTGGAAGCAACACAAGCTAAGTCATCAGGTGGGAAAACCACAGCAAGAAATAAAATTACTGTAGTGGACAAGAGCCGTTTGTAACAAGATATTATATACGGCAAGAGGGGGGGGGGAGGAGCCAGGGAGGAGAAGCAATGGACGGGCTGGGGGTGCGGGGTGATGGTGGGAGGAGTGAAGGTACAACATTTCCAACGAGTGGACTGTGAGACTAACACACGCTGGTATGACCCAGTACTTGAGCTGGGCAATGAGCGGGCCTGGGAGGGTGGAGTAGCGCACTGCAGATGTAATGCGAGCGTAAATGGGAAGGCCGGATGTGACGATCCGAGAGGGAGGAGCCAGGGTCACGTGGGGGAGAGGTTATAGGAGGGAGCCCGGAAGAGATCTGGGGAGTCGAGGGAGTGAAGAGGCGAGACCACGTTGGGTGGCCGCCGTGCCATCAGCCGCGAGGTTGATAGGGCTTGGCACACCGCCAGCTAGCGGTGTGCGGAGAGAGAGCGGAGTGTGCGGGGCGCACAGGGCGTGCGAGGTTGCACGGGGCTAGCAGAGTGGCTAGCGGGACCGTGCGGGTTGCACGGGGCTAGTGGAGGGCTAGCGGAGCGTGCGAGGTTGCACGGGCAGCAGAGTGGCTGCAGAGTGTGCGGGAGCACACGGAGCAGCGGGGTGGCTGCAGAGTGCGCGGGGCGCGAGGGGAGACGACGCTGGGCCGAGGAGGAGGCCAGCGGGGTGCGGAGGAGAAGAACATCAATTAAGGACAGACGGAGACCAACATCGTGTGAAGGAGTCCTTTATTACATTGGAGTCAGAAGTGGACTTTTTCAAGGCTAAATAACATCGAGGAAGAGGGCCGAGAACTTGAAAAAGCGTAACCCACTTGTTACGTCTTCCGACGATGAAGAAACGGCCGCCGGTGCACGTCCTCCAGCAGCCACGTGGCAGTCCAACTTGAATCGCTGCGGGCCGTTCTGCTGGATTTTGTCACCCTGGAGGCGCCGGCGACGAGGCCTGATCGGCCACGCGGCGGGCCTGAAAGCGGTGAGCCTTCGAGTGGGGCTGAGCCGTCCGCCATTGGGGCCTGGCCCACGCTTCCCACCCTCTCTGACACGCGGCAGGGCGCCGCCATCTTGGGTGTGGTCGGGGAGGAACGGCGGGAAGCCGCCATCTTGTCGTCGCCGTGGCAGGAAGCCGCCGCCATCTTCAACATCGCGGCGGAGAGGCGGCCGTGCGCTGCCATCTTGGAGGCGCCGCGTGGTGTGCAGCCTGCTACTGAGCTGCTGTTTTGCGGGGAGGAGCCGCAAGGAGAGGACGCCGACGCTGCTGCTGCTGCTGGGGCGGGAGCTCTCCCGTCCTGGCTCATGTGCGAGACACCGGAGCAGTCAAGGGAGGACGCCGCGCTCACCGTTCGAGTTCTGTGAGGCGTCTCAAGTTACCACCCTGCCGTCCTCTGCTCACTGCAGCCCGGGCGAGTCGTAACGATATGCACCCGGCCCTAACACACACCTCACCCATCTAGCGTGTGCCGGGGCGGGGGGGCGATTGTTGTCATGTCTTGAGCGTGGGGAGCGCGGTTCGGGCTGTGTGTGTGTTGACGATGGACGCGCTATCTGCTTGTTTGCTCAGTGTCAAATAGTGTGTGTGCGTTGCGGCGTGGAGTTGTTATCTTGATGGCGAAATTAATTATTAATTCGGTTGCATCGTGTATCCCGCGCTGTACCATCCCGTGGGTTGCCGTGTGCGACGTGGTTAATAAAAAAAAAATGTTTGGGTGTTGTTGCTGCATGGTACGACTGAGTTAATGGTGTGTCTGCCTGCAGCTCTGCTTGCTATTGTGCATAAATGTACGCTTGTGATCGCGATATGATGACGGCATGTGCTGTATACATTGTTCTGTACGGATACGGAGTGCGGTGCATTGGTTGACCATTGGGTTCGGGATTGTTATTAATTGTTCGTACCTGTTCGGAAATTGGTAAAAATTCGGGGGGGACCCAAAAATTTGGTCGTATGGGTGTTCATGCACACGAGATTGCGTGTGTGTTAAAGCAAATTGCGAGTGTTGAGAGATGGGGCCGTAAATTGCCGCCAAGTGGCGTCGCTAATTCTGTTGATTGCATGCGGCCAGGGGTTGCATTGCGAGTTGGTGTGTAAGCAATGTGTCTTGGTCAAATATGGGTAAAAATTCCCCCGATATGACTGCTGTGCACAGCAAGCTGCGGCTGTGCGTCCTATCGTTGGCGGGTTGTTAAAACGTGACGGGGGAAGTGTGTTGTGACCCCCAGCAAAGGGCAGCTGGGGTGCACGTACGGGGAAAAGTGGCGACGTGTTCGCACGTTGGCCCGCCATTTTCAGCGCGAGCGGGAAATTGCGGGGATGCGCTTGTCGCAAGGGGGCCGCCATTTTGTGTGCACGCCGGATTATCGCGGGGATGCGCTTGCCGCAGGGGGCCGCCATTTTGAGCGCGGGGGAAAAACCTCGGTGGGGCGCTTCGCGCGGGTCACCACTATTTTGAGTATACACGTCGAGCAGCGGGGATGTGGTTATGGATAGCATCCCTTGACTCTCGTGTTGCGCTCTAACTTGTGTGCGTGCATTGCATGTTGTGCGCAATGCTGGCGTGTTGGCGCCCATCGGGGTAACAGGAGCGTAGTGGCACGTGGCTGACTAAGGGGGGCGTGTCATTGCACAAGCATTTTGGGACGGAGATGCTGGCTGGGTTCTATTCTGGGGCAAATATTTCATCAGTATATGCCTGCCATTGTTGAGTGGGTGATGCACGACGGAGACTTGTGTTGCCTCCGAAACGTCGTGATTTTTGTTTTATTTTATTTTATTTTCATTAATTTTGATGTTTTACCTACGTGACTTTACCGAAAAAACCTAAGAAAATGATTCCTTGCAGTCACGAAAGCTTCAAATCTAGAATTAGATGCACGAGTTGTGGTCACATCGGCCTATGGCCGATGGCTGACCTGACAGCCCGGAGGCGAGACACTCCGTGGTATGTCTCAAACTAATGGGCCGTGGGCTCATATGGCTCGGGGAGTCGTGGTTCAGTTGTGCGGTGGCAGACTGAACCTGGTGTGCCGGGGGCTCATGTGATTCAGGAGTAGAGGTTCCGATACGTAGCAGCGAACGGGGTGACCTGGCTAGCATAGGGCGGGGATTCCCCTTGCGGGTCCTCCAGCGGGAAGGGCCGCGGACTTGTTCCGCTCTGGGTTAGGGCGTTATTGAATGTGTAAGGGAACATTGCCCGTGGGAAGGTTGATGGGGTCTGGCCTTGCCGAGGGATGAATCTTCCCTTGGCTATAAAGCGTAAGACTATAAGATGCTGGTGTGTGTCCATCGCTGATGGGATGGTAAGGGAGGAGCATGGCTGAGTTGTTGCTCGTCCCCGAAATTGCACTAGCCGAGTGTATGGTCAGTGGATGTTGCTGTGGTTGGACGACCACGGTGAGGGTGAAGGCGGGTTAAATGTTACCGCTGGGGAGCGTGGCTCTCTCCACGCGAGGGTGTGCGGCTGGGGGCTTGTTGAGAGTGACAGTGGGTACATGCTGTGTATGTGAGATATCTGTGCTGGTCCTCAAGGGAGGACTGCTGGTGGACAAGAGCAGGAAAAATGTTTTTGTTGTTGCTGTTGTCACGTGTAAATAATATTGTTGTTAAAATGTAAATACTGGGGCATCCATCGCGTCTATTTTGGGTATTTATTGGGGTTTTCCTTAAGCGGGCCAGATTTACATCATCTCCACTACCCTGGGGCCGGGTGGCTGTCGTGTACGACATGCGGATGTGCGTTGTTGTGCTGTGCCTCAGGGGGTTGGATTCTCCTTCTCGTCACAGATCTTCGGCGCCTGCCACACTGGGTGTTACCGGATGTGGACTTGAAGGAGGAATTGAGCGCCCGTTCGTCACTCCGGCTCTACCAGTTGCTCTCTGACGTTGGACTTGAGCCGAGCGGATGGAACAGCAACACGAACACGCTCTAAGACACCGCATTCCTGGGTTATGCGCGTCGGCCGTTCTTGCGTGTTGGTTGCCGTTGTTGTGCATTGTTCCATTCTTAATTCTTGTTGCTTGTTGCGCGGAGGACGGGCCGGTGTTCTGTACCGGATCCTGATCCCTCCCCTTTCGTTACTTGTGTTGTTGTTATAATCTCCGTTGTGTCTGGGGTGATTTCTGATTGTGATGCCTTCGCTCGCATTATTTTGTCCTGTTTTAGCCGAGGACGGCTGGATTTTTTCTTTAGGGGGGGGGGTGGTGTAATGCGAGCGTAAATGGGAAGGCCGGATGTGACGATCCGAGAGGGAGGAGCCAGGGTCACGTAGGGGAGAGGTTATAGGAGGGAGCCCGGAAGAGATCTGGGAAGTCGAGGGAGTGAAGAGGCGAGACCACGTTGGGTGGCCGCCGTGCCATCAGCCGCGAGGCTGATAGGGCTTGGCACACCGCCAGCTAGCGGTGTGCGGAGAGAGAGCGGAGTGTGCGGGGCACACAGGGCGTGCGAGGTTGCACGGGGCTAGCAGAGTGGCTAGCGGGACCGTGCGGGTAGCACGGGGCTAGCGGAGGGTGCGAGGTTGCACGGGGCTAGCAGAGTGGCTAGCGGGACTGTGCGGGTTGCACGGGGCTAGCGGAGGGCTAGCGGACCGTGCGAGGTTGCACGGGCAGCAGAGTGGCTGCAGAGTGTGCGGGAGCACACGGAGCAGCGGGGTGGCTGCAGAGTGCACGGGGCGCGAGGAGAGACGACGCTGGGCAGAGGAGGAGGCCAGCGGGGTGCGAAGGAGAAGAACATCAATAAAGGACAGACGGAGACCAACATCGTGTGAAGGAGTCCTTTATTACACAGATACTGGAAATGCGAGTGTGTAAGCAAGCTATAAGAGCAATTAAGATTTTACCTGGTTAATAACATCATTCCAGTGATTGCTCAATTTGATTTCATTCTCTCGGTTGAAGTTATGTCTATGTTTGTATATCTGGATGGCTTCATGAACAAACAATGGCCTATTCATGTTTTAATTGAGTTATGGAATCTTTAACATCCACTCAAGCAGACAGTGTGTATTTTACGGTTAATACACCTATGATATTAACCAGGGCAGCTGGCTGGATGTCGACCATGGACCTCTGCAACATGTGGCAAACACGGTATCGCTAGACCATGTATCTGTACCATGTGCTCCAATCAAGCTTATGAAGGTAAAATAAGCAACTGCTAATGAACTTGTATCATGTGACTCAGTCTTGTATGCAGTGAACAAATGTCACTCCGTGCCTGTCAACTTCTTCACTATTGTGCCAAAAATGTTTTGCATGTATGTGATGTGTTAGGAGTGGCCCAGCAGTAACCATGCTCATCGCTTGCCTCGAAAGTTTGTAGTTCGAAGCCGGCAGGCTTCCCTGGTTATTACTGTTGGTGTATTAACCGCACAAATATGCACGGTCTGCTTCATAGTGCTTATTAAAGTTACCCTGACGTAATAAAAAAAATTAGGCCATTGTGGGCGGTGTGATGGTACAAATTTGCAAAAGTTGAAAAATTACTGACAAATTACTGAAATGGGATTACACATTGCAACATCACCCCCTACAGTTAAACTACTAAAGCTTGTGTCTGAGAAACAGTGCCTTCGTGATGTCCTTGTGCTATAATATTGGCGTGAATACAACATGTTATTACAGGAAACAAGTACATTAATTCAGAACACGCTGCTTACCGTGATAGAACTGGAATCAACCAGTTTTGGTGCATCTCCGTTTTCAAGAAAATATCGTACATATGCTGTACCAGACACGAGTTCCTGATTAAAGTAACTGTAACAATAAAGACAAAAAGTTATGCACATTTACGGCAGCAGGGTGACGCAATGGTAAGACTCGTGCCTCACAGCAGGAAGGGCAGGGTTCATATTCTTTGGGTTTTCAGTAAAGTCATGTAGATGGTTCAAAGAAAATAACAAAAAGACTTAGACGTTTCGATCACAACACAAGCGATCGTTATCAGGAGGAAAGTTGCCGAATGCTGACTGTAAAAAAATACTGTTTCTTGCTGTGGTTTTCCCACCTGATGATGATTTCTTGTGTTGCAATCGAAACGTTGTGATTCATTTTACTTTATACATACGTGATTTTACCAAAAGAACCAAAGAGTATGGATTCCTGCAGTCACGAAAACTTAAAATCTAGATTGAACCTGCTTCCATTTCTCCCTTATACCCATCCCTTCTCCCTTGCCTATCCTACTACTACTCCTTGTCCCCGACCCCCCAGCTACAACCAGGCCTACCCCTATCATTACCCCAACCCCTATCACTACCCAAACCCCTGTTACAAGCCCAACATCTGTCCCTACCCCTACCCAAAACCCCTCCTTAACCACTCCCACCTGTCCTCCTTAATGTTACCATAGCTATAACACCACTTTTACTGGTAGGAACGAAGTGGACCAGCCTACAATAGATTATATCGTCCGTCCGTCCGTCCGTCCGACCGTCCGTCCGTCTGTCCGTCCGTCCGTCCGACCGTCCGTCCGACCGTGTAGCAACATCGCCCCCTACTGCAAACACTTGGCATGACCCTACAAAAACCTTTAGACTCAGTGATGCTTTCCTGGCTAAACAAGTGTAACATTCCCTTATAATTCCCTCAGATAGCTTTTAATTAAAACATTTAAATTAATGAGGCTTTCCTGGCTAAACAAGTGTAACATTCCCTTATAATTCCCTGAGATAGCTTTTAATTAAAACTTTGAAATTAAAAAATAATATCGTCCGTCCGTCCGTCCGATGTCCGATTACGTGTAGCAACATCGCTCCCTACTGAAAACACTTGGCATGACCCTACAAAAACCTTTAGACTCAGTGAGGCTTTCCTGGATAAACAAGTGTAACATTCCCTTATAATTCCCTGGGATAGCTTTTGATTAAAACTTTGTAATTAAAAAATAACTCACAGCGCCCTAAAGCCTACAGCTAGGCCTAAAGCCTCGAACTACGCCTATCACTCTCCCTTCGTATCGTACCCCCGCGTGTGTGCAAGGGAGTTAATGTTTAACAATGTTACATTCCCTGATGCTTTTAAATAGAAACATTTAAATTTAAAGCTTTGACATAAATAATAAAAACATTTAATTTTAAAATTAACTCACGGCGGCCTAAAGCCTACAGCTACGCCTAAAGCCTAGAACTAGGCCTCAACCTCTCCCTTCGTATCGTACCCCCGCGTGTGTGAAAGGGAGTTAATGTTTTACAATGTTACATTTCCTGATGTTTTTAAATAGAAAAATTTACATTTAAAGCTTTAACATTAATAATTAAAACATTTAAATTACAAATTAACTCACAGCGGCCTAACGCCTACAGCTAGGCCTAAAGTCTAGAACTAGGCCTCACACTCTCCCTTCGTATCGTCCGATTCGGTGTAGCAACATCGCCCCCGACTGCAAACACTTGGCAGGACCCTACAAAAACCTTTAGACTCAGTGGGGCTTTCCTGACTAAACAAGTGTAATAATACATTATGTTTATATTCTTTGGTTATTCGTTCCTACCAGCCCACCCCGCAGGGTCCTGTTAATAACCTCACTTTATTTTAACAAATTATCCAATATACAATTTTATAATTTTTGTAAAGCACCTTGGACCAAGACACTACATATATCATAAGATGATATACTGGTTCTATGTTGCTTTACTTATATGACATTTAACTGGTGGGTTGAGTGGAGTTGTCACGAATATGTGTATATATGTATTATTTGGGCCTTTAAGTTGTTTTATACCAGACAATGCAATACAGGTTCAGTGAATCGGGCTTTGACGGAAAGTCAGAGTAAACAATACAAAAATGAATAATATATTTTCATCCACGCCTATCTTCTTATTCGCACCCAACTGTTTCACATGCACAGTCTGCAGTAATTTCACAGTCGAGGGTGTTGTTGCTTTGTGTAATTGAAAGTCAATAACCTAAGGGAACATTTCCAAATATTGACCGTGAGGCCTGCAAACACTTGCCTACTCATTTCCAATGACTTCACACGGTTTTTCACGTCCACTGTGAAGCAGATGGCGTCTAGTAGTCTACAGTTAATATTCCCACAGTATTAACCAGGTTGTTCTGCTGAATTAGAACTATGAACATTGGCAGGAAGGTGGCAATGCGCTACCAATGGGCCACGTTACTGTCCTCTTGGTATCTTTCAGCAGGATAGTGACAGGTGGTGTTTGCTGTTTTAATGTTTAGCCAATTTTCCACTGATTATAAGCATGAAAGTTGGTACTATTAGCATATTCGTTGTGGGCTTTAGCATGTGGTGTAATATAAATATCTATCACCTCAACATATATAGATGAGAAGATATTACATTGCCTTACTTGGCAGTGATGTCCACAACAAACTCTTCATCGTTGATGTGAAACACTCTTTGCTTGGGATTAATCTTCACCTCAAAGGTCGGCAAGACTGGGGAAATATTAATGTGCAAATAAGCTTGTGTGTGTTTAATACGCATATAAAACATCTTACTTTTTACGAATTACATAAAAATGTTTGAAAACCCTACACATCAAATTACAGCATACAATACATTTTGTTTTAAAGACACCGTTTGGCATTATATTTTAACATATCTACATTGTTCCATGAAACATTCTTGGTACAATTATGTGTTTTTTAAACAGCGCCCTTCAGGTCCAGACATCACAGAGCACATCACACCCTAATAACCAATTTACATCACAAGTCATCTCAAACATTTTTAAAGGGGCACCCCCAGTGGCAGCTATCCTTGTAGGTACAAGGTATATTTCGATTAAAAGCTTTCGTGACTGCAGGGATTCATCTTCTTGGTTATTTCGGTAAAGTCACGTAGAAAGGAAGTAATAAAATAATAAAAATAAAACATAATAAAATAATTCTCACGACGTTTCGGCCACAACGCAAGCAGCCGTCCTCAGGTGAAGAATGAAACACCACCAAGCTTGGAGCGTATATTTAAGCTGGGTTGGGGGGGGGGGAGGTGGGAAGAAGAGCGCCTTGACAAAATAATTCGCATATCAAGAATAATTTAGCATGTGGAAAATGCGTAGGAGGTGGGCGGGGGGGTTTCAAATTAATATTATGCCCGTGCATTATGCAAGATTAGCAGCATCAAAGGGAGGGGGAAGGGCGGTAGCATTAACAAAGGAAAGGAATGTTAATAGTATGTAGCTGCAGTTACTAAACAACCACGTAGAAAACTAAAGTATAAACTACATAAAAAACTAAAGTATAAACTGCATAGCATCATCAGTATACTTACTATACTCTACAATAAGCTGAGTTACTAACAGTAAGTAATACATTACAATTCTACGTCGTAAAAAATATATAATATGCTTCCATCTAAACTTTATTCTCTTACATCACACGAGTCTACACCGTACTATATACTGCCATAGACAAACCCAACATTAAATTATATACTGTATTGCTATAAACCACCCTATACATTTTAATATAACACTATGTATTATTCTACCCACCCTAACGTGTATCACACTGCTATATGTTTACTATACAATTACGAAACTATATATTACTTTGTACATTGTATTAAGCATATAAATGTTATACTATTTGTTATTATACACTGTACCATTGACCGTCGTGTCAATGGGTGAGTCGTGGGGGGAAACTTGCAGCAGAGCAAAGAATCCATTTCCTGCGGAGAATACAATGCCAGTGAGTGGAACGCGGTCTGAAAGTCACCGTAAACGTGAACACAATCAGTTAAGATCCGAAATGGTTTATTACGTCCTTCCAATGATTGCTAAGCCAGAATCCATCTTCTCGGTTGAAATTGTCTTTGTGTTTGTATATGTGGATCGCCTCATGAACGAATCTCTCATGATAGCCAGATGACTTGCAGAGAACCTCTGTCTTGGAGAAGTCAATGTCATGTGAGCCCACTGAGTTGTAACAGTGATCTGCCACGGCGGAGGTGTTTGTCCTACCGTGTTTCAGGTCTGCTTTATGTTCACGGATGCGGTCTGAGACATGTCATTTGGTTTCCCCAATGTAACTGCTACCACAGAGGCAACTTAATTTGTAGACGCCAGGGTACTGTATGTCTGGAACCACATATTTTACAGACGGGACCAGATCACGGATTTTATGTACTGTGTTGAATCGGACCTGGATCTTGTGTTTAATCAGGATTTTGGAGATCTTTTTTGTGACCTCAGCAATGTAGGGTAATGTGATGGTCTTGAAAGGCTCCTCAACAGGATCCTTCGTGATGGTTGGAGTGATGGCTTTGCGGATTGTGTAGTCGGAGTAACCATTAGCCATAAGAGCTTGGCGTACGTGTTTGAGTTCACTGGCAATGTGTTCCTGGTCGGAGATGCATTGGGCTCTATGGTATCGAGTCTTGATCATGGAATTCTTCTGGGATGGATGGTGGTGGGAATCCGGTTTTAGGTAAGCATCCGTATGGGTGGCTTTCCTGTAGACAGAGTGGCTCATTGAACCATCATGTCTCCTTTTAATTAGGACATCCAAAAAGGGTAGCTTGCCATCTTTTTCGACTTCCATGGTGAATCTGATGGCTGGGTGTATGGAATTGATGTGATCGAGAAATTGGTCTAGAGCAGGCCGGCCATGTGGCCAGATGACAAAAGTGTCGTCTACGTACCTCTTCCATAAGGTCGGGCGTAGAGTGGCAGTCTGGATGGCGTCAGTCTCAAATTTTCCATGAAGATGTTGGCTACAACCGGAGAAAGGGGGGAGCCCATTGGGGTGCCCTCAGTTTGCTTGTAGAAAGTTCCATTCCAGGTGAAGTATGTATTGGTTAAGCAGGTTCTCACCAGGGGGGGTACCCCAGCATTCAGTCCTTAATGAACCAAGTCTTCAATGATTGCGATGGTGTCAAGTACAGGAACTTTGGTGAATAAGGAAACCACATCAAAACTGACAAGCAGGTCGTCTGGGGACAGGGCATTCCCCTTGATTGTCGATACTAGGTCAGTAGAGTTTAGTACCGCAGAGGTGGTTTTTCCAGTGAAAGGCCGTAGGATTTCAGACAAAAAACGAGCCAATTTATAGGTGGGGGAGTTGATATTAGAGACAATGGGACGAAGATGTGTATCTTCTTTATGTATCTTTGGCAAGCCGTATAATCTTGGTGGCCTGGCTGCAGAAGGTTTCAACGAGAACTGTTTGGTCTGATCAATTAATGCGGTTGAATCAGAAATGATTTGCTTGGTTTTTGAGACGAGGCTGTTGGTGGGGTCTCTTTTTATTTTTGTATAGCTGCCATCGTTGAGTAGTTCTTGGATTTTGTTTTTGTATTCTGTTTTGTCCATGATCACAGTGGCATTGCCTTTGTCGGTTGAGAGGATGACAATGTCATCCCTCTTTTTTAATTGAGCTAATTCAAAACGCTCATCTTTGCTGATGTTGCTAGCTGGCATCGTAGCGTTTTTGAGGGTTGCAGAGATTTCAGATCTTGCTACGTCTGCAGCGATGTGACTCAGGCCCTTGAGAGCTACATCTACACTTGCAATTATATCATTAACTGGTATGTGTCTAGGTGTGACTGCAAAGTTTAGTCCTTTAGCTAAAACGGATTTCAGACCTTCAGAAATAGAACTGTTATTGCGATTAATTACGACTTTGTTAACATCTAGCTTTTCAATGTGTGGGTCCGGTTTCTTGTTTGAGAGGAGGTTGAATTTGGAAATCAAGTTGTCCTTACATTGGTCGACATAGCGGCAGCTGAAGAGGCAGTCATTTTATCTACATGTTCCCAATCCGATGTGGACACTGTTGCACTCAAAGATAAGTGTGATTTGTAGAGTACCTTGTCTAACTGATCTAGTTCGGTGCGCATAAATCTGATTTTCTCTGAGATAAGAGCTAAGCTAGTTCTAGGCAGAATTCGTTTCGCATTAGAAAAAGTTACAGCAGCAGATGTTAGTGTAAATGCGTTTGGTATTACCTTAGAGTCGCGGCATTTCTTCAGAAAGGTGAGAGACTCGATAAGCTGAGCCTTCTTATCCCGGAGCTTGTTGAAGGATCTCAAAGTTATGTGGAAACCCTCCCCATAGAGGCGGTTAAATTTCGATTTAAAGCTTTCGTGACTGCAGGGATTCATCTTCTTGGTTCTTTCGGTAAAGTCACGTAGAAGGGAAGTAATAAAGTAATAAAAATAAAACATAATAAAATAATTCTCACGACGTTTCGGTCACAACGCAAGCAGCCGTCCTCAGGTGAAGAATGAAACACCACCAAGCTTGGAGCGTATATTTAAGCTGGGTTGGGGGGGGGGGTTGGGAAGAAGAGCGCCTTGACAAAATAATTTGCATATCAAGAAGAATTTAGCATATGGAAAATGCGTAGGAGGTGGGCGGGGGGGTTTCAAATTAATATTATGCCCGTGCATTATGCAGGATTAGCAGCATCAAAGGGAGGGGGAAGGGGGGTAGCATTAACAAAGGAAAGGAATGTTAATAGTATGTAGCTGCAGTTACTAAACAACCACGTAGAAAACTAAAGTATAAACTACATAAAAAACTAAAGTATAAACTACATAGCATCATCAGTATACTTACTATACTCTACAATAAGCTGAGTTACTAACAGTAATAATATAATTGCTAGAGTAGATGTAGCTCTCAAGGGCCTGAGTCACATCGCTGCAGACGTAGCAAGATCTGAAATCTCTGCAACCCTCAAAAACGCTACGATGCCAGCTAGCAACATCAGCAAAGATGAGCGTTTTGAATTAGCTCAATTAAAAAAGAGGGATGACATTGTCATCCTCTCAGCCGACAAAGGCAATGCCACTGTCATCATGGACAAAACAGAATACAACAACAAAATCCAAGAACTACTCAACGATGGCAGATATACAAAAATAAAAAGAGACCCCACCAACAGCCTCGTCTCAAAAACCAAGCAAATCATTTCTGATTCAACCGCATTAATCGATCAGACCAAACAGTTCTCGTTGAAACCTTCTGCAGCCAGGTCACCAAGATCTTACGGCTTGCCAAAGATACATAAAGAAGATACACCTCTTCGTCCCATTGTCTCTACTATCAACTCCCCCACCTATAAATTGGCTCGTTTTTTGTCTGAAATCCTACGGCCTTTCACTGGAAAAAACCACCTCTGCGGTACTAAACTCTACTGACTTGGTATCGACAATCAAGGGGATTGCCCTGTCCCCAGACGACCTGCTTGTCAGTTGTGATGTGGTTTCCTTATTCACCAAAGTTCCTGTACCTGACACCATCGCAATCATTGAAGACTTGGTTCATCAAGGACTGAATGCTGGGGTACCCCCCCTGGTGAGACACTGCTTAACCAATACATACTTCACCTGGAATGTAACTTTCTACAAGCAAACTGAGGGCACCCCAATGGGCTCCCCCCTATCTCCGGTTGTAGCCAACATCTTCATGGAGAATTTGAGACTGACACCATCCAGACTGCCACTCTACGCCCGACCTTATGGAAGAGGTACGTAGACGACACTTTTGTCATCTGGCCACATGGCCGGCCTGCTCTAGACCAATTTCTCGACCACATCAATTCCATACACCCAGCCATCATATTCACCATGGAAGTCGAAAAAGATGGCAAGCTACCCTTTTTGGATGTCCTAATTAAAATGAGACCTGATAGTTCAATGAGCCACTCTGTCTACAGGAAAGCCACCCATACGGATGCTTACCTAAAACCGGATTCCCACCACCATCCATCCCAGAAGAATTCTCTCATCAAGACTCTATACCATAGAGCCCAATGCATCTCCGACCAGGAACACATTGCCAGTGAACTCAAACACGTACGCCAAGCTCTTAAGGCTAATGGTTACTCCGACTACACAATCCGCAAAGCCATCACTCCAACCATCAAGAAGGATCCTTTTGAGGAGCCTTTCAAGACCATCACCTTATCCTACATTGCTGGGGTCACAAAAAAGATCTCCAAAATCCTGATTAAACACAAGATCCAGGTCCGATTCAACACAGTACATAAAATCCGTGATCTGGTCCCGTCTGTAAAAGATGTGGTTCCAGACATACAGTACCCTGGCGTCTACAAACTAAGTTGCCTCTGTGGTACCAGTTACATTGGGGAAACCAAACGACATGTCTCGGATCGCATCCGTGAACATAAAGCAGACCTGAAACACGGTAAGACAAACACCTCAGCCGTGGCAGATCACTGTTACAACTCAGTGGGCTCACATGACATTGACTTCTCCAAGACAGAGGTTCTCTGCAAGCCATCTGGCTATCATGAGAGATTCGTTCATGAGGCGATCCACATATACAAACACAGAGACAATTTCAACCGAGAAGATGGATTCTGGCTTAGCAATCATTGGAAGGACGTAATAAACCATTTCGGATCTTAACTGATTGTGTTCACGTTTACGGTGACTTTCAGACCGCGTTCCACTCACTGTCATTGTATTCTCCGCAGGGAATGGATTCTTTGCTCCACTGCAAGTTTCCCCCCACGACTCACCCATTGACACGACGGTCAATGGTACAGTGTATAATAACAAATAGTATAACATTCATATGCTTAATACAATGTACAAAGTAATATATAGTATCGTAATTGTATAGTAAACATATAGCAGTGTGATACACATTAGGGTGGGTAGAATAATACATAGTGTTATATTAAAATGTATAAAGTATAGGGTGGTTTATAGCAATACAGTATATAATTTAATGTTGGGTTTGTCTATGGCAGTATATAGTACGGTGTAGACTCGTGTGATGTAAGAGAATAAAGTTTAGATGGAAGCATATTATATAATTTTTACGACGTAGAATTGTAATGTATTACTTACTGTTAGTAACTCAGCTTATTGTAGAGTATAGTAAGTATACTGATGATGCTATGTAGTTTATACTTTAGTTTTTTTATGTAGTTTATACTTTAGTTTTCTACGTGGTTGTTAAGTAACTGCAGCTACATACTATTAACATTCCTTTCCTTTGTTAATGCTACCCCCCTTCCCCCTCCCATTGATGCTGCTAATCCTGCATAATGCACGGGCATAATATTAATTTGAAATCCCCCCGCCCACCTCCTACGCATTTTCCATATGCTAAATTCCTCTTGATATGCAAATTATTTTGTCAAGGCGCTCTTCTTCCCACCTCCCCCCCCAACCCAGCTTAAATATACGCTCCAAGCTTGGTGGTGTTTCATTCTCCACCTGAGGACGGCTGCTTGCGTTGTGGCCGACACGTCGTGAGAATTATTTTATTATGTTTTATTTTTATTATTTTATTACTTCCCTTCTACGTGACTTTACCGAAAGAACCAAGAAGAGGTACAAGGTATCTTAGCACCTGGTCTGGAAGCAGGCATTAGTCTGTCAGTGAAGGGCGATATTGCGTTGTGTTTTCAAATGGAATAATTTGCAAGTAATATTTCACCATTGAGATGCTATGGTCAATCCCAGTTACATTGCATGGGTTTTTTTAAGTTAAGGGAGGAAATAGGAGAATCTGGACGAACCTTGAAGAATGTGGGCAGAACACAATGTCGTGACAAATGGTATGATTAAATATGAAGATTTGAATGTTTACATACTGTATTCCCGGACATCAAACTCAGCAGATGAGTTGATATTGGGTGCTCCACTCATTCGGGCAAAAATCTTCCAAGTGCCATGTCTGTGGATTACAATACCGTGAGCATCATTATTGCTGGGGTTGTTAAAATTTATTTTATGTATTACCGGTAAGTGCATAAAAAAACTGTGAAAAAACAGTGTGAACCGGGTACATGCATGTCTCTAGAAACGAACACAACATGAATACGTTTTTAACTGATAAATGACAGCAGCTCCATCAGGAGTGTAATCGTTTGATCACATGCAATCCAGAAGTCGACGCCGCAGTTGCAAGAATGAAACAGGTTTATCAACTACCCCACGACACCACCACCTCTTTCCACCCAGTAGCATAGTAAGTCAATAAAAAGCAGGTCACTGTGGGGTAAAGTGTGGGTAACCTCTTCCAACACGCCTGATATGTATAAGAGTACAATACAGAAAAAGCCCTCTAGAGCAGTGCTTCACAACCGGCGTGTCGCGGTGAAGTCTCATATGTCCATGGTATGTTTAAATTGATCAACAGACAATGAAATACAATAATTAACACAAAGACACACATATATTAACATAAAATAATTAAAAAGACACACAGCCATTGAAATTAAACAATAAACCAGGGACAGTTAAATTAAACAGACATAGAGAGTTAAATTTAATTATGAACACACATATAGAGACAGAGATCAACATAAAAAGATAGACAGACACATAGACATTGAAATTAACACAAGACACACAGAAATCCAAATAAAACCATACAATAGAGGGACAAACAGTTGGCCATAACAACAACGACCAATTCTGCTCTTGCATATGGGAATATTTCAAGAGCTGAATGACGATGTTGGGATCTGCTAGCGACAAGTGGGCTTCAGGAGAGAGTTTGTGTAGTTTGCAAACCTTCCATTGAGGGGCGCAGACTACAATTTCAAATCAAACACAGACAGACACATGCTTGATACGTAAGAGCCAGGGATGCAATTGAATGTGTAACCTCTGTATTGCAAGTTCAGTGCGCTCACCATTATGCCACGGTGGCAGCTCCCTTCATCTCTCAGCTAAAAAGGAAAATATGTTGCGTTTAATGTCACGGCACGTGACATTAAATGTCATAACAGTGCTTTTGTAACAGTATGGCCCAAACTGTATGGAAGAAAAAGGTGATTAAGGATTATTCAGGAAGATGTACTAAATTTTACACAGTTTATTCTCTAGAGCTGGGATATTGTAAACTGTCAAAATAATTCAAATATTATTACTGACTAAAGTGTTTGTTCGTTTCTCAAGCCGCTTGTCCTGGTGAGGGTCACGGCGGCAGCATGTTGAGTAGGACGTTCCAGACCTCCCTTTTCAGGCATTCTCAGGTCAGCTGAGCGACATAGTCCCACCAGCATGTCCTAGGCTGGCTCCAGGGTCTTCGCCTAGTGGGACGTGCCCGATAGAATTCCAGGGGCAGTCTACTGGGCGAAACCTTACCAGGTGTCCGAACCACCTCAACTGGCTCCTCTCGACGCAGAGGAGCAGCGGCTCGACACTGAGGCTCTCCGGATTACCGAGCTCCTCACCCTAACACGGAGAGTGATCCCGGCAACCATGTGGAGAAACATAATTTTGGCCCCTTGTACCCACGACCTTTCGGTCATTACCCAAAACTCATGACCATAGGTGAGGGTGGGAACTAGATTGACCTGTAAACCGAGAGCTTTGTTCGAGAACTCAGCTCTCACTTCACTACCACGGTTCAGCACCCGCATCACTGCTACATTGCACCGATCTGCCGGCCGATCTCCCGCTTCCACTTACCATCACTCGAGAAAGAGACCAAGGTATTTAAACTCCTCCACTAAGGGTAGCTATTCCACGTTCACCAGGAGAGCACACTCCACCATCTCCCGGGAGTGAACCATGATCTCAGATTGGAGGTGCTGATCCTCATCCTAGCCGCTTCACACTTGGCATCAAACCATTCAAGTGATCACAGATTGACGAGGCAAAGAGGACGTCATCTGCAAAAAGCAGTGGCGCACCTCCTTGACCCGTATTGGATACTCTCCATACCTCAGCTGCACCTTGATATCCTATCGATGAAAATCACATACAGGAGTGGAGACAAGACGCACCCTTGGCGGAGTCCAACACCCACAGTGACCGATTTAGATTTAACACCAAGAATACGGACACAGCTCTCACTCCGGGAATAGAGGGACCGGATAGAACACACAAGCGGCATCGGTAAATCATTATCCCACAGCACCTCCAACAAGACATTCCAGGGAACATGGTCATATGCCTTCTCCATGTCTACAAAACAGAGGGAGATTGGAGGAGCATACTCCCATGACTCCTCACATAGCTGTGAGAGGAAAAAAATACGTCTATTGTTCCATGACCCTGACGGAATGCATATTGTTCCTCCTGAATTTGAGGCTCGACCACTGGACGCAGCCTCATCTCCAGCACTATGGCATAGGCTTTACCTGGGACGCTGAGGAGTGTGATCACCATTCTTAAAAATGGAGATCACGACCCCAGTTTGCCAATCCAGAGGTACTGTGTCCACCTTTCATGCAACATTGAAGGGGCGTGTTAACCACGAGCCTCCTACATTGTCCAGCGCTTTCAAAAACTCTGAGCGAGTCTCGTCCACCCCAGCAGCTTTGACGCTATGAAAGACCTCGACCGTCACAGTGACTTCAGCAGCCGTGATGGATCAAAAACCCCCCAGTTGTTTCCAGAGCTGCCTCCTGAGAGGAGGGCATGTCCACTCGGTTGAGAAGTTCTTCAAAGTGCTCCTTCCACCTCTCAACTATTTCCTTAAGTGAGTTCTATGTTATGCCACCCTTACTGGAAAACAGTCCGAGCCACGTCCCGTCAACCCCTCCTAAGGATGGATGGTTTGCCAGAACATATTTTAGGCATGCTGGTAGTCCCTCTTTATGCTTTCTCTAAACTCTTTCCATTCCTGGGCTTTCGCTTCAGCGATTGCTACTGCTGCTGTCCTCTTGACAAGCCAGTACCTCTCAATTGAATAGGGAGACCTTTTTCCAAGAATATCTTGGAAAGCCTCCATCATCTTGACAGCTTCCCTCACCACTGGTGTCCTAGGGTTGCTGCCATGACAGGCAATAACTGTATCCTTCAGACCACAGCTTTTTGCAGCTGCATTGTGACAATCGTGGTTCTAAACATCATCCACTCGGACTAAATGTCCATGACCTCCCCTGGTGTGTAGAAGTTTTTTCTGGAAGTTTACATTTTTCTGCACTGGGTTATCCACCAGACGTTCCCAGAAAACCCGCACTGTCCAGAACATATGGCCTTAGGTCCTATGATATAAATGTAATGACAATAGAGCCTCCATGCTGTGTGAGGGGGCTAGCGGCCACGGGAGGTAATTACAGGGAGGTCAGCCTACAGTACGAATGCACTAGTGGCCACTGGAGCAAATGACAGGGGTATCAGTTGTGAGTGTGAAGGGACTGGTAGCCTCGAGAATGTTCGAGAAGGGAGCATGGTCAGGTGACAGAAGAGGACAGTAGAGTCTGCCGGTAGAAGGAGCGTCCAGAGTCAACAAGAAAGATCAAGAAGGGGGACGTGGTCTCGTGTTGATATATGAGGGAGATGCACGGGAGATGCACGGGAGACTCGGGGCTGTTGCAGTGGGATCTCCGCCTGATGTCATGTGAACGTGTCTTCATTAAAGTGCTATCTCAAGAGAAGTGTGTCAAGTCGTCATTACAAATGGTGTCAGAAGTGGGATGTCATCATGCCACAACACGGATGTAAGGAGAACTCACCGACAAAGACTTCAAATGGTGGGGAGACCCCCCTGCAGCAAGCCCCATGCAGCAGGGACCTGGTGAACAACCTCACTGGTGAAGAGGGAGTGGCGGCGGTAACAAGGAGAGAGGAGGCCGACCGATAGAAACAAATAAACGCGGAGGTTATGGTGGAAGTCCCCACGGTAGAAGCCGCTCAACCGATGGACGCCATTTTGAAAGTTGGCCAAATGGCAACTGAGGTGGCTGCAACTCCAATGGCGTGGGAAACAGCAATAAACCAGCCGCAGTGGATGACACCTGTAAAGTAATTTGTAGCAGCGGGAGGCGACTGGGGCGCCTTCACCCAAAGGTTCGAGGCAGCGTATCAAGCCATTGGATGGTCGCAGGAGGAAGCACTGTGAGCCCTACCTACCGCCCTTGACGACGATGCCCTCTCGGTGTTCCGAACTGTGCCGGAGGAGCGAAGGGCTTCGCTACGAAAGGCGTATGGTGAGATGGCGGCTGTTTTTGATCCCCCATCGAATACATGGAGGAAGTTGCTGCAACAAAAACAGAGAGAGGCTGAGATGCCCATCACTTATCGCAGCGCATTGATGGTGCTGGGCCAGATAGCGTACCCACGGCTGGACGAGACGGCGCTGTATTTTCTGGCAATGGAGAAAATGCTGGCACTGGTACAGGAGATGGGAGTCGTGCTACCAATTGTGGAGGAGGTGCAGACTTCCCTGTGGGTGGCCCGATGCCTGCAGGCGCATGAGGGGATGAATAAGGGGATGAACCATCGGCCTCGTGTGGTGGCATGGTCAGGTGATCTGATGTCGGGTGAGGCTGACAGTCCGATCAGCAGGGAGTGTGGGGCTGCCAATAGAAGAGGATCCAGAGCTGGGGGAATAGGTGATGGCAGCAGTACATGAGAGGGCTCGACACCGGGGGGAGACTTCGCGACGGCCTCAAGGTTGGGGACCAAGGAAGGAGGTGACCACGCTGCAGCGGGGGCCCACCATGGCCTGCTTCAGGTGTGGTCCGCTGGGGCACATCGCACAGGGAGGTCGGAGCGGCGCCTGGACAGCATCGTTGGCGGCATCTGTGTTCTCACTGTGGGCCACTCCATAATGATGGCAGGCAGGTCGCAACACTAGACACCCGGCCCAAAACATCACCTCACACATCTAGGTGGTCGCGTCCCCCGGGCTCCATTATCACCTTGCATCCTGTATTGGTTATGTCGGTTGCGTCAGTCGCGTTGGTTGTGTCGGTTGCGTTGGTCGCGGGTGAGCAACGGGGTTCAAAGGATTATAGGGATTGAGGTGACAGGGCCTGCTGTCATTTCAGAAAGGCGAGCCTGTGGGATACTAACTGTTTGAATAGAATGCCCTCAGAAATTGATGGATCGGAAGTGTGAAGTGATACCGCCAGGGCAGCAGTTATTTTTTCTCTTGGATCCTGTTGGAAGGGAAGTGGGTGGAACATCGTAATTCGGGCCTTGGTGAGGGAATCGGTATAGATCCCACCGGCCATGCAGAGGTTGGTTCCCTTGCAGTAGCGCAAGAGGTTGCATTCGCCCGACCCAGATGCGGCGGTTCTCCTGACGCCGTCCAACAGTGTGGCCCGCGAGCTTGTGCTAGCGAGTGCGTAGACGATCCTAGGAGCAGGCCTAGAGCCGTTCCTGCAGGTGTTGAGTGTGGGTGGAGGGACAGCTGTGGTTCTAGCAGGTACCGTGTTGGCCCATGTGAGTCCGCGTGTTGCGAGCTGGTGGCACCAGATATCGTGGAAGCGATGGAGAGAGCCTGCCTTTTGTGAGGTGATGACGATAGACATCGAGGAAGTGATGGGTAGAGAAAGTCAGATCAGATGAAACGTGGGCAACCCTTGTAACGAGAATCCTGGTTTACCTCAGGCACAACGGGGCAAATTTAAGTAATTTTTCTTGAAAATTCAGGTGTTTTCAGTGAGAGCAAGTGTGACATCGGTTGTACTTCTCTATTGCTGCACCATATTGATACGGGAGACAGCCTCTTCACCAGAGCTCATGTCGGATGTGTCCGGAAGAGAAGGAATATGCAAATAGGCAGTGGCTGGTGCATGCCGAGTACGCGTGTGGACAATTTGTTGGACGTGTTGTCGAGTGCCGGTTTGGCCCCAATTACTATTTAACTGGGTGCGTCTTCGAGAAAACAAATGCAGGATGCAACCGCGGCGCAGCAGGTTACGTCCAGGTGAATGACATATTGTGGCTGCGTTATCTGCAGATACCGCTGCAAACATCGCCTAAGTAGCACTGCCATGGTGGGCATCGGTCGAGATTGTGGAAGTGATTCGGGTTTGGTTCGTGCAAATATAGATGGGGCATCGCCGTTGGTTTGTCCCCCCATCGCGTTTCAAACCATACGTGTATCCCCGCCCAGTCATCTCATCTCCAAGTTCTGTGCGGCCAGGGTCTGGTGTGTCCGACGTGCCAGGGTAGTCATCCGGGATGGTTGTGAAACCCGAGGAGATGTGTTATGCCGCCCACAGAATGCGACCCTCTGATTCTCAGAGGCCCACAAGACTCTGCCACATGCGATGGACCGGCGTCAAGGACCCGGTTAAAAGCTGTATGGCTGCGATAGTGGCTCTCAAAGCCACAAGGTAGACTGTCAACTCCCAAGGCCAAGCGTTTTTTTTTGTGTACCCCGGTGTGGTTGTTGTCATTCGCGTGGAGTGGCTTGCACCACTCACTCGTCATGTTGTGTTGTTGGTGGCTTATGTGGCCAAGTGACGAGTTCTTTTCCATGCGGATATGGGTTGTCATTCTGCCATAATTGGTGCATTTTTGTTTTTTAAGTCTTGGTATTAGCCTGGATGGTTATATTTTTATGAAGGGGTGATGGGGGGGGGGGTGATATAATTAAAATAGAGCCTGCATGCGGTGTGAGTGGGCTAGTGGCCACGGGAGGTAATGAAAGGGAGGTCAGTTGTGAGTGCGAAGAGACTGGTGGCTACGAGAATATTATAGAAGGGAGCATGGTCAGGTGACGGAAGAGGACGGTAGAGTCTGCCGGTAGAGTCTGCCGGTAGAGCGAGCGACCAGAGTCAGTGAGAATGATCGAGAAGGGGGGCGTGGCCTCGTATTGATATATAAGGGAGATGCGTGGGAGACTCGGGGCTGTTGCAGTGGGATCTCTGCCTAACGTCAAGTGAACGTGTCTTCAATAAAGTGCCATCTCAAGAGAAGTGTGTCAAGTCGTCATTAGTGACATCGGGAATGTCACTGCATGGTGCCGGCCTGAGAGGGCCATGGCACGCGATGCACTGTCATCGCATACACCCTGTGAGCAGGTGTAGTACCAGCCCTACCGGTGCTTGGTGAGCGCTGGATAGCGCAGGCACTACGCATAGCATGTGGTGGGGGGTCCCACGAGGGTGAGTGGGAGAGTGTCAGCCCAAGGGCAGGGTTGCCCCAGGCCATGGCACTCTAGTTGACCCTGCAGACACGTGATCTAGAGTGTCTATAGAGAGGCCCCCAGATGGGGGGACTAGGGGGTGATCACGTGTCCAGGGAGAGCTCTCGAGAGGGATCGAGAGGGAGCTAGAAGGCTCCAAAGGGCGGAAGGAGCCAAGGGCGGAGCGGCCTCGATCGTAGGGGGATATAAGGCAGGTCCCTGAGAGGGACCGGGGTCGCTGCCTTCTAAAAGTCGAAGCTCCACGTCCACCAGCTGAAGCCTACATCTCAAGCTTGAAGCTCTACGTCTTCGGGGCAAACACGTGGTTGCAGACCCGAGTAGGGGCCTGATCCTTCGTAGCAGTAACTCCCTGCATAGAATAGTTAGCTGGGTGGTCACCACCCTAGGCTCTATCTGGTGAAGGAGCAGTTACCCCTTGTGTTACGTGTTAAAAATAAATGTGTTGCCTCTAAAAGGAACAACGTCTGCGACTCAGTTGGACTCACTACACAACTATAAAGTCAATCATTGACCTTCGGCCCAAGGTGCTCTGGTACCAAGTACACATACGAGCATCCTTGTGTTCTAACATGATGTTTGTTATTAACATTCCGTCACTCGCGCACAATTCCAATGACACCTCACTGTTCGGGTTCACATCAGGGCCATTCCTTCCAATCACGCCTCTCCATGTATCTCCATCGTTTCCCACATGAATATTTAAGTCGCCCAGTAAGGATATGGAGTCAGTAGACGCACTATCGAGCACTGCACCCACCGTATCTAAGAAGGCCGAATACTCTGAACTCCTGTTTGGTGCATAAGCAGGGGCGGTTTCTTCATTAGGGCGATTGGGTGACGCACCACCAATGTCATTCAACCACAGAGTCACGCTAGCCGTCACTGTGCCTCTGGATATAGTCCAATCAGCGTCATGCTACGTTCTGTGGAGTACCGCCTCTTTTTGGGCGATTTCCCTCCAGCTGAGAATCGCCCCGAGTGGTCCCATAGACTTACATTCAAAGATGTTTTTTTTCGAACGGGGGCGCTGCAATGCATTCTCTATGGCTTCCGGGAGGGCTCGCCCTAACGTGCTTACGTCATCATACGTGCTTACGTCATCATACGTAAGCACGTTTCATCCAACAATATAATTTGTCGCCACCTAGTGGAATCTTTAATAAAATAAACTTGAGTGGTTTGTTTTAATAGTGAGTATAGAAACAAACAAGATGTATTGTAAGAGTCACTTTATTTTTCATTAATATTAAAGAAGTGAAGTTGCCTTTACATGCTTAAGCTGTTAATTTATCCATTGCATGGGTGGACCTTATCCTTATCAATCATCCAGACATTTGCCCCCCCTGAGAGATTTTGCAGGAGCCGCCACTGTGCATAAGCATAGACAACCGTCAACAATTTCCTTTCTGAGACCCAAAGTCTTATTGAGCTGACTCTCATCTACTGGGGCCAACTTCAAGCTGAACAGTATCCAGCCGGAGGCTTGTGCAATACTCCAGGCGACATAGCTCTTTTAGGGTCATTGGAACACACAAACCCCACCACCACAATACGATGATGGTGGGCTATTATATCCTTTTACACGAAACATGTCATTATTTGGGTGTGAGCTTACTTGGAAATAGCAGGGATTGTGAATGATGTTCCATCCACTATACCCTCATCGGTGGCCTTGATGGTTTTTATTTGTCTCTCTACAATCACTCCATCTGCATTCTGTAAGAGATCACACGATTTAATAATGTATACATTTTGTATTTGCACCATTCAGATAACACAAGGCTATCATGCAGGTGCTATGTTCTACTTTGTTGCAGTTCATGCTAAAAGGTAATAGAGCAATGGTCTGAAGAATCAATGTGGTCATTCACAAAAAATAGATAAATATGAAAGTTGTTGTATACCTGCCTTTCTAAAAACTCATATTAAGAGTGATATTGCCTATTTTTAATGTAACAGTTTTTCTATTATATATATGGGTTTAGCAGAGACGGATACATGTGAACTCCTGCCTTGAAACAACAAAATGCAATTTATCCTTATGTTTTGAGTCGCTTGCAGAGTCAAGGACTGCGAGAAGTTGTACTGTAACTAAGCTATAATAGTTGTGAGAAGCTAAGAGATGTGCGAATACATTTTCATATAATACTGTGATTAGCCAATAGTTGTGATAAGCTTCAGAGGTGTGTGAATACATTTCAGGAGTTTTAGAGAGTGAGTTTTGGAGAGTGAGTGAGGAGCAGCGACGAGCAGCTCGCAGCAGGAGCCCTCCTGGGAAAAGGGGGGGGGGGCACCAAGGGTGGTCGCGCAAAACAAGCTGGTCCTCACAAGACCGGCAGCGCAGTGGCTCACGACTACCCACGAGCATGCTGACTCGGAAGACGAGCACCCTCCAGCAAAGGTCGAGCTCGAGACACAATAAAGCGTGTCTGGTACCAAGGGGGGTGACGCGCTGCTGCCCAGCGGACGAGCTGCGAGCGCTATCTGGCGACGTGACCATCACACACACCAACGCAAACGGAGCCGAACCCATCCGATCCCTGCCAGCATGGGCACCGCCGCCATTGTGAGCAGCATGCCGACTCAACAACCACTCAAGCGTTGGACAGAGCCTGACAGTGCAGCCGAGAACAAATGCCGTGTGTTCGAGACACACACCCGCCGACCCAACGCCCCCTGCTGGGGACCTGAGGTATTTTTGGTACGAGGATAAACGCTGCACTACGGCGTGACGCCATCTGGACCCCAGAACCACAGTTAGCAGATATAGTACGTGGACAACTCAAACCGTACTGCCCGCTATAATCATTGGTCTTTGTGGTGACTGCCCTCCAACAGACACACAATGCGCATAACGGTACCAATAAGTTTGTTCCAAGAGGTTTTTTTTTGTTTCACAAAGAGTTGTCATTCCAAAGTGCTGTGTTAACTATTAGCTGATCGTGGAGAAGCATTGTTCTGTCCCTCGAGTTGCATATTTTAGAAATATTTTAGTCGTTCATTTTCTTTTCATTACATAATCGTACCAATTCATTCATTTGATGTCACACTACATATTTATAAGCATCTATGTTATGAATCTTCACACTCGCATTAATCCTATTGTTTTTAGAGATTTATTTTTATTGCAAAATCATACCAAGGAATTCATTTATGTCCACTAAACATTTATAAGCATCTATGTTACGAATCTACACACTCGCATGCACACTATTGTCTTGGGATATTTCTTTAATTGCCAAATCATACCAATTAATCCATAGATGTCCACTAAACATTTATAAGCATCTATGTTACGAATCTACACACTCGCATGGATATTATTGTTTTGAGATATTTATTTTTATCACAAAGTCTTACCAATAAATTAATTGATGCCCCTTTTTGTCATTGGGCACATGTTTCTTTAGCACGGTTCCGTATGTCATTTTTAAGGACTTTCCTATCGTCGTGTATTGTCACATTACTATGAGTCAGCCTATGGTTCTATTGCTCAGTTTAACAATGTAACCATTGAGGTTTAATTGGATGGATCGATGAGTAGGATATTTTCAAGTGTACTGTTGTGGCAATTTCGATTATAAGTGTGTTCACATATTAGAGTGTTTTAGATATTAAAGTTGCTTAACACAGAAGAGTCTGAGTGGTTTCTTCCTAAGTTCATGCATAATGATCTTAATTATAAGACCTGTATCCTGCGGTGAGATCTGAATCCTGAGACCGGAAATAATTATACTAAAATCATAACCAGTAAATGTTTAAGCGAGAATCATAATCAATAAAAGTTAAAACGAGAATCATTGCATTATCACGATAGGTAATACACCCTTAGACAACGAAGCTAGGCATCACACACACCGTTACACACACACACACGATATGCCCCTAGACAATGAAGCCGAGCATCACATCACACACACACATCAATCACAAATAACCACACACACAGAATACACCCCTAAACAAAGAAGCCGAGCCAATAATAATAAACGCATTACTACACGCACACCTATTGATCATAATGCAAATGTACACACACATTAATAATACTCCTATACACATGTAGTGACATAGCGCTGACTGTTGGACAGCAGCAGGAACTGAAGGTGGGCACTTAGCGCACACGCCGCTGAGCATATATGCGGGTGTGCCGGCAGGGCGGAGGAACTGGGGCAAGGGTAATAGACCTCGTGTGGAATCCTCTGGAACCCTCTGGAGGGTTCAAGAAAAGAGGTGTGGCTAGGGCGGAGCCAAGCCATGCCGAGGGGAATATATGTAGAGGAGAGCAAGAGCTCTGGGCTGCTGGTTCTGGGATTGGACTCGTCTCGTCATCGCTGTCGTCGTCGCCCTCGTCTCATCGCTGCTGCTTTTGCCCGATCATTGCGCGGCCGGACAGTAGTTGGCTGTCCCGTTCAATGCCGTCAGTGCAACATGCCACCCACACGCACAGATGACACTACATTTGGTATCAGAAGTGGAGTTTAAAAACCCACCAGTAGTGTCATTGGGACATCGGGACGAGGACAGCGAGATGGTCGACGCTCCGACAGCCCCGGGATCCGGGAACCTGGTTATATAAAACCCGAGGCTGCTGGGCATCAAAGGCGTCAGCAGCTATGCAAATGAGGTAGGAGCGGCTGTGCGTCGACTGACAGAGCTGCTGGGCATCGACGGCGTGAGCGGCTACGCAAAAGAGGTAGGAGCGGCTGCACGTCGACCGACAGAGAGCTGTTGGGCGTCGACGGCGGGAACAGCTACTCAAAAGTGGCAGGTCTCGGCAGAGAGAGAAGCAGGACGTTGACAAAAAAGAGCAGCTGAGCGGCGATGGCTAAAGTGCTACACCAGGTGGCGGGAGTGGGAGAGCATCGACGGAGAGACTGCACGTCGACTAAAAGAGAGCAGTTGCGAGTCGTCGGAAAGACAGAGACTGCACGTCGACGGAGAAAATGGGGGCTGCGCGTCGATGGAGAGAGAGTGAGGGCCGTACGTCGACAGAGAGGGTGGCTGAGATTTCCCGTGGTCAAGCGCCGACCAGGGAGCATGGCAGGAAACTGCCATGTGGAGAGGGGCACGGGCCGGCATAAAGCGCAGACCCCAGGGGACGGTGCAGAGGACAGCGGGGAAAATGGAGCGGGAGCTGCCATCGGAGCGGGAGCAGGGGACTCCGGACGGGAGACCAGACACATGGTGGGCGCCATTTTATCATCGGAGGCTGTGGGGGCTGGCGAGGAAATTGTTGCCCTGCCCTCTGCCGTGTGTGGTCGGTCGGGCCACACTGCTGCGGACTGTCGGGGTGACGATTGATATCGGTGGAGTTACCCGTGCTCATTGGGAAGCCAGCACAGTCAACTTAAGCCCTGTCGGACCGGGTCTCTGAGGCCTACCGAGACCGCCAAGTGCGAGGCCTCAGGGACTGGACTCGAAGGGCGATGCCGAGTGACGAGGTGTCACGCCCTTCGAGCCAAGGACTCTGTCTCCATCATCTCTTAGCCCTCCAGGTTCACCAGGTGAGCACGGTTACAAAGGGAAAGGGGGATGTCCTTACACATGGAAAGTGACTTCGTGATTTCCTGTAAAAAGAGTTGTCATTTTCTCTGGATTAGAGTATTTTAGCGTCATTTGGCGTCATCTGGTCTAACCCATGTGAGACTAGGCTCTAAGGAAAGCTGTTTCGGGTGTGGAACAATCAACTTCAAGGACAGTGCATATATTATCAGAGTTATGTTTTTTGTTTGCATTATGGCTGCAGGTATTGTGGTCTATGCAAACATGACTCCTTGTAAAAAAGGTGTCAGTTTTATTGCCAGATAGAAGGGTAAACAACCAATTATCATATTTTTTACTGGCAAATGAGGTTCCAATGGTATAATCTGAATGGCAAAAGTTAATCAGGAGGTTTGTTCAAGATTGGGTAGAGAGGCATCAGCTTCAACTTTGCTGAGTCCAGTTTATAGCCCGAGGCTTCTCCGTATTCCGTGATCAAAGATAGAAGAGTGGGAATAGAGGTCATGGGCCCCACTATAGTTTGCACGATGTCATCTACATGAAGATTGAATTTATTTTCACTTGTCCCTTTGCGTACTCCAACCCATTTCGGCTAGATTTTAGCTCGTGGTTCAATTGACAAAAGGCAGTTTGAGACGAGGCACAAAAGAAAGCTGTCTGTGTGGACCAATCAGTTTCAAGGAAAATGCATATATTATCAGAGTATGCTTTTTGTTTGCATTCTGACCTCAAGCATTGTGGTTAATGTAGACATGATTCCTTGTAAAAGGTTTCAGTTTTTTTTACATCTTAACACCTTAATTTTGGAGCTTTCGTGACTGCAGGAAATATTCTTCAGTTTTTTCGGTAAAGTCACGTATAAAGATAAAATAATAAATTAAATAATAGCATACGACGTTTCGATTGCAACACAAGCAATCATCATCAGGTATAGTGAAATAGCGACATAAAATCTAACCAGAAAACTATAGACAGACATATATGCAGACAGATATCACCAAGATACATAGATCGAGCAACACAGGTACAGAGAGGGGTGATCGTCTCTGTGGGGTGGCCTTAAATAGACATAGGGGGGCGGAGGCAGAGAGAGGGAGGGGGTTAGAGAAAAAATGTACATGTTACTGAGTACGAAGGCTTAGAGGGAGAAAGAACACACTAAATTAAATAACCAAGCAAAGTATCGAAATGTTATGTAAAACGACACAAAGAGTCGGTCAACACACAATTAACGCATAGCCTGGTCGATTACGTATTTCAAAGATTGCTAAGTTAGAATTTAAGTGTGAAAATTCCAAAGAAAGACAAAAAATAAAAAAAAACAAGAGGAACGGAGACACACAGACAGAGCAGAACCTAAGAACGACAAAAAACGAGTGTAGACAGAAAAATTTACACTAAATATACAGGCAGAGAGAGAACAAAAAACCCAGAGAGGGAGAAAAAGGTAAACTTGGAACTTCCCCGTAGAAGTGGTTCAATCTTAATTTTGGAGCTTTCGTGACTGCAGGAATTATTCTTTGGTTTTGTCGGTAAAGTCACGTATAAAGATAAAATAATAAATTAAATAATAGCATACGACGTTTCGATTGCAACACAAGCAATCATCATCAGGTATAGTGAAATAGCGACATAAAATCTAACCAGAAAACTATAGACAGACATATAAGCAGACAGATATCACCAAGATACATAGATCGAGCAACACAGGTACAGAGAGGGGTGATCGTCTCTGTGGGGTGGCCTTAAATAGACAGAGGGGGGCAGATGCAGAGAGAGGGAGGGGGTTAGAGAAAAAATGTACATGTCACTGAGTACGAAGGCTTAGAGGGAGAAAGAACACACATTCTGGCGAATTGCCCGATGATGCTGGATGCAATTTCCAGCGAAACGTCGTACTCAAATTGTAAATGTTGTGGTTTCACGCTTCAACACACCGGTGGGCTAAAGCAGTGAACTATTTGTCTTTTGTCAACGTGACACTTTTTTACTGATTGGCCGTGTCGGGTGGTGGAGGGTTACGACACATTTATAAATAACGCGATTTAAACCCAAAAACGTTGATTATGAACACTAAATTAAATAACCTAGCAAAGTATCGAAATGGTATGTAAAACGACACAGAGAGTCGGTCAACACACAATTAACGCATAGCCTGGTCGATTACGTATTTCAAAGATTGCTAAGTTAGAATTTACGTGTGAAAATTCCAAAGAAAGACAAAAAATAAAAACAAGAGGAACGGAGACACACAGACAAAGCAGAACCTAAGCCTTCGTATTCAGTGACATGTAAATTAAGATTGAACCACTTCTACGGGGAAGTTCCAAGTTTACCTTTTTCTCTCTCTCTGGGTTTTTTGTTCTCTCTCTGCCTGTATATTAAGTGTAATTTTTTCTGTCTACACTCGTTTTTTGTCGTTCTTAGGTTCTGCTCTGTCTGTGTGTCTCCGTTCCTCTTGTTTTTTTTTTATTTTTTGTCTTTCTTTGGAATTTTCACACTTAAATTCTAACTTAGCAATCTTTGAAATACGTAATCGACCAGGCTATGCGTTAATTGTGTGTTGACCGACTCTCTGTGTCGTTTTACATAACATTTCGATACTTTGCTAAGTTATTTAATTTAGTGTGTTCTTTCTCCCTCTAAGCCTTCGTACTCAGTGACATGTAAATTTTTTCTCTAACCCCCTCCCTCTCTCTGCCTCCGCCCCCCTCTATCTATTTAAAGCCACCCCACAGAGACGATCACCCCTCTCTGTACCTTTGTTGCTCGATCTATGTATCTTGGTGATATCTGTCTGCTTATATGTCTGTCTATAGTTTTCTGGTTAGATTTTATGTCGCTATTTCACTATACCTGATGATGATTGCTTGCGTTTCAATCGAAACGTCGTATGCTATTATTTAATTTATTATTTTATCTTTATACGTGACTTTACCGAAAAAACCAAAGAATAATTCCTGCAGTCACGAAAGCTCCAAAATTAAGATTGAACCACTTCTACGGGGAAGTTCCAAGTTTACCTTTTTCTCTCTCTCTGGGTTTTTTGTTCTCTCTCTGCCTGTATATTTATTGTAATTTTTTCTGTCTACACTCGTTTTTGTCGTTCTTAGGTTCTGCTCTGTTTATGTGTCTCCGTTCCTCTTGTTTTTTTTATTTTTTGTCTTTCTTTGGAATTTTCACACTTAAATTCTAACTTAGCAATCTTTGAAATACGTAATCGACCAGGCTATGCGTTAATTGTGTGTTGACCGACTCTCTGTGTCGTTTTACATAACATTTCGATACTTTGCTAGGTTATTTAATTTAATGTGTTCTTTCTCCCTCTAAGCCTTCGTACTCAGTGACATGTAAATTTTTTCTCTAACCCCCTCCCTCTCTCTGCCTCCGCCCCCCTCTGTCTATTTAAGGCCACCCCACAGAGACGATCACCCCTCTCTGTACCTGTGTTGCTTGATCTATGTATCTTGGTGATATCTGTCCGCTTATATGTCTGTCTATAGTTTTCTGGTTAGATTTTATGTCGCTATTTCACTATACCTGATGATAATTGCTTGTGTTGCAATCGAAACGTCGTATGCTATCATTTAATTTATTATTTTATCTTTATACATGACTTTACCGAAAAAACCAAAGAATGAATCTTAACACCTGTTTTGTTGCCAGATAAAAGGGGAAAGCCTATTATCAAATAATAGCTGGTTTGATCGTTGAGGATCCTATCTAACTCTAGCTAAGCAGAATTGCTCTCCCACATAGTTTATTGAGATTATGTAGCCTTGCAAGACTATTTCCTCTCGTGCAAGTTGCTTGGCTATAACTTTTGTTTAAGCCTGCAAGTTCATTTTTCAATTAATCAGAAAGCTTTGAGGGAATCCTATATCGTCAAGGGACATGTGGGGAGTTCGACTCTGATTTGACCACAATAAACTCTTCTGTTTTCTTCCTGATATTTTTAGTGATCTGTTTTTCACGAGTAACCTCTTGTCCAGGTACCAAAAATTCTGCATCTGGAAAGCATTCTATATTCCTTGAATGTGGGTGTAATCTTGTTCCGAGGGGTTCAGGGCTCTGCATGGGTCTACTAGTTGGAGCTGGGACATCATTTCTTGGCGAAGATTCCTCTGTTGTGTGGAGGGGTTCGACCTGAGAAGGTGCGAGTAGGGTCCAGGACCAGGTTCCAATCTCTACCGATGATCATCTCCCTGGTTCTCTTCTCTATTAGCAACACAATTTCAGAGAACGGTCTTGAATTAATGGAAGCCATGTTGTGTAGGATTAAGAACGCTACTTCTTTGCCTATTAATTTGCCCAAGAAAAATACGTATTTTTGGGCAAAAACTACGACGTTTCGATCCCAACACAAGCGGTCGTCATCTGATGACAACCGCTTGTGTTGCAATCTAAACGTCGTAGTTTTTTGTTATTTTGTTATTTTCTTTGAACCTATCTACGTGACTTTACCGAAAGACCCATAGAATATTAATTCATGCAGTCACAAAAGCTTTAAGTCAAGATTCATCCTTGCACTGCATAGCCTGCCCCAGGGTCATGAAGTCCCATTATCCCCCCGCAAATGTGTGGATCTTCAAATTGGCATGGTACAGCAAATCCCGATGCAGGGTGAGTAACAGGCTTCTTCTCTTCAAGTTGACCGGTGTAAGGTCTGGGGCATTGTAGACTCGATTTCCCTAGATTAGGATGCCCTTTCCATTCGTCCACCTCGTCAGCAGCCCCTTGTCTATTAGAGAAGAGGATTAGCAAAGAGCGAGCTCTCGAGTTGTTGGTCTCCATGAGCCATGCAGCCATCCTTCTTGCCAATTATGTCCGGATATAAAATCATGTTTGGAAAGATGGACAGGGGGTCTGGAGTTTCAGGGTCCCAAAGGGTAATGGGGGGATGCTTCTGGATGAAGAAGAGGGCACCATATGGAGTACTGCCTTGAATGTTCTCGAAGAGGCCATTGGTCTTCAGTTGGCTCTCCCTGTTCTTGGCCTGCAGCTTGTTATATGCTTCCTCCAGCTGCCAGAGCTTCCCCTTGTTTCCAGTTCAGATCGCTCCACAATGGATTGAAGGGGCATTGTGGTTGCCTCTTTGCTTCCCCACTCTCTTGCCGATTGCCCCCAGCTTGTCGTTAAAGTACACCAGGAAGGGTGGCGTTTACTTCAGCTTTCTCCCGGATTTGGTCGATTTTTAACTGCAGTTCCTGAAGAAGATGCAGGACCTCTTTGGTGAGTTCCTCGGCTCTGACTTTGTGTACAGAGGAGAGTGTAGAGGTCGCTTTTTTTTTCTTGCCCGGAGCTCTGTCTACAATTATATACGTGGAGAAGCTGAGTTTGCAGTCACTCATAGTATTGGGCCTTATAGCTCATCGAGGTCCCGAAGTAGATGAAGCAGAACAAGTAGGGGGCAGGGCAGGGGGGTTTAATGAACCTAGAATTAGCCTCAAAATTCAAGGTTGAAGTAAGAGATGAGGAAAAGAATACAACTTAAAAATAGGTAATTTAGTTAATAAATAATTTATGAATAAGTAGATAGGACTGTCGAGGTCTCTCTCAGTGCTGCTCACTCAGGCATGAGGTCATGTGTACAAGCATTTGATATGATAATTATATTGTTTCAGCTGGTAAGGTGAAGACCAATTCTCAAAACCAAATCTAGCAGCAATTAAATGTGTCATGTGAAACTATCTAAAGCTTTGTCAGGAAAATACAGGTCAGAATGGTCACTGGATGCTCAAAAGAATTGAAGGCTGAGACAAGGCCCTACATTTATTGAAAACCACAAAAAGAGAAATACATACCACGATATCCACCGTCATCGACTGCGAACCTGGGATTGGTGACATCTTTTGATTCATTGGAAACATCCGATACTTGACTGTAAAACACACGTACACAAAAACATCTTCACCACTGATTTATAGTTGATGTTTGGTTTAGACGACGTGATGTCATAACACCCTCCCACAAATGGTCACTTATATAATAATTTTAACATGCCAATTATTATTGTTTCAGATCACCAGTAAGTTGTACAATTTTCACAGGCACATTTAGCAAATGGATACAAGGTTTTGGTTGGAACTATGCAATTCATTTTCAGAATACAATAGAAGAATAACTGAGCTGAAACACCCATACGCATCCCATTTAGCTGCCACTCAGTAGTTATACTTACCAACCGGTTATCTTATATCTAGTGACGTGTCCTACCTAAGCTCACTTTTTTAAAGTCAAAATTAGATCAATAACCTGTATGGGTTCTCTAATCAATGTATTCCTTTTTATTTCAAGCATGGGACATATGGCCTGTTTTTGGATTGCACGGGATCTGAATTGTCCACTGTGAAGCAGACAAGCAAGTACTTATGGGTAATAAGCCCACAGCGCAAATAGGAGTCCACTCGACTGTTTCGGTGTCTTCAAGTCGCACATTGGCGAATCAAGCCAGCATATATTCTTGTCACAGCAGCGAAGGTTATTCTCATGCAGCGAGAGAGAGAGAGGAACGCATGGCTGTGTCACCAGTGCCGTCAATGTAGCCGGCACGGGATCAGTGAGTAAACTTATTTGATACAAATTGTTTCAAGAGCTCACGTTGCAAAATATGCATGAAGCCAAGGCCGTAAAGAAGCGAATGATGAAAACACATCGATAGTTATGACTAAGCTCTATAAAGCCACTCTTAAGTGAATGCTTATGTATCTGCACCTCCTTTGTGCATGGTTTCGTTGCATTTTGTTGTAAAAAGTGTGCTTCAGAGTATCGACTTGCAGCACTGATTCGTATTCTAATATTATCCTCCAATTCAATCTTTAGATTAAACACATCTGCAATTTGATCAATTTGGAAAGTGAGGTAGTCTTTCATGAATTAGTAGATAATAATAATTAACCAGACCTGCTTACACTATACACCCACAGTTTCAATCAGGGTCGCAACTGGATTCAAACCATGAACCTCTGCATCAAGCAGCCAATGCTTCTGCTCAGTCAAGTCACCACCTCAGGGTATTTTATCTACTTTGTCAAGCTGACCAGACGTGTGGGAAGAGATGGGCTTACCCACGCTTCGCCCCACCACATGCGACCTGTGGATTAACCAACTCGTGTTTTACCAATTTATACTGCTGGGTTCACAGAGGTTGGCTATGGGGTTTTGAGAAACTTGCCCCATTGTTTGAACTGCTTTAGAAACGTGCTATGTCCATTGCTCTAGCCATTCCTATCGGTGCAGAAAACCAGTAACCATTCATACTTTTTTCATATGGTTACCAGTTATTCAAAACTAATTATTTTAAGAACCGGAGTATGGCATCGTGAGTTGTGCCTAGTTTGAGATCACATGACAACAAATGGTATTTGGTATGGTAATAAACGCGATAAGTTGGAAACAAGAAACAGTCACCTCCTTATCAATAATTAATTTCCACTACCATGGTGACAGTTCCAACTCAATGATTCCTCCACCCACGTTGAGGACTTGGTCAACCAGACTGACCGTTTTATTTCCTCCGATGTTCAACCACCACACTGCACGTAACAGTAACACCGTCACTCACCTACTCACTCATATATTTACCCACTGACTTATTCACCAACTTAATTTTAGAACTTTCGTGACTGCAGGAATTATTATTTGGTTCTTTCGGTTAAGTCACGTCTAAAGATAAAATAATAAATTAAATTAAATAATAGAATACGACGTTTCGATTGCAACACAAGCAATCATCATCAGGTATAATGAAATAGCGACATAAAATCTAACCAGAAAACTATAGACAGACATATTAGCAGACAGATATCACCAAAATACATAGCGGGAGCAACACAGGTAACAGAGAGGGGTGATCGTCTCTGTGGGGTGGCCTTAAATAGACAGGGGGGGGGGGCGGAGGCAGAGAGAAGGAAGGGGGGGTTAGAGAAAAATTTTGCAAATCAATGAGTGGTCAACAGACGTGGTGCTGCACGGCAAGTAAGCCTGAAAATCAGGAGGACACACTAAAATTAAATAACCTAGTAAAATATCGAAATGTAATGTAATACAACACAGAGGGTCGGTCAACACACAGTTAACGCATAGCCTGGTTGATTACGTATTTCAAAGATTGCTAAGTTAGAATTTAAGTGTGAACATTCTAAAGAGGACACAGGCAGAGAAAACAAGTCGCCAGAGAGAGAGAAAAAAGATAAGCTTAAAACTTCCCCGTAGAAGTGGTTCAATCTTAATTTTAGAACTTTCGTGACTGCAGGAATTATTATTTGGTTCTTTCGGTTAAGTCCCGTCTAAAGATAAAATAATAAATTAAATTAAATAATAGAATACGACGTTTCGATTGCAACACAAGCAATCATCATCAGGTATAATGAAATAGCGACATAAAATCTAACCAGAAAACTATAGACAGACATATTAGCAGACAGATATCACCAAGATACATAGCGGGAGCAACACAGGTAACAGAGAGGGGTGATCGTCTCTGTGGGGTGGCCTTAAATAGACAGGGGGGGGGGGCGGAGGCAGAGAGAAGGAAGGGGGGTTAGAGAAAAAATTTGCAAATCAATGAGTGGTCAACAGACGTGGTGCTGCACGGCAAGTAAGCCTGAAAATCAGGAGGACACACTAAAATTAAATAACCTAGTAAAATATCGAAATGTAATGTAATACAACACAGAGGGTCGGTCAACACACAATTAACGCATAGCCTGGTTGATTACGTATTTCAAAGATTGCTAAGTTATAATTTAAGTGTGAACATTCTAAAGAGGACACAGGCAGAGAAAACAAGTCGCCAGAGAGAGAGAAAAAAGATAAGCTTAAAACTTCCCCGTAGAAGTGGTTCAATCTTAATTTTAGAACTTTCGTGACTGCAGGAATTATTATTTAAGGCCACCCCACAGATAATTACTATTTAAGGCCACCCCACAGAAACGATCACCCCTCTCTGTTACCTGTGTTGCTCCCGCTATGTATCTTGGTGATATCTGTCTGCTAATATGTCTGTCTATAGTTTTCTGGTTAGATTTTATGTCGCTATTTCATTATACCTGATGATGATTGCTTGTGTTGCAATCGAAACGTCGTATTCTATTATTTAATTTAATTTATTATTTTATCTTTAGACGTGACTTAACCGAAAGAACCAAATAATAATATTCACCAACTCACTCACCCAATCACATAATTACCCACTCACTCTCTCACTCACCCACTCATTGACTCAGGATTTTAACAAAGCTAGTACACACACAGTACCTTTCTCATCTGGTGTGTAGATAGGCTTGTCAGTCTGGACAACAACATGCCCTGATCGATATGAGAGCAGCGCATGGGCCGTGATCTCCTTGTTAAAGGACTTTGACTCCACCTTGGCCACCAGCCGGACATGATGCTTTGTTGATGCAGAATTTGTTTTATCTGGGTTCTCAATGTCAAAGCCGAGCTGTAAAAAAAAAAGCATAATCATCACCCCCACATCACATTCACTACAGGCAGAAGAATATACAGCACACTGCTTGCAATGGAAACATGGACCGAATATCACAAAACTCTGGCATATAAAGCAACAAAAATATATAATACACAAAACTCAATACAATTCAACTTGGTAGACTTTCACGCCTTATATTTTTTATTAATAATTATTTAATGGGTTTATGTTGACGGCATGTCCAAATGAACAGTGCTCAGAGATACCTCAAACCGTCTGCTTATCAATATTTTTTTAAATTAAAAATTTTCGAGTTTAAGTTGTACTATATTTCCTTAATAAAGGTTTTTTTGGGTTAGAGCGTGTAAATATAAATGTGCCATTAAACCCGTTGCCACCTGGCATAGCCAGTAAGATTTGTCACGTAAACAAAACATGCCAATTAGTTACTAGTTCAGCACACCGGTGTGTTGGAGAGTAAACCCACAACATTTACAATTCAAGTACGACGTTTTGCCGGTAATTATAACCAGCTTCATCAGGCGTCATCTAAAATTGTGGATAAATCCTCCTGTTTCAGTCTCAAATAGACCGAAACGGTAAAATAACACAGCGTTTACTGAAAGAAAACGCATAATGACGCCTATCTGAATGCAGTCACACAATCACCGCACACAAAAATCCTCTCTCATCAAGACGCTCATACATCGGGCTTAGAAAGTGTCAAATGGTAAAAGTCTGAGGAGCGAGATTAAACATGTTAAAGAAGCGCTGGAATTAAATAGTTACAATGATACACAAATCAACAGGACACTGAATGCCAAAACCAAATAAAATAGCATAATTGTTGAAACTGATCAAGCAATTAAAATATCATACATTGCGGGATTAACTGATATACTAGCCAGATTTTTGGAAAAGCAAACTATCCGAGTGAGATTTGGAATGGTTTCTAAAAGACAAAACTAATATCTGGTACTAAAGATGTATTAGCGAAGTTATTAACAGAAGGTATGTACCGGATTAACTGCACTTGTTGTAAATGTTATGTTGGGCAAACAGGACGAATGATCAGCACGAGACTAGAAAAACATCAGAAATATTAAATTATCCCAAATACAACTGTCAGCAGTTGCAGAACACTCGTACTAACAATTAGAATCAATTGATGTTGATGTTGATGTTTTGTGCAAAACTCATTACTACTGGCCAAGACAAATTAAAGAATGTATTGAAATTGAGAGAAATAAAAAACATTTTAACTGTTCTGATAGTTACAGTCTTAGTGTGGCTTGGAAGCATATTATCAAGTAATACACTGTTTAATTGCATGCCGATACAGGTCACCGATCGTCGATGGTGATTTACTGTCAGCAGCCAATAACGAGTATTGCGATTTTTGTACCCAAAAACTACAGAATATACATTATGCATGTACATTATCTATGTTGATTAACTGTGACTAACCTCACCGAGAATAGATATCCATTGTAATTTATATGAATACGTTAACCCCCCTTGGGTCTTCGCAACTGATTGGCTCACAAATGATGGCATCACATTTATCCCTCTATTTAAGACATAAACATGAGCATTTCTCCATAATTCTGTCTGTTGGCTGGTTGTAATTACTGGCGAAATGTTATACTCGAATTGCAATTTGTGTGGGTTTATTCTCAAACACACCAGTGTGCTAAACTAGTCATTGTTGTATATATGCCTGCACCAATTTTTTTTAATATCTTGTCTATTTTGAATGTCACAGTTCCTGGTAAACATATGTGTTCCCTGCATTCTGAAAGTCTGGAAAACCAGGTGACAAAGCCAAAACAGCACTAGAATGTGAAGTGGCGAAACAGAATGGAAGAGACATTGATCAGATTGGCATGATGAGAATAACTAAAGCTCAGGCGAGCTTTGAAGCCGTAGAATATTTTGTTTCCCAGGAATAAATTTAACTCATGTAGCATATAGGCCATAGAGGAATAACTCTTGCATGGCCAAGAAGTGACCCAGGGAAATTTTTGAGAGAGAAATTTCCGCAAACGTGGACCCATAAACACGCTGCCTACCCGAGGGCAAATACAGGGCAAAGAGACAAGAATGTCCCTTGCTGCTTCACTCTCTAATAAACAAACCCTGGTGCCTGGAACGTTGAAACGTTCAAGTGACAACCACTCCATATGAATATTCCCAAACATCATGGTATTCAATGTTAACTTTAGGGATAGGATATATGTATTGTTAAATGACAATACAACACATAGGCAGAAGGTTTTGAATATGACTATTTGCATGTTTTATTAACATACGCTTATCGATACACAAGTGCCATGAGGTTTGGGTTAAGAATATAATCTCATAAAAAAGTATGGAAGTTTTGTATTGAGGTATTGAACCTAAAGATCATTCAGAAAATATACATAATACGAATTATGTCAATTCTCCAAGACCAAAATAATATGTATGCTCGGGGTATAACTAGAGCCTGCCCGACCGCCTTTGTCGTGCCAGTGGCTAGAATTGCATGCTGTGGCAGGAATTTATTTTAAGGATGAGTCGACCTAAAGGGAGGTAACCAAGGTTGATTCACAATAAACATGGCTATAGACACACACCATATTTAGGCGCAATTAAGTGGGTTTGTGCTTACACAATCTTGGGATGACTTCCGGAGGAAGTATGATAGGAGTTATGACATCAGGCACCAGGATGTCTGCGGGGGCAGAACCTGGGATGAACTAACGCTGACCGGATGGATGCACCACGTGTACAACGATGGGTGGAACGTGGGGCCTTAATTTGCCTTTTGTAATTAATAACATAAGCTATAAATCCTATCTAAACAGCAGACAAAATCCATCGTGACTGACAATAGTGTTGGGTTCCTACTAAGGCAGACTTAAGTGTCATTGGAATTTTTTCTTACGTTTTTTTCTAAGTCACATGCGGAGCCAAGTAGTGTTGTGTTAAGTTACGGAGTAGCAGAAAATTGTTCATGAGAGCGCTCATAGTGGCGAGGTTGTCTTATACAGAAATACCTTGGACTTTTGTCTGGTTAGGGACCAGAGCATTGACGAATGTCAAAAATGGACGAATGTCAAAGCAGAGCCTTTATTTAGTTTGAAAATTTATTTTGGCCTTCGATAAACGTACATGCAAATAACTACAGTAAATATAAAAACGTACATGCAAATAACTACAGTAACTATCTTGATTTGAAGCTTTCGTGACTGCAGGAATCCATATAGTCTTTGGTTCTTTCGGTAAAGTCACGTAGGTATAAAATAAATCACGATGTTTCAGGCGCAACACGCTTGTGAGCAGAGACAGACGTGCAGGCTGCTGCACTGCGTAAGACCTCCGGAAGGGAGCCATAACTGATGCTCGCACACCAAGCTACTCTCCAGGCTGTTGATGACAGACTGGCAACATGCCGGGGCAAGTGCCGCGACGTGTAGCCGCTCTGCTGATGAGCTGCAAGTACTGGGCAAGCGGGGCCACAGAGCACTCCAGCTGTAGATCAAGCCTGGCGTGCAGACCACCTGCCAGCGAGTGGCACAGCAGCCAACGGCAAACTGGCAGCATACTAACTCGAGAGTCATGAGCACACTCCAGCTGTGGACCAAGCCTGACTGGCGGACAGCCGTCAGTGGACAGCGATCCGCGTATTCGCAGCACACTCCAGCAGCGGATCAAGTCTACTAATCAACGCTCCCTGGTGAGACAGATGTATTTTCGGGTACAGAGAAGATAGAAGATGGACACCGACTCCTACACGCACCCATTACGTGACCACACAGCTTACATTTGGTGACGACACCTCATGCAAAGATCGCACGTGAACGAACTCACACCACACTATACATCATGACTGGTGGACCTTGCCATGATTGCCACGCTGACACACATCAACGTCGTGCATATCGGTATCGGTATGAATACTATAATTTGGAGATATTAGCTGTTTTTCTTTTAATCACATTACCTTGCAAATTCGATCGTTGATGTTTTTCTGACATTTGATAAGTTTATTTTGATGAACACCTATGCTTAACATGAATACTGTTGTTGGTGGGTTAGCATGTACGTTTTCGCTTATCACATGATCGTGAGATCCGATCATTGATGCTTTCTAACCATTTGATACGCGTTTTATGAAGACACATTCTGTAGGAATATTGCCATTTTGAGGGTCTGCCTATTGTTTTCTTAATCACGTGATCGTGAATATTAGCCATTGTTTTGTTATCATTCAATCCGGATTGATGAGGATGTATATTTGCATGGGTACTGTCGTTTCTATTATTTCCTGATACGTGTTTGGATATTAGAGTAAGTTGATATTGACGTTGCTTAGATCAAACAGGTTTCTGAGTGCTGATGGACCTGGAGGCAGAAACTTGTGTTCCCAGCTTAACGCACTGCTTCCTGTCAGACAGGAAGTCTGTGATCCACCTGCAGGTGTAGTCTGGCACGTTCAGCAGGGAGAGCTTGTCCTGAAGCAGGGCAGGGATGATGGTGTTAAAAGCCGAGCTGAAGTCCACAAACAGGATCCTGGCATAGGATGCTGTGGAGTCCAGATGCTGTAGGGTGAAGTGGAGGGCCATGTTAACTGCGTCATCCACAGACCTGTTGGCTCTGTAGGCAAACTGAAGGGGGCCCAGGAGAGGGTCTGTGAAGGCTTTGAGGTGTGCCAGCAATCATTGGAAGGATGTTATTAACCAAGTAAAATCTTAAATACTTTACATCTTGATTTCACATCCACGTTTCCAGTTTTCTTCAGCTCATTCCCTAGCTCTGGCATTGTTTCACATTAGCAGCATTAATCTGCCCTTGCGAAACGCTGCTACTCCACACCCCACACCCCCACCCTCTCCATCCCTCCTCCCTGGCACCTCTCCCCCCCTCTCATCTTATATAATCTCTTGTCATATGCAACTCTTTTTCCCACTACAGCAAGTTTGTTGCTGCTGTGGTGTTCCCACCTGATGACGGACGCTTGTGTTGCTTCCGAAACGTCGTGATTTATTTTTGTATTTTATTTTATACCTACGTGACTTTACCGAAAGAACCAGAGAGTAAGGACTATTCATATAATACTGTAAAAATCTAAGATGTGTACGAAGTTAAGTGTAGATTTGAGCCACAGACCAAAATGTATTTACGTGCACGAAAATATTGTCCAAGCTATAGGCTGAAAAAGTTGATGGTCGAGCCAGTGACTGATATTTTATTAGTTTTTGGAGAGACCGAGAGAGTAAGCGAGACAAATGCAGAAATTACGACATTTTAGACGCCCCCTCTCCCTCCGCCCCCCCCCCCTTCGTTTTTTTGTGACTACATATCAGAATCAGAATATTTATTTATGCTGGAGGAATCCAATGACCTATGAAGCTCTTTTTCACATTTGTCCAGTAGAGGCAGGTCAGAACGTTATAACAAAAAAGAATACAACAACACGATAAGAGTGCAAATGATAGGCAAGGTAAACAAAGAAACTTAAAAACATATAATTTGGTTGGAAAAAATATTCTTTGGTTATTTCGGTAAAGTCACGTAGATAGAAAAATAATAATAAGAAAGAACGTGAATAAAAATTATAAAAAATAAAATATATACAAATAAAACGAAACAATTATTTTTATCTTACCAAGGCCTAGGAAGCCATAGCTTATTTTTCAGAAGCGACTTGGCTACAAACCATAGCTAAATAAAGTGGATTATTACGCAGAAATCCATAACAGCAAAACAAATGAGGACCTGTAGAAAATATCGACGCGATCACAGGGAGAACATGCAAACTCCAAATATACAGGTGTCAGGGCTGGGATCGAACCCTGCAAACCAGGTGAAGAATATAACATCATACCACAATGGTGGCCCTTAAATTACTCAGTAAAGTATATAAGTTAAAATTGCATTAGTACCCACATTTTCATGGCATATAGGAAACTCTCCAGAATAAATTTGTTTCTGGTCTTCAAACCCCTCATATAGCAAATCACCAGAAAATAAAAATAATAAATTTGCAACTGTTTGACCATACCCTGGTCCTTGCCCAATTAATTATTAATCCTGAAGAAGGGATGCATATCGTTTGGTCCCTGGACACGAGACTACTCGATGAAAAGTATGTCAAAGAGATCACAAAGGAAATTGAAGAATTCATGACGGGTCCATCCCCCAATGTCCATCCTGATCATATGGGATAGCCTTAAAGCCTTCTTGAGGCTCATTAATTGAAAAAGGATACGAGACTCAGCTCTCTCGACTATTCAAAGGTTATACAATCTCGAAGCATTGAGAAAAATCAACTCTACCAAATTGGAGATGGATACGATTCTTCACGACCAAACCATAATTCTAGATATGAAAGATGTATCTTCCATGACTCCTCCCCTTTTACAGGAAATATCATGGTTAAGTTCAGATAGAACTGCACTGACAGCCTGCATCCAATATTACATGGGTCGCCCTTCTCACAAATGTCAAGGAAATAAATGCCCACTTTAGATGCTTTTACGAGGGCCTATACACGTAGCACTCCCCTACAAGTGAAAAAAACCCTTACCTCCGCAAATTCTTCCTTCCCAGACTGACCTCCCCTCAAGTATGAGAGATAGAAAGGCCCTTGATTATGCAGGTTCAAAAAAGTTCCCCATCGCGCTCTGCAAAGGCGGTTGGGGGGCTCCGATTTTTTTACCACATACTGGCAACCATTACCGTATTTTCCCGCATATAACCCGCGGGGTATACCACTTTTTACAAACAAAACAAGACTCTGCGGGGTATATGGAGGTGCGGGCTATCCAAAAAATATTTTACACGTGTGACATGTCATAATTCGTTAATTTTTTTCATGGTAGGACTATCCACTATGCAACACTTACCTTTGACTAAAGCAATGCTGAAAAAACCACTCACACTAATATTGCACAATTTATCTGGAACTGATTATTTCCTTTCCCTTTATTTCTTATGGGAAAAATTCGTTTGATATACATCATTTTCGGTATAAGTCCTACCTTCTGGAACGAATTAACGACATATACCGAGGTTCCACCGTATAACGTCAATGTTTTGCTTTACTCTCTGTGTGGCAGTTGATTGGGGACTTGTGGGGGGGGCGGGTTGCAGGTGTGTGGGATTGAATAAGCTCGTGGGCAAGGGGTTTGGACTCGTGGGCACGCCGTGCTAATTAAATTGAGGAAGGGCCCAAGGGTGTGATTGAATAAAAGGCCCCGCCACGGGGAACCATGGGAAAGGGGGTGGGGGATTTCATTCTGCTCCTGGGGTTGTTCGAGGTGGCTGCCGTGCTGGAGATGGAAAATGAGGTGGGCGGAATTTTATTTCACTACTGATCCTGCTCAAGGTTGCCTGCTCGAGGTAGCTGGGACTGATCCGGCTCGAAGTGGCTGGGACCTAGTCTGCTTGGAGTATTCTGTTTCAGAGCTGGGTGATGCTTTGGGTGTGCCTTTGGGGTTTTGCTCTGCTGTCGTCGCCCCCCCCCCCCCCCCGTGTTCGTGGTAGAAAAAGTTGGTCAAGCCATGGTCGTCGGGTTGTTGTATAACGGTGTTGGTTGTTGTGTTGTTGCGAGGGTCATTTGGGTTGGTATAGTGGCTTGTGATGCATGCACTCCTGGAAAAGTAGTAGTAAGCCTGTTGCCCTATGGCAATGTAAGATTTGTGTAGAGATTGCATTCTAAGGAAACCCTCTACATTTAGAAAATATATAGGCAGTGGTCAGTGGCGGCTTGTCAATAGAGGGCGCTGGGGCGCCGCCCCCATCAAGATTCAAGAAATATACATATACAAAAATTATATACAAATACATAAATACAATATTTTTTTCATACGATGTGCCGGCTGGTAGTAAGAAAAGCATCAGCATTTAATAAAAACTGGCTTTAATTGGTCAACTATTTTCTATGTTTTTCAATGTGTTCCATGCGGGACGCCGGACAAATGGATGTCTATGTGAGACTTTAAATTTTCGGACAGCATGTGACCTGAAGCTGGTCTCTAATTGGTTTTTTAAAGATTCTCCTCAGGGCGCAAGTCGTTGCGTCCCTGGCCAATCAGAATTGGATACATGTTATTTTATCCAATCTGATTGGTTCTCGTCACCTGTCATTCAACTTTACGCTCTGGGCCACTACTGCGAGTGCGCAGGCGACACCACTTCGACACTTGCTAGGCTGATCAAATTTTTTGTGTAAACAATGGCAGCAGTTCATCCAAATTCTGTAATTTATTTACAACAAAACCCTTTCACAAGGCTTTCGCTGGAAGAAATAAAAAAGATAAAGGATCTCGGACCGGACAAACCCGATTTACAAATCCAGCAGCAGGCCAGTGACAGAGGACGAAGCTACACACGAAGCTTCACCCGCGCTTGTTATGAGAAACGGAGGTGGCTGGCTGGATGTGATGTTAGCAATTCTCTTTTTTGTTTTCCCTGTCTTTTATTTCAAAGTGTCGGCACTGAAGTTTTGTGGACAACGACGGGGGTAAGAGACCTCAAACATCTCTCTGACAAATGCAAACGTCATGAAAGTAGACGCAGCCATATTGATAATAGCATGAAACTAACGTTTTTGGGCAGAGTTAGCATTGCTGAACAACTAGATGAAGGCTACAGGATTGGCATTAGAAGGCACAACGAAGAGGTGACAAAAAATCGACACATACTGTCCAGGATGATAGACTGTGTGACATTTTGTGGAGCATTTGAGTTGGCGTTACATGGCCATGATGAGAGTGAGAGCTCAGATAACCCCGGTATATTTCGCTGGTTGGTGGATTTTGTTGCCTCTCTTGATGGAGCATTGAAAGAGCACCTTGACAGTGCTACTGTATTTAAGGGAACGTCGAAAACTATACAGAACGAGCTACTGGACTGTATGTTGTCTGTTACAAGAGAAGAAATAATCAAAGAAGTCCAGACAAGTAGTTTTTTTATCAATCCAGGCAGATGAAACAACAGATATTGCCACACAGTCCCAACTTGTGCTTGTGCTGCGCTACATCGACGACAAAAATAACGTGCAGGAAAGCTTTTTTGAGTTCATCCCTCTGCAGTCAGCTACAGCTGAGTCCATTGCTACTGCACTAAAAGAGCGTCTTGCTTCTATCCTTCCTAAGGATCAGAAAAGTAAGCTCATCTGCCAGGCATATGATGGGGCCAGCGTGATGAGGGGTGCCACTGCAGGTGTTCAGAGAAAAATACAAGATGTGTACCCAAATGCCCACTACATCCACTGCTACGCACATCAGCTCAACCTGATAATGCAACAGGCCACGTCTCACATATCCAAGACGAGAATATTTTTTTCTAACATTGGTGGATTTGCCAGCTTTTTTTCTAAGTCACCCAAGCGGACATGTTTTCTGGATAAAGTGGTTGCCCATAGACTGCCAAGATCCAGCAACATCAGATGGAACTTTCATAGCCGTGCCATTAATACTGTTTTTGAGCACAGAGAGGATCTCATTCACTGTTTTGAGAGCATACAAGACTCGGGTGACTTCGACCCCAATACTGTCAGAGAAGCAGGAGCCCTGGCCATGCTACTGGAGGATGAGGATTTTAAGTTCTTTCTGGAACTTTATCACCACATCATGCCACATGTAGACTTCCTCTATGCCAAGCTCCAGAAAAAGAACATTGATTCAGTCCATATCAAAGTGAGCATCCAACAGTTCCAACAAGAAATACAAAAGATCAGGTAACTTTATTCCTGTAATATGATCATTATTTGCTTTCTCTTTCATTTTTAACTCTCTTTATCCTTTGCCAAAATTATAATAAATTATCTTTGTCCTTTGCAGAAACTCTCTCCACTCCATTGGTGAGCAAAGCAGTGGTTCTCGTCCAACAAAGAGGCGCCGGGCGCTCAGTTCGGAAGACCGTGAAAGGATTGCAGCAGAGGTGAGTTTGTTATAGAAATCAGTCAAAATACCATTTTACATTATTGTTGTGCTGCAGAGATGTCCTGCCTACATATCATATTCTACAGACTCAAGAAAACATTTTTAGTTTGGTATAAATCCTAACAAAAATCTTAATTTTAATATACAATAGCATCCCAAAAATAATAAATTGGCAACATAAAAATAAATGATCAAATGAAATTTGAAGCCACCAAAAACTACAGTCTTGTATGGGACAAAAACTCAAATGGCTCTATTTTTCTTTTGAAAGTAATTGCAACTGTGACAATTAGTGGTCTACTCCAGGCTACTACCTTACATTTATATATCTATTTGTTTAATTATCTCTATAGGTCTGTGACACAATCCTGGGACACACTAGGGAGCGTTTCTCCTTCACAGACCACCTTGTCTGTGCCACCTTGTTGCAGGGGGACAGGTTTGATGAGTACAAGGATACCTTTCCTGAAGATGCATTGAGCAGCACCATGAAAGCGTACCCGATGCTCAGTGGAAGCAAGTTGAAGACGGAGCTCGGTCTCATCTACAGCAAGGAAGAGTTCAGAGCCTGCCGTGGTGCTGTGGACCTATTCCAGTTGTTTATGGAGAATAATCTCGAAGAAGTCTTTTTCGAAATTGTGACTCTCCTAAAAGTTATCATTACCACACCCATGACCACGGCTGAAGCTGAGAGGTGCTTCTCAACCTTGAAACGAATAAAAACTTTTCTCAGAAACACCATGACCCAGGAGAGGCTGAATGCACTGGCATTGCTGTCCATGGAAAAGAGACTTGTTACGGAGATGACTGACTTTAATCAGAGAGTAGTTGAGAAATTTGCTGGCTAGAAAGAAAGAAGAGCAAAATTTATGTTCAAGTAGGAAACATGCTTTTTGGTACTTTGGTCTGAAATGTATATAAAAGAGAAACATTTATGTTCAAGTAGGAAACATGCTTTTTGGTACTTCTTTTGGTCTGAAATGTAAATAAAGATCATCAAAATTTATATTCAAGTAGTCAAAATGGTTTTTGGTACTGCTTTATATTTATTTGCCCCCCTCAATAAAATAAAAAAATGCGCCCCCCCAAAAATAAATATCACCAGCCGCCACTGGCAGTGGTCTTGGTTATATTCCACACGGTGATTTTGGGCGTCGCGTGAAATGAGGGCACCACCAAAATTTAAATAACAGTGCTAGCTAGGGTTGTGGGTATAAACCGAAACCCGCTAAAGCATGTCCCAAAAAGGATACTGTTACTCTGCCACCCAACATTTGGGTGGCTGAGTTAAATCACCACGTGACACCTTTATTTGATTGGCGCTGTCAGGTATCAGAGTTTAGCACTGATGCTGCGAATTACCACAAACTTACACAAAGTACCACAAAGGGGCTCCCTCATCAACAAACGCCAATTGCCATGAATTGGTGGTGACTTCACGACTATTGTGCCAGGCTAGGTGCACCCTGAAGCCACGAAGCACCGAAGGCTCATCGACAGGAAGTCACGGGACAGACCGTGCTATGGGTTAATTGAGACGACTGCTCCCTACTGTGCCAACTCGCTGCTTGTTTAGCCATCCAGCGTTCTGCTAATTGTTGAGCATCGCTCCTCCGCCCACTATAGTAATAATGCACCGACATGAAAATATTCGGTATGCAAAGTCTCAGCATAACGAACTTTGAAATGATTACCATTATATTAGTTGAGGGAAAATTTGGTAAAATAATAAAACGCTTTCCTTGAGTGGGCAGGTAGGAACTTGATTGGACAGCGCAATCGTGCACGACAGCCAGACAACTAATCCCTGGTGGGCAGTGTGGAAGCTGTTACTACTACCTGTATAAGTGTAGTGTGTAGGTTAAACGTTTAGTTTTATAAGGGCACCACGGGGTGACCCGCCTCACCCTCCCCACCCAGCCAGCCCCACCCAGCCCTACCCCCAACTGAATCCCCTTAAGGCTGGGAATGTTGAAGGAAACACGAGGCAAAAAGATCCGCTTTTTCTTTTCAATGCTTCCATTTTATGAATGAAGCCACCCCCCCCCAGTTCAATTTTGTGAATGAAACATCGCACGTCTCCTCATTGGCCCGAGTCGTGGCGGTGCCCCCCCCACCACTAACCTCCCCTTCTCTACCAACCCCAACCCACCGCTCCCATTGGTCGGTGCCCCCGAGCCAATGGGAGGGCTCTGGTGGGGCGGGGCCATGCACGACAGACAGACAAATAATCCCTGGTGGGCAGTGTGGAACTGTTCCTACCTGTAACACGTTCCTTCGGAGTGGGCAGGTAGGAACTTGGTTGGACAGCGCGGCGTTCAGGGGGGGGGGGGGCAGTTGGATGAGTGGGCATGTTTACCCCCCCCCACCCTTCCCGACATCGTCAACCAATCGCGGCGTTGCTCGGTGTTCGGGTGGTGGGGTTTGCATGAGTGGGCGTGTTTACACCCCACCTCTATCAATGGCGGCCCCGCTCGGCGTTTGGGGGGGGGGGGGGGAGTTAGATTATTGGGCGTGTTTACCTTCCCCCCACCCTCTGCGACATCCTCAACCAATCGTGGCCCTGCTCGGTGGTCGGTGGGGGAGGGTGCATTCTGATGCACGATAGACAAATAATCCCTGGTGGGCAGTGTGGAACCTGTTCCTACCTGTATAAAAGATAACTTGACTTGAGGTAGCCAGGCAGCCAGCCAGGTAGCATGCCCCCATAACTATCGGCCCCTCCCCCTTTCTTAGGCCCCTCCCCTTATTCCCACCCTTAGGCCCCTCCCCTGACCCTCTTCCTTAGGCACCTCCCCTCTCCGTACCTGGCAGTCGGTCTCCACCAATCAAAGAGCTGATTATATTATATATATATTTATGCACGACAGACAGTCAGACAGACAAATAATCCCTGGTGGGCAGTGTGGAACATTGTTCCTACCTGTATAACCCGACTTTATGAACAGTTAAACATTCCATATCCAGCGCTATACAAATAAGAATAAATTATAAGATATTTTTCTTGAGCGTTGCACATCGCGATGGGTCATTAAAATGTTTATTTACATTCATCTTGGCCAATCGGCGTACGGCAACGGACGATGTTAAAGAGCTATGGTGTTTGGTGGGCAATGCAACATGACTGCACTGACGATTCCACTTTGTGAATATATTTTACAGTACCCTTTAATTTATGTCGGTGCGTAATTCTAATACTGTACAGTAATACATCTATTACATTTAATGTAACATTTCTTTGTTAATGATAGGATTGGTAAGTTATGCAGTGTTTATTACTAGAAGGAAGTGCCTGGCATTTCCCGGGGGAAACGTATATTCAAACGTCTTCTCTTAAACATAACGTATAGATGCACAAATACTAAGCTATTGTGAAAGCCACCACCCATCCCCCGGCCGCCCTACAGTAGTAATAGTATCTACCGACTCTATAGTAGTATCCACTTACTATAGTAGGATCTGCTGACTCTATAGCAGTATCTACTGACTGTAGTGGACTCTACTGACTGTACAGTATCTAATGACTATAGTAGTACCTATTGACTAATATCTACTAACTCCATAGTAGTATCTGCTGACTATAGTATCTGCTGACTATAGCAGTATCGACTGACTCTATAGTCGTATCTACCGACTATGCAGGAGTATATAGCAGAGGTGTGGACTCGAGTCATGTGACTTGGACTCGAGTCAGACTCGAGTCATGAATTTGATGACTTGCGACTCGACTTGGACTTGCATAACAATGACTTTGTCCCACCTATGAGATGTGGACTCGAGTCATGTGACTTGGACTCGAGTCAGACTCGAGTCATGAATTTGATGACTTGCGACTCGACCTGGACTTGCATAACAATGACTTTGTCCCACCTCTGGTATATAGTATATACTGACTGTAGTATTATTTACTGAACCTAATAGTATCTACTGACTGTAGTAGTAATAACTGACAGTAGTAGCAACTGACTGAATAGTAGTATCTAATGACTAGCATTATTTACTGACCAACGTATCTACAGTACTGACTGTAGTATTATTTACTGACTCTATGGTAGTATCCACCAACTCTATGGTAGTAAATACTGACTCTACAGTAGTATCTACTGAATCTATAGTAGTATCTACAGACTCTGCAGCCGTATATACGGACGAAAGTGGCATCCATTGACTGTAGTAGTATCTACCGACTCTATAATAGTAACTACTGACTATAGTAGTGTGGTGGCATAACATGCGGGTTTGCAAATAGGGGCTGCATTTGAGGGCGAGCAGGTGCAAGCGGTAGGACATGAAGTGGCCGCCAGAAAGGCGCCAGCAATTAGGCGGAGAATCAATAATTAACCGGGTGCATTTGGGGACTGGCAGGTGCAAGCGTGGGAACACTGCGTAGATACCAGAGAGGCAGGAGATGGAGATGATAAGAGAGAACACGTGCCGGAGGTGCTCCTGAGGTGTCGGCTTAATGGGGGGTAACTGAGGACCCTTAATTAGGGGGGGATATAAGGGTGTGTGCAGCGCAACACGGGGCAGTTGGTTGGAGCTGATGGAACAAAGAGCCTGGGACCTCGCCCGCCACACTCGTTCTCTCCAGCGGTGTTGGCTGATGGGCACAAGGATGAGGGAGAGGTGTGAGAGGAGTGACAGGCTAGCGGAATGATTAATTGACAGGTTAGCTGGGTATAGTGACAGGTTAGCGGAGTATAGAGAGGGAGTTCGGAGCAAGGGTACGTTGTTAGTGTGAGGAGCATCCATATGGGATGCGAAGTAAAGTGACACAGGAGAAGTTATTCTTTGGTTTATGTAGAATGAAATTACATAAAATAATAATGAAATACGACGTTTCGATTGCAACACAATCTACCATCATCAGGTACAAATGAACGAGAAAACAAACATAGTAAACTTGGAAATAATGCAATACAACACAGTCGGCCAACACCAGTCAATACCCCACCTGGTTGATTGCGTTCCTCCAAAGATTACTAAATTTGAGAGACAAAACACAGACACACAGACAGACACACAGACAGACACACAGACAGACACACAGACAGACACACAAGCAGAGACAGACTTACAGAGACAAACAGACACACAAAGGCACACAGAAAGACAACGCCTCTGTCGAGGCCTTAAATAGAGAGGGGGGGGTAGAGAAATTAGCATGTCAATGGGAGATTTGGAGCTTTCGTGACTGCAGGAAATACTACAACATGAGGAGAGGACACAAAGAGAGCGAAAAAACACTTAATCAAATAAACTTTATTTTGCACCTGATGATTGCTTGTGTTGCAATCGAAACGTCGTATGTTATTACTTCATTTTCTTTCTGCATTACTTTACCAGATAGTAATTCCTGCAGTCACGAAAGCTCCAAATCAAGTTTGAATACATTGTTAATTTAACTACTTTAAACTTGACGGAGGCGAAATACGAATAGTGCTTTTTCGTCCCGGGGCATATCGCGTGGTATCTGGGTACTTTTATATGTAAACCCCACCGTTTGTCATTTAAGTGTCACAAGGTACCCATGCAGACAGGCACAGGCAGACAAAGTGACTTTTATAGGTAAGATGAAAGCCCGATGTTCCATTTTTCCGTTTGTGCGTAAATTAAGTTATGAGAGCCTTTCAGATGGTCCGAATCAAAAAGTTATAAAAAAAGTGAACCCCCCTCCCAGGTGTGCGGGTAAAAAGTTGATCCAACAGTTTTGCAAAAAATTTCGACCCACCCCCAAAATGTTTTTTTTCTCTCCCCCCCCCCCCCGATTTTTTTTATTTTTTCTTTTGTAGGAATGTATACATACACACCCTACATACAATAAAGTCAGTAATATGTGCACACAATGGGGATTGGGGCGGGGGAGAGAAGAGGATATCATTGGGGGGGGGGGGGGGGGCAGGCGATGCGAAGCAAGAACTAGAATAAGGCAGCCATAGGCTGCCGAAATTCTTGTATGAAATGGTAAGTTATGAAGGCTGGGAACGTATCCTCATTACACTAATGTTATATTAACACGTAGGCTTTCGCGTCCAATGTCATCAATAATACAGGTTTGTGTTAGATCGTGTAAATATATAAATTAGTCGATTGGTCCACACCCGAGACTGCTTTCTTTAGAGCCTAGTTCCCATTGGTGTTGGACCAGATGACACCAGAAGGCGTACAATTCAAACACAGTGCAATATCAGAGTCTTGAGAGCTCGGGGTAAGCATTTACACTACGAGATCTATTTTGCCAGTGGCAAAATATAGTAGTAGGTTTTTACCCTTTTAAACTGGTACAAAACTGACACCTTTATTCAAGGCATCATGTTTGCCACCGGTAAAAGAGATCTCATAGTGTAAATGCTTACCCCGAGCTCTCAATACTCTGATATTGCACTGTGTTAGAGTTGTACGCCTTCTGGTGTCATCTGGTCCAACACCAATGGGGACTAGGCTCTAAAGAAAGCCGTCTCGGGTGTGGACCAATCAACTTCAAGGACAGTGCATATTATTAGCATTATCAGAGTTGCTTCTTTTTGTTTGCTTTTTTGACTACTTGTGTTGTGGTTATTGCAAACATGATGCCTTGAATAAAGGTGTCAGTTTTGTACCAGTGAAGTATTGGAAAATGACGGCAGGAAACTCCTTGACGGGAACACACTTCTTTTATTAAATCTTGACTTGTAACAATACAACGCGTGGCCTCTCTTCTTCACAATGCGCTTCTCTTGACTCTGGATTCTGTGCTGCCGGCTCTCTGTGCCTCGTGTAGACTCCGCGCCTCGGCTACACTCCTCTCTCGCCTCGTGTAGACTCTGCGCCTCTGCTACACTCTCCACTCGCCTCGTGTAGACTTTGCATCTCTCTCTCTGGCTACACCGTATGCATACTCGGCTCGTGTAGACCTTCCTCTCTCGCTGGCTACACCGTATGCATACTCGGCTCGTGTAGACCGTTCTCTCTCGCTGGCTACACACTATACATCACTCAGCTCGTGTAGACCGTTCTCTCTCGCTGGCTACACACTATACATTACTCAGCTCGTGTAGACCGTTCTCTCTCGCTGGCTACACACTATACATCACTCAGCTCGTGTAGACCGTTCTCTCTCGCTGGCTACACACTTATACCTTACTCTCCTCTACTCTCCATTACTCTCCATTACTCTCCATTACTCTCCATCACTCTCCTCTCCGGGCTCTATCTCTGCACCCTCGTCTTCATTCTTAGATGGTTCCACTTCTCCCCTGCTCCTCTGTGCATCACCTTATATACCCCTTCTTCCCGGGAGACGGAGCGGATGCGGACCTCAACGTCGGCACCGCTCCTCAGTTACCCAATCCCCACGCGCTATCCCTACGATCCGGTTCCGCTCAGCGCGTGTTTCCACTCCCCGACCAATCACACCGCGCTGCTACCCGATCACTCCCTCTGGGCGCGTCACCGGCACACAGCCAATCAGCAGCACTACCCCCACCCGCGCACTGACGCCTGCTCCTCCCCGTCAGCGCGCGTCACCACACACACACCCGTACATACGCGCTGGCACACGACATATACACCCAGCGCGTATCACCACTACATCACCCCCTCCCACATAGCTCGCAGCCGGCCCGGCTGCTAACAACAACCAACCGCGACGATAAAACGACAACCAACAAAAAAAAACCCCGTAACCCCCCGAGTGTGCCCCGTAACATAACACAACAACAACAACAACAAGAATAACTATGTACAGATTGACAATGAACCCGAAAAGTCAACAATAACACGATACGAGCAAATTCGAAACGAACGCGCCCCACGTCCCTGCGACTACACGCAGTGACGAGGCGCTCCAACTGCCCCGACTCCTCACGAGGCAGGTCATGCAAAGTAGCACGACCTGGCGCGAGTCCGTCTGGCTGGTCCATCGTATGGGGCGGGACACTGACGACCGTCCGGCGGTTCCGGCTGCTCCAGACGGCGCGGAACGGGCCTGAAAGGGCCGGCCCCGCCGCGGGGATCCGGCCGCCGGTGATCGGCAGCTGTCAGTTCCGAGACACCTGGGAGCAGATCAGGCGAAAATACGTGTGGATCAGGCAGAGACATTTCCCCCTCTGGGTCGCCGGTCACGTCACACGCCCGGCCATCACGACACAAGGGGAGGCCATATGGAGGCGAGAACGGTTTCAGTCGGGAGGGGTGAACGTACCACCGGCGCTTTCCCCACCTTATCTGAACGCACTGGGGCCGTGCAACGCGCACGACCTCCACGGGTCCCCTCCACGGTCTCAACAATTTAGGCGACGTAGCCAAGGGTGCCTGAGGGCAATGCAGCCAGGCCCTGTCACCTGGTTTCCATTCGTGCATGGACACCTTCCGTGCCCGCAACCGTTCATTAGCAATTTGGCGAGCCCGCGAATTAAGCCGCGCGGCCTCCCTCGCCTCTGTCAGCTTGTGAATATTAAACTTAATATGTTCTGCCAAATTAGAATTAGTTCGTGGAGCGGACAGGCCAAGTTGCGTTTCTATTGGCGGGTCAGCTTCCCGACCGTACATCAAATAGAATGGGGAAAACCCCGTAGCTGCATGGGGGGCCATTCTATACGCAGCAAGGACTCCCGGGACCTGCAGGTCCCAATCTACATGTGCCTCGCACACCTGCTGGCACAGCATGGAAGTCAAGGTTTTGTGGAGTCTCTCCACCATCCCGTCAGTCTGCGGGTGGTACGGGGAGGTACGCACCTTCTTGGTACCCAACAGATCGCACACCTCTTGCAACAATTTACTCGAAAAATTTTTACCTTGGTCGGTCAGCAGGCGTTCGGGAGCCCCCTTGTCCAGGACATAGCCCTGGACGAAGGCATCCGTCACAGCCGCTGCCGACTGGTTAGCGAGAGGCCACGCCATAGGCCATCGGGTAAAGTATTCGACCCCCACTAACAAATATTTATTCCCTCTCGGCGTGACTGGGAAGGGCCCCAAATATCGAGTGCAACGAGCTCGTTGGTACGCGAGACCTGAATAGATTGCAGCGGTGGATTAGCTGCCACGGCCGGTGGTTTACGCCTGGCGCACTCAACGCACCCCTTCAGAATATGCACCACATCACTTCCCATTCCCGGCCAGTAATAGTCACGCTGAAGCAGGGCAAGCGTCTTGTTAACTCCCAAGTGCAAGAGGCGTTCGTGTGCCGCCAAGACAACCCTCCCCCTCACAGCGGAAGGCACCACGAGTGCGTTCCGCCGGGACAAACTGTCCCATTTCAATAACACGCCCCGCTCAAGTACATAGGAGCCGGTACGCTCCTGGTCCCCCTCGGGACCCCCAACCTTGCGGCGCAATGCTAGCAGCGAGCTGTCCGCCATCTGGAGGCGGCCCCATTCGCTGAGCGACAGCGAGAGCAGCGAGTCCCGACCCTGAGAGGCAGTGGAATCATCCCCGATCGGTGCGCCCGCTGTCGCAGCCAGTGCCCCCATCTCCCCCGCAAGCGTCGGTTTACAGCGCGCCGATCCCGACAAACACGCGCATTCATCACAAGGCAACAACCGCGACAAGCAATCGGCATTCGTGTGTCGCAACCCCTTACGGTACGTAGTCGTAAACTGATAGTCCTGGAGGACTTCCAACCAACGCGACAACTGGCCCGAGGGCTGGGCGACCCTCAATGAATACTGTAGCGCCGCGTGGTCCGTTCGGACTGTAAAGTGACGACCATAAAGATATGGCCTAAACTGCTGCACAAAAAAAACAATGGCAAGCAGCTCGCGACGGGTGACACAGTAGCGCTGCTCCGCCGGAGACAACACCCTACTACCGTAGGCGACAACTCTTTCGACACCCCCAACGACTTGGGATAGCACCCCCCCAATGCCCGTGTTGCTAGCATCCGTGTCCAGCAAAAAGGGACTGGCAAAATCGGGATAACACAAGGGTGGGGCACCCACCAAGGCGTCCCGGAGGGAGCGAAACGCGGCCTCCTCCTCCGGTCCCCATTTGAACTTCACTCCTTTCGCCGTTAGAGCGTGCAAGGGTTTTGCAATAGTGGCGAAGTGCTCAACGAACCGCCGATAATAAGAAGCAAACCCAATGAAACTACGCACGTCGGAAACGGACGTAGGTGTCGGCCACGAACCGACACAATCCGTCTTCGCGGGATCGGTGGAGATCCCCGAAGAATCGACAATGTGACCCAAGTATCTAACGGACCTACGAAGGAGGTGACATTTGGCCGGTTTAAATTTCAACTTAGCCGATCGCATTCGCAAGAACACCCCTCTCAATCGCCGGAGGTGTTCCTCAAACGTTTTACTGAAAACAATGACATCGTCCATATAAATCAAGCATGTATCCCACTGCAAGCCCGACAAAACCAGCTCCATAAGTCGCTGAAACGTCGCTGGAGAGGAGTGAAGTCCCATGGGTAACCGGTTAAACTGGAACAGCCCCCCTGGAGTCCGAAATGCTGTCTTAGGTTTCGACTCTTCGTCGAGCGGCAACTGCCAAAACCCCGATAACAAATCAAGAGTCTAAAAATATCGCGCACCAGACAATGCATCGAGGGACTCATCCATCCTGGGGAGCGGATACGCGTCAGCCACAGAGATCTTATTCAGGCGACGGAAATCAACGCAGAATCGCAGGGACCCGTCCTGCTTCTTAACCAGCACAATAGGCGCTCCCCACGGGCTAGAGGAGGGCGAAATAATATCGGCTTCTAGCATATCGTTAACAGCCGACTGAACATGTTCCTTCTCCACGGGACTCAGTCGGAAGGGATTTAGCCTGACCGGCGCCGCATCGCCCGTTTCAATGTGATGGTGCAACAAATCCGTGCACCCAATGTCATACTTATGTTTACTGAATACATCAGAGAATTCAATGAGCAACTCGCGCAGCGCACCCAACTGCGCCGCCGACAAATCGTCCGAGGCGGCACATAACGAATGGACCCACTCAAGGTCTTCCCTTGGCTCAACGTTCCGCGCGGGGCTCGAGCCCACCTGCGCAACCAACCCATCATCCCCAGGGACCTGCGCCGCGTGAGCCAGCACGGTGCCCTGCGGAATGACAGCTGGTCGCGACCCCGCGTTCAAAACCATCACAAACGGATCCCTGTCAGCCCGCACCAAAGTGTGAGCCACCGATAAATCAAGACCCCCGACAGCCTTGTTAGAAGGACCCAAAAGCATACTCTGTCCCGAAGCCTCCCTCACCCATGGTTTCCGCAACCGGAGGGGAATCAACATCTGTGAACCCGGGGGCACTTGCACTGTCTGCGTCGCCACCGCTTGTATCGTAGCGCACGCCGTCCGAATGTCAGTAGGGCCCGTCAAAAATGAAATCCGGCGACCCGATGGCAGTTCAATGCATCGTTGATCGATAAGAATTTTAATGGGCATTTTAGCCAAAAAGTCAGTGCCCAAAAGACACGGAACTGCCAAAGAAGATGAAACGAAAACGGGCCCCGACAATTTGATATCTCCAATGCAAATGGACGCCCTAACCTGACCGATAATGCCCAACGATCCCCCATTAGCGGCGTAAAATGGCACATCCACTGGAAGCAGCGGACGACATTGGACTGGAAGAATATTATAAATGAGGTCCGATATAATAGTTGCCGATGCCCCCGTGTCCACTAACACCCTAATCTCAACCCCATCAATAGATCCCGTAACAACGGACGAACCCGCCGAAGCAGCCACAATTCTATGCCCCAATTCCGCCCATTCAATGTCTCCCTGGTCCCGGCCGAACCCCCCTCGCCGAACCGAATCCCCGAACCTTAACCGGCCCTCCTCCGCCGCAACGCGGCGTCCCATGTGTGCCGAATAAACAGGCCGAGCGTGTGAGGTGCCGCGACTTGCCGGGGATTGTAGAGATGACTTGGGCTCTCGGTCGTCGTCCAGCCGAGCTCCCATGGCGCGCTGCCGCGGAGCGCGGCACCCGGACGCCACGTGGCCCCGGAGGCCGCAGTTATAGCACGTGACGAGGGTCGGAGTAGATCTTGGTTGCTCCGACTTTCGGCCCGATCGCAGAGGCGACCGGGCCCCCGGCCTCCAGTCCCCTGGTCGTCCCGTGGCGAACGCCTCCTCTCGTGGGCTGACGACTTGGGGTTCGGCGACCACCAAACCCGGGGCTGTGACGACAGCAGCGTTGCAACCAACGCCTTGCTTCCGTTGTAGGGCCTCGTGCGCTTGAATACTCGTGGCGACTCTCAAAGAAGAAATATCAATCTCGTCAGCTGTGTTGATAGGGACCCCCAGGTCCTGCGCCAACTTGAGCAGCTGCTCCAAAACCATCGCGTCTTGGCCCTCCTCGTCCATCCGAGGGAACGCAGCATCAGCAAGAGCCAGCAACGCCGTGCGATAGGCCAGCGCGGTCTCCGTGGCCGCTTTCCGTCTTGCGTAGAACTGATGGCGGCATGTAGAGGGAGGCCCGTAGACCCTGGCCAACAAACCCAGCGCATCCTTCAGCGTGGAGCGGTCCGACTTCCGTGCAGCCCTGAAGGCCGCGAGCGCATCGTCGTCCAGCATGGCGGGCAATGCCCGCAGCGCCGTAGCATCGGACCACGCTGACATCTCTTGATGCGCCAAAAACCTTCGCTGAAATTGGCCCCAGTCTCCGCCTTCCGCCTTGAAGGCTGACAACGTGGGCAGGCGCTGCTGAAAAATGAAGTCATCCGCCTCGTGGTTCCTCTCCGCCTGTCCGTCGGTGTCTAAGATGGCGGCTCCAGCAGCAGACGTAAGATGGCGGACCCCCTCGCGCGCTGATGACGTCGATGCGCGCGCTTGGGAACCCACCACCACGTGGCGCTCGCCGTTCCCGCCAAAAGTAGGCCCAGGCGCAATGGCGGGAATCCCCCATTCGTTTTGGCGGGAATCTGCGGGGCGACCTTGTAAAATGTCCCCCACCGTCCCCGCTCCTCCCGACGAGCTGATCTCCGCCAAGATGGACGCGGCGGCGAGCAGCAGCTCCGCCAGTCGGGAGTGCGCCTCACGAAGCCCGGCGTCTGTCCCCGGTCGCTCGGCCGGCGCCGTCGACGGACCCTGCAGCGTGGGCAAGTCCTCTTCCTCACCCCCCGCCACCAGCGGCCCCGAGTCGTCCAGGTCTTCCTCGCGGTCAATCCCGTGGGTCCTACGGGTCTTCCTCGTCTCCATACTTGGAAGCCCGTTTCACTTCTGACGCCAGATGAAGTATTGGAAAATGACGGCAGGAAACTCCTTGACGGGAACACACTTCTTTTATTAAATCTTGACTTGTAACAATACAACGCGTGGCCTCTCTTCTTCACAATGCGCTTCTCTTGACTCTGGATTCTGTGCTGCCGGCTCTCTGTGCCTCGTGTAGACTCCGCGCCTCGGCTACACTCCTCTCTCGCCTCGTGTAGACTCTGCGCCTCTGCTACACTCTCCACTCGCCTCGTGTAGACTTTGCATCTCTCTCTCTGGCTACACCGTATGCATACTCGGCTCGTGTAGACCTTCCTCTCTCGCTGGCTACACCGTATGCATACTCGGCTCGTGTAGACCGTTCTCTCTCGCTGGCTACACACTATACATCACTCAGCTCGTGTAGACCGTTCTCTCTCGCTGGCTACACACTATACATTACTCAGCTCGTGTAGACCGTTCTCTCTCGCTGGCTACACACTATACATCACTCAGCTCGTGTAGACCGTTCTCTCTCGCTGGCTACACACTTATACCTTACTCTCCTCTACTCTCCATTACTCTCCATTACTCTCCATTACTCTCCATCACTCTCCTCTCCGGGCTCTATCTCTGCACCCTCGTCTTCATTCTTAGATGGTTCCACTTCTCCCCTGCTCCTCTGTGCATCACCTTATATACCCCTTCTTCCCGGGAGACGGAGCGGATGCGGACCTCAACGTCGGCACCGCTCCTCAGTTACCCAATCCCCACGCGCTATCCCTACGATCCGGTTCCGCTCAGCGCGTGTTTCCACTCCCCGACCAATCACACCGCGCTGCTACCCGATCACTCCCTCTGGGCGCGTCACCGGCACACAGCCAATCAGCAGCACTACCCCCACCCGCGCACTGACGCCTGCTCCTCCCCGTCAGCGCGCGTCACCACACACACACCCGTACATACGCGCTGGCACACGACATATACACCCAGCGCGTATCACCACTACACCAGTTTAAAAGGGTAAAAACCTACTACTATATTTTGCCACTGGTAAAAGAGATCTCGTAGTGTAAAGTGGAGGGTGTGAAGTGTTCGATGGCATCAACTACCCCTCATAAAGGACACATTGACCCCTTCACCCCAAACCTGTACGGTCCCCCATGCCCCCCACCCCTCTCCGTGCGCCCCCACCCATTGGCCAGGCTCCCACACGCCCCTCTCCCTGCGTTCGATTCCCGACTCGAGCGCTGTTCTGTGTGGAGTATTTTATCGCCCGGTTCTGCATGGGTTTCCTCTCGATCCTCCAGTTTCGTGCCATAGCTTAACATATGCACTGCAATGGGTGTTGGTTAAACATCCCAATGTGGCTTTCCTGGGTAAATAATGACTGTTTTCGTATTGTGTATGGCACTGTTGAGGAGCGACATGCTTTTTACACCTTACTTAATAGTGTACTTAAATAGGTCGGTTTGTTATGAAGCCTGTTTTTCAACCTGTTATTTATGTTGGGGATTGGCTAGCTAGATTATGCTACTGTTCGTTTGTGTTATTGCTTCTTGTTGTTCTGCCTTTGTTTCTTAAACATGATTCACACAGATGTTTTTGACAATTCTTTTTTTATTGGTAAACTATTATATTATATTGCGCTTGTCGATATGTTCAGAGGTTAAATGTCAATGTCGAAGCCTGCTACTCATGAGAGGGCTTCGGGAGAGTGACAGAGAGTGCAGTTTTACTTTTGACGGAGCGCAGTCTGTAGTGGTGTCCAATATGATCCTGAGTTTGGGTTTGTCATTGACTATTATTGTTGATTTTAAAGCAATTGCTTTACCTTCAGGGTGGCGATGGCTGGGTCCAGCTGAGTCAGAGTGATTGTTTGGGTGGCGAGCTGCTTTTTAGTCAAGAACTCTTCCGCCCTGACCACAACGCTCACGTCTTCCGTGAGGCCGCGTGCGTCCACAAGCACATTGACGTCGCTCCCAATGAGAATCACACTCGGGACTGAGAGGAGAACCCTGGATGCAAATACGTGAAGGGACAGCAACATCATCCATATCTATTATATATGGTCGTGTGGATTTTTTTTTCCAGGTCCTCCGGTTTTTCTCTCCAGAATCATGAGACTCACTAAGGGTATCTTGGATAAACGTAAAAATACGTTGGCTCAAATGCCAGACGCTTTATAAGAGTTGTGTATTACAGTGTGTATATTGTATCTGTGTATGTATGTCGTTTCTATGTACCTAAAATATGTCGTTAACTCAAGTTCCTAGCCTTCTAGAATCTGTATCTATTTGATCAGGTGGATTATCAATGGTAATAATTTGTTTTAATAAAATTCCGGGGCGTCTCAGCGTTTTACACGCAAGAAGTGACTTGCATAACATCTCAAACATTCAAAAGTGCGCCTAAGTGCACACGATGACTCCGCACCTGGCCTACAATCGGGCTTTAGTCTGCTAGTAGGAGGCGATAATTTTTACTTCATGCGAAATGCTAATTGTGTAATTTGCAGTGACATTTGTCGAATTTGGCAAATTGACACCATATTGACAGCACACAGTGGCCGACTTACTTCAAATACTGTAATGTCAATGGAATATTAACGTCCAATGTGAGTGAAGCCGACTGCATATTTCTTAAGATTATTTCACACTGCAGTATTAATCAGGTTGATTTTTCCCAATTCGAACCAGGAACATCTATGATAGGGGCTTAATTCGACATTGCTGGGCCATATCACCTATGTCGTGCTTAATATAACACACATTGTACACGTGCAGTATTACTTACATAGGGTCTTGGGTTACACTTGTTCCCACAGACATCAGCAACAGCAGTAAACCCAGTGCATGGGCAGCCATGGTTTGTAAATGAAGTCTGTACGTGTGTGTAATAATGCTCCACATATATATGCCACGCAAGAATGCACTCGTATGTGGGCACTTGTGTACATGATTTGCTTTATCTGTTTGCATGAGTGAATCATTGGAAAAAAATAAACATAACTCTACCCTTATCGCTTGGGAATGCAAGGTTTGTTTTCGGAAAATACATTGAGCAATACCAGATTTGTGGCTTCCACTGCTAATTTATATTACAACTAAAAACGTATGTATAAAATGTAAGCAGTAAAAGTGGATACAAATGAAATAAAGTGATAAATGTGCCCATATTAACTGATAATCATTGGGGAGCAATGGATCGATGTTCACATCGCACTTCAGATTGGTACCCCCGCCCCCACCCCCCAAGGAACTAATGCTCAAACCAGCAGTGACCGAATTCTGCAAACTCCAACTCTGAGACCCAGTCTCACTAAAGACAAAGATCCCCCCTATAGCCTTACCAGACTGTTGGGGCAAGTGCTGTTGGCGAGCACCTATTCAGGCCAGATCGACACTCGAGGGGGTGGGTGGACAGCACCATGTCCGGCTGCCTTTGTCTCCCTAGTGGCGATGTTTTAAACACCACACCAGGTACAACCTCGAGGAGGCACAGGGCAAGTTCAGATATTCGTTACCGACTTTAGCTGTGAGCTGGAATCGTACTCGGGTCACCAGGTTCATAGCACAATGTGCTAGCTCAGGGGTCCTCAAACTACGGCCCGCGGGCCACATGCGGCCCGCCGAGGACATTTATCCGGCCCATGGTCACTAATTGGGCTGCGCTTGTGAGTACTAATTGGGCTGCGCTGGTGAGCACTAATTGGGCTGCGCTGGTGAGCACTTGTGATGCCGCCGCCACGAAGCCGTTCGGCAGGCGCCCCATCCCCGACCTCGCCACCACCAAGCGACGGAGCCAACCCCTCGTCCCCCTCACCTCACCTCACATGAACACACCCGCACGCATTTCCCCCCATAGAGCTGGAAGGGAAGGTCACCTGATCAACCGGTTTTTATCCGAGAAACCCTTATCGGGATTAACTCTCACGGTTTCCGGCGATCCGGGAATTGGACGGCCTCCCCCGACGCTACGTTGCACCGCGGCGCTGCGACCTGCCTTAAGATGGTATGGCCGCGGCTAGGGGCATTCGGCCACCGCGGTAGAAGCGCATCCCCCACACACACCACCCACGTGTCGACGGGGCAAGCAGGGGAGGGACGGGACAGCATGTGTAGCGGGACCGCAGGGGCTCTTGCGCATAGTCACGGATGGTTGGGATAATTACGCTTGAGCGCGCAGGCACCATTGTTAGGGAGGGAAAGGGATTAATTGGAATTTGCCCCGCGCAGGTTGAGCATTAATTAGCATATCAAAAGCGCCCGGAACCGCCGTGCGCGTGCCAGAGGGTCGCGAGCCTATTATTCAGAGCCGCATCCCTTTGAGGTAGGGAGGATAAATTGGGAGAGCAAAGGGGAAATCGCTCTCTTACTGCAGCGCCAGAGGACCAGACGCGGCTCCAGCCAGCGACCCGGACGTCCGTGCGACGCATCGAGGTACGCTGTTAGCACAGGGAGCAGCAGACCGCCGTGGGCACCCAACAGTGAGTAAGGAGGTGAAGTAGGGTCATAACCGATAAATAGGGAATAGGTACAGGTTTAGTGGAATAGGCCAGCCTCGTCGACTCACTGATTTAACATTAATTACCAGGTAGCAGATAATAAATCATTAATAGCGAAGCGTGGCCTCGCGTGATCTTGTCGAGCAGTGTGAACGTTTGGGTGTGCGTGTGTACACAGTGGTTCGCCACGTGAGTGAGCGCTGCGCGGAGCTGCGCGGGTGGGTGCGCGTGTGTTCACTACGTGTATGATACAGGTGCGCGATCCCCACGTGAGTGCTCAGTGGTGAGTGAGTGCCGCGGGGAGCTGTGTACGTGAGTGCGCGTACGTTCGCTACGTGTCGAATACGGGTGCGCATTGGTCACGTGGTTATTCGACGTGGAGGCGAGTGCCGTGTGGTGCAGTGTACACGGCGGCTCGCCACGAGGGAGCGTTGCGTAGAGCGGCGCATGAGTGGGTGTCGCGTGTGTGCAGGTGTGTGCGCTCGTAGTGTGGGGGAAGGGGTCGGTGCGTCCGCAGGTCCCCGCTCTGTCTATTGCCGCAGGGACTCGCGCAGTGTGAGGGCAGCGTCATTCGCCCTCCGACCCCTGACCCCCGTTTAATAGCGCGTGATTCATGGAGAGACAACGCAGCGTTTGCAGGTGAACGAGAGCGTGCGGCGAGCTATGCCTCTCACACGAGCTCGCGGAGGGACGGACAAGGGAGGGGAGCCGTCGGGCGATGAGCCCAGTGACGGCAGCAGATGCTCGCAGAGTAGCGAGGGGTCGACGAACAGAAGCGCCCCTGCCATAGGCACGGAGCAGGGAGGGACTTCGGGGACCAGCTGCCCCAACACACTCATTGGGCTGCGGTGGTGGGCACTGATTGGGCTGCGGTGGCGAGCACTGATTTGGCTGCGCTGGTGAATGGTTCAATGAGCCAATTGACTGGACTTGCCCCCCATGCCTAAGGCTGCCAGCCCTCCCCTGGCTGCGCTTGACTGGCTCTCCCTCCCTCAGCTCCCTCACTTGCCCCTCGGCTCCACTCCCAGTGATATTCCTGTGTGCTGGGGATGTACTGCGATCTGTGAACAAAACTGCAGGTGTAATTAACTTTTTAATGGCACCACCCGCACCAGTGTGAGCCTGGGGTAAAAGCGGAGTTCCCCCAATCAGACTGCATTGATAGGCAGTGCAGTCTGTATGTCTCTGTGTGGGCAAAGTTATTGCTGGTATATTGTTTTTGTAGCGCTGTATATATATTAGTATTTTACTAATAGCAATTTTGACTCCCTAGGAAACAATGATGTCAAGAAAGAGAAAAATTGACTGAGTGTAGGATATTCAAAGAACAGTGGACTTATGATTACTTTTTCATGCAGTACAAGGAAAGAGCTGTGTGTCTGATATGCCAGAATATAGTGTCTGTGTTCAAATAATACAATTTACGTCGACACTATGAAACTCAACATAAAGATAAATATGATTGTTTGGTCGGAGAAGTGAGAAGATAAAATATTAAAACTGAAAAATACATTAACAACTCTGCAAAATACTTTTGTGAAGCAGAAGCAGCTAAATATTTCATCACTGCGAGCAAGTCTTCAAGTTGCCAAGCTAATAGCGTTCACTGGCAGACCATTCGTGGAGGGAGAATTTGTTAAAGAATGCCGATTTATTTAGTACAGTGAGTCTTTCAGGACCTACAATTACACGGAGGATTGAAGAAATGGGAGACAATTTGCATCAGCATTTGCAAAACTCCACAAAAAAACTTTCCTATTTTTCCTTGGCACTCGACGAAAGCAATGATGTTCGTGATTCTGCACAACTTCTAATTTTTATTCGTGGGACAAATGACTATTTCGAAGTCACAGAAGAGCTTGCTGCACTGCAAAGCATCAAAGGAACAACTACAGGAGAGGATATCTATGAAAAAATTTGCCAAACTGTGAATGGTTTGGAGCTGAACTGGGCTAATCTAGCCAGTGTGACAACTGCTGGTGCTCATAGCATGGTGGGGTCTAAGAAAGGAGTAATTGCTCACATTAACCAGTAGATGGACAAACATAACCATTCTCATCCAATAGCCATACACTGCCTCATCCACCAACAAGCTCTGTGTAGTAAATCACTGAAGTGGGACTCTGTTATGAAAATTGTGGTATCTTGTGTTAACTTCATTAGAGCTCATGCACTAAACCACAGACAATTTCAGGAATTTCTGTCTGAACTAAATGTTGACTGAAGATGTTCTGTACCACACAGAAGTCCGTTGGCTGAGTCGAGGGAGAGTTTTGAAACGTTTCTATGACTTACTCCCACAGATTACAGCTTTTCTGCTTTCAAAAAACAAATAAGTACCAGAGCTCAATGATGCAGAATGGAAATGGCACCTTGCCTTTCTGACAGATGTAACAGATCTACTCAACAGTTTCAATGTGCAACTTCAAGGAAAGGGGAAGCTCATCTGTGATATGCAATCACATGTCAAAGCATTTGAAGTAAAATTAGGCCTCCTCATCAAACAAGTTAAGGAGGAAAACTTCTGTCATCTCCCCACAACTCAAAATCTGTTAGCGTAAAAACCATTGGTTGCAATTCCCAAACAAAACATGTGTGGATTCACTGGAAAAATTGCAAAAGGAGCTCCAATTTAGATTAAAAGAGCTTCATCTCCATGAACAGGACATACAGCTTTTCCGTAACCCATTTTCTATTGACATTGAAAATGTGGATACAATTTACCAAATGGAACTGGCTGAACTGCAGAATTGTGACTCTGAAAGACGCATTCAAGTCAAGCAGCCTTCATAATTTCTATGCATCTCTCCCCTCTGAGACATATCCTCATCTCAGGAACCATGCACTCAAAATGGCAACCATCTTTGGCAGCACTTATGTCTGTGAACAGACTTTTTCCAGAATGAAACATTTGATATCTCCAACCAGATCTAGACTAACGGATGCACACTTGCATCACTTGTTACGACTAGCAGTGACAAATATGGAACCGGACATTGACCATTTCATTAGCCAAAAGCAGGCCCATAGTTCCCATTGAAATACTGGCAAGTTTGTTGATTTAACTTTACTTGTTCTTCATTTTAAATATTGTATTTGTTCCCGTTTTGTTTCTTCACTTCAAAATAAGATATATGCAGTGTGCATAGGAATTTGTTCATAGTTTTTTTTTTAACTATAGTCCGGCCCTCCAACGGTCTGAGGGACAGTGAACTGGCCCCCTGTTTAAAAAGTTTGAGGACCCCTGTGCTAGCTCATATACTACCGCTCTCCGGTCTCACCACGATCTGTACATCTGATGTCACGCAACCCTCCAATTGTCATACCATTGGGCCGACACTCCTAAGTTATACAACTTAACTCCGAGGCTTTGTCAGCGTCCAACGTGCAGAATGGAGTGCTCATTGGCCGAATTTACGGTTCAACGTACTCGAGTTCCGCACCCATTGTGCTGCGATCTGCTGTGGAAATGCTGACCCTGATCCAACCGTCTTCATAACTTGTTGCAATGCCTCGCACCTGGTTGTGGTGCAGATCTGGTCAGTACGTCTTCCACCCTACCTCCACACGGTCACGGAAGAGTACCTTCATCGCCATACTGCTGCTAATTTTGGGTATCCTGCCAAACCCTGGATTGATCAATGCACGCTCCATCGACACGATGGTGCTGATCCAGGATCTGATTAATGATTGTTCACTCAATATATTGGCCGTTCCGGAAACCTAGGTATGACACGCCGAACGTAATTAAGCATGAGGCTGCACCTAACGCATACCCTATTTGAGATCTGCACCATTGAGGAAAGCCTGGAAACGACAGCCCCCATGATGGTGGGTTCGCACTGATTCACCGTGAAAATTATGAACAGCATGCAGGGGGATTACGCTCGCTCTCATTTATTGACCACCATCTTCACCACTGTCAGAATTATTTTGCGAACTTTCCGGTCTGCCAAACTGTGGGTCACTTGGCTTTCACTACATGATCTGTTGTGACCTAAACTGTCCAAGATCGACTGGTTCTTGTGGTAAAATCAACAGTAATCTTTCCAAGATTATCTATAGTCACAGTTTAACCCAGAAAGTCAGTGGCAGAACATGTTGCTCGAGAAATGTACTGGATCACACCTTTCCATCCACCAATTCTGTTATAAAATTGAATATTTCAGATCACAGCCTCATGACATGCAATGTGGTATTACCGATTATTCTCCCACCAATCACGGTATCATACAGAATGGAAATGACTGGACCAGGTTGTTTTCCCATCAGAAAATGTAGTCATCGGCGTGTCTAAATTATGCATTGACGGTCTACACATTTGCAGCTCAATGAGAAAATGACATCACTGCTGAATATTGATGAACTCAAGCCCATCCGAGCAAGCACAAAGAGAATTGGGAAACATGCAGTAATTGGTTGTCACCAGAGACAATCCCAGCAAAGCAGACCCAGAGGAGGCTGAAGCGTCTTTGGAAGAAACTAGTTTCAACACTGACACTGAGACCTCCTTTACCAGTGGCAATATATAGTAGTAGGTTTTTACCCTTTAAACTGGTACAAAACTGACACCTTTATACAAGGCATCATGTTTGCAATAACCACAACACAAGTAGTCAAAATGCAAACAAAAAGAAACAACTCTGATAATGATAATTAATAAGCACTGTCCTTGAAGTTGATTGGTCCACACCCGAGACAGCTTTCCTGAGTCGGCTCGCGAACCCCGTGCTCTCTGGTGCATCATGAATGGTCTGCATTCCAACCACCCATCAACTAGTCAACCCTGTTGAAAAATACATTCCTATACAAAAAGGTTGCCCACGATAAGTCAAAACCATGAATGATAAATCTGCGAGATTCAAAGGTCTCTTGTACTGTATTTGTAGTGACATAGAATCGGTCATGTAGCAGCATAGCGCTGGCTGCTGTTGGGGAAGGGGATCTGCAGCTTACAGCAGCCCTGACCGACAGCAGACCAGGTGATAGACCAGAGAGGGATCTAGACAAAAAGGTCACGGAAGGGACAGACCAAGAACCCGCTAGTAGGTTCCAGAAATCGGGCGTATTCTGGGGCGGAGCCAGGCTACGCTGACAGTATAAGAGGGGCCCCTGTAGAGGACCTCGGGGCTGCCGTGTGGAGTTGGATCCCGTCGTGCTGCTGTCGTCTCCGTCTTCACCATCTCGGTGTCGCCATTCAGGCAGTCTACCAGCTGTCCTGACTGGGAACCGTAAAAATAAAAATAAATAAATTAAATCACGACGTTTCGATTGCAACACACGCAATCATCACCAGGTGTGACAACCACTTTAGTAAAAATGTTCTTGTTGTGGTTGCCACACCTGATGATGATTGCTTGTGTTGCAATCGAAACGTCGTGTTCTTTTTATTTTTATTTTATTTCTACGTGACTTTACCGAAAGAAACAAAGATTAATTCATGCAGTAATGGAAGCTTCAAATCATGTTTTAACCAGTTAAGGCTTTACTTGGTGAATAACGTCCTTCCAATGATTGCTCAATCTGTACCCATCTTCTCGGTTGAAGTTATGTCTGTGTTTATATATCTGGATGGCTTCATGAACAAATCTTTGATGGTAGCCCGAAGGTTTGCAGAGTACCTTGGTCTCGGAAACACAATGTCGTGTGAGCCCACCGCGCTCAATCAGTGATTTGTTCATGAAGCCATCCAGATATATTAACACAAACATAACTTCAACCGAGAAGATGGGTACAAATTGAGCAATCATTGCAAGGACGTTATTAACCAGGTAAAGCCTTAACTGGTTGTTGATTTTTTCCATCCTACCTGCCATTGTCAGCAGTTATTTCCTATTCTGAGTTACATTACCAATTTACATTACCAAGTTAAATGTAGTTACATTAACGGGCTAAATGTCTCACTAACAAAGCCAACGTTGCCCCTTTCCCTCGATGTGGCGGTGGCTCTTGTTTTTTCGCAGACTATAACTGGCTGTGATGTTATTGTGTGTGTCTTTGTGTGTGGTGCCACAGCAATAGAGCAACTCTGCCAGCGCTGCTATGCCCACGCAACCCCCACACGAACGCACGCACACCCCCTCTAATCACACGCATGCACCCACGTAGGGTCTCGTGGGAGAGGGGGGGCTACCTGGCACCCTGGGTTTTTACCCGAGGGCCCCCTCATGGGGACGTCCCACGGTTTCCCAGTGCCAGGAGATTGGCCGACCCCCCCCCCCCCCAGGCCGAATTGCACTGTGGCCACGTGAATTAGCTTAAAATTGTATGGTCACGACGAGCTCACCGAGCAAGCCGCAGTGAGACCAAAACCAGCACTGGGGAATAAGGCCTTGGGGAAGCAAAGCTCCCAGTGAACGACGTGCAAATGGAGCTGGGCAGCAGCGAGTGTTAGCACGAGGAGTAGGACGGGCGCATAGACAATGGGTTAGAGAGCAAAGGGAGAGCCAAACGCCAGGTAGGGGCGGGGCATCGGTTGAAAATTGAAAGGTTGGCGCCCCGATTGATCAGGCAGGGAATGGAACGTGACCCTGGATTTTTTTAGTTTGGAGGGGATAAAGGAAGGGATGGGAAAAACGTTAGTGAGTTCTCATCCAGTCGGCCAGCTACCCAGTCGGACTCCCAGCCGCTCTGAGCGTCCGAGAGATGTTGGCGAGTGCAGCTACAACTCGGCCCAGGCAGGGATCGTGAGACACTGAGTACATCTGCGAGGTGAGAAGTAGCGTAAGTGTCCACCTAGGGATTGAATAGGAATAGATTAGGCGCTGCTCGGTGATAATTTTTGTTCCGGGAAACGTAGGGTTTTTCTTCAGGCGCACCATTAATAAACTTTAGCACAAAGCACCGACGCCGCGTGGTTTCGGTGTGTGTGGGAGGGTGTCGGCGTGGTGCGTAATTCGACCTGCGCCAAACACGGCTAAATTGAAAATTTCAGACTCCATGCGCTTTACTCTTCAGAGGCATTCTGAAGCACGAGAGGCTTCCAGATAAAAATTCCCATTCGCGGCAATTGGCAACTGAGCGGCTGAGGAGTGTCTGTCTTTCCGCACTTGAGTGGGCTCCAGGTGACAGAGCCTGGCTGCACTATCCACAGATACCAGTGGGTACCTCACCCACATTTTTTAAACCATGGAGGGGGCCGGTTGATGTGATTCGGGTTGTTCAGCCCCAGTGTGTTCAAATTTGGTGGGGTCGACAGAGTTGGTTCGTAAATCCCTCGCGTCTCAAGCCCTGTATCGCACTGCATGAATTCATCCCATCTCCACTACACAGGGGCCGAGTGTCAGATGTGTTCGGCGAGCTGAGGTGTGTACCCGCTGAGGTTGGTGCTCAGGGGAGTCGTGTTCCCGTCCTCAGGTGCCTCACATTTAACGTCTCTCAAGCCGCCACCTACGCCGTCTCCACGAGAGGAGCCGGGCTCGATGGGACATTTACAGATTCCCCCCGGGATCCCCAGGGAGAGAAAGCCCACGTCCCCCGTTGGCCCAATCAAAGACTCTTCGGTTTTCGTGATCCCCATACACACACGCTCCCACACCGTCAGTTGGTTGTCGCACTCGGCAGGCCGTGTTAGTTATTGGCTGAACCTGGCCTTCATGGTGTTTGCGGGTGTTGTTACACGGTGAGGGTGGAAGGTGCTGGAGGGGATCCCGAGGTTCACGTGTTACTGCATTTTCTTTTTTTAATCTTTCTCTCTCTTCCTTTGTTTTGCCTATTGTTCTTCTGTACTGTCGTCCTCTTTCCCCATTAGTTACTGTATCTTCTTTAGTCTCCATGCGCTCGCGCTTGCGGGGGATTTGGCTCTCGGACGGTGGGGTTTAAGACCAAAATAATTTGCCAGGCGGCACGCCCTAAGCCCCGTGGTGGGAATAGGCTATTCCGTTTTCGCATCCGTAAACTTTAAGTAGTTTAATTAACACATTTGTGCCGTTTCTATTATTCATTATTTATTATTGTACGACATGGACTTCACCAAGTGACGCCAATTGCGTAGGGGGGGGGGGGGGGCGGACCCTACCAAGTGATGCGCCTACGCTCGAGCTCACGGGACGTTTTACAGGCAATACATACACACATCACGCTGCGGATATTTATTCACAGTGTCATGTCCTCTTCGCTCCTCCCCAAACACGATACGTCCAGTTTATACTACAGACTCCGTAGATAATAATATTTTACTGCTTACATACCATTATTCTTGCACGGCCAGGGGATGCTGGGGAGGGGGTAGCGGCCCAGCCCCTAGCTTGGCAACGTGCCAACTCCGCCGCCTCACTAATGTAGGCCAGGACAGGGACTACGCATGGGACAAGGCCTCAACACGCCTATGGTAAGTACAAAGTTCCTTGCGTTTTACGCTAACAACTCAAGTCCATTGTTTACTGTTGTTATACACATTAGTTGACAAACATTACAATAATAATGTTTGTGTGCAGATAAAAACTCGGCTTCATTGTTCAACATTATGAAACAAGTTCACAGATGTTACAATAATTATGTTTTTGTGAAGATAACAACTCAGCTTCATTGTTTACCATTATGAAACAAGTTGACATGTTACAATAATTATGTTTGTGAACACAAAACTCTTTTGGATTTTTGTGTTGCTCAATTTCCCCTTTTTTTGTTGCGCTTTTATAACGCTGCCACGGTATACTGCCAGTCTGTGATTTCTGCTTATTTCTTAAATGCATTTCTATTGTTTCCATCGCTCACGTCACGATATTTACTCGTACGTAGTACTGCGGTACTGATAGCTGTGCCATCATGGGGAATTTCTGTGCCCGTCGATGTGTGTGTGTGTGTGTGAGTCCATGTGTGTGTCTTTGAGTCCATATGTGTGTGCGTGTAGAGCCATGCGTGTCTTTAACTCCATGTGGGTGTCTTTTTCGAACAGACAACGTCAAAGTGTTTGTGTGTGTGTTAGACCATGTGTGTGTGTCAGTCGATCTGTGTGCGTGTACGTCGATGTGTATGTCAGTCCATGTGTATGTGTGTGTAAGTCTATACGTGTGTGTGTGTGTGTGTGTAAGTCAATGCGTCTGTGTGTGAGTCCATATGTGTGTTAATCCATGTCTGTATATCTAAAGTAGATATCTGTGTGTCACAGTCCATATGTGTATGTGTGTGTCAGTCTATGTATGTGTACGTCAATGTGTGTTTTAGTCCACGTATTGCTGTGTGCGAGTCGGTGTGTGTGTGAGTCGCTGTATGTGTGTACGTCCATATATGTGTGTGCAACTCCATGTGTATATATCTCAAGTGGATGTGTGTGACAGTCCACGTGTGTATGTGTGTGTAACTCCATGTGTGCGTATCTCAAGTGCATGTCTATGTGTGTGTGAGTCCATATGTGTGTGTGTGTCTGTAAGTCGATGTGTTTGTGTGTGTCAGTCCATGTGCGTGTGTGTTAGTCGCTGTGTGTGCATGCCTCCTTGTTAGTCAGTGGAACTCCATTTCTTTGCGTGTCTGTAGGTCCATGTGTGCATCTTAGTCCATGCGTGTGCTTTCTTGACCTGCTCAAGGCCTATGATACCATCAGTAGGCTTGGCCTCTGGGTTGTTCTTCGTGCTTTCCGAGTCCCCAACCCACTCATCACCATCCTTATGGACCTTCATGATGGTGAGCGGCCCCGCGTCTTAACTACGTGGCCGTGAGTCAGAGCCATTCCCATTACACCTTGGGGTGCAACAGGGATGTCCTCTGGCTCCCACATTGGACAACGTAGTTCGTCGAGCCTTCAATGCCTGTACCAGAAGAATTCCCATCTGCTACAGATACAATGGGAGGCTGATCGATGCCCGGGAGAGGTCAAGGGATGGCTCCCTATTGCTCAACCACGTTTTGTATGCCAATGATCTTCTAATGGCTGCTCACTCCGAGGAGGAGTTCGAGGTGCTGCTGCTGAACCTGGAGCTTGCCACCAACAGGTGGGGCCTTACCATCAGCCCAACCAAAGCTAAGCACCTGCCTGTCTATTTTGTACCATCGGACACTCCACCCCACAACTCCCAATTGGTGATGAGACAGTTGTGGAGACAGTGGAGAATTTCCCTGGGCAGTGTGCTAATGGCCGGCTCCGGTTTAACAGCAGAGGTCTCACTCCGCATCAGTCGAGCTGCAGTATCTTTTCATTGGCTGTGTAACGCTGTGTGGAAGCTACCTGGTCTATCATTCTGTACGAAGCTTCAGGTTTTCTCGGCCACGGTCATTCCCTCCCTTCTCTACGCTTGTGAAACTTGGACCCCCCTAATGGAACATCTTCGCCGGTTAGAAACATTTAGGCTGGCCTGCCTACGATCCATCCTGGGTTTAACCAGGCTGCATTGTGTGAGGAGCTCACAAATCCTTGAAAGATGTGGACAAAGTCCCATTGGTGACCTCCGGCAGGCAAGGCTGCGTTGCCTGAGTCATGTAGCCCGCATGGCCAGCCACCGCATGCCTAAACAGCTTTTGTTCCGCCGGATCAAGGGGGCTAAACGGGCGCGGCACGGGCTGGATAAGACATGGAGTGATGTGCTACAGGACTTGGAGCTGAGTCCACTTGCGGATGACTGGTACCAGCCATGTCAAGATCGGCCACTGTGGAGGAGGCTCCTGAAGGACGCTACTGGCCAGTTGGAGGCAGTCGCCCTCCAACAACAACGGAGGGCGGAGGAGCGACGCTCACAACGAACGGAGCGCCGGGTGGCTAAAGCACAGAAAGTTGCCACAGTAGGGGCCACAGGTGGTGCATCAGCCAGTCGTCTCAGTCAGTCGACCTGTGCCATCTGGGTTTGCCCCGTGACCTCTTGCCAGCGGGCGTTCAACACTTCACGTGGCCTCAAGGTGCGCACAGCCTGGCACAAGCGTTGTTGTGACGTCACTGCCACTTAGTGGCGAATGGCGGTTGTTGTTGTTCAGTCTATGTATGTATGTATGTGTGAGTCCATTTGTGCGTGTAACTCTGTGTGTGTATCAATGGATTTGCGTGTGTAACTACATGTGTCTGCCTTTTTCGCCTGGGCAACGCCGGGTACTAACCGCTAGTATTGTAAATAGTGTACATTTTTTATTTGAAGCTTTCGTGACTACAGGAATCCATACTCATTGGTTATTTCGGTAAAGTCACGTAGGTATTTTATGCCTACATGACTTTACCGAAAGAACCAAAGAGTATAGTGTACATAGTGTATAGATGGGTTGGGGTATTTATTTGTTGAGGCAAACAAGGGGTTGTTCGTTGGGTTAATTTGATGAAGGGGGAGTTGACAGCTGGAACGGCTGAGTGCTACGACATTGTGGGATGTCACTGTGTAGTGCCGGCCCTAGAGAGGCATGGCGTGCGGTGTAACGACATCGCAGATACCACTGGTGTGGGTGTACTACCGGCCCTAGAGGGGCTCGGTGAGTGCTGATTGATAGCGCTGGATGGCACCACGCTTGGCGTGCAGTGCCGGCCATACAGGATGGGGTGTGGGAGTGCTGGACATAGCAATGGGGTTACTAAAGGCCTTGACATTCTGGTTAACCCAAGAGAACACGTGACCAATTAAGTCTACAAATGGGCCCCAAGTGGGGGCTCGGGGTGGTCACGTGGTCGGGGTCCAGATCCTGCTCGAGGATTTTGAAGGTGGTCGTGGCCAAGGACGGAGTCAGCCAAGCCGCAGAGGATATAAGCTGGGTCTCCCAGAGGGACCGGCGTTGTTGTTCATCCTAAAGAAATCTTTGTCTACGTTGTTACTGAGTCTCCAACACGTGCACCTGAACGAAAACTCGCTATTTTGATTTGCCCTTAGTCCAATCTAAACTAATACAATCACACTTTATAACAATGTACGCTGATCATAATGATAACTTTGAGCACGTGGCAATGCACGCTTCTGCGCATGTGTAGTGGTGGTATGTGCTGGAGGGGAGGATCGTGAGACCGCGCGTAGTGGGTGGCTACATCACGGTCCGCAGGCGGGTGTCCACATCGCGGTCCGCATAGGCCCCGCCCCCTGGAGCGGAGGGACACGAGACTGCGCCGGGTTAACCAGCGCCGCGCTCGCTGCTGCTGCTGCTCAACAGCGAGGCGGAGGAGGGAGGCCATGAGGAGGAGGATGAGGGGATAAGAGGAGGAGGAGGAGGAGACGAGGAGGAGGAGACCAGCACGTGGAAGTAAGGTCAAAATAACCACAGCAACCTGCAGGGCATGGGGAGGCCATCATCCAACAGTTGATTGGCAAAGCCGTCCTCAGGTGAAAAACAGCTGTCCTGAGGGATCCGAGAGGCCTACGTCGGGGCCTACGTCGAGGCCCACGTGGGGGCCTACATAGAAGCCTACGTCGAGGCCTACTTCGTGGCCTACGTCGGGGCCTACGTCGAGGCTACTTCGAGGCCTACGTCGGGGCCCACGTGGGGGCCTACGTGGGGGCCTACGTCGGGGCCTACGTCGAGGCCTACATAGAGGCCTACGTCGGGGCCCACGTGGGGGCCTACATAGAAGGCCTACGTCGGGGCCTACGTCGAGGCCTACGTGGAGGCCTACATAGAGGCCTACGTCGGGGCCCACGTGGAGGCCTACATAGAGGCCTACGTCGGGGCCCACGTCGAGGCCCACGTGGGGGCCTACATAGAGGCCTACGTCGGGGCCTACGTCGAGGCCCACGTGGAGGCCTACATAGAGGCCTACGTGGAGGCCTACATAGAGGCCTACGTCGGGGCCCACGTCGAGGCCCACGTGGGGGCCTACATAGAAGCCTACGTCGGGGCCTACGTCGAGGCCTACTTCGAGGCCTACGTCGGGGCCTACGTCGAGGCCTACTTCGAGGCCTACGTCGGGGCCCACGTGGGGGCCTACGTGGGGGCCTACGTCGAGGCCTACGTGGAGGGTGCTCGTCAATGGAAGCAGAACAATGAAGCTGATGGGCCAAACATCTCGCCTCTCCACGTCCACATCACGCAACTATTCGGCCTCGGCGCCTCCAGGCCGCACGCCCGCTGCTGCTCTGCTGTAGTACACACAGCTGCGGCTGCTTCGTGTATGACTCCTGCAACTGCAGTTGGGTCGGCTGCAGCTGCTACAGCAGCTACAACAACAACAGCAGCTGCAACAACAACAGCAGCTGCAACAACAACAGCAGCTGCAACAACAACAGCAGCTGCAACAACAACAGCAGCTGCAACAACAACAGCAGCTGCAACAACAACAGCAGCTGCAACAGCAGCTGCAACAACAACATCAGCTGCAACAACAACAGCAGCTGTAACAACAACAGCAGCTGCAACAACAACAGCAGCTGCAACAACAACAACAGCAGCTGCAACAACAACAACAGCAGCTGCAACAACAACAACAGCAGCTGCAACAACAACAATAGCAGCTGCAACAACAACAACAGCAGCTGCAACAACAACAACAGCAGCTGCAACAACAACAACAGCAGCTGCAACAACAACAACAGCAGCTGCAACAACAACAACAGCAGCTGCAACAACAACAACAGCAGCTGCAACAACAACAGCAGCTGCAACAACAACAGCAGCTGCAACAACAACAGCAGCTGCAACAACAACAGCAGCAGCAACAACAACAGCAGCTGCAACAACAACAGCAGCTGCAACAACAACAGCAGCTGCAACAACAACAGCAGCTGCAACAACAACAGCAGCTGCAACAACAACAGCAGCTGCAACAACAACAGCAGCTGCAACAACAACAGCAGCAAGATGGCGGCGGCGTGTGCGGCCGTGTGTGCGTTGTGCTGCATGGGTGTGGGCTGTGCGTGAGAGTGGGTGAGGGTGAGCTGCGTGTGAGTGAGCTGTGTGTGTGTTTAAATTTAGTGTTTTAAAGATGTCAATTCACCTGCTGTGTATCTTACTACTGTCCCTCCCGGCCATATCTAGTGCCACACTCAACTCTACAAACGGCTACCCGCGTTACTTCGCGTCAATACTTATTGCTAAATTTGCCACTACACCTGCTAATGAAACAACTAATAGACACTTCTACACTCCATCATTGTATCCTTTTAAACCCTATCTTTGTCCCATTACTTCACCAGCACTCCTTCCAAACTTCATTCTGCTCTTAAAAATAACACCATCTGTGAGCTGCTGCTATTCGTCCAAGGTTCGTCGCTCTTCATCCTTTCACAGAAAATACCTGTGCAAACTATTAATTCTACTTTTCTTATTTCTGGGTGGTATTGAGCTTCATCCTGGCCCAAATGTAAAGAACTCATATAATTCTGTAGATTTTTCTGGCAGAAAAGGTGTTGGTGTTCTACATGTCAACATCAGAGGGCTTTTGATTAAATTAAGTCAACTAAAACTAGAAGTAGCAAATCTTGACCCGGACATATTTTGCCTAACAGAAACATTTCTCACTCCTGCCGTCAATGACTTGCAGATTACGATTGACAACTACAACCTTTTTCGGCTTGACCGAGGATCTAAAGGAGGTGGAATTGCCATCTATGTTCGTAATACTATTGCATGTTCACCAGCTCACTCCTTGTTTAAAAAATGTTGCTTTGAAGGTCTGGCTCTCAGAATAACTCTCCCTAATAATCAACACATATTGGTAGTGTGCTGCTATAGACCGCCTAGTGGTAAGGATGTTGAAGCTGCATCTGCACTGAGAGAGCTTCTTGGGGGCCTCCCTAAAGGTGAAATAGTTTTAGTGGGTGATCTAAATTGGAATTGGCTAAACCCGCCGGCCGTGGCCACAAATTTTGCAGATGAATTTAACCTGTTTCAATTAATAAATGTCCCCACAAGACCCAACCTAAAAAATCCGGGACAGTCATCTCTGCTTGACGTCCTATTGACAAATGCCCCTCACAATTTCGCACTGACTGGTGTTCTAGGTAATAACCTTAGTGATCACTCCTTCATTTTTGGGGTGAGATCATCAGCCAGACACAAAGCCCCCCCTAAATTGGTTGAGAAGCACTCCATGAGACACTTCAGCATACAGGCATTTACTAATGATGTGCTTCACTCGGATATTGACAAGGTCTGTGATATTCCAAACCTGACTACGGCTTGGGAGACCTTCAGGTACACGTTTCTACAAATTCTTAACAAACATGCTCCGTTGGTTAAATTTAAAACTAAAGGCAATCGTCCACCATGGTTTGATCCTTTGATTACAAAACTCATGAAAACTAGAGACAAGGCTTGGGCATGTGCTCAGAAAAGTAATTTGGTTAATGACTGGCTAGAATACAGGATTTTAAGGAATAGATGCGTCAAAAAAATACGGCATGCAAAAAATGACTACTTCTCTTCTACTCTCCTTGAATCTCATGGAAATGCCAGGATTTTCTGGAAAACAATCAAATGTATCGAAAAGGCATCCAAAACAGATCATCTGCCCGTTCAGCTTAACCGAAATGGGGAATATTTTTCAGATCCCCAAAAAATAGTTGACAATTTTAACCTTCATTTTTCTGAAGCTGGTACCCTATTTGATCATCTATTGGGAGTCACCCCTGCTCATGCAAATTCCTACACCCCTATCCAAACATTAAGCGAATTTAGTTTTCAGCCAATCCACGAAAGTAATGTTCTGAAACAACTGTCCTTCCTCAAAGGGTCCTCCTCTACCGGAGCAGATAGTATTCCCGTCTTTGCTCTACTAAGTGTTGGTCACCTAATATACAAACCTATAGCCCATATTTTCAACCTGTCCATCAAAGAAGCATCAGTTCCTCTAGAATGGAAACATTCCTATGTTCGTCCACTTCACAAAGGGGGCCCTAAAGATGATCCAAATAACTACCGACCTATCTCAATTTTGTCCCCGTTGATGAAAATTTTTGAAAAATTATTGAACTACCAAATTATCAGTTTCCTGTCCGCCAACAATCTATTACATCTAAAACAATCTGGGTTCCGAAAAAAATACAGCACCACATCTGCTGCATTAGACTCTATGAATCACATTTACAGTAGCCTTGATAATAAGCAGTACTGCGCCTGTCTTTTTATTGACTTGTCCAAAGCTTTTGATACAGTAGACCACAACATCCTGCTTAGTATAATAAGTTGCCTCGGTTTTTCCGAAAACACAGTAAAATGGTTAAAAAATTACCTCTTTTCTCGCACCCAAACTGTATTCACAGATGGTTGGAGGTCAAACAGTGTTAAGATAACAAAAGGGGTTCCACAGGGTTCCATTCTCGGCCCCCTCTTGTTCTCTCTTTATGTAAATGACTTGGGCACTGAACTGGATTATTCCAGGGTAAATCTTTTTGCAGATGACACGGTACTAATTACTGCTGGCCGCTCTCCGGATGACGTGATTGCTAAGCTCCAGAGTGATTTCAACAAACTACAACATCAGCTAGTTGCTCTTAAACTAGTCCTAAATCCTGCCAAAACCAAGGTGCTATGCTTCTCACCAGGACTAAAGCGGGAAGTTATTTGCCCCAAATTACATTCCTTAAATAATGATCAAATAGAGCAAGTTAAGATCTATAAGTATCTTGGGATCATCCTGGATTCAAAACTGAATTTTGAAGATCACATTGATTATATTGGGAAAAAGACAAAAATTAAAATTGGTTTTCTCTATCGACACAAGCACTGCTTCCCCCCTATGTTCCGTTTGGAATTGATTAAAGCTACCATACTGCCTCTACTTGATTACTGTGACATTGTTTATAAATCAGCCCCAAGTACTGTACTGAAGAAGCTTGACTCAATGTATCACTCGGCCTTAAGATTTGCATTGAACTGCCCATATAGGACTCACCACTGTGACCTCTACATTGGGTCAAACTTAACATCTCTGAATGTTCGACGGCTTGTGCACCAGATCTTATTTATTCATGATGTACTTGCAAAAGAATCTGCAGATTACCTGCTGGATCTCATCTCTGTTTCAAAGAACAAATTTGACCTAAGGTCTACACTCATTTACCAGCTTAATATTCCCTATTGCCGTACATATACTGGAGGAAGGGCCTTTGCTATTGATGCCCCCAGGGTCTGGAATGCTGTTGCCAATAAATTGAAACTTGAGTCACTACCTATGAGATCTTCACTCAAAACTGCTCTAGAGGAGTTGTACACCCCTAGCTGCCAGTGCTATTCAGTGACCTAAAATAAAATGTTTCGCTCCGGATGATCGCTACAAAGTATGACCTGTGTTTTGATTTAGTGTGCTGATCTTAAAGGTGGAGTGACTCATGCAGCCAGCTATGGCTGCAGGGTTTTGGTAGTACATGTTGTTTATGCCATTTATTGTGAAAATTCTGTCACAGTTCCTATGATTGCTTTTTCATTGCTTTCATGGCTTTATTTTGGTGATTTCGAAAAGTGTATTGGTTTAGCCATGTTTGTTTGTTGTAGTACAGAGTTAGACTGATGGCCTTAATTTAAGCTGTCTTGTGGTTGTTGTTGTTGTTGTTTGACTTGCATCCCACTGGGATTTTTGCACACAGCGTTGGTGTACGGTGTTTTTTCTGCAATATTTTGCTGTCTTTTCTTGGATTTTCTGTTTGCACTTAGTCACATATTCACTTTAAGATGTTTTTTTGTTCATGTTTTTGTTTTTTGTTTGTTGCGGTTGCACCCGATTCAAGAGCTGAATGGCTCACAGGGCTATACCTAATAAATGAACTTGAACTTGAATGTAAGGCGATGTGCAGCAGCACTCGGGGGGAAGTCAACCAGTGAAGACAGAAGACGGAGGAAGAGATAGGGCCCTGAGACCCCTAGCCCCGCTGCCATTGTAAGGGCCGGGACTCTGTGCGGCTCAGAGGCGAGACCTTGAGATTCACGGCCCGATGTCCTTGTAAGGGCCGGGCTGTGTAGCCCAGAGGTCGAGACCCGGGCCTGGCAAGGCGGGTCCGATAGCTCCCCGTAGGGAGAGCGTAGCCGGAGGGCCTGAGAGCGTGGCCGAGTTAGGCACGCGTAGCATAGGCTGTATCTCGGCTGTACCTGTTACTGTTTCATCAGTGTTAATAAATAAGTGCTGCCCCGTCAACTCGTCTCCTGCCGTAATTGAGATATTACACATGCACAGAAATGCAGACTCGTGGTTGCCCCTAGCAACGCAAACAAGCTTGCTGAGCGGCGACGGAGGGAGGTTCTCCTTCGCGTTAAAAATGCCAAAAAGAAAAAAGCATAGTTACTGCTGCACAAGCACACGCTGAGGTAAATCATGAACAGCGTGATGTCCTTTTCTCCCCCACAACCCAATGTGTCCAGTTACTACTGTAATGACGACTTGACATACTTGTCTTGAGATGGTTTCTTCTTTAGTGCTGCCTAACGGCGTGTGCGACTTCACGATGATATTGGTCCCGGTCTAGCACGGCGTGTAGAGTTTGTGCTGTTGTTGGTTTCTACCGTTTCTTTATTGTAGAGACACATTCACTCAAACAGGCGGAGACCCCACTGCAACTGCCCCGAGTCTCCCACGCATCTCCCTTACAGTATATACAGAGGCCACGCCACCCCATTCTCAATCCATCTCGCTGGCTCTAGATGCTCGCTCCACCAGCAGACTCTACCATCCTCTCCCGTCACCTGGCCACGCTCCTATTCTCGATCATTCCCATAGCCGCCAGTCCCTTCGTAATGCAAGCAAACACCCCTGTCATTACCTCCCGTGGCTACTAGTCCATTCGCACTGTCAGCTGACTCCTCTGTCAATACCTCCCATGGCCTCTAGTCCACTCACACTGCAGGTTGTCTCTGCTGTAATTAGACTTCTAGAGTCAGTAGATACTACTGCAGTGTCAGTCAATACTACTGCAATCCATAGATACTACTGTAGAGTCAATAGATACTGCTATAGAGTCCTAGATACTGCTATTGAGTCAGTAGTTACTACTCTAGTGTCAGTAGGTACTAATATAGTCAGTAGATACTAATATAGTCAATATATACTGCTATAGAGTCGGTAGATACTGTTATAGAGTCAGTAGTTACTACTATAGAGAAGGTAGATACTACTGTAGAGTCACTAGTCACTACTGTAGAGTCAGTAGATACTACTGCAGAGTCCATAGATACTACTGTAAAGTCAGTAGATACTGCTATAGAGTCAGTAGTTAATACTATAGTCAGTAGTTACTACTATAGAGAAGGTAGATACTACTATAGAGTGGGTGGATCCGACTATAGAGTCGGTAGCTACTACTATAGAGTCAGCAGATACTACTGTAGAGTCAGTAGATACAACTATAGACAGTAGTTACTGCTGTAGAGTCACGAGATACTCCTGTAGAGTCACTAGTTATTACCGTAAAGACAGTAGATACCATTGCAGAGTCCACAGATACTACTGTAGAGTCAGTAGATGCAACTATAGGCAGTAGTTACTGCTGTAGAGTCGATAGATACTGCTATAGAGTCTGTAGTTACTACTATAGTCAGTATATACTACTGACTATTGTGTGTAGGATGTGTCGGTATATATACCTCCAAAATAAGAAAAATAGAGTAGGTTGGGTGAAAAAAAAAATTGGGGCAGGGGGGGCTGATAATTTTGTAAACCTTTTGGATAAACGTTTTACTCCCATATTCTATAACTTTTTGATTCAGGACTTCTGAAGATCTCTCATAATTTTGTTGATGGACAGACAGACAAACGGAACGCTGGGCTTTTATAATAGCTTAGTATTTGTGTATTTATATCTTACGTGTTTTAAGCGAAGATACATTTTGAAGTATATATATTTTTTTGCCTAGGCAAAGCCGGGTACTTCCTGCCAGTAGCTAATAAAATACCTTCACTATTAATTGTTATTGCACGTATTTAGATGCTGAAAAAATGCATTACAAATTACTCAAATGGGACTAGAAATAGTTAAGTATGTCAAAGCATTGCAGATTGTGGATGCATAGCATGATAGCCTTGCACCGTGAGAATGCCAAATGTACTCATTCTAGATTTGAAGCTTTCGTGACTGCAAGGATTCATACTCTTAGTTCTTTCAGTAAAGTCACGTAGGTAAAAATGAAATTAAAATTAATAAAAATAAAACAATAAAATCACGACGTTTCGGAGGCAACACAAGCTTCCGTCTTCAGGTGAAACCGTCACAGCAAAAATATCTGTATCAAGTGAAGAGAAGTCCTAAGAGGCACGACCTTATATACTGGTTAAGGGGGGAGGAGCCAGGAAGGGCCGCGGGGGAAGAGGAGTTGTGAGATGGTCAGTACTGCTGCTGGAACTGAGCCTTTGTAATGTAGATGGCATAAGTAGATAAGCCAGCTAGGATTAAGCCGCCTTTTGTTATGCTGCTGGGTGGGTAAAATTAATTAAATACGAAAAAGGAGAGTACTGTTAAACTATGGGGATGTTAACACTCGGTAGAGTAAAATAGTGCCTGTCAGATAAGATGGTCCAAAAATGTGTAGTTAAATCTTTTTTGCATGGTTGATAACATCTTTCCAATGATTACTAAGACACCTTAAATAAATATCTAATGAACGACGTCTGGGTCACAGCCAGGTGAGAGAATGCGTTAGATTGGCTGAGGACTTGGAGAGATTTGGCAGGAAAAAAGAGAGAGAAGAGCGAGGATAGGGTTGTTGGAAAAGAAAGAGCTTTAGAGGGACCTTCTGGAAGGTTCGAGAAGGAAAAGGGAGGAGGATATATGAGGGGAGTGTGCCGTGTGCACAAGGCTTGGCTGGGAAGAGCTTCCTACGCGTGGGCATGATTTGTGTTCCTAGTGTAATGACAGTAGAGTCAACCTATGGTGTGAGTGGACTAGTGGCCACGTGAGGTAATGACAGGGGAGTCAGCCTACAGTGCGAATGAACTAGTGACAATGTAAGGTAATGACAGGGGAGTCAGCTTGCAGTACGAAGGGACTGGTGGCTACCGGAATGATCGAGAATACGAGCATGGCCAGGTGATGGAAGACGAAGTTGAGACTGCTGGTACAGTGAGAGTCTAGAACCAGCGATAAGGTTCGGGAATGTGGGCGTGGACTCGGACCGTATATAAGGGAGATGCGCAGGAGACTCGGGGCTGTTGCAGTGGGGTCTCCACCTTTTCAAGTGAACGTGTATTCAATAAAATAAAACATCTCAATAAAGTGTGACAAGTCGTATTTACACTAGAATAAAAAAAATTCCCCTTACCAGGATGACTCATGTGGACTCCCTTTCACTAGCAACTACAATTGTACAAAGCTATCCTCCTATACGTAGCAGTAGTTATGATTAATAATGCATCAGTTAATCACTGGCCCAGATAAAATTAGAATGCAATTATAATTATATAATTATAATTGACCCACCCCTAATGACCTGCCCCTACTGGAAATCTGTAAAAAAGAGCTTCATACCTCATCGGATTCCTCCAGGATAAAAATTCTGATCCTGATACTAAATTAATGTGTAATGAATGGTCAACTTAAATCTTGTTGGTTGTTTCTGAGGTCATAACACTTAATTAAGACAGGCGACGCAGCATTTCTGCCTTTCTCCAGAAGATCCTTTGTGCGGTTTTAAGTGCAATGTCGCGTATCTTATTGCGGCTAACTTTGGTTTTAAGAATTGTTCTTGAACTTAGTGACAAGCTGAATCAATGATACTGTACAGGCAGTCCTCAACTTATGAATGGGATATGTTTCTGAGACCCGCTCTAAGGTTAAACGGTTCGAAATTCGGAACACAATAATGTACTGCACAGGCAGCCCTTAGGTTAGGAACCTAATTCATTCCAGAGACCTGTTCACAAGTCCAACGGTTCATAAGCTAGAACACAACATTTCATAATGTAATAAAGGACTCCGTCACACGATGTTGATCTCCGTCGGTCCTTTATTTGTGTTCGTCTTCCGCTCACTCCGCTGGCCTCCTCCTCGGCCCAGCGTCGTCTTTCCTTGTGCCCCGCGCACTCTGCAGCTACCCTGCTGCTCCCTATGCAGCCCCACTGCTGCTCCGCTATGCAGCTACTCTGCTGCCTGTGCAACCTCGCACCCTCTGCTAGCCTCTGCTAGTTCTGCAGCTACTCGGCTGCTCCGTGTAACCTCGCACGCCCTGTGCTAGCCTATGCTAGCTCTGCAGCTACTTGGCTGCTCCGTGCAACCCCTGCACGCCCTGTGCGCCCCGCGCACTCTGCTCTCTCCTCACCCCGCTGGCTGGCGCCGTCCGATGAGCCCCTCAGCCACCAGGCTGAGGCACGGCGGCCACCCAACGTGGTCTCCCTCTTCAATCCCTCGACTGCCCCAGATGTCTTCCTGTCTCCTCCCTATAACCTCTCCCCCACGTGACCCTGACTCCTCCCTTTCCCCCGTGACCCTGACTCCTCCCTCGCGGATCGTCACATCCGGCCTGCCCATTTATGCTCGCATTACACCACCCCCCCCCCCCCCCCCCGTAAAGAAAAATCTAGCCGTCCTCGGCTAAAACAGGACAAAATAATGCGAGCGAAGGCATCACAATCAGGAGTCCCCCAGACACGGAGATTATAACAACAACAACACATGTAACGAAAGGGGAGGGATCAGGATCCGGAACAGAACACCGGCCCGTCCTCCACGCAACAACAACAAAAATAAGAATGGAACGATGCACAACAACGGCAACCGACATGCAAGAATGGCCGACAGGCATAATCCAGAAATGTGGTGTCTTAGAGCGTGTCCATGTTGCTGTTCCATCCGCTCGGCTCAAGTCCAACGTCAAAGAGCAACTGGTAGAGCAGGAATGATGAACGGGCGCTCAATTCCTCCTTTAAGTCCTCATCCAGTTAGCACATCAGGTAACACCCAGTGTGGCAGGCGCCGAAGATCTGTGACGAGGAGGAGAATCCAACCCCCTGAGGCACAGCACCACAACGCACATCCGCATGTCGTACACGACAGCCACCCGGCCCCAGGGTAGTGGAGATGATGTAAATCCGGCCCGCTTAAGAAAACCGCAATAAATACCCAAAATAGACGCGATGGATGCCCCAGTATTTACATTTTAACAACAATATTATTTACACGTGACAACAACAACAACAAAATTCCTGCTCTTGCCCACCAGCAGTCCTCCCTTGAGGACCAGCACACACATCTCACATATACAGCATGTACCCACTGTCACTTTCAACAAAGCCCCCAGTCGCACACCCTCGCGTGGAGAGAGCCACGCTCCCCAGCGGTAACGTTTAACTCGCCCTAACCCTCACCGTGGTCGTCAACCCACAGCAACATCCACTGACCATACTCTCGGCTAGTGCAATTTCGGGGATGAGCAGCAACTCGGCCATGCTCCTCCCTTACTATCCCATCAGCGATGGACACACACCAGCATCTTATAGTCTGATGCTTTATAGCCAAGGGAAGATTCATCCCTCGGCAAGGCCAGACACCATCGACCCCCCCCCCCACAGGGCAATTTTCCCTTATACATTAAACAACGCCCTAACCCAGAGCGGAACAAGTCCGCGGCCCTTCCCGCTAGAGGACCCGCATAGAGAATCCCCACTCCATGCTAGCCAGGTCACCCCGTTCGCTGGCACGTAAGAAAACCTCCACTCCAGAATCCCGTGAGCCCCCGGCACACCAGGTTCAGTCTGCCACTGCACAACTGAACCACGACTCCCCGAGCCATATGAGCACACGGCCCATTAGTTTAAGACATACCACGGAGCGTTTCGCCTCCGGGCTGTCAGGTCAGCAGCTGCAGCGTCGGCGTCCTCTCTTCGCGGCTCCCCTTCCCCCGCAAAACAGCAGCTCCACAGCAGGCTGCTCACCCCGCGGCGCCTCCAGATGACAGCGCACGGCCGTCTCTCCGCCGCGATGTTGAAGATGGCGGCGTCTTCCTGCCGCGGTGAAGACAAGATGACGGCTTCCCGCCGTTTCTCCCCGACCACACCCAAGATGGCGGCACCCTGCCGCGTGTTGGAGAGGCGGGAAGCGTGGGCCAGGCCCCAATGGCGGACGGCTCAGCCCCACTCAGAGGCTCACCGCTTCCAGGTCCGCCGCGTGGCTGATCCGGCCCCGTCGCCGGCGCCACCAAGATGACCAAATCCAGCAGAACGGCCCGCAGCAATTCAGTTGGACCGCCACGTGGCCGCTGGAGGACGTGCGCCGGCAGCTGTTTCTTCCTCGTCGGAAGATGTAACAAGTGGGTTACGCTTTTTCAAGTTCTTGGTCCTCTTCCTCGATATTATTTTGCCTTGAAAAAGTCCACACTGACACCAATGTAATAAAGGACTCCGTCACACGATGTTGATCTCCGTCGGTCCCTTATTTGTGTTCGTCTTCCGCTCACTCCGCTGGCCTCCTCCTCGGCCCAGCGTCGTCTCTCCTTGTGCCCCGCGCACTCTGCAGCTACCCTGCTGCTCCCTATGCAGCCCCACTGCTGCTCCGCTATGCAGCTACTCTGCTGCCTGTGCAACCTCGCACCCTCTGCTAGCCTCTGCTAGTTCTGCAGCTACTCGGCTGCTCCGTGTAACCTCGCACGCCCTGTGCTAGCCTATGCTAGCTCTGCAGCTACTTGGCTGCTCCGTGCAACCCCTGCACGCCCTGTGCGCCCCGCGCACTCTGCTCTCTCCTCACCCCGCTGGCTGGCGCCGTCCGATGAGCCCCTCAGCCACCAGGCTGAGGCACGGCGGCCACCCAACGTGGTCTCCCTCTTCAATCCCTCGACTGCCCCAGATGTCTTCCTGTCTCCTTCCTATAACCTATCCCCCACGTGACCCTGACTCTTCCCTCTCCCCCGTGACCCTGACTCCTCCCTCACGGATCGTCACATCCGGCCTGCCCATTTACGCTCGCATTACAATAACACTGCCCATACGGCCAATGTTTTATAGTTCAACAAAAAAGAGAAAGCATTTTTAAATTCGTAAATAAAAAATATTGTACATTTGCATGTGTAGTGTCAACGAGTATATAGGAGTCATCTTCTTTATTAACAACTTCCACAGTCTCGTGAAAACACTCTCCACAGTAGCTTCACCCAGCCTGTACACAACATTAGCCATCTAACACTGACGGCGCTGACTGAGATAGCCAACTACTATCCTCCGTAGTGCAATATCTAGCGGAGATGTTAGCGACGATGGCAATGAGACAAGAGCAACGATGAGACGAGTCCACTCCCAGAACCGGCAGCCTCAAGCTTCCACTCTTGGGTCCTTTTATGCTCCCAGCGCGGCTTGGCTCTGCCCTGACCACACCTCCCTTCTCGAACCCACTAACAGGTTCCGGGGGCCTTCAGATGGGGTCCTGCATGACCCTTGCCATAATTCCTCCTCTCTGCTAACACACCGTGCACACCCTCACTGGCGTGTGTACTGTCTGTCCAACACAGTTGCCACTGCTGTCCACCAGCCAACGCTATTACACTACATCACCCCTCCCCTTGTTTAAACAAACCAGTCATCATGGCTAATACACAGCAACACAACCGAGCGGACAGGCAGAGCAATTCCCACAACCGAGGAACATCACAAAAAAAAACAAAGAACAACCATCAAAACCCACATAGCCACGATACTCCCCCCGTGAACCAACAACACAACCGTCGTGACACTCTGTATGCGGCACAGGAAAAAAACTATCAAAAACTATTAACACAAAACACGCAGCATGCCCGCTGTAGAGTTGACCGATCACCTTGAGGGATGGCCCGGAACACCACCAATGTATCGTCGTCGAAGGCCGTCGGTAGGGCTCGCAGGGCCTCCTCTTCTATCCACCTGATGGTCAACCAAGCTGCCTGAAAGCGATGATGGAATGCCACCCAATTTCCTCCCACTGCCACGACTTTCCGAACGGGAGGCAGCCATCGTAGTCGGCATGTGGCTCCTTGTAACGCCACCTTAGCGTCGTCCCACATACCCCTCCAAATAGTGCCTGCCGGCCACGCCATGCCCTCAGCGGGCAAAATGTCACCTGGCAACCTCGTCGTCTCCTGCGCAGGAATTTACATTACAGGCGGCAGCTCCGATGTGCCCCGCTGCCCAGCCCAAATGGTACCCACTGGCTATGCCATGCTCTCCACAGGCAAAATGGTGCCCGGCAACCGCGTGGCCTCCGCCGCGGGAACCGCTGCTGCTGGTGGCAGCTCCAGCGAGCCCTACGGCCCACGCTAAATGGCATCCTCTGGCCACGCGGTGTCTTCTGCGGGTGAGATGGCTGCCGACAACCACATGGTCTCTGCCGCGGGAACCGTCAGTGCAGACAGCAGCTCCAGCGAGCCGCGCGGCCAACTCGCCATCCCCTGGATGTCAGGCACAGACACAGAGAGCTGCACGACCAGGTGGCCGACGGTAATGAGGAGCAGGTCAAGGCAGTGAACCACCTCGCGCCACCCATCCTCGGCTCAAGACTCCAGAGGATCCATGCCCTTCTCCCACTGATCTGCAGCCACCACTCCCACGCCCACAGGGTTTATAAAAGGGGTCCCGGGTCCTGGGCTATTGGAGGGATGACCGCCTCGCCATCCTCATCCTGGATAACTTCGATATTTTGACCGATACACTAATGCCTGTTTAATTTTCCAACCACTTCGGACACCAGTTGTAGTGTCAACAATTCAGAGACAGAGTTTATAGGAAGCATCTTCTTCATTAACAACTTCCACGGTCTCGTCCACACACTCTCCACAGAAGCTTAGCCTAGCCTGTACACAACACTAGACATCTAACACTGACGGCGCTGACTGAGATAGCCAAAAACTATCCTTCATCAGGCAATATCTAGCAGAGATATTAGCAACGATAGCAACGAGATGACAGCAACGATGAGATGAGTCCATTCCCAGAACTGGCAGCCTCGAGCTATCACTCTCGGCTCCCGTTTATGCGCCCAGCGCGGCCTGGCTCCGCACTGTCCTTGCCTCTCTTCTCGAACCCACTAGCAGGTACCAGGGGCCTACAGATGGGGTCCTCCATGACCCTTGTTACTCCTCTCTGCCAATACACTATGCACACCCTCACCGGCGTGTGTACTGTCTGTCCACCACAGTTTCCGCTGCTGTCCACCAGCCGGTGCTATTACACTACACGTGTAGTGACGTTATTGGTGTCACTATGACATTTAGTGCCAGCTACTGTTGCAGGAGTGTAAACGTACATCGGGAGTCCTGTCTGCCACCAGACCATAGGTTGACATGGAAGCTGGCCATAGGGGCGTGGTTTTGGTGAGGATGGGAGGAGAGCAAATGAAGACGTGCTACTCCATGTGAACCCGAGAGGGCATGTGACCAATACAGGGTAGCGAGGGGGCTCGAGGGACATGTGACATTGAGCCGAGAGCCTTCTGGCAAGATCCAGAAGGGGGCATGGCCGAGGGTTGGGTGAGGCCGCGCTCGGCCGGGATAAAGGAGAAGCACCAAAAGCAATCGGGAATCGTCTGTGGAATCAACCCTAGGTGCTATGTCTTCGGTCTTCGCTCAGCATCGTGGGTCAGGCAGCGTGTGTGCTGGCTGACCCATTCATATAGTTAACCTGCTGCTCACGTAGTTAAACGTGTGGCTATCGCCTAACAGTAGAACCAGTTTAGTTAGTTAACATGTTGGGGAGTTGAAATAAACGTTTTGCCTCCAACTCCAGTGTGTGCCTCCCTGCAACACACTACAACTGGAGTCAGAAGTGATCAATAATAGTTAAGTGATAGCCTAGTGTAGGGAATGTTAACTAGGCGAAAACAGCTCACCAAGTTTTCTTCTGACGACGATGATGAAGACGGGGTGATTCCCCAGACAGCCCCGGGAGCCTAAGCCCCGGTAATGGAGCGCGAGGAGGATCTGCCAACTCCAGTGTGTGCCTCCGTACAACATACTACACGTGTAACATTATAAATAAAGTTTAACATGTAGGCTTTCGCGACCAATATCATCCATAATAGAGGTTTTTTGGGTTAATTCACGTAAATATATAAATTTGTCGTTAAAACCCGCCACCACCCGACACAGCCAACTAGTAAGGGTTGTCACGTAAACAGATTATGCCAATTCGTCACTAGTGTAATGCGAGCAAGGATTGAGGGGGGGTGGAATCTGGGTCACGTGGGGAGTGGGTGGAGTTAGGGTCACGTGGGGGGAGAGGATTTAGGGAAAGAACCGGAAGGGGAAAGGGGAGTTGAGACGGAGTGAAATACGAGGAGGCCACGCTGGGCAAGACGGAGAGTGTGGCGCAGTTGCCACGCGGTGGGAGACGTCGACACCGACAGCCATCGGTGTCAGACGAAGAGAGCTAACGGGGCAGTGAGAGGCTAGCTGTGAAAGGGGCAGCAGTGATGCTAGATAGCGGGGCAGCGGTGTGGCTGCAAGGATTGCCTGACGGGGCAGCAGTGAGACGGCATATTGGAGCAGCAGGGAGACTGCACAACGGAGCAGCCGAGGGCTGTGGAGAGGTCGTCGAGCGGGACGCGGGCCTGAGCGAGACGCCATGGTATGGAGATTCTACGAACCCAATAAAGGCCAACGCAGATCAACATCTGAGAGAGAGTCCTTTATTACACTAGTACAACACACCGGTGTGTTTGAGAGCCAAGCCACAACATTTACAATCTGAGTACGACGTTTCACCGGTAATTACGACAAGCTTCATCAGGCGACAGCCAGATTTGTGAAGAAGTCCACCTGTTTCGTTCCTTATATAGAGGCACAGATGTGGTGACCACACTTCTGCGCTCTTGCACAAAGTGGGGGGTGGGATTAATGAGCCAATGACCTTGTCATCCCTGTTCATTGTGTGTATTCAATAGCCGTACCAACGGTAATCCCTATTGAAGTATGGTGCCCTGTATAAGCATGCATTTAAAGAATGTATTAGTTGACGATTCGCTTCCACACAACAGTAAGTCGGTAGCTATATGAACGGTTAAAATTATTTCAGTTCTTAAAATTTCGATAGATTCTCTAATTAGTCTTGACCAGTAGTAGCTAGTTTTGCACGGAACTTCAACATTCTCAAAATAAATTGAGTGTCCTTGTTGGCACGCGTGTTCTGCTACTGCCTAAAGTTGTATTTGTATAAATTTCGATTTAAAGCTTTAGTGACTGCAGGGATTCATCTTCTTGGTTCTTTTGGTAAAGTCACGTAGAAGGAAAATAATAAAATAATAAAAATAAAACACAAAAAAATAATTCTCACGACGTTTCGGCTACAACGCAAGCAGCCGTCTTCAGGTGAAGAATGAAACACCACCAAGCTTGGAGCGTATATTTAAGTTGGGTTGGAGGGGGAAGAAGAGCGCCTTGACCAAATAATTTGCATATCAAGAGGGATTTAGCATATTTATGGGAAATGCGTAGGAGGTGGGCGGGGGGTTTCAAAGTCATATTATGCCCATGCATTATGCAGGATTAGCAGCATCAAAGGGAGGGGTAGGGGGTTGCATTAACATAGGGAGGGAATGTTAATAGTATGTAGAAGCAACGAAACATATCAATGGGAGAGCGGTGGGAGGAGACCCGCAGCGGAGCAAATAATCCATTCCCTGTGGAGAACACACAAGATGCACAATCAATGCGAGTGAGTGGACTGCGGTCTGAAAGTCACCGTAAACGTGAACACAATCAGTTAAGATCCGAAATGGTTTATTACGTCTTTCCAATGATTGCTGAGCCAGAATCCATCTTCTCGGATGAAATTGTCTCTGTGTTTGTATATGTGGATCGCCTCATGAATGAATCTCTCATGGTAGCAAGATGGCTTGCAGAGAACCTCTGTCTTGGAGAAGTCAATGTCACGTGAGCCCACTGAATTGTAACAGTGATCTGCCACGGCTGAGGTGTTTGTCCTACCGAATGTCAAGTCTGCTTTATGTTCACGGATGCGGTCCGAGACATGTCGTTTGGTTTCTTTAATGTAACTGCTACCACAGAGGCAACTTAGTTTGTAGACGCCAGGGTATTGTATGTCTGGAACAAAATCTTTTACAGACGGGACCAGATCACGGATTTCATGTACTGTGTTCAATCGGACCTGGATCTTGTGTTTAATCAGGGTTTTGGAGATATTTTTGTGACCCCAGCAATGTAGGCTAAGGTGATGGTTTTGAAAGGCTCCTCAACCGGATCCTTCTTGATGGTTGGAGTGATGGCTTTTCGGATTGTGTAGTCGGAGTAACCATTAGCCTTAAGAGCTTGGCGTAGGTGTTTGAGTTCACTGGCAATGTGTTCCTGGTCGGAGATGCATTGGGCTCTATGGTATAGAATCTTGATGAGGGAGTTCTTCTGGGATGGATGGTGGTGGAAATCCGGTTTTAGGTAAGCATCCCTTAAAAGGAGACCTGATGGTTCAATGAGCCATTCTGTTTACAGGAAAGCCACGACTAAAATGTCTAATAAGCTTGTGCCGGAGGCCCCGGGGGGCCAGGCGTCTATGACGTCTCCTGGCCAAACCCCATCTGGCAGAGCCAGGAGATTGAATCTTTACCCTCGGAGCTCCTCCAGAAACAAAGACAAGCCACTACGGATGGCCACGTGGAATGTTAGAACGCTCACTGCAGAGGAAAGGCTGCCACTCCTCTGTCGGGAGCTGGACCGGTACCGACGTGATCTCTGTGGCATTCAGGAGGTCTGGTGGACCGGCTCTGGCTCCTGTCACCATGAGGGGTGGACAGTCCTCTACTCGGGGCAGCAGACTGCCAAACAACAAAGTGTAGCTCTTCTTATGAACAAAAGAATAAAGGGAGCGTGGGAGCTTGGCGGTGAGGTGTCGGAAGCTGTAAGCCCCAGGCTACTTTGGGCTCGCCTTCCCATCAACCAGAGGTGAGGAGTGGTGGTCGTGGTTACTTATGCCCCCACCGAAGACGAACATCTGTGGAGGGATGCAGGCAAGGCCAATGAGTCAGATGCCTTCTATGACCTCCTGTCACAGGTGCTGGCTAAAATGGCCCCTCGGGATGGAGTCATCTTGTTGGGTGACTTCAATGCCCGAGTTGGTCATGATGCTGGCACCTGGTCGGGAGTGATTGGAAGGCATGGGCCAGATCAGCTCAATAACAAAGGTATGAGGCTGCTAAATTTTTCTGCAGCCCATGGGCTTGTAATTACCAACACGTTGTTCCGGCATCGGCACATCCACACAACATCATGGATGCATGCCGGGTCCAAGCAAGAACATCTGCCGGACTACATAGTGACAGATCAGCGGATGCGAGCCCATGTCCTTGCCACCAAGACCTACCGTGGAGCTGATCTGCCCTCTGACCATCGACTAGTCATCTGTAAGATGCGCCTGCCATTCTTACACTCCGGTGGTGGGTGTACACCCAAGACCCCATTCCAACCTAAGGTGACCTGGTCTCAGTTAGCTGATGAAAGTTGCAAGCGAGAATTTCATCATCGCTTGCGGCTGGGGTTGGCATCGTCCCCCACTCCTCCTGATGTTGAGGGTACATGGGCGAGGTTTAGGACTGTGACTCATGCAGCTGCAATGGCTGCTTTTGATACGCTGTCTAGACCTCCCCAGAGACCCTGGCTGACAAAGGAGGTGTTCAGGATGGTTGAGAAAAAGCGACAGGCCCACTCTAATCGTCTACAGCATCCCACGTCAGAGAATGAGGAGGCTTACCGCAGCCTTCGCTCAGAGGTTCGGAGAGCCGTGAGGCGCTGCAAGAATGGGAAATGATCACGGGTTGCTGAGGAAATGGAGTCTGCCTCAGTGGCCCACGATCACAAATCCCTATTTAACTCCATCAAAAAAGTAACCTGCAGCGCCACACCTATTACCATCATTAGGGGGAAAAACGGTGATTCAATCTCCGACCCCCAGGAACAGGTTTTCAGATTTTCTGAGCATTTCTGTGAAGTCCTAGGGGAGGGGAAATCCCTCAGCCAGGAAAACATCGTGGCACAAAGTGGGGATGACCCTGCTGAGGCTGCGGTGCTTCAAATATTGGAGGAGGAAGTCACCCCCTGTGAGTGGCTGGCTGAGGTGCCATCTTTTGAGGAAGTACTGAAGGCGATCCAGAGTCTGAGACCAGGAAAGGCACCGGGCAGAGATGATCTCCCAAGCGAAATGCTGAGGGAGGGTGGCGTTTGTGCACAGACTGCCCTACATAACATCATAACAACAGTCTGGACCACTGCACTGGTTCCGCGAGATTGAAAGGATGCCTGGTGGTCCCCCTCTTTAAGAAGGGGGACCGCACAGACTGTAACAACTACAGGGGCATCTCACTCCTCAATGTGCCAGGAAAGGTCCTGGCAATGATTATTCAACACGCTGAGAAGAGGCTTGTAAGAGCCCCAATGCGGTTTCAGGAAAGAGCGGTCTTGCATAGATGCCATATTTTCCGTCCGTTTGCTACTGCAGAGGTGTAGGGAATTCCAACAAAACCTACATCTCTGCTTTATTGACCTGGTCAAGGCCTATGATACCATTATTCGGCCTGGGCTCTGGGTTGTTCTTCGTGCTTTCGGAGTCACTGACCCTCTGCTCACGATCATTAAGGACCTTCATGATGGTGAGTGGGCCCGGGTAAAACTACGTGGCCGGGAGTCAAAGTCATTCACTGTATACCTGGGGGTGCGACATGGATGTCCCCTGGCTCCCACATTATTTAATATCTATTTTGACCACGTAGTTCGTGAATCCTTCACGAGCTGTACCGGGGAAATTTCCATTTGGTACAGATATAATGGGAGGCAGATCAATGCCCGGGTGCGGTCAAGGGATGGCTCCCTATTGGTCAACCACGTTATGTATGCCGATGATTTTGTAATTGCTGCTCATTCAGAGGAGGAGTTAGAGACGCTTCTGCTGAAACTGGAGTGTGCCACTACGAGGTGGGGCCTTACCATCAGCCCCACCAAAACTAAGCACCTGCCTGGGTATTTTGTACCATCGGACACTCCACCCCACAACTCCTAATCGGTGATGGGGCAGTTGTGGAGAGAGTGGAGAGTTTCCCATACCTGGGCAGTGTGCTCATGACCGACTCCGGTTTGGCAGTGGAGGTTTCACTCCGAATCAGTCGAGCGGCAATATCTTTTCATCGATTGCGTAACGCTGTGTGGAAGCTGCCTGGTCTGTCGCTCCGCACGAAGCTTCAGGTCTTCTCGGCCATGGTCATTCCCTCCCTTCTCTGCGCTTGCGAAACGTGGACCCCCCTAATGGAGCATCTTCGTCGGTTGGAAACATTTAGGCTGGCCTGCCTACGATCCATCCTGGGTTTAACCAGGCTGGATTGTGTGAGGAGCTCACAAATCCTTGAAAGATCTGGGAAAAGTCCCATCGGTGAGCTCCTCCGGCAGGCAAGGCTGCGTTGGCTGGATCATGTAGTCTGCATGCCCAGTCACCGCATGCCTAAACAGCTTTTGTTTGGCCGGATCGAGGGGGCTAAACGGGCGCAACACGGGCTAGAGAAGGGATGGAGTGATGTGGTACAAGAAGACGTGGAGCTGAGTGGACTTGCCAATGACTGGTACCAGCGGTGCACATGGCCTGGCACAAGCGCCGTGGTAGCGTCACCGCCACTTAGTGGCGAATGGTGGTTGTTATTGTGTCGGTAGTCTAGCAGTAAGTGCGCTACACCACGAACCCGCCGACCCCAGTTCCATTCCCCTTCACGCCCAACACTGATGAAGATTATCTGAAACGGTCGTGAGCCTCCCCTAGGTTGGCTCAGCTTCAAATTATAACCTACTGCGATGCGCAGTAAAACATCGCCACTGGGGACTAAAATTATTTATTCTTTACACGGTGTTTATTATCGCTTATGGAAATGACATGCAATGCATTACCATTAATTCAATAACTATCTCCATTTCGCCTTCGCTAGACAAATTACAAACCAACATGCTATCAACAATGTTGTCAACGTACTTTATTAATTCACTTTTTTACGCATTCATTTAAATTAGTATTTACAACTTTCCTTAACGTCACGTATATTGCTTCTTTTGTTACTGTCACGTACATAGACCAATTGCCATGACATTTTTTTACGTGACTACTAAATAATTTAATACAAATACTATTAGAATTTTCAAGTACAACACTTCCACTTATCTACACTGCAGCCTGCTTTTTCATCGCACTCGGTGTACTGGCAGTCTATACTGTCCACTGTTGCCTGGTATTGGCAGTCTCTTCTGTAGACTGTACAAATTTTTATGCAGCTGCGCCAGTGTACTGCTAGTCTGTAATGTGGCCTGTTGCCTGCTTATTAATTAAAGTCAGTGCACTGGCAGTCTATTATCTACACTGTAAATATTGCTATTAGGCAGGGTGAGTGTATGTCAGTCTATAATGTACCCTGTTGCCTGGTTCTTTACCTCGGTCAGTGTACTGCCAGTCTTTCATGTAGACTCTAGCCTGATTTTTAAGCTGATGACCTTATTGCCAGCTTATTATGTTGACTGCAGCAATGCTTATGTAATTGAGTCAGCGTACTGGCAGTCTATAATGTAGACTGTAGCCTGTTTCTTAACTTAAGTGTAAGTACTGCTGCTCTATAATGTAGACTTATTCTAGCTTCTTTCTTCAATGCATTTAAATGTTTTCGTTTGCTTACGTCACGCTATTTACTGATATGTAGTACTGAGATCCTGATTTCTATGTTATACTGCTGTAGTGGCATCGTGGGATGTCACTTATTGATGCGTGAGCCGGGCTGTGTATATCAAGGATGAATGGCATTGCACTTCACGTGCAGTGCCAGCCTCCAAAGGATAGGGGGCGAGAGTGCCAGGTATGGTGGAAGGGTTCACAGGGGGCCGTGGCACTGTGTATGAACCAGGAGGCCTGGTGACCGGAGGTACCAGCCCAGGGACCCCCAAAGAGGGGGCTGGGGAACCACGGGACCAGGACCAGGCTCGAGAAGGGAGGCGAGGCTAGGGGCGGAGTAAGCCCCGGGACTGACAATAGAAGCCGGACCCCTGAACGGGTCCGGATGCTGTTGAACACCTGAAGACCTGAAGCCGTCACCCTGAAGAGAAGCCCGAAGACAAGACCTTCTTTGCTATAGCTGATTACATTTCGTCTATCATTTAGTTGCATTGTTGGGAAAAGCAACCATTTTCAATTTAGCATACTGCACCTTTTCTTTCCAACCAAGGAGGGAGCAGAGAGATTCAATACCCCAACTTGTGTTGAGGTTCCAGTTCTTACAGTGGGGGAGGAACATGGTAAGAGAGACATTGTGCTTCGATACCAAGACAACACCATCAAACAAATTCCTGAGACAAACAGAGCATATGATGCCCTACAATACCCCATTATATTGTGGCAAGTCCAAGATGGGTACCACGTCCAGATTCCTCAAATTATCAAAGCTACAGGACAAAGACATCCTCACAAAACTGTCTCCTCTAAAGACTTCTATTTCATCATGGACAGAGAAGGAGGAAACCCCATATTACGGTGCGCCAACCTCTTTCACCAGTATGTTGTCAAAAACTCCTGCGTGTAGAAAAGTATGCTCATCTCAGGGACGCTATCAATGCTGACGAAAATGCAAACGCTCAGAATGTCAGCAGATTAGTTATTTTGCCTTCATCCTTCATAGGTGGACCAAGATACATGTGTAATGACATGATGATACCTGCTGGTTGGAAAAGGGAAGCACGGGTACAGGCACCACTAAAACATCTTCCAATCCCAAAGGGAGATGTTTTAGGGCCAAAGGTAAGTGGTGGGGCTGGCCGAGATATTCTGGGAACCTGCGGGAAGGTTCCACGAGAGGGCGTGGCTGGAGGGGTCGGTGTGTTGAGGCTTGTGTTCAGACTGCGTTGCTGCTCGCCGTCATCTCTCTCCGTCATCCCTTTCCGTCATCCGGCCACGTCGCAGATCTCCTGCCGAGTTCCACCACCCTTACTGGCACGCCATCAGCCAGTGGCGAGGCCAGGAGGGGACGGGTGGAACCACGGCAGATTATCGACCATGTGTGTAGCCTGTATGGATGCTAACATCTAAGTGTTGTACTCGGAAAAGGAAGAAGATAGAGTTGGCCAGTGTTTGTGCCTGTATGTGAAATAAATTAGAGTACCCTCTACATGACATGTCGTGGAAGTCGCTCATTACATTGGCGTCAGAAGTGGTTTAACAAGAAATAAATGTTTATAGAAGATATCCAAACATCAGAAGAAACGTAGCCCACCGGTGGCGTATTCCAACGACGATGAAAATGGAACCCAAGACCTTCTGCTGACCCCGGGAGCCGTGGGCCCGGTTATGGAAACCACGGCGGGAGAGGCCGCAAGCGCCGGAGATGGTTGGTGCAGACGCAACATCTCCGCACCAGCAGCCTAAATATGGCTGGAGGAAGGTGTCGGAGCAGCTGGACTTGTTGCGGGCAGTGGTTGTGCAGCTGGTGTCGCTCGTCACGGCGTCTACGGTGGTGGGGCGCGCAACGCTGACATCGCCAGGAGCGATGAGGGGAACACACAGCCGGACGCCGCCATTTCGGGCGGCGCGGGAGAGGTGCGGATGGAACCCGCCATTTCACGAAGTACGCATGGTGCGCAAGATGTGGCGGCCACCACTAATAACGTGTTGAGTGGAACCGATCGCACTCGCAGACTTCCTCAAATTAAAGAATTCGTCACGGCAGGCGACGATTGGAGCGCAATCACTTGGCTATTTGAAGCAGCTTTCCGATCAGTGCATTGGACGGAGGAGGAGGCGCTGGTCGCTCTGCCGACTGTTTTGGATGACAACGCTCTTGCTGTATTCAGAGCTATTACTGCTGATAAAAGGCTACACTTCATGGTGCTTTTGCTGAGATGGCGGACGTGTACTAGCCGCCTCCCGACACGCGCCACAAATTTCTTCAGCATAGGCGAGGGGAAGCTGAGACGCCTCTCCCGCCCTTCCGTTAGGGCTGCACTGGGTCAGGCTCTTTCCACTGCTCCGTACTCTCTCCGTGCTCTCTTCCTTGGCGTGCAGTTACCAGCTTCATGCGGGCACCCGGTGATGCCTCTCCCGCCCTTCCATCAGGGCTGCGCTGGTTCGGGCTCTTTCCAATGCTTCGTGTTCTCTCCAATGCTTCGTGTTCTCTCCGTGCTCTCTCCTTTGGCCTGCAGCTGCCAGCTTCGCTGGCACACAATGTAGAATAAAACTTTTAGTGATACTTCGTCTGTCAGCGCCGACCTTACACTCGGCACATTGCTTATATGCAAGCCTCGTCATCCATGGTCGAGTGCGAGGCCCACCCCCGGAGCTTGCCGCAGCAAGACTCAATTTCCGTTGATCCTTGTAGACTCAACCTCTGCTGGTGTGCAGCTCCGTTTTTCAACTGTCATGCTCTCCGCCCTTCTTCCAAGAGGGCTCCTGCTGTGAGCTGCTCGCCGCAGCTCCTCACTTATGCTCAGAACTCATAAATTGTATTTGCACACCTCTTCGCTTCTTACAACTCTTATAGCTTAGTACAATGCAACTTATCGCAATCCTTGACTCTGCAAGCGACTCAAAACATCAAGATAAATGTAGAATAAAACTTTCAGCGATCCTCTGTCGGTCAGCGCCGAACTCAGCAACTAGTAACACATCGCCCCTCTCCTCTGCAAGACTCGACATCCAGTGTTGATTTCGAGGACCATCTCCAGAGCTTGCCATTGCAAGACTAAGTTGTACGATCTGTGTCCTTGCTTGTATGTGAGATTCTCCTCCCTCTGCGCATCTCTTGCGAAAAAAACAGAATCCTTGGTCTCGTTCTCCTCCTGTGGTCGCTTGGTTGCCCCCCCCCCTTTTACCTTTAACTGGCTGCTTTTCCATCAACATGTTCATGTTTTGGTTTGCGATTGCCCCCCTTCTGCCTTCGTGGTGTTTGCTATCTCAAGGAGAGGCGCCCTCCCTTCATACGTAATTTATTGCTACCATATGTTGTGTCAAATTCTGGAAGACAAAGACGGATTGGAGGCTCTGATCCTATGGAATACATTATCTTGGTCGTGTGTGATTGACCTATTTCGCCTTTTATCTCTTTTAAATTACCCTATGTCTAATACTTCATAATTATTATTTGGTTTATGTTTAACCAAGATTTACAGATGTGCAAATGAAAAAAACCTCTAAGAGCAAGAGGTACACATGATGAAAGAGAGGCACAGACAGAGAGACTCAGAAAGTCGGAGATAACTACTGACATAGGCAGGTTGTATGGGAATATCAGTCAGTTAAGACTTTACCTGGTTAATAACGTCCTTCCAATGATTGCTCAGTTTGTACACATCTTCTGGGTTGAAGTTGTGTCTGTGTTTATATATCTGGATGGCTTCAATGAAAAAATCTCTGAAGGTAGCCAGTGAGTTTGCAGAGTACCTCCGTTTTAGAAAAATAAATTTCGTGTGAGCCCACAGCATTAAAACAATGATCAGCAACGGCAGAGGTATTGGTCCTACCAGGGGCGGTTTCTTCATTAGGGCAATTGGGCGACGCACCACCAATGTCATTCAACCACAGAGTCACGCTAGCCGTCACTGTGCCGCTGGATATAGTCCAATCAGCGTCATGCTACGTTCTGTGGAGTACCGCCTCTTTTTGGGCGATTTCCCTCCAGCTGAGAATCGCCCCGAGTGGTCCCATAGACTTACATTCAAAGATGTTTTTTTTCGAACGGGGGCACTGCAATGCATTCTCTATGGGTTCCGGGAGGGCTTGCCCTAATGTGCTTACGTCATCATACGTGCTTACATCATCATACGTCGCCACCTAGTGGAATCTTTAATAAAATAAACTTGAGTGGTTTGTTTTAATAGTGAGTATAGAAACAAACAAGATCTATTGTAAGAGTCACTTTATTTTTCATTAATATTAAAGAAGTGAAGTTGCCTTTACATGCTTAAGCTGTTAATTTATCCATTGCATGGGTGGACCTTATCCTTATCAATCATCCAGACATTTGCCCCCCCTGAGAGATTTTGCAGGAGCCGCCACTGGGTCCTACCGTGTTTCCGATCTGCCTTGTGTTCACGAACGCGGTCCGAGACATGTCGTTTCGTTTCCCCAAATGTAACTGCTGCGCAACCACAACTCAGTTTGTAGACACCAGGGTATTGCATGTCAGGAATCACATCCTTTACAGATGGGATGAAATCACGGATTTTGTGTACTGTATTGAAACGAACCTGGATCTTGTGTTTTTTTAAGATTTTGGAAAAAAATTTGGTAACCTCTGCTATGTATGGTCAAGTGAAGGTTTTGTTTGGTTCCTCAGAAGGTTGTCTCCCCATGGCTGGGGAGACAGCTTTGCGGATTGTATGATCATAGTATCCGTTCATCCTTAGGGCTTGGTGTACGTGCTCCAACTCACTGGCTAGGTGGTGCTGGTCGGAGATGCAACGGGCAATATGGTGTAGTGTTTTGATGAGGGAATTTCTCTGGGCTGGATAGTGGTGGGAGTCAGGCTTTATATAGGCATCCGTGTGGGTAGCTTTCTTGTAGATCTCTTCCCCAGTGTCTAACGTCGAGGCCCACAGCCTCAGTTTCTGCCCCGCCCGTCTCCCCCTCTTATCTCTCCCCCTACCGCCGATACTAATATAACCTCGTGTCACGTCAGCTCTCTCGCCTGCTTCAGCTGTTTTCCTGCTGTGGTTGTCTCACCTGATGACGATTGCTTGTGTTGCGATCGAAACGTCGTGATCTATTATTTTTTTTACCTACGTGACTTTACCGAAAGAACCAAAGACTATGGATTACTGCAGTCACGAAAGCTTCAAATCAATATAGTATTAATTAAGGTGTATTTGATATTTTAACGGAGCTTATGCAAATATGCAGCTTGCCAGTGTTAGGGATCCGACTGAAATCTAAATTGGGGAGCGTGCCCCGTACTCTGCCATTCACATTATACTCGGGGTCCAATCACTGATCACGGTTGCATGCGCTTAGAAAATAGAAAAAAAGACAATTTGGATTACCCATAGCCATTACAGCTGTGAAGCATAATACTAAGTGGTTTATTAGCATGCCTTTCAACCCCTGAACAGTTCGTACCTTATTACAGACCAATTCAGACCTTATTGGTCACCCCGTTACCTTACAAATCTCAATGTTCATCCTACAAAGTCCCATTACAGAGGAGAAAGAAAAACAAATATATTTTTTTGGCCGTATGAAAACGGCTGTAGGCCGTATGGACCTGAAAACGAAATTTCCCTGTACAAGAATACAGGTAGACCGTATGGGTTGACAAGTATGTTTTAGGTTCCTATATGCTGCAGAGTGCACAATTATAATACATGCGAATCATTGCAGGCAAGCCACCATCTGCTACACTTATATTTTGTCTCAAATGTAAAAAAAATAGGAGCTCTATTAACACCTATTGTTAAAGTTGTATGCATTGTTTATAATTCTGATGTTTTAAAATATATTTGTGTTGCCTAGCGTTCCTTAAATTTATTATGGTGTCTTGTTAAACCGTGTTCATTTTCAAATAACATTCACATAACAGTAAGTGTTATTGGTTTAGTCCTCGAAAAAATGCTTTACATTAATGTTTATTAGTCCTGAGTACTGTTTGTATACTTCATGTGAACGTTCTGGTAAATTCTGCGTTATTATTTACATAGCCATAATTTGGATATGCCACTTATCCGGGCCATACGTGTGTATGTACTGTATGTTGAACATCTTTCGCACCATACGTAGCCAACAGTGCTAATTGGAGGTGCTTAATACCAGGTACACCAGAGGACAGGAGGGAAATGTTCTCTACAATAGTGTAAAAATGTGAAACCCACGGCTCCTTGGAAACATCTCTAAACAGTCCAACCCCCACTCATATATAACGGAGTCAGAGCCTTATGCACTAACCCCGAGAGTGCACATAGCTATAAAACTCACAAAGAAAGTCATAAAATGCGGAACCACCAGTCTTGCAACAATGATGAAATACCTATGTTTACAGTCTTGCCTACAATTCGCCAAAACTCTGACGCTAAGCACATGGTACAATACACGCTTTCCTGTGATCGCCCCATGTCTATGTATCATGGTTGCTCCCTGCTTATTAAGCAATTTGAAACATCTATATACAGAACTTCTCTTATCTGTTTCGATATGGAGAACCCATATCAAAATCTTGGGTTATCCGCATATCTGCAGAGGAATAATCACGGATAATGGGATACATTTCTTGGGGGCCTCCACTTATCTGCAAAAAGATCATGGATAATGGGAGTAATGATAAGGAGCAGCCACAACTCTCTGCATGTGTGTCTGTCTATGTGTCTCCCTGTCTGTGTTTGTTTCTCTCTCAAATTTAGCAATCTTTGGAAGAATGTAATCAACCAGGTGGGGTGTTGACTGTTGTGTTATCCGACTGTGTTGTATTGCATTACATTTCTAAGTTTACTATGTTAATTTTCTCATTCATTCTTACCCGATGATGGTTTCTTGTGTTGCAATCGAAACGTCGTATTCTATAATAATTTTATTTTATTTTCTACGCGACTTTACCGAAGTCACGAAAGCTTCAAACCTAGAATTTACCGAAAGAACCAAAGAGTATTTCCTGCAGTCACGAAAGCTTCGAATCTAGTTTGAACCACCTACACGGGGAAGATTTCCTCGCAACTCACACTTAACTTCTAATTTAGCAATCTTTGGGAGAACGTAATCAACCAGGCTATGCGTTAACTGTGTGTTAGCTAACTCTCTGTGTTGCATTGCATTACACTCCCTAATTTTACTAAATTTGCTTTCTCAAACTTCCTATTTTCTTGCTCTAAATATTGCCGTGCTGGTTTGTTTATAAGTCCATTGTTTCTCCTCTGACCACTATGCTCCAGAATTCCACACAACTCTCTCACTGTTCTCTACCCCAATCTCCTCTTCCCCCCTCTCTCTGCCCCAACCCCTCCCCCTCTCTCTATTTAAGGCCTCGACATAGAGGCGTTGTCTTTCTGTTTTTTCTTGGTGTGTGTCTCTGGCTGTGTGTCTCTGTGTATGTCTCTCTCATTCTATGTGTCTCTGTGTCTGTGTTTTGTCTCTCTTTCAAATTTAGAAATATTTGGAAGGACGTAATCAACCAGGTGGGGTGTTGACTGTTGTGTTAGCTGACTCTCTATGTTGTATTGTATTATATTTCTAAGTTTACTATGTTTGTTTTCTCATTAATTCTTACCTGATGATGGTTGCTTGTGTTTCAATCGAAACATCGTATTCTATTTAATTTTATTTTTTACGTGACTTTACCAAAAAAAACAAAGAGAAATTCCCGCAGTCACGAACGATTCGAATCTAGTTTGAACCACCTCTACGGGGAGGGTTTCCTCGCAACTCACACTTAACTTCTAATTTAGCAATCTTTGGCAGAGGCGGTTTCTTTATTAGGGCGATTGGGCGACGCACCACCAATATCATTCAACCACAGAGTTTCGCGAGCCATTACTGTGCCTCTGGATATAGTCCAATCAGCGTCATGTCACGTTCTGTGGAATACCGCCTCTTTTTGGGCGATTTCCCTCCAGCTGAGAATCGCCCCGAGTGGTCCCATAGACTTACATTCAAAGATGTTTTTTTTCGAACGGCGGGCGCTGCAATGCATTCTCTATGGCTTCCGGGAGGGCTCGCACTAACGTGCTTACGTCATCATACGTAAGCACGTTTCATCCTACAATATTATTTGTCGCCACCTAGTGGAATCTTTAATAAAATAAACTGAGTGGATTGTATTAATAGTGAGTATAGAAACAAACAAGATGTATTGTAAGAGTTACTTTATTATTATATGGTTCTTTCGGTTAAGTCACGTCTAAAGATAAAATAATAAATTAAATTAAATAATAGAATACGACGTTTCGATTGCAACACAAGCAATCATCATCAGGTATAATGAAATAGCGACATAAAATCTAACCAGAAAACTATAGACAGACATATTAGCAGACAGATATAACCAAGATACATAGCGGGAGCAACACAGGTAACAGAGAGGGGTGATCGTCTCTGTGGGGTGGCCTTAAATAGACAGAGGGGGGGGGGGCGGAGGCAGAGAGAGGGAGGGGGGTTAGAGAAAAAATTAGCATATCAATGAGTGGTCAACAGACGTGGTGCTGCACGGCAAGTAAGCCTGAAAATCAGGAGGACACACTAAAATTAAATAACCTAGTAAAATATCGAAATGTAATGTAATACAACACAGAGGGTCGGTCAACACACAATTAACGCATAGCCTGGTTGATTACGTATTTCAAAGATTGCTAAGTTAGAATTTAAGTGTGAACATTCTAAAGAGGACACAGGCAGAGAAAACAAGTCGCCAGAGAGAGAGAAAAAAGATACGCTTAAAACTTCCCCGTAGAAGTGGTTCAATCTTAATTTTAGAACGTTCGTGACTGCAGGAATTATTATTTGGTTCTTTCGGTTAAGTCACGTCTAAAGATAAAATAATAAATTAAATAATAGAATACGACGTTTCGATTGCAACACAAGCAATCATCATCAGGTATAATGAAATAGTGACATAAAATCTAACCAGAAAACTATAGACAGACATATTAGCAGACAGATATCACCAAGATACATAGCGGGAGCAACACAGGTAACAGAGAGGGGTGATCGTTTCTGTGGGGTGGCCTTAAATAGTAATTATCTGTGGGGTGGCCTTAAATAATAATTCCTGCAGTCACGAAAGTTCTAAAATTAAGATTGAACCACTTCTACGGGGAAGTTTTAAGCTTATCTTTTTTCTCTCTCTCTGGCGACTTGTTTTCTCTGCCTGTGTCCTCTTTAGAATGTTCACACTTAAATTATAACTTAGCAATCTTTGAAATACGTAATCAACCAGGCTATGCGTTAATTGTGTGTTGACCGACCCTCTGTGTTGTATTACATTACATTTCGATATTTTACTAGGTTATTTAATTTTAGTGTGTCCTCCTGATTTTCAGGCTTACTTGCCGTGCAGCACCACGTCTGTTGACCACTCATTGATATGCTAATTTTTTCTCTAACCCCCCTCCCTCTCTCTGCCTCCGCCCCCCCCTCTGTCTATTTAAGGCCACCCCACAGAGACGATCACCCCTCTCTGTTACCTGTGTTGCTCCCGCTATGTATCTTGGTGATATCTGTCTGCTAATATGTCTGTCTATAGTTTTCTGGTTAGATTTTATGTCGCTATTTCATTATACCTGATGATGATTGCTTGTTTTGCAATCGAAACGTCGTATTCTATTATTTAATTTAATTCATTATTTTATCTTTAGACGTGACTTAACCGAAAGAACCAAATAATAATTCCTGCAGTCACGAAAGTTCTAAAATTAAGATTGAACCACTTCTACGGGGAAGTTTTAAGCTTATCTTTTTTCTCTCTCTCTGGCGACTTGTTTTCTCTGCCTGTGTCCTCTTTAGAATGTTCACACTTAAATTCTAACTTAGCAATCTTTGAAATACGTAATCAACCAGGCTATGCGTTAATTGTGTGTTGACCGACCCTCTGTGTTGTATTACATTACATTTCGATATTTTACTAGGTTATTTAATTTTAGTGTGTCCTCCTGATTTTCAGGCTTACTTGCCGTGCAGCACCACGTCTGTTGACCACTCATTGATATGCTAATTTTTTCTCTAACCCCCCTCCCTCTCTCTGCCTCCGCCCCCCCCTCTGTCTATTTAAGGCCACCCCACAGAGACGATCACCCCTCTCTGTTACCTGTGTTGCTCCCGCTATGTATCTTGGTGATATCTGTCTGCTAATATGTCTGTCTATAGTTTTCTGGTTAGATTTTATGTCGCTATTTCATTATACCTGATGATTGCTTGTGTTGCAATCGAAACGTCGTATTCTATTATTTAATTTAATTTATTATTTTATCTTTAGACGTGACTTAACCGAAATAACCAAATAATATTTCGATTTAAAGCTTTCGTGACTGCAGGGATTCATCTTCTTGGTTTTTTCGGTAAAGTCACGTAGAAGGGAAGTAATAAAATAATAAAAATAAAACATAATAAAATGAAACAATTCTCACGACGTTTCGGCCACAACGCAAGCAGCCGTCCTCAGGTGAAGAATGAGACAATCCAAGCTAGGAGCTTACATATAAGCTGGGTTGGGGGTGGGAGAAGAGCGCCTTAACAAAAAGAATGTGCATATCAAGAGGAATTTAGCATATACATGGGAAATGCGCAGGGGGCGTGGGGGCTTCAAAGTCATACCATGCCCACGCACTATGCAGGATCAAGAGCACCAAGGGGGGGTGCAGGGATTAGCATTAACAAAGGAAAGGAATGCCAATGATATGTAGCTGCAGTTACTAAACAACACCGTAGAAAACTAAAGTATAAACTACATACAAAAAACTAAAATATAAACTGCATAGCACCATCAGTATACTTACTATACTCTACAATAAGCTGAGTTACTAACAGCAAGTAATACATTACAATTCTACGTCGTAAAAGTTATATAATATGCTTCCATCTAAACTTTATTCTCTTACATCAACCGAGCATATACCGTACTATATACTGCCATAGATAAACCCAACATTAAATTATATACTGTATTGCAATAAACCACATTTCAACATAACACTATGTATTATTCTACCTACCCTAATGTGTATCAAAATGGTTTATTACGTCCTTCCAATGATTGCTAAGCCAGAATCCATCTTCTCGATTAAAATTGTCTCTGTGTTTGTATATGTGGATCGCCTCATGAACGAATCTCTCATGATAGCCAGGTGGCTTGCAGAGAACCTCTGTCTTGGAGAAGTCAATGTCATGTGAGCCCACTGAGTTGTAACAGTGATCTGCCACGGCTGAGGTGTTTGTCCTACCGTGTTTCAGGTCAGCTTTATGTTCACGGATGCGGTCCGAGACATGTCGTTTGGTTTGTCCAATGTAACTGCTACCACAGAGGCAACTTAGTTTGTAGACACCAGGGTGCTGTATGTCTGGAACCACATCTTTTACAGACGGTACCAGATCACGGATTTTATGTACTGTGTTGAATCGGACCTGGATCTTGTGTTTAATCAGGATTTTGGAGATCTTTTTTGTGACCCCAGCAATGTAAGGTAAGGTGATGGTCTTGAAAGGCTCCTCAACAGGATCCTTCTTGATGGTTGGAGAGATGGCTTTGCGGATTCTGTAGTCGGAGTAACCATTAGCCTTAAGAGCTTGGCGTACGTGTTTGAGTTCACTGGAAATGTGTTCATGGTCGGATATGCATTGGGCTCTATGATATAGAGTCTTGATGAGGGAATTCTTCTGGGATGGATGGTGGTGGGAATCCGGTTTTAGATAAGCGTCCGTATGGGTGGATTTCCTGTAGACAGAGTGGCTCATTGAACCATCAGGTCTCCTTTTGATTAGGACATCCAAAAAGGGTAGCTTGCCATCTTTTTCGACTTCCATGGTGAATCTGATGGCTGGGTGTATGGAATTGATGTGGTCAAGAAATTGGTCTAGAGCAGGTCGGCCATGTGGCCAGATGACAAAAGTGTCGTCTACGTACCTCTTCCATAAGGTCGGGCGTAGAGTGGCAGTCTGGATGGCGTCCGTCTCAAATTTCTCCATGAAAATGTTAGCTACAACCGCCGCTATGTCGACTAAATGTAAGGACAACTTGATTTCCAAATTCAACCGGACCCACACATTGAAAAGCTAGATGTTAACAAAGTCGTAATTAATCGCAGTAACAAGCCTATTTCTGAAGGTTTGAAATCCGTTTTAGCTAAAGGACTAAACTTTGCAGTCACACCTAGACACATACCAGTTAATGATATAATTGCTCGAGTAGATGTAGCTCTCAAGGGCTTGAGTCACATCGCTGCAGACGTAGCTAGATCCGAAATCTCTGCAACCCTCAAAAACGCCAAGATGCCAGCTAGCAACATCAGCAAAGATGAGCGTTTTGAATTAGCTCAATTAAAAAAGAGGGATGACATTTTCATCCTCTCAGACGACAAAGGCAATGCCACTGTCATCATGGACAAAATAGAATACAACAACAAAATTCAAGAACTACTCAACGATGGCAGCTATACAAAAATAAAAAGAGACCCCACCAACAGCCTTGTCACTAAAACCAACAATATCATTTCTGATTCAACCGCTTTATTTGATCAGACCAAACAGTTCTCGTTGAAACCTTCTGCAGCCAGGCCACCAAGATTATACGGCTTACCAAAGATACATAAAGAAGATACACCTCTTCGTCCCATTGTCTCTACTATCAACTCCCCCACCTATAAATTGGCTCGTTTTTTGTCTGAAATCCTACGGCCTTTCACTGGAAAAACCACCTCTGCGGTACTAAACTCTACTGACCTGGTATCGACAATCAAGGGGATTGCCCTGTCCCCAGACGACCTGCTTGTCAGTTTTGATGTGGTTTCCTTATTCACCAAGGTTTCTGTACCTGACACCATCGCAATCATTGAAGACTTGGTTCATCAGGGACTGAATGCTGGGGTACCCCCCCTGGTGAGACACTGCTTAACCAATACATACTTCACCTGGAATAAAACTTTCTACAAGCAAATTGAGGGCACCCCAATGGGCTCCCCCCTATCTCCGGTTGTAGCTAACATCTTCATGGAGAAATTTGAGACGGACGCCATCCAGACTGCCACTCTACGCCCGACCTTATGGAAGAGGTACGTAGACGACACTTTTGTCATCTGGCCACATGGCCGACCTGCTCTAGACCAATTTCTTGACCACATCAATTCCATACACCCAGCCATCAGATTCACCATGGAAGTCGAAAAAGATGGCAAGCTACCCTTTTTGGATGTCCTAATCAAAAGGAGACCTGATGGTTCAATGAGCCACTCTGTCTACAGGAAATCCACCCATACGGACGCTTATCTAAAACCGGATTCTCACCACCATCCATCCCAGAAGAATTCCCTCATCAAGACTCTATATCATAGAGCCAAATGCATATCTGACCATGAACACATTTCCAGTGAACTCAAACACGTACGCCAAGCTCTTAAGGCTAATGGTTACTCCGACTACACAATCCGCAAAGCCATCTCTCCAACCATCAAGAAGGATCCTGTTGAGGAGCCTTTCAAGACCATCACCTTACCTTACATTGCTGGGGTCACAAAAAAGATCTCCAAAATCCTGATTAAACACAAGATCCAGGTCCGATTCAACACAGTACATACAATCCGTGATCTGGTACCGTCTGTAAAAGATGTGGTTCCAGACATACAGCACGCTGGTGTCTACAAACTAAGTTGCCTCTGTGGTAGCAGTTACATTGGACAAACCAAACGACATGTCTCGGACCGCATCCGTGAACATAAAGCTGACCTGAAACACGGTAGGACAAACACCTCAGCCGTGGCAGATCACTGTTACAACTCAGTGGGCTCACATGACATTGACTTCTCCAAGACAGAGGTTCTCTGCAAGCCACCTGGCTATCATGAGAGATTCGTTCATGAGGCGATCCACATATACAAACACAGAGACAATTTTAATCGAAAAGATGGATTCTGGCTTTGCAATCATTGGAAGGACGTAATAAACCATTTTGATACACATTAGGGTAGATAGAATAATACATAGTGTTATGTTGAAATGTGGTTTATTGCAATACAGTATATAATTTAATGTTGGGTTTATCTATGGCAGTATATAGTACGGTATATGCTCGGTTGATGTAAGAGAATAAAGTTTAGATGGAAGCATATTATATAACTTTTACGACGTAGAATTGTAATGTATTACTTGCTGTTAGTAACTCAGCTTATTGTAGAGTATAGTAAGTATACTGATGGTGCTATGCAGTTTATATTTTAGTTTTTTGTATGTAGTTTATACTTTAGTTTTCTACGGTGTTGTTTAGTAACTGCAGCTACATATCATTGGCATTCCTTTCCTTTGTTAATGCTAATCCCTGCACCCCCCCTTGGTGCTCTTGATCCTGCATAGTGCGTGGGCATGGTATGACTTTGAAGCCCCCCCGCCCCTTGCGCATTTCCCATGTATATGCTAAATTCCTCTTGATATGCACATTCTTTTTGTTAAGGCGCTCTTCTCCCACCCCCAACCCAGCTCATATGTAAGCTCCTAGCTTGGATTGTCTCATTCTTCACCTGAGGACGGCTGCTTGCGTTGTGGCCGAAACGTCGTGAGAATTGTTTCATTTTATTATGTTTTATTTTTATTATTTTATTACTTCCCTTCTACGTGACTTTACCGAAAAAACCAAGAAGAACCAAATAATAATTCCTGCAGTCACGAAAGTTCTAAAATTAAGATAGAACCACTTCTACGGGGAAGTTTTAAGCTTATCTTTTTTCTCTCTCTCTGGCGACTTGTTTTCTCTGCCTGTGTCCTCTTTAGAATGTTCACACTTAAATTCTAACTTAGAAATCTTTGAAATACGTAATCAACCAGGCTATGCGTTAATTGTGTGTTGACCGACCCTCTGTGATGTATTACATTACATTTCGATATTTTACTAGGTTATTTAAATTTAGTGTGTCCTCCTGATTTTCAGGCTTACTTGCCGTGCAGCACCACGTCTGTTGACCACTCATTGATATGCTAATTTTTTCTCTAACCCCCCTCCCTCTCTCTGCCTCCGCCTCCCCCCCTCTGTCTATTTAAGGCCACCCCACAGAGACGATCACCCCTCTATGTTACCTGTGTTGCTCCCGCTATGTATCTTGGTGATATCTGTCTGCTAATATGTCTGTCTATAGTTTTCTGGTTAGATTTTATGTCGCTATTTCATTATACCTGATGATGATTGCTTGTGTTGCAATCGAAACGTCGTATTCTATTATTTAATTTAATTTATTATTTTATCTTTAGACGTGACTTAACCGAAAGAACCAAATAATAATTCCTGCAGTCACGAACGTTCTAAAATTAAGATTGAACCACTTCTACGGGGAAGTTTTAAGCTTATCTTTTTTCTCTCTCTCTGGCGACTTGTTTTCTCTGCATGTGTCCTCTTTAGAATGTTCACACTTAAATTCTAACTTAGCAATCTTTGAAATACGTAATCAACCAGGCTATGCGTTAATTGTGTGTTGACCGACCCTCTGTGTTGTATTACATTACATTTCGATATTTTACTAGGTTATTTAATTTTAGTGTGTCCTCCTGATTTTCAGGCTTACTTGCCGTGCAGCACCACGTCTGTTGACCACTCATTGATATGCTAATTTTTTCTCTAACCCCCCTCCCTCTCTCTGCCTCCGCCCCCCCCTCTGTCTATTTAAGGCCACCCCACAGAGACGATCACCCCTCTCTGTTACTTGTGTTGCTCCCGCTATGTATCTTGGTGATATCTGTCTGCTAATATGTCTGTCTATAGTTTTCTGGTTAGATTTTATGTCGCTATTTCATTATACCTGATGATGATTGCTTGTGTTGCAATCGAAACGTCGTATTCTATTATTTAATTTAATTTATTATTTTATCTTTAGACGTGACTTAACCGAAAGAACCAAATAATAATTCCTGCAGTCACGAACGTTCTAAAATTAAGATTGAACCACTTCTACGGGGAAGTTTTAAGCTTATCTTTTGTCTCTCTCTCTGACGCCTTGTTTTCTCTGCCTGTGTCCTCTTTAGAATGTTCACACTTAAATTCTAACTTAGCAATCTTTGAAATACGTAATCAACCAGGCTATGCGTTAATTGTGTGTTGACCGACCCTCTGTGTTGTATTACATTACATTTCGATATTTTACTAGGTTATTTAATTTTAGTGTGTCCTCCTGATTTTCAGGCTTACTTGCCGTGCAGCACCACGTCTGTTGACCACTCATTGATATGCTAATTTTTTCTCTAACCCCCCTCCCTCTCTCTGCCTTCGCCCCCCCCTCTGTCTATTTAAGGCCACCCCACAGAGACGATCACCCCTCTCTGTTACCTGTGTTGCTCCCGCTATGTATCTTGGTGATATCTGTCTGCTAATATGTCTGTCTATAGTTTTCTGGTTAGATTTTATGTCGCTATTTCATTATACCTGATGATGATTGCTTGTGTTGCAATCGAAACGTCGTATTCTATTATGTAATTTAATTTATTATTTTATCTTTAGACGTGACTTAACCGAAAGAACCAAATAATAATTCCTGCAGTCACGAAAGTTCTAAAATTAAGTCACTTTATTTTTCATTAATATTAAAGAAGTGAAGTTGCCTTTACATGCTTAAGCTGTTAATTTATCCATTGCATGGGTGGACCTTATCCTTATCAATCATCCAGACATTTGCCCCCCCTGAGAGATTTTGCAGGAGCCGCCACTGATCTTTGGGATAGCGTAAATTAACCAGGCTATGCGTTAGCTGTGTGTTAGCCGACTCTCTGTGTTGCATTGCATTACACTCCCTAATTTTACTCAATTTATTTTAAAAACTTCCTATTTCTCTCTCTAAAATGTTATTCTGTACTTGTCTGTTTCACACTTAACTTCTAATTTTGCAATCTTTGGAAGAAAGTAATCAACCAGGCTATGCATTAACTGTGTGTTTAAAAAAAATGTTAACCATATATTCAGCGTTTAATACTTTCTGATATTTAATGCAGGCTAGGCGCTAACATGTAAATTATTGTTGTAAGCTTTGCCCCATCACGTATCTTCAGCTATAACTAAAACAACAAGTGCTAGTTAATAAACATACAATGAAAATCACGGCCATCTAATTTAGACAACAAATCAAATTCCGATCAGTGAACAATTACATTTAACTGTGTCTCAATGTCTTTGTGTCTCTGTGTCAGTATGTTTGTCTCCATGTCTATCTCTATGCATGTTCATGGTGCTCATGCAGAGATACAGAGCCAGACGTGTCCTTGTGTAATGCGGGCGTAAACGGCTTCGTGGATATGACGTCATGGGGGGGAGGAGTTAGGTCACGTGTGAGAGAGGGGTGAGGTCTTAAGGGAGAGATACCGGAAGAGACGGGAGAGTGTGGGAGATAGAGTTACAGTGAGGCCACGCAGGGCGGAGGTCGAGGAGTGGCGAGATCGCCACACACACGGAGAGTAAGACTTGGCACCGTCGGCCAGCGGTGACCAAGCACGGAGGAACGACGGGCAGCAGTGGAGCTGCAGTGAGGGCAGCGGTGGAGCTGCAGTGAGGGCAGCCGGAGGACTGCACAGGGGATCTGCAGCGGAGCTGCAGTGGTGTGGAGGCTACGGGAGCGAGGGCAGCTATGGAGCTGCCAAGGGGAGAGCTCTGAGCGAGGGCCGTGTGGGAAAAGTGTAAGAACCCGAATAAAGGACAACGGAGACAGACCCAGGATTCCGGGGCGTCCAAGACCATTATATCGGATGTCATTTTCCATCTGTTGAACATCCCACCTGAGGCCATGCGTCCGGTTTACGATTCCTGCGTCGCTGCCAACGGGGGTAGCATGGGCATTGTGGGCCAGGTGGACGCTACAATATCTATCGGGGGAGTGTCGGCCTCGGGAATTGTGTTAATTTCGAGGTCCCTCGCGGTTCCTTGCTTGTTGGGAACTGACTTCCTGGCCAAGATGCCCATTCTAATTCGAATTAATCAAAACTGCATTGAATTACCGGGTGGGCGAAAAATTACATTTCTACCGTCGCCCTGGGGGCGACCTGCTCCGGTCGCTCAGGTGCAGGCGCTGTCCGAGGTATCTGTTGATATTCCACCTGGCTCACAGATGCTTATCCCCTTGCGATATCGGAAGCCTGTACCTGGTTGTCAGGGTGCAATTGGGATTTTGTTGCCGCCATCCGCCACTATAACAGGCGGAGCGGCGCTCGTTGGGGCGCAAACTATTGTCCAGCATGACCAGCAGCCGTTTCTGCAGGTGCTTAATGCAAGTTCCGAAAATGTGTGTGTGCCGGCTGGTACGGTTGTGGCATATGCCACTACGGCGTTTACGGCACAAGATCATCTGGGCAGCCAGGTCGTGGTTGGTGGTGTTTCAGGTCCTGGTGCCGCTGATAATCGCTAGATCGCCGAATTGTGTGGGGAAAATTCTTCCCTTTCCGGTGAACAACGTTGTGCGCTTCGTAAATTATTATTGAGTTATTCTGATGTGTTTAGCTCCGACGATTTGGACTTGGGATGCACCTCGTTGCTTTACCATCATATTGACACAGGGGACGCTGCCCCTATTCGGTTGAACTCGCATCGGATGAGTCCGGCGGAGCGAGATCAGGTTCGAGGGGCAGTGGATGACATGTTGGCTGCGGACATAATATCTCCATCTAACAGCCCATGGGGCGCGCCTGTTGTTTTGGTTAAAAAGAAGGATGGCAAATTGCGATTTTGTGTCGACTTTCGAAAATTGAATAAAGTGTCTGTGGCAGATGCGTACCCCCTGCCGCGTATGGACGACTCCCTCGATGCCTTGTTGGGGGCAAAGTTATTTTCAACGCTAGATCTCTCTTCGGGATTCTGGCAGCTTCCCCTTGACGAGCCCTCGTGGGAGAAGACTGCTTTCCGTACGCCGCAGGGGTTATTCCAATTTAATTGTCTTCCAATGGGGCTGAATGCTGCCCCTGCCACATTTCAAAGGTTGATGGAGTTGGTGTTAACGGGGTTGCAGTGGGAGACATGTCTGATATATTTAGATGATATTATCGTCTTCAGCCGCACATTTGATGAGCATTTACTGCGGTTGGCGGCGGTGTTCGCCAGGATGCGTTCCGCAAATTTGAAATTTAAGCCTAAGAAATGTCACCTACTGCAACGGTCCGTGCGCTATTTGGGGCATATCGTAAGTGCGGACGGGGTGGCCACAGATCCGGACAAGAGAGCATGCGTCCGTGACTGGCCAACCCCGGCCACGGTGGGGGATGTACGTAGCTTTTTGGGGTTTGCCTCATACTATCGGAGGTTTGTTCCGGATTTCGCGATGATCGCGAGGCCCTTGCACCTCCTTACGGGTAAAGGAAGGAAATTTGCTTGGGGACCGCCGGAAGAGGCGGCGTTTCAGGGCCTGCGCGATCGACTGGCTACGGCACCGACGTTAGATTATCCTGATTTCGATCACCCCTTCATTCTGGATACGGATGCGAGTGACACGGGCATTGGGGCCGTGTTGTCTCAATCAAAAGGTGGTGTGGAACGCGTGGTGGCGTATGGTAGCCGGATTTTGTCTCCCGCAGAAACTCGCTACTGCGTCACACGCAGGGAACTTTTGGCTATTGTTTTCTTTCTCCGCCAATTTCGACCGTATCTCTACGGTCGTTCGTTTATTGTTCGCACGGATCATGCGGCCTTGCAGTATGCTCTTAAGATGGACCAGCCATCCGGCCAGTTGGCACGGTGGTTGGACATGCTGCAAGAATTTTCCTTCCAAATTCACCATTGGAAGGGGGTGCGTCACACGAATGCGGACGCGCTTTCTAGGTTGCCGCAGCGATCCCCTTGCGCGTGCGCGTCGGGGACGCATAGATGTGCGCCGATTCAGCAACCCCCTCAGCCTGTTGCGTTGGCGGTCGACGTGCCGGAAGCTCCAAAGGAGCCGGGACCGGCTGATGGGATTCTGAATCTTCCAAGGGCTGTGTGGATTCGGGAACAAATGTTGGATGGTTCATTGGTCTCGTTGCGGAATCGGACTGCGAAGAAGAGTGGGGGACTGGGTACGGGGGGTATGCCAGAAACCGCTCTCCGCGATGGTCTGCTGATGTGGAGGGAAGGGTTACAGGAACGCTGGCGTCTGGTTGTACCGGCATCCTTGCGGTACGAGTTGATTAGGACTCTGCATGGGGACACGCTTTTACATCTGGGGGTGCAGAAGACCCTATTGACGCTGCAGCGAGACTATTTTTGGCACGGCATGACAACGGATGTCGTCGGTCACGCTCGCGCGTGTCCCGATTGTGCCCGGCGAAAACCACCTAAACAACCATATGTGCCGCCCATACAGTCTATTCAGGTGTCTAGAGTTAACGAATTGGTGGCGTTGGACATTTTGGGACCCTTCCCGCCATCCGCTAAGGGAAATAAATACTTGCTAGTTGGGGTAGAGTACCTCTCCCGCTGGCCGATGGCCTGGCCTTTGCCTGACCAGTCAGCGGCGTCTATCACTGACGCCTTTCTATTCGGGTACGTTATGGACAAGGGGGCGCCGGAGAGGCTCCTCACAGACCAAGGCCGTAATTTTTCTTCTAAATTGTTGGGGGAGGTGTGCGCGGCTCTTGGAACTAAAAAGATACGGACATCTCCCTACCATCCGCAAACGGATGGTATGGTCGAACGGCTAAATCGGACATTGTCCGCCATGTTGTGTCACACCGTGAGTGAAAAACAATCGGATTGGGATTTGCATATCCCTGGGGTACTTTTGGCATACCGAATGACGCCACATGCGGCTACAGGATATTCGCCGTTTTTCCTTATGTACGGTCGCGAGAACGTGCCGCCAATGGATGTGCAGTTGGGAACTGGAGTGAGGGGACCTGTTAAGCCTCTTCCTGATTACATTCGGGATACCGTTCGCCGGGTTACTGAGGCACGGGAGGGGGCCCGCATGGCTACTGCCAAAGCCCAGGCCTGGAACGAGCGGTGTGCTCGACGCTCGAAGGGGGAGTGCCCCTGGAAGGTGGGGGACATGGCCTGGCTCCATTGCCCGCAGGTGCGGCCAGGTACCTCTCCTAAATTACACAAACCATGGCAAGGGCCGGTCCGCCTCATCGAGGTTCCCAACCCACAGTCTGCGCGTGTTCGGTTTGGATCTCGGCGTTGGTTCGTTCACACGTCGCGCTTGAAACCATATGTGGCCCCTCGAGACGATGCGTCATCTCCCGATGTTGCCTTGCCGGGGTCTGTGGCTGCCGACTCATCCTTGCCTGTGCCTGTTGACCTTGCAAGAGCGCCTGTCGTGCCTTTTACAGACAAGCCGGCCGTGACATTGCTGGAGACAGGAGACTCCGCTCGGGGTGTGCCTACCACGGCTGCGGGGACTCCGAGCCCCGCCGCCCTTCCGACCCCGTCGCAGACACGATCGCGACGCACCCCCGACGCTGGGCCTTCAGGGACACGGGACCGGGACGTTGACGGGCCTCCAATAGTGACAGGAGGACTTCATCCTGTCGCTCCTAAAACCCCGTCACGTTTCCGGTCTGCAGGAGGGCCGCCGCCCGTCCGGGACGGACCGGCGTTCCGAACGCGCTCAAAGTCCCTTACATTTCGTTAAATTTTACTGTTGTGTTTTGTTGTTGTTGTTATATTTATTGTATGCTTCGTTGTCCTTGAATGTGTGATGGTTGTGTTCGCTCGCATTACTTGTCTCGTTATTGTTCAGCCGAGGTCGGCTGGATTTTCTCTACGGGGGAGGGTGGTGTAATGCGGGCGTAAACGGCTTCGCGGATATGACGTCATGGGGGGGAGTTAGGTCACGTGTGAGAGAGGGGTGAGGTCTTAAGGGAGAGATACCGGAAGAGACGGGAGAGTGTGGGAGATAGAGTTACAGTGAGGCCACGCAGGGCGGAGGTCGAGGAGTGGCGAGATCACCACACACACGGAGAGTAAGACTTGACACCGTCGGCCAGCGGTGACCAAGCACGGAGGAACGACGGGCAGCGGTGGAGCTGCAGTGAGGGCAGCGGTGGAGCTGCAGTGAGGGCAGCCGGAGGACTGCACAGGGGATCTGCAGCGGAGCTGCAGTGGTGTGGAGGCTACGGGAGCGAGGGCAGCTATGGAGCTGCCAAGGGGAGAGCTCTGAGCGAGGGCCGTGTGGGAAAAGTGTAAGAACCCGAATAAAGGACAACGGAGACAGACCCAGGATCGAGTCCTTTATTACACTTGCAAGCAAGTGCAAACACGTCATGTTCAAAGATCCCCCAATTACAATTTGAAGTCTGCTATTGGCCGCAATTTTTGATTTTCAGATAAGAGTAATGCACCAAATTATTTACATTACGATAACCTCTGATTGGAATTTTATTTAGTGATGCAAATAGATGGAAATTATATTTGGATTCATTGTTTAAAATTGTATATGAGGGAAATATAAAATAGTGATATTGCAACTGTAGTTGTGGTGTACACGTAAATGTGGTTATAATTAATATGGGGGATGTAGCAGCGAATATAAGATGTATTGTAGTTTTGTTTCTTATTGCCATTTTCAGTTCTGGACTTGGCTAGGTTGAGGACACTGGCATTTTGTGGTGTCTGTGGCGGCTCGTGTAACCACGAGCAGTGTGCGATGCGGGCTCCCGGTGAAGGAGCGAGAGGGAGCGTCAGCCAGCCAGGGTTACGTTGGCGCATGATATGCTGGTTGGCCTGCTGACACGTGACCGGATGATATTGGAGGGGGGCCACCAGTGGACGGAGGCCGCTGGGCAGTCACGAGGTCTAAAAGAGCTCTCGGGAGCCTTCGAGAAAGAACTCGAGAGATCTGAAAGGTGGTCGGGGCGAAGGGCGGAGCCAGGCCCAGCCCAGGGGGATATAACGGGGGCCCTGTGAGGAGCTCGTGGTTCTTCGTGTGCTGATGTGAAGAAGATCCACGTCAGAGAGAAGAAGCCTCTAGCCACGCGGTCCGGGACTCAGCTTGTGGTCCAGGCCGGTATAGTGAGCCGTGTTTAGTTCTGCCATAACGTGGTTAGATGGGCATTCGGTATCCGAGTGTAGATTGCGTCATGTTATGTTGAAGTTGCTTAATAAATAGTGTTACTCCCAAGACAACGTCTGCGACTCAGTATGACTCACTACACAAGTACACCCTTACTGTGCATTTGGAAATAAAGTTTTGCCGTCCACAGATTGATTGATACTATTGTTTTTGGACGTCACACGAACTCTTTCAGAACGAAGAAGAACAAGACTAAAAAGCAGGACTTCCATCTTCATATTTGCATCGTTATTTTTTTGGTGGCATCTGCTCTGGTCGATATTGACTGGAGATGAGATACGTTGAACAAGGATACGTTAATATACACGAGTAACATACAGTTTATAAACAGTTCATATGACGCTTCACAAACTTAGGTGGCCGAATGTGATCTGCCATGAAGCCGTAATATATTACACAACATTTACTCGTGCAATGTTGACTCTACGGGGCCAGCCAGACATGCCCAGGCGTGTTTGACTGTGCCAGACCTAAGTGTTTATTTGCAGATAAATAATTATTTGTACGAAGTTTGCAAAATTGCATTTGTTTAGACAATGCTGCCTACGTCATGCAATGTTCATGATGTATTCACACACACACACACCTGTGTGACAAGATGAGCCAGACATCACTAAGGTAAGGCGGGTTGCTATTCTAACCCACGTATACATCTCATCTGTGTGGTATCGTCATTTTCTGTCCACGAAACAGTAACTATCACTTGAGTCAAACCAACTGGGACTAAACCACAGGGTCTTCAAACAAATGTGTGCTTTAAACGGAAGGGTTAAAAAACGCACTGCGATTGTAATGATGATAGGCCTACATGAAGTTGTGAACTCGTTTGGCTAAAGCAGTGAGTCAATGCACAAGCAGAGGGCAATTACAGTATCACGAATACAAGTTGTTTTTATTATGTTTTAACATGTTTTAACGTAAAAATATAAGTAACATCAATTTGCCGCACCAATTGCAATGTATATTGGTATAATAACACACTGGATTTGCAATAGTCCAGTGTGATATTGCACTCTTTGCAATAGTATTGCACTATTTGCAAAGTGCAAATCCAAAAGTCCAGTGTGCTATTGAACTATTTTCAATAGTATTGCAAATAGTGGGTTGCCGTGCGGTTTGTAGTCCGTTCGTGCATGCCCAAACAAGTGCAATCATCATGCATATTCCACGACAAACTGTTCCTGGTTGCTATTGCCTTTCACAACAGGTAATCGATTCTGAACATACCGGTATATCGGTTATCATTGAACAACCCTAATAATAATGTACGACAACACCCTCTCCCGATCCGACAACAAATTGTGGAATAACACCTGTCTTACTTTTAACAAATTGCATGTGGTGACTGCAGAAAGGGCATCGTAGTCATCAAGTCTTAAATTCTCCATCTTCACGACGGGCTTAAATAGGCACACCAAAATGAACTGGGGATGGGATATGTATGTTTGTACAGTATACAGCTCAATTGAAAACCCAACACATTGCGTTCCATACACCCGCATACGCATGGAGGTTAGCAGAATTACTACGAATATCGGGTGCTGTGGAGGGATTAGTGGGGACATTCTGTTGAGAGAAGAGGGGGCACGGGGTGTGACGGGGATGTGGATTTGAGTGTAGAATCGTTCCCTATGTGAACACATTATCTTCCAAGAGAGTACATTTTCGGCAGTTTTTTGTACACCGATAATATATTTTGTGCTAAATAAAACAACAATATTTGAGTATATTTGGTATTCAAACTATCTTTACAGTGCAAGGCTGTCACGTCGGTGCTATTTCACAATGTCAGCAGTAGTTTCACAGTAGACTGTAGCAATGGTTAAGCTGGGTGAGTGTACTGGCAGTCTATAATGTAGACAACCTCGGTGAGCGTACTACTACAGTACTGTTATTTTTCTTTTTTTCAGGCTACAGTCTACATTATAGACTGCCAGTAAACTCACCGAGGTTAAGAACCAAGCTACGGTCTACATTATAGACTGCCAGTACACTCACTCCGATTAAGAAACAGGCTACATTTTTTCCATTTTTTTTATTCACTTTATTTGTATTATTATTTTTCTATTTACGTGACTTTACCGAAAGAACCAAAGAATATACACACCAAAGTATTAACCAGGGCGGCCTGCCGGTATCAAACAACGAACCTCTGGGCCATGTCACCGCCCCAAATATGTTCATCTGAGGAGTAAGGTGTGACATTATTAATGTTTCTGTATTCCTACAGTGGTTAACATTTCTAAATTACGAATGTTTATTTTAAATACATGTCTTCATTCGTAATCCCACATTGAGATTTCAAAAGTTGTTTTTGCATCAATGGGTGACTTTTACTGAATAATCCTCAGTAACTGTGTCTCTTCAGCTGTCTTGGTCTACCTCTGTAAAAGGTGTATAACATCCATGAAAATAAGCATGGAGAGATGTATTATTGGAATCACATCGAGAGACAGAAAGACCAACGCATAGATTAGAGGACATACGCAGGTTAATGACTTCATGGAAACTATCAAAAAGAGTAAGTGGGCTTGGGCAGGATACGGCTGGAAGAGATGACCAATGGTGGTCAAGAATAATAACAGAGTGGCAGTCACAAAATGGAACGCAACCGAGAGTACATCCACCGAGGAGATACAGCGATGACATCAGTTCATGTGCTGGTTCCGGAATGGATTGGTGCATTTCAGAATCATTAGAAGTGGTGGCAGATTGGAGAGACCTTAATCCAGCAATGGATTGATCATGCATGATAATGATGATGAACTTCCCTCTACCCCTCTCCACAGTGTGATGTTTAAGCCGAGCACAGCGCAGAGTTGGCGGCATCAAGAAGTCAAGCGAGCTGAACGACTCCTCAACCATCAAGTATCAGAACCACACAGCCTCAAACGAGCTCGACAGCTCTCCGAGATGGAAACAAAGCACCTGCAGCGACGACTGCAAATAAATCTCGCTCACAGCCAAAGTATATACACACGTGCATACGGATACATACAGTATATGCTAAGTACTTGGGATAGTGTATTTTTGCAACCTAATACTCTACATTGCAACTTGGTTAATAAAATAAGGTAGGCGCATGTAAAAAAGACTATTCATAAAAAAATTGGTTTGGGCCACGAAATGATCCAGCCAAATCTGTGTAATAAGACCCTCTACACCTGATATGGGCAACTAAATATACTGTTTATATTTACAAGCGTTTAACGCACCAATTGTGATTATTTCAGCTCACCGGTAAGTTGAAGAACAATTCTCACAGCCAAGTAAGGAAGACAAAAAAATGTTACATGACTTTAGTGGATCTTATTCTGAAGATGATTGACGTAGTTTTATGCGAAATTTGATATCTAATTTGTACATTTGACCTAACCCAAAAAACAATTATAACATGGATTGTGTAGAACTGATGAGCTGAATAAGATCAAATCGAAAAATGTAACAATGGGCTTACAAATTTGAAACTATGGTTATTATCACTTTAATACAATTGGTATTCGTGCCAATTTTATAGCGCTATGCTATTGTAGTGACATCGCGGGATGTCACTGTACAGTGACGGCCCTAGAGAGGCACGGCGTGCGATGTAACGACATAACGAACACCGCTATGATGTGGGTGTAGTACTGGCCCTAGAGGGGCTCGGTGAGTGCTGATTGATAGCACTAGGTGGCACCACACTTGGCGTGCAGTGCCAGCCCTACAGGATAGGGTGTGGGAGTGCCGGCCGTAGGAATGGGGTTACTAAAGGCCATGGCACTCTGGTTGACACGTGACCGGTTAAGTCTACAAAGGGGCCCAGGGTGGGGGCTAGGGGGGTCACGTGGTCAAGGTCCAGATCCTGCTCGAGGATTCTGGAAGGTGGTCGTGGCCAAGGGCGGAGCCAGCCACGCCGCAGAGAATATAAGCCGGGTCCCCCAGAGGGACCGGCGTTTTTGTTCATCCTGAAGAAACCTTCGTCTACGTTCTACATTCTCCGAGTCTCCAACACGTGGACCTGGACCCGAGCTGTGGTCCCGGTCTATAGTAGCTAGTTACATTGTAATTAGTGTAGTTAGCCTGGTGGTCACCACCATAGGTTGTTATTCTGTTAAGGGGTAGTTAGTGTTAAATAAATGTGTTACCTCCGTTGAACTCACTACACTATTATAAAAGCAATACGTTTCTAAGTCTCCAGTAAATTTGCAATTGAGGCCGTGTAATCCCAATTGAGTAATTTACAGCTTTTAGAGTGATGTCACGGGATCTTTAACACAAAGCAGATGGTGCATATTTTACAGTTAATACACTTGTAATAATGTAGTGTTGTTATTGCACACGGACAACTTATTTTTCGCCTTTGTCACTTTATTGGTACAAAACTCCTCGCATTCAACACCACGCATCCCTGTTGCAACAATTCCTCTTGTACTGCTCGTCCGCCATGCTCCGCTCGCTCTCTTGCTCCGCTAGCCTGCTATGTTACAATCTGCTAGCTCCTCCACTGCTAGCCTCTTACTATACACTCTGCTAGCTTCTCTACTGCTACCCTCTTACTATACAGTCTGCTAGCTTCTCTACAGCTAGCCTTCACACACTCACACTTAGGATTCCGCTAGCCTCTCTACTGCTAACCTGTCTACCCTCACTCTCCAACCTCGCATCCAGTGGGGGATCAGCCAACACTGCTGGAGAGGACGAGGTGTGGAGAGCGGGGTCCCAGACTTTTCTTGAATTCTCCCTTGTCTTCACGCCAACCAACTCAGCTCCAGTTTCCCCTCACATCTGCTTATATCCTCTCACACATTAATTGCCCTCAGATGGCCTTCATTAAACCGGCGTCATCCCGGCGCCTCCCGCACGTGTTCTCCCCCCTTATCACCACTATCACACACCTCTGTGGCGCCTACTCCGCTTCTGCATTTGCAGCCAGGCAATCACCGCTACGGATCTTAATTGTTCGCCCCTTTCTGGTTACTCTCCTCTCTGCACCTGCTCGCCCTGGTGTGACTTTACTGTCTGCAGCTCACACATGCGTGCACACTGTTTGCAAACCTCCGCGCGCGTTACTCCTGCAGATTCAAACCACGAATCTCTGTAACAAGAGGCTAATGTGCTACTGCTGGGCCATGTCATCAGCCCAATTATGTTGTAATTGTGTAGGAAATATATATGCCCACTTGCTGTGGAAGGCAGTCTTACCCCAGTTTTGCATGCAACTTTGAAGACTTCACCACAGCACGGTTGCAGAAATGTTCCCAGCCCTGCGTGAAGTAGGCATGCATCTCGCCACAGTAATTATACCACTCAGAGGTGAGTATTCCCATCAATAGTTCCATAGTTAAATTGTTAAAGATCTTTTAATCGTCTCTTATTCTTAATTTCTCTTCTGTCTCCTTCCAGGGACAAGGCAGTCCAATGTGATATCTCCAGCTCTCTGTCTAGCACCAGATGCACTGCTTCATTTACTCGTTTATCTTTCTGTTCGATATCATTCTTCGCCAAGTCAACCCAGTGCATCCTTACTCGCTGTCAGTGGTGGCCAATATGTGGATCGTGATTCACAGATAGATTGCAAAATCTTTTTTGTAGATCTCAGGATAAATGAGAAGAAACACTAACACAAGCCTACAATAGTTGCATGTCAAGTGCTGGGTCGCAATCGGTTTAGGGCAGATTGTTGGTGCTTTCGGCCCCATCCCTCCTCCGGCCACTTAAGCAGACACATGACTTGTAGGACAGAGTCACGTGGCGTGCTGAGAGGTGAGGATGTGCGCACATGGATCTCGGATTTTTTAAATCTAAACTATGGCTGTCTGTAATTACAGAATAACATAAATCGCATATAGGCAGACCTTGCTTAGTGTGTCTCTGTAGTACACTGATTTCAGTATAGTGCTCCAGAGGCGTAGCTAGGGGGGGTCAGGGGGGTACATATGTCCCCGGGCGCCAAGGTAAAGGGGCGCCCAAATGAGGCTTACAACGTTACATTATAACTTATTGCGGCGGGCGCGGCAGCCTGAAACTACTGCACAAATCTACACCTCAACCTAAAAGTTTATATATCCCGCCACACACAGCCTACATGTCATGTAATTACATTTTGGTACGCGCGCCTATTAAGATATTACATGGAAGAACGTACCAAACAACAGACAGGCGCAGTCTTTCAGCCTTAGTCACTGGCCTGTTTTTTGGTGGCGGAAACTACGACGGCCTGAAACACGCTGGAGTGCACGATCAGAAGCTGTTAAAGCTATCTATGAAGGACTGGATGAACTAGTAGGGCTGCTAGACAAATTATCGGAGGACGTAACTATGACGCCTGAAACCAGAAGTAATGCAGAACAGTTACAGGCATGCGTATTAAATGTTTACTTCATAGTTTTATTACATTACTGGAATGTCATTCTTGGAAAAATTGATCGTGTTCAGAAGCGCTTACAGGATCCTACTATGAATTTCAAGGAAGCAGCAACTGATCTTGAATCTTTGGAGCATGAATGTCAAGCTTCGTGATGATTTGAGCCAAGTTGCTGTGGAAAACGCCAAAACAAGATGCACAGCCTGGGAGATCGATGTGGACAGCAGAATTAGGCGACGTCGGAAGATGCCAGGAAAACTGGCAAGAGATGCAGGACTTTCAGCAGCAGAAGAAATTGTGCGCGTTATGAAGAACATATTTTATCGACTTCAACAGGAGATGTCAACACGGTTTTTACGACTAAAAGACCTGAACACAAAATTTGGATTTCTGCTGGACGTCAAAACTCTTCTATCCGACACAGATGTCGATGCAACTCGTCGAAATTGCACAGATTTTGGAAATTTCTATGACACTGACATCAATGGCCACGAACTTTTCACAGAAATTGGAGATTGCAAAATGCTGCTCAGTGACCGGAATGAAGTTCTACCAGAAACTCCTTTGGATCTTCTTGGTTTATTGTGTTTCATGGAGACGACATATTTCCAAATTTGCGAATTTCACTGCAAATTTTATTAACAATAGCAGTTTCAATTGCAAGCTGTGAGCGGTCGTTCAGCAAATTGAAACTTATGTTGTCGTATTTGCGTGCTTCAATGGGACAAGATCGTCTCAGCGATCTTGCTCTTCTTAGTGTTGAAAGAGAAACATTGGAAAAACAGATTTTGATTACGTGATTGACCAGTTTGCGACAGTGAAATTAAGAAAAATGTATCTTTTGTAGACTATGTCAACCTAGGCTCTAAGGAAAGCTGTCTCGGGTGTGGACCAATCAACTTCAAGGACAGTGCATACATTATCAGAGTTATGTTTTTGTTTGCATTATGACTGCAGGTATTGTGGTCTATGCAAACATGACTCCTCGTAATAAAGGTGTCAGTTTTGTTGCCAGATAACAGGGTAAAAAAACAATTATCATATGTTAACCAGTCTACGACAGTGACTGAGTGAGCCATGTAATATAATTTATATAAATTTGCTTCTTTAAATACAATGTTTCCTTAATTTAAATTATTCCATATTCGATGTAATAGGAAAATGTGATTAAACGGGGGGGGGGGGCGACAATTTTATAGTTCGTCCCCGGGCGCAAAATATCCTAGCTACGCCTCTGTAGTGCTCTTTTGTCCTGGATAAAAGAAGCACTATGAGTGATAACACGTAGCGCTGGCCGAGGAGATGGAATTGCCTCTATCATTCACTCAGCCAATGAGAGTGACGTATGCTCTGAGCCAAACAGACCCCACCCCCCAATATTCGATTATCACAATTCGTAGTCACGATTATATATTTTTTTAATCGATTAGTTTAGCCAGATGAGAACTCACGAGACAAGTATAGAATCTCAGGCTATACCAAAAAGAAACCCCTAAACAAAAATTTACACTGAGGACATAACTAAGACCATCTCTTCTCTGAGAATGACCCGGATTGGGAGCCCATCAGCTCCTCCACCGCTGCCTTGTAGGAATAGTGCAATAGAGTGCACTCATGAATATAGTACATAATACTTACTGACGTTGTTATAATGAATAATTGTATTCACTAAATAATGTTTACATCTGTATTATTAGCACTCAATCAACGTTTTTGGGTTTAGATCGCGTTATTTATAAATGTGTCGTAACCCTCCACCACCCGACACGGCCAATCAGTAAAAAAAGTGTCACGTTGACAAAAAACAATGAGTTCACTGCTTTAGCCCACCGGTGTGTTGAAGCGTGAAACCACAACAATTTACAATTTGAGTACGACGTTTCGCTGGTAATTGCATCCAGCATCATCTGGCAATTCGCCAGAATGGTGAGGCTCTGCTGTGTCTCCCGTTCTTATATAGAGCAGCAGCAGGGTGACGTCATCATTAACTCATTAACTCATCAGGTGCAAAGATTTGAGGGGGGGCGGGGTTATTGTAATTATATACTAGATTAGTAATCAGGCTATTGTTACGATGCGAGTTGTAGATTAGTAATCATTTGGAATGTGTTTTATTGTGATTATGCAACATTAGTAATCAGTTAGTGTTTGTTTCCCTTAGAAGGAATTGTAATATATCTTATTTAATAATACGCTTCCAGGCCGCACTAAGCCTGTAGCTGTCTGAGCGATTAAAGTTATTTCTGTTTCTCTCAATTTCAATGGATTCTCTAATTAGTCTTTGCCAGTAGTAACTAGTTTTACACAACACTTCAACGTTGTCAAAATCAATTGAGTGTCCCTGTTGGCATGCATGTTCTGCCACTGCCGACAGTTGTGTTTGCGATAGTTTAATATTTCTCTAGTGTTCTTTTAGTCTTACACTAACGTTACGCCATGTCTGTCCAATATAGCATCTGCCACATACACAATTAATCCGATATACACCTTCTGTTGATAATTTAGGTAATTCGTCTTTAGTGCACGTTACTAGTTGTTGAATTTTCTGTACTGTACCAAATCTTACTGTAATGTTTTGCTTTTGCAAAACACGGGCGAGTTTATCAGTTACTCCTGAGATAAATGGTATTTTTATTGTTTTAATAATGTGATCGCTTTCAGCAGTGTTGCTTTGCGATCGTGATTTGGCATTTAGTGCTCTATTAATTTGAGCATTATTGTAGCCATTCTGTCTTAGTGCTTCTTTAACATGTTTAATCTCTCTCACTAGACTTTCACCATCTGACACTGTTTTAGCCCGATGTATGAGCGTCTTGATAAGAGAGGATTTCTGAGCTGGGTGATGATGCGAATCTGCATTCAGATAGGCATCAGTGTGCGTTTGCTTTCTGTAAACGCCGTGTGTTATTTTACCATTTAGGCCATGCCCAAGTAAAATATCCAGGAACGGGAGTGTGTTATTCACCTCCATTTCCATGGTGAACTGAATGGCCGGGTTTTGTGCATTGAGATGATTTAGAAAATCGTTCAGTGTATCTTTACCATGTGGCCAGACAACCAAAGTGTCATCCACATATCTAAACCAAAAGGATGGTTTTAATGTGCTCGAGGCAAGTGCTCTGGTTTCAAAGTTTTCCATGTACAAATTTGCTATAGCAGGAGATAAAGGAGAGCCCATTGCTGCTCCCTCCCTTTGTTTAAAGAATTCGCCTCTCCATAAGAAGTAAGTGTTATTTAAACAATGGTCAGCGAGTTTCGGAATATCTTTTGGTAAACCTGTATTCTTTACCAGTGTATCAAGTAATTTAAGCGACTCGCTCACTGGAACCTTAGTGAATAGCGAAATCACATCAAAACTCACCAAAATATCATTAGGGTTAAGTTTAATATCTTTGATCATATTCACAAGATGTTCTGAATTTCTTATGAATGATGATGTCCTACCGATGTAGGGCTGTATTTGTTTAGTTACATATTTTGCTAATTTATATGTGGCAGAGCCAATTGTACTGACTATGGGTCGTAAAGGGATGCCGATTTTATGGATCTTTGGTAGCCCATACAGTCTAGGTGGTTTTGAAGCCCTTGGCTTAATTAGGAATTGCTCATTTTTTGGGATTAATGAATTTGCAATGATGGCAGTCTTACGTTCCAAAGTATTAGTTGGATCTCGTTTAATTTTAATGCAGGTACTTTCCTCTAATAAATCTTTAATTTTATTATCATAATCGGCTCGTGACATCACTACAGTAGTGCGGCCCTTATCAGCTGCTAGGATTTGAATATCTTTATTTAGACGAAGCTCTCTTAAGGCTTTTGCCTCGTTCGAGCTAATATTTACTTTTGGTACTTTACTATTCTCAATTATTTTGGCAACCTCGTGTCTAGTCATCTCTGCCTCATTATGTGGAAGGAGTCTTACTGCCGATTCTACCTCAGCAATTATCTCATCCACTGGAATTGTGCGTGGGGTAACGGCAAAGTTAAGGCCTTTAGAAAGGACAGAAATCATGTCAGTGGTTAAATCAGTGTTAGTCAAGTTCATTACGGTTTTGTTTTTAAATTGTTCGTTTTTAATAGGGATTTGTTTATTGTAAAGGCTAGAAAATTTGTTAATTTGGTTAGCATTTGCTAAATTAAACACTGATTGGCCGTGTCGGGTGGTGGAGGGTTACGACACATTTATAAATAACGCGATCTAAACCCAAAAACGTTGATTATGAATAATATTGGTCACGAAAGCCTACGTGTTAAACATTATTAGCACTATTGGTCATATGAAAGAAATATTGTATAATTACCCCTTGCAGATTTGATTTGCGTTTACTCTTCCAGGAACACATTTCAAATGCTAAGTGAGGTTTGTCTGTATTCAATTTCTATAGAAAATTCTAGATTTGTTAAAGCTAAAATGGTAATTATTTATACTTTTGATAACATGCCTGTCAACCCATACGGTTTACTCGTATTATTGTATAGGGAAATTGAGTTTTCAGGTCCATACAGTGTACAGCAGTTTGAATACGGACAAACGTTTTTTGTCAATTTGTTTTTGTTTATTCCTTGTGGTGGGACTTTGTAGGATGGTTGAGCCTGATTTGGGCCAAGTGATGCAATGAATGTGAATAAATGCATCCCCGGAGGTTATTTTACTTTTATTCATGCATTAGGATTTTTTTTAACTTTTTAAGAAATGCAAAAAGTTTTGCTTGATTTAGTTTATTTTGAAGAATGTTGAGATTTTTAATGATCAACTTGTTACCAGGTTTCAAAATGCATGTAAATGGTTGGCAAGTTTCTATTGTATATGCTTGAGTAGTGCCTCTGTTACTTATGTAGAGGCATTAATCGGCACTCCCCATGCTATTAGCGGGTAAGTTCCCCTTCGCGTCAACAGGGGGCGGAAGTGCGATTACGCTAATGTAAAGGACTATGGCCCAAGGGGCCAATGGTAATCTCTGGGATAATGGATCCTGGAACACAATCCCCAAACCCCGGGAGAGCGGACTGGGGGATTATGTCACTTTCCAGAAGATTCTGGAAGAGAGGCGTGACTAGGGCGGAGCAAGCCACGGACCTGTATGTAAGCCGGACTTTTGAAGAGTCCGGCTAGTCAACTCCAAGCCAAAGACCGAAAACGAGGCTGAAGATAGGACCCTGGACCCCAAGCTCCGCTGTCCTTCTAAGGGCCGGTGCTGAGTGAGGCCAGTGGTCAGGACCCGGAGACTTGGCACGGTCACGTCAGCGTAGTCTCCCCTAGGGTCCCTAGCCAGAGGGCTAAGAATGAGAGTGGTCCCAATGTTAAGCGGCAGTGTAGCCCGGAGGCCATACCTCCTCAGGTATTGGGTGGAAGGGGCCGTTACCCCTTTGTGTTAGGGACCCTGTATTCAGAGCAATTATAAATGTGTTGCCTCACAGAAGTTATACTCTGGTTATTGACCCACTACACGTACACAATATATTGTGGGAGGACAGGAGAAAAAAAGGGTTTCGTACAGATCTAGTGACATATAATTGGTCATGTAGTAGCAGCATAGCACTGGCTGCTGGTGGGGAAGGGGATCTGCAGCTTACAGCAGCCCTGACCGACGGTAGGCCAGGTGATAGACCAGAGAGGGATCTAGGGGAAAGGTCACAGAAGGGGCACATGAGGAATCCGCGGGTAGGTTCCAGAAAGGGGGCGTGGCCGGGGGCGGAGCCAGGCCACGCCGACAGTATAAGAGGGGCCCTGGGAGGGGATCTCGGGGCTGTCGTGTAGAATGGGATCCCATCGAACTGCTGGAGTCTTCGCCGTTCCTTTCTCACTGTCTCCATCTTCACCATCTCGGCATCACCAGTCAGGCAGTCTACCAACTGTCCTGACTGGGAACCATAGTCCATTAAAGACAAGTTATTGAAAGTGTTAACTTGTGAGGCAGAGTGCCTCCAACTCTTAGTGTCTCCGAGTCAGTCACTATATTTGGCATCAGAAGTGTTAAAGAAAATCAAGAAAATAAATATTTTGTCATGTCAAACTCGGCCAAGAGGAAGAACCCGCTGATAGTGTCCACGGGTGATGAGGACAACGGGGATGTGATCCCCCCGACAGCCCTGGAATCGGACTCCGATGACACATCCCGAGGCGGAGATCGCAGTGGAGCAACAAGGGAGGGACGGCAACCCCGTGCTGCCACCAGTTGTAGAGGGGTGGCACGATCTCACCGGACGTCTTGCGGGCCTGCTCTTCCTCGAAGCAGAGCTGGTTGTCCAGCTCAGATCCGCGACACCTGCCAGAGATGCTTCAGCACTGGGGCAGTGGGCAGGCAGCTCGACCATTGGTGCTGTGCCAGCGTGGGAAATGGCGGAGCTTCCGCCCGCGCGGGTGGCCACAATTTTTTCGCCCGTGCGGGAAATTCTTCACACCAAATTTGAGTCACCATCAGCGGCTCTTGCGGGGTGCCATCTCTAGAAAAGCGGCTGCCTTTCATCACTGGGCGACTGAATGGCTTTCCAGCGCCATTTTAACACATCTTGCACCCTGGTCGGGTGGTCGGACAAAGAGGCGCTGGGAGCTCTGCCCAAGGCACTGGATGACGATTCCCTGGCGGCATTTGAGGCTATCCCCGCAACGGACCGAGTGACGCTGCCTCAGGCATGCACCCAGATGGCCGTTAATTTTGATCCGCCGTCCAACACACATCAAAGATTCGTGCTGTGAAAGCGGGCGGAGACCGAGACACCTCTTGCCTTCCACAGTGCGTTACTGGCCTTGGGCCAATCAGCATACCCACGGATGGAGCAGACAGCGCTGGACTCCCTGACGCTGAAGAGACTGCTGTCGCTGGCCCAGGAGCTAGGCATCTTTCTTCCCGCCATGGAAGAGGATGACTTGTCATCCCTGAAGGTGGACCGCTGCATCCAGACCCATGTCAGCTTGCAGCGGTGGCCCGGGGTGGCTGCCTGCATGGGATTCCCGGAGAACGAGGATGAGCTGGAGCTGCAAGAGCCTAAGCAAGCCTGCACATAATTTGTCAAAAGTCCGTGCGGGAGGAAAAGAGAGGGGTGACGACTGGAGCGGGAACGGCGAGGCGGGACCCCCCTTCTTCCAGTGTGCCGTGCCGGCCCATGATCATTTTCCTCGCCTTTGTCATCCTCTGCCCAGCCGATCTCCACTTCCTCGGGCCCACAGGTAAGTCGCGATGCATCAGACACCCGGCCGCCATAGTTACTTCATGCATTTCCCTTTTGGAGCGCATCGGGCTTGCACACCATCATCCCTCATTGTGTCACGGCGTGAGCGGCGGACTTCGGAATGGAATGTGTGGCCACAGGGCGCGAGGTAGTGGAATGCGTTGACGCACTGTGTCGAGGCGGCGGGATCATCTGCACTAGTCAGGTTCATGCAGGGGGTGGAGCTGAGGGTGCTGATCGATAAGGGAGCATCGGCTAGTATGATTTTTTAGCTTATTGTAAAGTCCTTGCCTCCGAGATCCTGTTGTCTTAACCCGGTAAATAGTGCGTGTGTTGCTGCGAATGGCAGGAGTTTGGGTATTATAGGCCAAACATTGCCAAAAGCCTGCATTGGGGACATTGAGTTAACAGGGCCAGTGTTAGTTTTTAAGACATTGGCTGTGTCCTGTCTCTTGGGCACCGATTTTCTCGGAAGAATGCCCCTTAAGATCCTTGTTGATCAAGGTTGTATTAAATTGCCGTCGGGATGGCGGTTGGCCTTTTTTAAGTCCCCGACTTGGTTAAAGAGGTCCGATGCCATGGTTCAGGCCTTGGAGAAGGAGACTCTTGGTGCTCAGATATTGGTGCCCTGGCAGTTGCAGAAACAGCTTGACTGCACAGATACCGTTGAAGGGGTCCTTTTAACCCCTTTGATTCGGGTTGGTTGGGGCCCAAACTATAATAAAGGGGGACCAGGAACCCTTTTTACAAGTGCTGAATGTCGGCCTGGGTGCCGCGGTGGTCCAATCAGGTACAGTTTTGGCCCACGCAATGGCCACGTACTGTGATGAGGCCAGCGAGGGGGCCGCAAAGGCTTTCTGGAGAACAGCGGGGTGAGTTGCGTGCCTTGCTCCGAAAATTTTCTGATATTTTTAGTCAAGGAAAATATGATATTGGTCGCACGTCACTATTGCAGCGCCATATCGACATGGGTGACGCTGCTCCCATACGTCAAAATTCGTATAGGCTCAGTCCCAAGGAAAGGGACCATGTTCTCCAGGCAGTCGACAAATGTTGGCCGCCGATATTATCTCCCTTTCCACTAGTCTGTGGGGGGCTCCCATTGTCCTGGTTAAAAAGCAGAATGGGAGTTGCATTTTTGCGTCGATTTTAATCAATTAAATAAAGTCTCCGTGGTGGATGTGAAGTATAGTAAACTACGGCGGGAAACCACTTGACGGGTAGCACACTTTATTCACACTTGGGTTGTCACAATAACACGTGTTGTCACTACAGCTCACGCTACACGTTCCACCTGACACGGGTGGTAACTACTGCTCACACTACACGTTCCACCCGGCTACACACACACGGGCATTCCAGCCCCGTAGCATCCGGGGAAACCTCTAGACCCACCCCAGCTTGGGTACGGATCACGACCACTGGGTCCCGTGGCCCGGTCCTCCCCCGGGTCCCAAGGTCCCGCCTCTGAGCCACACAGGGCCCCGGTCCCTACAAGGACAGCGGGACTAGGTGTCTCAGGGCCCTATCTCTTCCTCCTCCGTCTTCCATCTTCACTGGTCACCAACTTCTCCTCGAGCGCCCGCACGCACCGCCTTATATCACCCTCCGCTCCAAGGAGACGGAGCCTATGCGGACCGCGATGCGAGCACCCACCCTAACCGACCAATCATCACGCGCTGCCACACGATCCCTTCTTGTGCCAGCGCACATAACCAATCCCCACGCGCTGCCACACGATCCATCACTGTCAGCGCGCGTCACCAACACACAGCCAATCACCATCACATAACCCATGACCCCGCGCTGACCTACGATCCCTCACCGTCAGCGCGCGTCACCAACACACAGCCAATCACCACGCGCTACCCCACGATCCTTACTACCAGTGCGTATCACCACTACATCACCCCCCCCCCCCCCCCCCACATAGCTCGCAGCCGGCCCGGCTGCCAAACAACAACAAACCAACAAAAAAAAAAACCCCACTCCCGAAGTGTGCCCCGTAACACAACAACAACGCAAAACAACAACACAACAAGACAACACAACAACACAACAACAACCTATGTACAAACCGACGAGCAACACAATAAAGTTATTCTGAAAAAAACGTGTCCAGTGTCTCCTTGACTACCGATCCCCCTTCCGCACGCTCCTTGAACGGGTGATAAAGTGGTCGAGCGGACGGGGAACGTAGTGACGAGACGCTCCGGCCGCGTCGGCCCGCATCCCCACCCCATTTATTCGGTCAGGAAAAGTTGCGCGACCTAGCGCGAGTCCGCCTGGCCGGTCCGTCATACGGGACGAGACGCTGTCGACCGTCCGGTGGCACCGGCAGCCCAGGAAGGCACGGTTCTGGCCTGGAAGAACCGGCTGTGCCCCAGGGATCCGGTCGCCGGTGGTCGGCAGCCGTCAGTTCCCGGACACCTGGGAGCGGATCAGGCGAAAACATGTGAGGATCAGGCGAAGAAATCCCTCTTCCCGGGTCGTCGGTCACATCACCTGCTCGGTCATCACGACACAAAGGAAGGCCATATGGTGGCGAGAACGGTTTTAGCCGGGAGGGGTGAACGTACCACCGGCGCTTTCCCCATTTTATCTGCACACACTGGGGGCGTGCAACCCGCACGTGCTCCACGGGTCCCCGCCATGGCCTCAACAATTTAGGTGACGTAGCCAAAGGTGCATGAGGGCAGTGCAGCCAGGCCTTATCGCCCGGTTTCCAATCGTGCACGGACACCTTCCGTGCACGCAAGCGCTCGTTGGCGACTTGCCGAGATCTTGAATTAAGCCGTGCGGCCTCCCGTGCCTCGGCGAGTTTTGCAATGTTAAATTTAATATGGTCGGCCAATTTGGAATTGGGCCGTGGCGCGGAAAGTCCCAGCTGAGTCTCCATGGGCGGATCGGCCTCCCGACCATACATCAGATAAAATGGGGAAAACCCCGTAGCTGCGTGGGGGTCATTCTATACGCGGCGAGGACCCCCGGGACCTGCAAGTCCCAGTCAACCTGTGCCTCGCACACCTGCTGGCATAACATGGAGGTTAAAGTCCTGTGGAGTCGCTCCACCATCCCGTCAGTCTGTGGGTGGTACGGGGAGGTACGCACCTTTTTAGTACCCAAAAGGTCGCACACCTCCTGCAGCAATTTACTCGAAAAATTATTTCCCTGGTCGGTCAGCAAGCGTTCGAGAGCCCCTTTGTCCAAGACGTAGCCTTGGACAAAAGCATCCGCCACGGCCGCCGCTGACTGGTTGGCAAGTGGCCACGCCATAGGCCATCGGGTAAAGTATTCCACACCAACCAACAGGTACTTGTTACCCCTAGGCGTGACAGGAAAAGGCCCCAAAATATCCAGCGCAACGAGCTCGTTGGTGCGCGAGACCTGAATAGACTGCAGGGGTGGATTCCGTTTGGCGCAATCCACACACCCCTTCAGTATATTGACCACATCGTTCCCCATCCCCGGCCAATAATAGTCCCGCTGGATCAGGGCAAGCGTTTTGTTTACCCCCAGATTTAAGAGGCGTTCGTGTGCAGCCAAAACAACTTTGCCCCGCATAGCGTAAGGCACGACGAGTGCGTGCTGCCGGGACATATTGTCCCACCTCATTAGCAGGCCCTGCTTGAGCAGCCAGGAGCCAGCCCGTGTTCGACCCTCCTCGGGACCCCCCGCCCTACGACGCAACGCGAGCAGGGAGCTGTCAGCCATCTGGAGTCGGCCCCACTCAACGAGAGACAGTGAGAGTAGCGAGTCCCTGCCCATAGGGTTAGTGGGAACGTCAACCATCGGCGCATTCGTGGCCGCTTGATGGGGTCAGCGCGCCGACCCCATCAAGCACGCACATTCAGGACTAGGCGACAACCGCGACAGGGCATCCGCGTTGGTGTGGCGCAACCCCTTACGGTAAGTGGTCGTAAATTGATAGTCCTGGAGGACTTCCAACCACCGTGACAATTGGCCCGAGGGCTGGGCGACCTCAATGAATACTGAAGCGCTGCGTGGTCCGTCTGGACCGTAAAATGACGGCCATAGAGATAAGGCCGAAATTGCTGCACAAAAAAAACAATAGCCAGCAACTCGCGACGGGTGACGCAGTAGCGCTGTTCCGCAGGCGACAAAACCCTGCTACCATAGGCGACCACCCGTTCAACTCCCCCAACGACCTGTGAGAGCACCCCCCCAATGCCCGTGTTACTAGCATCAGTATCCAGCAAGAAGGGACTCATAAAGTCAGGGTAACGTAAGGGCGGGGCACCCATCAAGGCGTCCCGAAGGGAGCAGAACACGGCCTCCTCCTCTGGCCCCCATCGAAACCTGACTCCTTTGGCTGTTAGAGCGTGCAAGGGTTTGGCAATGGTGGCGAAATGCTCCACGAATTGGCGGTAGTATGACGCAAAACCAATGAAGCTGCGGACCTCAGAAACCGACGTGGGCGGTGGCCATGAACTGACACAGTTTGTCTTCGCGGGATCGGTGGAGATCCCTGAAGAATCGACAATGTGGCCCAAGTACCTTACGGATTTTCGCAGAAGGTGGCATTTCGCCGGTTTGAACTTTAACTTAGCCGAACGCATCTGTGAGAACACCCCTCTTAATCGCTGGAGGTGTTCCTCAAAGGTTTTACTGAAAACAATGACATCGTCAAGATAAATTAAGCAAGTATCCCATTGCAAACCCGACAAAACCAATTCCATAAGGCGCTGAAACGTCGCGGGAGCGGAGTGGAGTCCCATGGGCAACCGATTAAACTGGAACAGGCCCCCTGGGGTCCGGAATGCTGTCTTAGGTTTAGACTCATCGTCGAGTGGCAGCTGCCAGAATCCCGACAGTAAGTCAAGCGTAGAAAAATACTGCGCCCCGGACAATGCGTCCAGGGACTCGTCCATCCTGGGGAGTGGATACGCGTCGGCCACGGAGATTTTATTCAGGCGACGGAAATCCACACAAAATCGCAAGGAGCCGTCTTGCTTTTTAACCAGAACGATAGGTGCTCCCCACGGACTGGATGAGGGAGAAATAATGTCGGCCGTCAGCATGTCATTGACGGCCGATTGAACGTGTTCCTTCTCGGCAGGACTCAGCCGGAAGGGATTCTGCCGGACTGGTGCTGCATCGCCTGTTTCAATGTGGTGGCGTAACAGGTCCGTGCACCCAATATCATATTTGTGCGTGCTGAACACATCGGAAAATTCGATCAGCAGAGCGCGCAGAGCACCCAATTGCACCCTTGACAAATCACTCGAGTCCGCACACAGCGAATCGACCCATTCAAGGTCATCACCCGATGCAATTTTCTGCGCCGGGACGGGATCAACATGTGCAACAAGGCGCTCTTCCACAGGGACCCATGCCACATGAAAAAGCACTGTGGCCTGCGGAATAATGGCAGGCCTAGAACCCGCGTTTAACACCATAACGAACGGGTCCCCGTCAGCCCGAACCAACGTTTGAGCCACCGCCAAATCCAGACCCCCGACAGCTCTATTCAATGGACCCAAAAGCACGCCTTGTCCCGCAGTCTCCCCACCCAATGGCTTCCGCAACCGGAGGGGTATCAACATCTGCGAACCCGGGGGCACGTGCACCGTCTGTGTCGCTAGCGCTTGGATCGTCGTGCACGCCGTCCGTATTTCAGTAGGGTTAGACAAAAAAGAAATACGGCGACCCGATGGCAGCTCAATACAACGTTGATCCACGAGAATTTTAATGGGCATTTTAGCCAAAAAATCTGTGCCCAACAGACAAGGAACTGCTAGGGAAGAGGAGACGAAAATAGGTCCCGCCAATTTAATATCACCTATGGAAATGGATGCCCGAATCTGACCAATAATACCCAATGAGCCCCCATTTGCCGCGTAAAATGGCACGTCCACCGGAAGCAGAGGTCGACATTGGACGGGGAGAATGTTATAAATGAGGTCTGAAATTATAGTGGCCGACGCTCCCGTGTCCACCAACACCCTGACCTCGACCCCGTCTATGAAACCCGTAACGACCGACGAACCCGCCGCCGCGGCCACAATTCTGTGGCCCAACTCGGACCATTTAATGTCCCCGTCGCCCCGTACGAACCCCCCTCTCCGAACCGATTCCCCGACCCCCAATCGCCCATCCTCCGCCGCAAAGCGACGGCCCATGTGTGTCATGTATGTAGGCCGAGCATGTGAAGTGCCGCAACTTGCCGGGGGTAGGTGGTGGTCGTCGTCCAGCCGAGGTCCCGTGGCGCGCTGACGTGGAGCGCGGCACCCGGACGCCACGTGGCCCCGAAGGCCGCAGTTGTAGCACGTGATGAGGGACGTCGGAAGTCTCGGTTGCTCCAGCTTGCGGGTCGATCGCAGAGGCGAGCGACCCCCCCGACCTCCAATCCCCCGGTCGTGCAGCCGTGAACGCCTCCTCCCGTGGGCGAACGACCTGGGGCTCGGTGACTACCGGGCCCGGAGCTGAGACCCCGGCAGCAGTGCAGACGACCACTTGTTTCCGCTGAAGGACCTCGTGCGCTTGAATACTCGTTGCAACACGCAACGAACATATTTCCACTTCGTTGGCTGTGTTGATGGGGACCCCCAGGTCCTGTGCCAACTTGAGCAGTTGTTCCAAAACCATAGCGTCCTGCCCCTCCTCGTCCATACGAGGGAACGCGGCATCGGCGAGGGCCAGCAACGCCGTGCGGTAGGCGAGCGCGGTCTCCGTGTCCGCCTTCCGTCGGCCGTAAAATAGGTGGCGGCAGGCCGAAGGTGGTCCGTAAACTTTGGCCATGAGGCCCAGCGCAGCCTTGAGCGTGGAGCGCGCCGATCTCGATGCGGACCCGAAGGCCGCGAGCGCGTCGTCGTCCAACATGGCCGGCAGTGCCCGCAGCGCCGTAGCATCGGACCAGGCCGACATCTCTTGATGCGCCAGGAACCTCCGTTGGAATGCGCCCCAGTCCCCACCGTCCGCCTTGAAGGCTGTCAACGTGGGAAGGCGCTGCTGGAAGATGAAGTCGTCCTCCGCCACATGGCTCTCCCCCGCCGCACCGTCGGTCTGCAAAATGGCGGCCCCTATGGTAGGTGGAAGATGGCGGCCCGCAGCGCGCGCCGATGACGTAAGCGGCCGCGCTTAGAGGACCCCCGCCACGTGGTGCTCGCCATTCCCGCCAAAAGATGTCCGCTCGGTAGAAATGGCAGGAACTGCAAAGTCATTTTGGCGGGAATCAGCGAGGCGAGTCTTTTGAATGTCCGCCGACGTCCCCGCTCCTCCCGACGTGGTGATCTCCGCCAGGATGGACGCCGCGGCGAGTAGCAGCTCCGCCAGGCGGGAGTGCGCCTCGCGGAGTCCGGCATCAGCCCCCAGCCGCTCGTCTGGCGGCCATGAGGGGTCCTGTGGCGCAGGCATCTCCTCCTCTTCTCCCCCCCGATGCCTGCCGGCCCGCGTCGTCGTGGTTATCCTCGCGGTCAATCTCTTGAGTCCGATGAGTCTTCCTGGTATCCATGCCTGGAAGACTTTCACTCCTGACGCCAGTTGAAGTATAGTGAACTACGGCGGGAAACCACTTGACGGGTAGCACACTTTATTCACACTTGGGTTGTCACAATAACACGTGTTGTCACTACAGCTCACGCTACACGTTCCACCTGACACGGGTGGTAACTACTGCTCACACTACACGTTCCACCCGGCTACACACACACGGGCATTCCAGCCCCGTAGCATCCGGGGAAACCTCTAGACCCACCCCAGCTTGGGTACGGATCACGACCACTGGGTCCCGTGGCCCGGTCCTCACACGGACGTCCGGCCCCCGGGTCCCAAGGTCCCGCCTCTGAGCCACACAGGGCCCCGGTCCCTACAAGGACAGCGGGACTAGGTGTCTCAGGGCCCTATCTCTTCCTCCTCCGTCTTCCGTCTTCACTGGTCACCAACTTCTCCTCGAGCGCCCGCGCGCACCGCCTTATATCACCCTCCGCTCCAAGGAGACGGAGCCTATGCGGACCGCGATGCGAGCACCCACCCTAACCGACCAATCATCACGCGCTGCCACACGATCCCTTCTTGTGCCAGCGCACATAACCAATCCCCACGCGCTGCCACATGATCCATCACTGTCAGCGCGCTTCACCAACACACAGCCAATCACCATCACATAACCCATGACCCCGCGCTGACCTACGATCCCTCACCGTCAGCGCACGTCACCAACACACAGCCAATCGCCACGCGCTACTCCACGATCCTTACTACCAGCGCGTATCACCACTACAGATGCATACCCGCTCCCATGGATGGACGACTTCTTGGACGCCCTGTCGGTGCGCGGTTTTTCTCCACCCTCGACTTGCTGTCAGGGTTTTGGCAGTTGCCTCTGGATGAGAGTTCTAAACATAAAACCGCGTTATGAACACCCCAGGGGTTGTTTCAATTTAACTGTCTCCCAATTCAACTTCACGCAGCTCCGGCCACATTCTAACGACTTTTAGAGCTGGTTTTGGCAAGCCTTCAATGGGACTCGTGCCTCATTTATTTGGATGACTTAATCGTGGCCGGATGCGCGTTCCAGGAGCACCTGCAGTGGTTGCAATCGGTGTTTGTCAAGGTGCGGGCGGCCACTCTTAAATTTAAGCCAGAAAAGTGTCATCTCTTGCAGACATCGGTTTGCTATTTGGTTCACATTGTCAGCGAGTCCAGGATAGTGACAGATCCCGACAAAACTGCGTGCGTGCACACATGGCCAACCCCCACGTCGGTGGGTGAAGTCCGCAGTTTTGTCGGGTACGCGTCATATTACTACCGCTTCATACCCAAGTTCACGACACTCGCTAAACCATTCCACGCCCTCACCACAAAGGGCCAGAGAGTTTGATGGGGGGAAGAGGAGGAGGCCGCATTTGTCGCTCTGCACGACGGCCTCACCAATACGCCTCCCCTTGGGTACCCCGATTTCTCCCTGTCATTTCAGCTGGACACAGATTCCATTGACACCGGAATCGGCGCTGTACTGTTGCAGGTGGTGAACGGAGTAGAGAGGGTCGTAGCTTATGGGAGCCGTGTGCTGTCCCCCGCAGAGCAGCCTTATTGTGTGACATGCGGTAAATTGTTGGCTATTGTGCATTTTGTAAAACAGTACAGGCAGTACCACTACGGTAGGCAGTTTGTTGTGCGCACGGACCACGCGGCTCTTCAATATGCACTGCGAGTTGACCAGCCGTCCGGCCAGCTCTCCCACTGGTTAGCAATTTTGCAGGATTATTCCTTCAGGGTCACCTACAGGAAAGGTGCAAGCCACTGTAATGCGGACGCATTGTCTCAGTTACCGCCGAGAAGCCGCTGTGCATGTTTGATGGGTGCCAGCCAATGTAAACCTGTGGTTGCAGGATTGCCATGCACTGTCGTAGCGTCGGTTGATGTTCCACCACCCGCGGCAACCGCTCCCTGTTACAACACGATTGGTCTCACATACACGGAATGGGGCCGCGTCCAGGTGGAAGACGTCTCCTTGTTAAAATGATGGCGTCGCGTCAGAACGAGGGGTGGTAGGAAGGTGCCAGCAGGAATGTCCCTCATAGTCCTTTGTGATGGGCTGGTGATGAGGTGCGATGAGGAAGTGCGGTGTTACTGCATCGTTGTGCTAACTGCTCTGTGGGGTAAAGTTACACGGGCTGTCCATGTGAGGTTGATGTACCTTGGGGTGCGGAAAACTGTTGACCCTGAAGCATGACTTCTTTTGGCCCGAAATGTCGGAGGATGTGCTCCACATGCTCAAAGGTTGTATTGAATGCGCTCACCGGAAGCCCCCACCGAGGCAGGCCCAGCCACCGTTGCAATCTATCGAAGTATCCCATGTTAACGATCAGTCGGCTGCATCCATCATGGACGCATTCCTACACGGGTATGTTTTGGACAAAGGGGCCCCGGAACATTTCCTTACAGACCAAGGTCGTAATTTTTATTCTAAATTATTAAAGGAGGTGTGCGACTCACTGGCTACTAAAAAGATCTGGACATCGCCCTACCATCCTCAGATTTATGGGATGGTAGAGTGCTAGCACAGGACTCTTACGTCCAACTGGGATTTGAACATTCCGGATGTTCTGGTCGCGTACAGAATGGCCCCTCACGCCTCAATGGGGTTCTCCCCCTTTTTTCTCATGTATGGGAAGGAATGTGATCCCCCCATGGAGGCTCAGTTAAACATGGACCTAGGTAAAAAGAAGGTCGCTATGCCCATGCAGCTTATGACATGCGGCTGAATTTCCCCGAAGTGTCTCAGGGAAATTCAGCTAAACGGCAAGCTGCCAATGAAAAGTTTGCAGGACTCCATAGATCCGGAAACCCATAGACCCCTGGGGACAAGGCATGGCTGCATTGCCCCCCAGGTGCCCCTGGGAATGTCCCCTAAATTGAATCGGGCATGGCAGGGCCCGGTTGAGGTGATTGAGGTCAGGAGGCCACAGTGCGTACACATCCAGGTCGGTCGCAGGCGCAGGTATGCGCACTCGTCATGGCTGAAACCCTATTTTCCACCTTCATCCCCACTACCTGAGGGCCGGGTGTCTGATGTGTCCGACAAGCCCGGGCGAATGGTCGTGGAGGGTGCGCCTCAGCGGGACGTTGTAGTTTTGCTTGCAGGATCCCAGCGCCTGACACCCGCGTACCCACCGGCGACATCGTCCACAGACAGACCAAGGATGATGGAACGGTCGCCATCCGCTTCTTCTTCTTCTTCGTCTTCTTCCCAGGAGGGGCCGCGCCCGTTAGGCCATGTAAATATTGTCCCGGGAGTTCCCAAGGAAGCCCATTCTTGTCCTACTTGGGGGCCCAGCGACGAGAACCCCTTCCAAAACTGTTCGATTCCGATAGCCCGCCCCTTCTGTTGTTTTCCAGTATTAGTCCCGACGCCATCTGGTGGGTGGCCGCAGATGCGTGCTGCGCTGTGATTGCCGGTTGATCTGAGGTCCTTCCTGATACTCATGGGCTGCAGCACGCTGACGGTCGTCAGGCATTCTTCTATCCCTGGGGGCCAGGTTTATTGTTGTGAGTTCTCATCGGGATTTGTTAATTGTCTCAGTTGTTTATTGATGTTGTTGTTCCACTACGCGGGGGATGAAGATTGTTATTGTTCTTGTTGTTCCGCTACGCGAGGGATGGAGGTCAGCCGGGATGGCTGATTTTGTTTTTACAGAGGGGGAGTGATGTAGTGACATGGAATTGGTCACGACGTAGCATAGCGCTGGTTGCTGACAGAGAAGGGGATCTGCAGTTGCAGCAGCCCTGTCTGACAGCAGGTCACGTGATAAACCAGAGAGAGGGATGTAGGGGAAATGTAACAGTGGAGGCATGTGAGGAAAGCCCAGGAACCTGCTAGTAGGTTCTAGAAGGGGGCATGGCCAGGGCAGAGTGAGGCCACGCTGCGAGGATAAAAGGGGACCACGAGCGAAGGCTCGGGGCTGTTGCCTGGAGTGGGATCCCGTCGTGCTGCTGGAGTCTTTGCCGCCGTCTTCATCTGCTCGGTGCTGTTAGTCGTGTCGTCTACCAGCTGTCCTGACTGGGGGCTGCAGTTACTCTGTGTGGACCGTGAAGGCTGTTAATAAATAGAGTGCCTCCTACTCTTAGTGTCTCTGAGTCAGTCACTACATATGTATTTAATGCCATGCTTGTAGGGAGCAGTAGTGCAACGGTTAGCGTGCTGTGCTACGAACCCAGCGAGCCGAGTTCGATTCATGCTTACAGTCTTAACCAGTGACCATTATCTGAAATTTGTATGGGCCTCCCTTAGGTCTACTCAGCTTCAAATTAATACCTGGTGGTGGTTGTAAAAAGCGCCACCAGAGACACAAAGGCGGGTGGGCGGTGTGTTGGCCACCCATTCCTCCATGTGCCGTTCCGGCCTTCATAGGTGCTCGGTAACAGTACTTGCCCCAACAGTCTGTTAATCTATACGGGAAATCTTTGTCTTTGTTTTTATGCCATTTTGGTATTCGTTCCAGATATATTATGAACATGTGTCCACACCACTGGAGGCATGTTTCTTGGATATTTTCTTTCAGTGTTACCTCTTCTGCCAGTTTTTTTCTCTTAATTTCATATTTTCTGTAGTTTGACACACACCATAGGAAAGATATTGTTGAAATCAAATAATACTGGGGATTTTGTAGAAAATGTGGTTCCACAGCAATGGAATATATTACCAATATTTATATTTGGCTATTCTGACTACTCTAAATTGTGTCCATAACTGGGCAGTCCTGGACTTACTTCAACATGCTGGTACGTACAAGTTGGTGAAGGCGAGGGGGGGACAGGACCGGTTCATTGTGCACAGTGAGATAATCATTGTTACCGCTCGATCCCTGATGACTTGAAGGTACATTGTAATGGTATAAAGGTAAAAAAGCCCTTTAGAATGTCTAACTTTAAATGTGTAAACTAAATAATACGTTGATTTCTATTCAGGTCTAATAACGAGAACATGCATACATCTTTCACTCATTTTCGATGTTTTTAGTTGATTCAGTTAATATCCTTAAGCACAAAACCATAGACTGTGATTATGAATGTTTCAAGCAACTGATAACCACATTAAATCTGAAAGCACACACTTAAAATAAAAACATATTTAGCCTTTGTTTTGAATGCACTTATAGGAAGCTTTGCTGGGATATATTTGAGGCTTAAACACTTTTATTATTTCAATTATTATTGGATGTTTGTGTTAGGTTACAAGCTTTTTATGCAAACCTTTTATTGTTTCAGTTTGACGGAACATTATCACAACCAATATAGCAATTAGACGATACGTTTGGTTTGACACTACATCAAGAATATTCAGGACAACATCGAGGAAGTCAGAGTAACAATCCAGTATATGAGGATCAGTGTCAGCTGACAAACGTAATTAAAAACCGACAAGGTTTAAACTAGATATTAACCATTACAAATGAATGTATTTATTATTGCAGTTTATCTGGACAGATAAGTAACATTAATTATACGTACTCATGAATATACTAACCTATAGCAGGACAGCATTGTTTACTGAAAACTTTAGTGTTGTCTTCCTTGGTTATGTCTTTGAGTTCATGCTATGTGTTTATGTTCAGTTGGAAGATGAACAGTTTAGGAGTGGCCAGGGAACTTGGGATTCACTACCAGTGGCGCAGGGGAGCTGGGAAAGAAGCTGAGAGCGAGAGACATACGACTCACAGGGCCGCCTACTGCTTCACAGCTAGGGTTGTAACACCGCGTTAATGCATGACCGTGTAGATCTTTGTGTGGAAGGTGATTGATGATCCAGTGCTCAATGATAGATTCATTCGCTCACCAGCGCCCAGTCGCCTTATCATTATTATATTGCTACTACTTTGACCACTGTTTCCATGAACTTCATTTATTGATTCAGTCTATGAGACTGACGGCTTCCTCTCATCCACACCGTGTTGAACCACCACATTGCAGTACAGTTTTCAGCTCTCCGCTTCTTCCCTCACACTGCTTGACTTTGGAATTTCCTCCCAATGTCTATTCCCCAAGCTCGTATAACATTGCTAAATTCAATTAAGAGGCCATCCATAAATGACGTCACGCACCTAGGGGGGGAGGGGGGGTCAGACATTTTTGACGATGTGTGACGAGAGGGGAGGGGGGGTTAGAGAAATGTGACGTCACATCAAAATACACAACTTTTACAGGTAGGAACAATGGTCTACACTGCCCACCAGGGATTATTTGTCTGTCGTGCATAAATATATATATATATAATAAACAGCTCTTTGATTGGTGGAGACCGACTGCCAGGTACAGAGAGGGGAGGTGCCTAAGGAGGATAGTCAGAGGAGGGGCCTAAGGAAGGGGGGAGTCAGGAGAGGGGCCTGAGGGGGGGGGAGGGTCAGAGGAGGGGCCTAAGGGAGGGGTTAAGTGGAGGGGCCTAAGCAAGGGGGAGGGGCCGATAGTTAAGGGGGCTGGCTACCTGGCTGGCTGCCTGGCTACCTCAAGTCAAGTTATCTTTTATACAGGTAGGAACAACAGGTTCCACACTGCCCAGCAGGAATTATTTGTCTGTCGTTGCATTGAAATGCAGCCCACACATGCACCCCCCCACCGACCACCGAGCAGGGCCACGATTGATTGAGGATGTCGGGGAGGGTGGGGGGGAAGGTAAACACGCCCACTCATCCAACTGCCCCCCCCCCCTGAACGCCGCGCTGAGTGTGCAAGTGTGAGTGTGTGAGTCTGAGAGTGTGAGAGTGAGTGTATCTGTGTGTGAGTCTGAGAGTGTTAGAGTGTGTGTGTGAGTCTGACAGTGTGAGTGTGTGAGTCTCAAAGTGTGAGAGTGAGTGTGTGTGAGGGTGAGTGTGTGTGTGTGTGAGTCTGACAGTGTGAGAGTGAGTGTGCGTGAGTCTGAGAGTGTGAGAGAGTGCGTGTGTGTGTGTGAGTCTGAGAGCGTGAGAGTGAGTGTGTGTGTGTGTCTGAGAGTGTGTGTGAGTCTGAGAGTGTGTGTGTGTGTGAGTCTGAAAGTGTGAGTGTGTGAGTCTGAGAGTGTGAGAGTGAGTGTATGTGTGTGTGAGTCTGAGAGTGTGAGAGTGAGTGTATGTGTGTGTGAGTCTGAGAGTGTGAGGGTGTGTGTGTGAGTCTGAGAGTGTGAGGGTGAGTGTATGTGTGAGTCTAAAAGTGTGAGAGTGAGTGTGATTGTGAGTCTGAGAGTGTGAGTGTGTGTGTGAGTCTGAGAGTGTGAGTTTGTGTGTTTTTGAGAGTGTGTGAGTCTGAGAGTGTGAGAGTGAGTGTGTGTGTGCGAGTCTGAGAGTGTGAGAGTGAGTGTGTGTCTGAGAGTGAGTGTGTGTGTGTCTGAGAGTGAGTGTGTGTGAGTCTGAGAGTGTGTGTGTGTGTGAGTGAGTCTGAAAGTGTGAGTATGTGAGTCTGAAAGTGTGAGAGTGATTGTAGGTGTGTGTGAGTCTGAGAGTGTGAGAGTGAGTGTATGTGTGAGTCTGAGAGTGTGAGAGTGAGTGTATGTGTGTGTGAGTCTGAGAGTGAGTGTGTGAGTCTGAGAGTGTGAAAGTGAGTGTATGTGTGTGTGAGTCTGAGAGTGTGAAAGTGAGTGTATGTGTGTGTGAGTCTGAGAGTGAGTGTATGTGTGAGTCTGAGAGTGTGAGAGTGAGTGTATGTGTGTGTGAGTCTAATAGTGTGAGAGTGAGTGTGTGTGTGTGAGAGTCTGAGAGTGCGAGTGTGTGTGAGAGTCTGAGAGTGCGAGTGTGTGTGTGAGTCTGAGAGTGTGAGAGTGAGTGTGTGTGTCTGAGAGTGTGAGTGTGTGTGAGTCTGAGAGTGTGTGAGTGTGTGAGTCTGAAAGTGTGAGAGTGAGTGTATGTGTGTGTGAGTCTGAGAGTGTGAGAGTGTGTGTGTGTGAGTCTGAGAGTGTGAGAGTGAGTGTGTGTGTCTGAGAGTGTGAGAGTGTGTGTGTATCTGAGTGTGAATGTGTGCGAGTCTGAGAGTGTATGTGTGTGAGTGAGTCTGAAAGTGAGTGTGTGAGTCTGAAAGTGTGAGAGTGAGTGTATGTGTGTGTGTCTGAGAGTGTGAGAGTGAGTGTGTGTGTCTGAGAGTGTGAGAGTGTGTGTGTGTCTGAGTGTGAGTGTGTGTGAGTCTGAGAGTGTATGTGTGTGAGTGAGTCTGAAAGTGAGTGTGTGAGTCTGAAAGTGTGAGAGTGAGTGTATGTGTGTGTGGGTCTGAGAGTGTGAGCGTGAGTGTGTGTATTTGAGTCTGAGAGTGTGAGAGTGAGTGTGTGAGTCTGAGAGTGTGAGAGTGAGTGTGTGAGTCTGAGAGTGTGAGGGTGAGTGTATGTGTGAGTCTGCGAGTGTGAGAGTGAGTGTGTGTGTGTGAGTCTGAGAGTGTGAGCTTGAGTGTGTGTGTGAGTCTGAGAGTGTGAGCGTGAGTGCGTGTGTATGTGTGAGTCTGAGAGTGTGTGTGAGTCTGAGAGTGTGTGTGTCTGATAGTGTGTGTGTGAGTCTGAGAGTGTGAGCGTGAGTCTGTGTGTGTGTCTGAGAGTGTGAGGGTGAGTGTGAGTATGTGAGTCTGAAAGTGTGAGAGTGAGTGTAGGTGTGTGTGAGTCTGATAGTGTGAAGGTGAGTGTATGTGTGAGTCTGAGAGTGTGAGAGTGAGTGTATGTGTGTGTGAGTCTGAGAGTGAGTCTGAGAGTGTGAAAGTGAGTGTATGTGTGTGTGAGTCTGAGAGTGAGTGTATGTGTGAGTCTGAGAGTGTGAGAGTGAGTGTATGTGTGTGTGAGTCTAATAGTGTGAGAGTGAGTGTGTGTGTGTGAGAGTCTGAGCGTGCGAGTGTGTGTGTGAGTCTGAGAGTCTGAGAGTGAGTGTGTGTGTGTCTGAGAGTGTGAGTGTGTGTGAGTCTGAGAGTGTGTGTGTGTGAGTGAGTCTGAAAGTGTGAGTGTGTGAGTCTGAAAGGTGAGAGTGAGTGTATGTGTGTGTGAGTCTGAGAGTGTGAGGGTGTGTGTGTGTGAGTCTGAGAGTGTGAGAGTGAGTGTGTTTGTCTGAGAGTGTGAGAGTGTGTGTGTGTCTGAGTGTGAGTGTGTGTGTGTCTGAGTGTGAGTGTGTGTGAGTCTGAGAGTGTATGTGTGTGAGTGAGTCTGAAAGTGAGTGTGTGAGTCTGAAAGTGTGAGAGTGAGTGTATGTGTGTGTGGGTCTGCGAGTGTGAGAGTGAGTGTGTGTGTGAGTCTGAGAGTGTGAGCTTGAGTGCGTGTGTGAGTCTGAGAGTGTGAGCGTGAGTGCGTGTGTGTGTGTGAGTCTGAGAGTGTGTGCGAGTCTGAGAGTGTGTGTGTCTGATAGTGTGTGTGCGAGTCTGAGAGTGTGTGTGTGAGTCTGAGAGTGTGAGCGTGAGTCTGTGTGTGTGTCTGAGAGTGTGAGGGTGAGTGTGAGTATGTGAGTCTGAAAGTGTGAGAGTGAGTGTAGGTGTGTGTGAGTCTGATAGTGTGAAGGTGAGTGTATGTGTGAGTCTGAGAGTGTGAGAGTGAGTGTATGTGTGTGTGAGTCTGAGAGTGAGTCTGAGAGTGTGAAAGTGAGTGTATGTGTGTGTGAGTCTGAGAGTGAGTGTATGTGTGAGTCTGAGAGTGTGAGAGTGAGTGTATGTGTGTGTGAGTCTAATAGTGTGAGAGTGAGTGTGTGTGTGTGAGAGTCTGAGCGTGCGAGTGTGTGTGTGAGTCTGAGAGTCTGAGAGTGAGTGTGTGTGTGTCTGAGAGTGTGAGTGTGTGTGAGTCTGAGAGTGTGTGTGTGTGAGTGAGTCTGAAAGTGTGAGTGTGTGAGTCTGAAAGGTGAGAGTGAGTGTATGTGTGTGTGAGTCTGAGAGTGTGAGGGTGTGTGTGTGTGAGTCTGAGAGTGTGAGAGTGAGTGTGTTTGTCTGAGAGTGTGAGAGTGTGTGTGTGTCTGAGTGTGAGTGTGTGTGAGTCTGAGAGTGTATGTGTGTGAGTGAGTCTGAAAGTGAGTGTGTGAGTCTGAAAGTGTGAGAGTGAGTGTATGTGTGTGTGGGTCTGCGAGTGTGAGAGTGAGTGTGTGTGTGAGTCTGAGAGTGTGAGCTTGAGTGCGTGTGTGAGTCTGAGAGTGTGAGCGTGAGTGCGTGTGTGTGTGTGAGTCTGAGAGTGTGTGCGAGTCTGAGAGTGTGTGTGTCTGATAGTGTGTGTGTGAGTCTGAGAGTGTGAGCGTGAGTCTGTGTGTGTGTCTGAGAGTGTGAGGGTGAGTGTGTGTGTGAGTCTGAGACTGTGAGGGTGAATGTGTATGTGTGAGTCTGAGAGTGTGAGTGTGTGAGTGTGAGAGTGTGTGTGTGTGTCTGAGAGTGTGAGTGTGTGTGTGTGTCTGAGAGAGTGTGTGAGTCTGAGAGTGTGAGCGTGAGTACGTGTGTGTGAGTCTGAGAGTGTGAGTGTGTGAGTCTGAGAGTGTGTGTGAGTCTGAGAGTGTGAGAGTGAGTGTATGTGTGTGTGAGTCACACTGCCCACCAGGGATTATGTGTCTGTCTGTCGTGCATACACGGAATTCTGCCCACCCATGCACCTCCCCACCGAACACCGAGCTACGCTGCGATTGGTTGATGATGTCGGAGAGGGTGGGGGGGAAGGGTAAAGATGCACACTCATCCAACTGCCCCTGCCCCAAACGCCACGCTGTCCAACCAAGTTCCTACCTGCCCACTCCGAAGTAACGTGTTCATATAAATAACACGTTCTACTTAATTAAATAGAATTGTTATAACACTCATTTTTATGCATTTTCATTATTAACTATTTGATTCATATTCATAGCTTCAAATCTAGAACTATTTGATTATTTAAATTTACTAAAGTCACCTTTTATTTAGTCCATGAAAGAGCATTTTGCTTCTCCATGGGAGAATGAAGCATACGTTTTGTAAAAATGTTGAATGATTGTTAATAAACATTTTGATTTTAATGATTCTACCAGGGCTTTTCATTCTGTGGATTGAATATGTGATTGCTATAATTGTACTCTACATTTTGCTTCGTTCTACTACAAAGTTTAAAGTATTTTTCATAGTTAGAATTACTTTTAATATTTAATAATTCTAAAAGAATGTCAATATAATATTCTGAACATCTGCAGTTTTAGTTAGACCTTGAATATTTTCAAGTGAATTTTATGCTAAATTTCAGCTTTCCAACGCCACCTTTTTAATACATATGTAGTGGGTACAAACTTGTAGGAGACTTCCTCTTGGAGGCAACACGTTTATTAACAGTAAACGCAATAACAGTTGTCCCTGACACAAAGGAGTACGGCCCCTTCCAGCCAATATCCAGGCTCGCGTGTCCTATTCAACTCGGGATTATGCTCTCTATCGGGTCCTCCGCTATCGGGACCTAGGGGAGGCTATTCTGACCCGACCTTGCCAGGGTCTCCGGGTCTCACCCCTGGCCCACTCGAACCCGGCTCTGACAAGAGCCTCGGTTGAGGGGTCCCAGGGCTCTAGACTTGAGATGTATTCGGCTCCTCAAGTGGACGACAACTGCCGGTCCCGTTGAGAGGACCGGCTTTTATACACGAGTCGGGGCTCACTCCACCCCGAGCCAGGGTCCACCCCTCCGGTCACGAGATACCCAGGGGGGGGGGGTTACCTTGGCTTAACTGCCACTCAACCTACTAAGCCTCCCATCCGCCCCCTGTTGACCTATCGGCGTAGTAGCAGGCTAACTTTCACGTAGCGCTTTAATAATGGCGCTACACGTTTTCTCCTACAACATGAGAGTGCAGCGCCACATTAAATACGCCCTACAATGACAATAGTTTAAAGTTGTTTTAAGATTTTTTGTTTCAAAACGGAAATATGGTTTTTGGGGGGGGCAGAGCTTTGTGACGTCATATTTGAGGGGGTTCTGACTTTTTGTGACGCCGTGTGACGAGGGGGGGAGGAGGGGGTCAAAAATCGGCCTAAATCGCGTGACGTCATTTATAGACGGCCCCTAACGTGTTTCGTCTTATATATTACTACTTTGATCGTGCATATCTTTACTGGTTGCTTGATGTGTTTGGGCCTTGTTGTGCAGAACGTCTAACACCTTTACCCCAGATGCTGTTATTCTACAATCTCGAGTGGATGCATTTATGAGGGCCCCAACCATGGCCACTTCCCATGGCCGTCCACGTGATGGTGGAACGGATTTCACACTTTCAAATGTAAGTAAAATACGGTGCATGATGATGATGACGAAAAGGTATTTTATGACATCCAGTATACTGATCACGGACATAATAATGTAATAACTCGTTGGTTCTTTCGGTAAAGTCACGTAGAAAGAAAATAAATTAAATAGAATACGACGTTTCGATTGCAACACAAGCAGTAGTCATAAGGTAGAACTAAATTTGAGAGAGAGAGAGAGAGAGAAAACACAGACACACAGACAGACACACAAGCAGAGAGAGACAACACAGAGACACACAGAGAGACATACAACATTGACACACAGAGACCCAATGCCTCTGTGTCGCGGCCTTAAATAGAGAGCGGGGGGGGGGGCAGAGAGAGAGGTGGGTCTGCTGGAGCAGAGAAATTAGCATATCAATGAGAGAGCTGTGTGGAAATCCACCTCGTGGCGGCCGGGGGAGAGAAAGAGCGAATGGAACTATGAGACCCTGGTAAAATTTTAGAGAGAGAAATAGGCAGTTTGAGAAAACAAACTTAGCAATTTTTTGGAAATGTAATGCAATGCAGAGAGTTGTCTAACACTGTTAACACCAGGCTATGTGTTGACTGTGTGTTAGCCGAGTAATTCCTGCAGTCACGAAAGCTTCCAATCAATAATGTAATATTTACTAATTTGCCAAGGAAAGCCACACTAAGTCCGAAGACTCTTTTCAAGGAGGGTCCTACTGCATTGGGATGTTTGGCCACCACCAATTGCGTTATGTGTGTTTATGCATGTGAGGAAACCAGAGAACCTTTGAGAAGCCAATACATAACAGGGGGAGAAAATACAAACTCCTCACAGAAAGGCGACTGAGCCAGGAATCAAATCCAGATCCTTCTTTGTGTGAGATATGTGTTACCATACTCTTTGGTTTTTTCGGTAAAGTCACGTAGGTAAAACAATCAATAAAATAAATGAAAACTAAATTAAATCACGACGTTTCGGAGGCAACACAAGCCTCCCTCATCAGGTGTAAAAAAGGCACAGCAAAATAACTGTAGCTAGAGTTATTTGTGATGAGACATTGTTACATAGGGTAAGAGGGGGAGGAGCCAAGGAGGACGGGCGCAGGATGGGGGGGGGCTAGGAAGGTGAAGGTGAAGGAGGACGGAGCCACATGATTAACCATGTTAAACCTGAACCGCGACTCTCCCCTGTTCTGCGTCCCCCATCCGTGGCTCCGTCCTCCTTCACCCTCACCTTCCGAGCTCCACCCACACCCCACCTCCCCATCCTGCACCCGTCCTCCTTGGCTCCTCCCCCTCCTCTTTCCCTATGTAACAATCTCATCACAAATAACCGCTCGCTAGTTATTTTGCTGTGCCTCTTTTTTACACCTGATGAGGGAGGCTTGTGTTGCCTCCGAAACGTCGTGATTAAATTTAGTTGTTTTCATTTATTTTATTTTATTGATTGTTTTACCTACGTGTCTTTACCGAAAAAAACAAAGAGTATGAATTCTTGCAGTCACGAAAGCTTCAAATCTAGAATGTGTTACCATTGCACAACCCTGCCATCAGGGTGTAAATGATGGTGCTATTTGTATCCCCTCTCGTATAGCTAAAGGAAAAGTCGGTAAATTCTGCCTTTGAAAAGGAGAAACAGGAAGACTCCCAGCATCTCCATTCACCAAACGAAAATACGTCACTCTCAGCTAAGCTGAACACAGAAGTGGATGATCCTACCCTTGATGTTGAGGTGCCTTAAATCATATATGCGCTGTACTTTTCAGCAGAACGATATGCCATTATGTTTAAATGTACATTCATATTTCTGCACAGTGGTTATATAATTAGTGGGGAAATATAACATGGACCAGCAGTAGCTCATAAATCACTTTTTGCAGAGCTTCTCCATTTTAATCTGGTAGGCCACCCTGTTATTACTGAGGATGTACAGTGAGGGAAAAAAGTATTTGATCCCCTGCTGATTTTGCACGTTTGCCCACTGACAAAGAAATGATCAGTCTATAATTTTAATGGTAGGTTAATTTGAACAGTGAGAGACAGAATAACAACAACAAAATCCAGAAAAACGCATGTCAAAAATGTTATAAATTGATTTGCATTTTAATGAGGGAAATAAGTATTTGACCCCTCTGCAAAACATGACTTAGTACTTGGTGGCAAAACCCTTGTTGGCAATCACAGAGGTCAGATGTTTCTTGTAGTTGGCCACCAGGTTTACACACATCTCAGGAGGGATTTTGTCCCACTCCTCTTTGCAGATCTTCTCCAAGTCATTAAGGTTTCGAGGCTGACGTTTGACAACTCGAACCTTCAGCTCCCTCCAAAGATTTTCTATGGGATTAAGGTCTGGAGACTGGCTAGGCCACTCAAGGACCTTAATTTGCTTCTTCTTGAGCCACTCCTTTGTTGCCTTGGCCGTGTGTTTTGGGTCATTGTCATGCTGGAATACCCATCCACGACCCATTTTAAATGCCCTGGCTGAGGGAAGGAGGATCTCACCCAAGATTTGACGGTACATGGCTCCGTCCATCGTCCCTTTGATGTGAAGTTGTCCTGTCCCCTTAGCAGAAAAACACCCCCAAAGCATAATGTTTCCACCTCCATGTTTGACGGTGGGGATGGTGTTCTTGGGGTCATAGGCAGCATTCCTCCTTCTCCAAACACGGCGAGTTGAGTTGATGCCAAAGAGCTCCATTTTGGTCTCATTTGACCGCAACACTTTCACCCAGTTGTCCTCTGAATCATTCAGATGTTCATTGGCAAACTAAAGACGGGAATGTATATGTTTTTTCTTTAGCAGGGGGACCTTGCGGGCGCTGCAGGATTTGAGTCCTTCACGGCGTAGTGTGTTACCAATTGTTTTCTTGGTGACTATGGTCTCAGCTGCCTTGACAAGATCCTCCCGTGTAGTTCTGGGCTGATTCCTCGCCGTTCTAATGATCATTGCAACTCCACGAGGTGAGATCTTGCATGGAGCCCCAGGTCGAGGGAGATTAACAGTTCTTATAGTGTTTCTTCCATTTGCGAATAATCGCACTAACTGTTGTCACCTTCTCACCAAGGTGCTTGGCGATGGTCTTGTAGCCCATTCCCGCCTTGTGTAGGTCTACAATCTTGTCCCTGACATCCTTGGAGAGCTTTTTGGTCTTGGCCATGGTGGAGAGTTTGGAATCTGATTGATTGCTTCTGTGAACAGGTGTCTTTTATACAGGTAACAAAGCTGAGATTAGGAGCACTCCCTTTGAGAGTGTGCTCCTAATCTCAGCTCGTTACTTGTATAAAAGACACCTGGGAGCCAGAAATCTTTCAGATTGAGAGGGGGTCAAATACTTATTTCCCTCATTAAAATGCAAATCAATTTATAACATTTTTGTTGTTATTCTGTCTCTCACTGTTCAAATAAACCTACCATTAAAATTATAGACTGATAATTTATTTGGTAGTGGGCAAACGTACAAAATCAGCAGGGGATCAAATACTTTTTTCCCTCACTGTATTAACTGAAAAATATATGCACCCTGCTGCACATTGGACTTAAAAATATCATATGAAGCCATTGGAAAAGAGTAGGCCATTATGTGCCAGTATCGTAGTTCAAATTGCCAAATATATTTTTTTACCTATAAATTACTTAATTGCGATTACACACAGCAACATTTCACCCAACTGTGAAACTACAGGTTGTGTGAAAAATAGCACCTATATGATAGCCTCGTGTAAAAGTACTAAATTATCAAGCATTTTTTTTTATTGCAAGCCCACTTTGATCTTTATTCATATTATTTTGAATCTACAGATGCTGGCGCCTGATGGACATCCACGCACACTGCTGTCTCTGCCTCCATTTCCCGTGGCGCTGGAGCAGGCATCGCGTGCTCGCTATCTCCGACATAGACACCCAACCTCCACTGAAAAGGCTCTTACACTAAGCCAAATATTTTCACACTAATAAAAATGTAATTTTCGTACATTTGGTATTCGCGTCAGTCTTAAAGCACAAGACTATAATATAATCTGCAGTAGTTTCACAGTAGGTAGCAATGTTGCTTTGTGTATTTTTTTTATTTGCAGGTATTTTTTAATTTTAAAAAAATTTGACCGTGATTCCAGCAAACATTACACTCTTTTAGAATGACATCAGAGCCTTTTCAGTGGTTAATATGCACTGCAGTAATAACCAGTGGTGTAGTTCTGGCAGGTATATGTCATTTATTATATTTTTGTATTTGTCTAGGATATGATTGTTTTGTTATACAAAATGACAGAAGCCAATCTTATTTTCCTCATTAGTAGATCTCATGTGTAATGACAGGGTGCCATCTGTTGACCCGGAGGGATAATCACGGGTATGGGTGCATTATACAATAATCAACTATAAGGGGGGCATAACTGGGCTAAAGGTTAAAGACGGGGTCAGTCGGGAAGCTCCGGGAACCTGCTCGAAGAGCCGGGGCCTGGCCACGCCGAGGAGTATATAAGGGGGGAGTGACTGAAGGTTCGGGGGCTGTCGTGGGGTCCGGGTCCTGGCTGCCGTCGCTGTCTTCGCAGTCATCTCTCCATCGTCCGACCGCATGGCCGATCCTCTGTATGGCTCCGATCGTCGTTGTCGCTATGTTAGTCAGCCAGCTGTATAGTTACACTCCGACGATGGGGCTGTATGGATGGGTCAGCTATGCATAGCCCGTATATATATGTCGCTCAGTGATTGTGCCTGTAAGTGTGAGAAATAAATAAGGAGCCCTCTACATGTCGTGTCTCGGAAGTCGCTGACTACATATGTAACGGATGGATTTGATACATTGTTCAAACACACAGACAGAGAGGTTTTAGTACAAACAAGTTCCTAAGTTATGTTTTAAAAAATCAGAGCACCAGTTATCAAAAAAGCAACAACACTCTGTTCCACGAATACATGACACTCCATAAGAGGTTTTTGTTAGTTACATTGCATAAATATATAAATGTGTCGTTAAAACCCGCCACCACCCGACACAGCCAACTAGTACAGGTTGCCACGTAAACAGAACATGCCAATTCGTCACTAGTACATCACACCGGTGTGTTGGAGAGCCAAGCCACAACATTTACAATCTGAGTACGACGTCTCGCCAGTAATTACAACTAGCTTAATCAGGTGACAGCCAGATTTGTGGAAAAGTTCCTGTTTCGTTCCTTATATAGAGGCGTAGATGTGTTGACCACGCTTCTGCGCGTTTTTTGGCAAAGTGGGGGAGGGGGGGGGGGAATTACTGAGACAACGTACATTATGCATGTGCATTATGCGAGCCCTTTGGATTCGTCCTTCCTGTTTATCGTGTTTATTAAAATAGCCCTACCAACGGTAATCTGGTGTGCTGTACTAGTGACGAATTGGCATGTTATGTTTACGTGACAACCCTTACTAGTTGGCTATGTCGAGTGGCGGCAGGTTTTAACGATACATTCATATATTTACGCGATCTAACTCAAAAAACCTCTATTATGGGTGATATTGGTCGCGAAAGCCTACGTGTTAAACTTAATACGTGATACTGTTGAAACCCTACGTGTTAAACTTAATACGTGATACTGTTATACAAATAAAAACAAATTAATCAATGGCTTAATTCCAAATGTCGGTGAATGAGATATCACCGAGTGCATAATACAATGTTCATGATAAGGCAAACAATGCAACAAAAGCAAACAGCGGTCAGTCTGTAGCAGACAGTCTCTCACGCTAGCGTTGAGGTGACATGGCAGACATGTAGGAATCTTGTGCTCGTGAATGTAAACTCGTCACACAGTGTCTCTCGAACACCACAGACAGCAGTTTGATGATGAGTGATGACACAGCAGCAGTCATGGGATTGATGTAGCTATTGAATTGCCAGGTGTGGATGGGTCTTGACAATGTGTAGAACAGTGATGCTATTCTAGGATTGAAGCTTTCGTGACTGCAGGAATTACTATACTCATTGGTTCTTTCGGTACAGTCACGTATGTAGAAATAAAATAAAAAAAGATCACGACGTTTCGAACGCAACATAAGCGCTCGTCCTCAGGTGAAAATAGCGTAAAATCCTAAAAATGTGTTTTAGCATCTCCACTCTTTACCACTATACGTCTCAGTGGTTACTTAGTAGACCAGTCATTCTTATGCAATACACGAGTTCTATGGAGGACAGTATCATAAGCACACTACCCAGTCGATATGCACATCAGGGTGGACCTTGGCTCTCAGGCCCGTCTGGGTGCTCTCTGGGCTCTGGCGCCCCAGTCGTCCTTTTCTCCTCTCTCCCCTTCTCTACTGTTTCTCCTCTCGCTCTGATGTAGTCGACTATGCACTAACTAGGTTGTGCGGGGGCGCCACAGGCGCCCCAGCACAACCACAGCCGAACAACCACAGCCTGCGGCAGCCCCCAACAGACTGGTCAAGTAAATCCTTACGATCCACTCGCACAGCGTGCGGTGGGCCTTCATCCAGAAATGGATTTAAGCACCAAAAAAACTCGAGTACTAATGTAATGGACAGAGCACGGCTCTCCCTCAGGGCAGCATTGGGAGAGCACGGCTCTCCTTCCGGGCAGCAGCGGAGCGAGCACGGCTCTGCCTCAGGGCAGCAGTGGAGAGAGTGCGTCTGGCTCCCTCACGGCAGCAGTGGAGACAGCGCAGCACCAAAAAAACTCGAGTACTAATGTAATTGACAGAGCACGGCTCTCCCTCAGGGCAGCTGTGGACAGAGCACGGCTCTCCCTCAGGGCAGCAGCGGAGCGAGCACGGCTCTCCCTCAAAGCCAGCAGTGGAGAGCACGGGGGTTCCTCAAGGCAGCAGTGGACGGAGCACGGCTCTGCCTCACTCTCACTCCCCCGTCTCCTCTGAGCTGCATGCGATTGTGTGAGTGAGCTGTGTGTATGAGTGAGCCGTGTGTGAGTGGATCGACCGTCAGCTTTCCGTGGCTGCGTCTCCGGCGCTGTGGCCGTGATGTTGCTGCTTCTCGGGCCTCCGAGGTGCGGGGCGCACACAACACAAAGTGGGCAGCTCGCGGTCACGTGACGCACTTCAACCAATCCGGGGGCGTACATGTTTTGAGGGGGCGCACCTCTGATTGGCTGCTTGCTCGCGGTCACGTGACACACTTCAACCAATCTGGGGGCGTTATTCACGGTCACAGAATGACAGATCTGGGCTATTATGTGTATTGTATGAATGGACCAGTTTACAAAAATATTTTTTTTAATCCGATTTACACTTTCTCTTTTGAGACAATGGAGACCAGACCTCTACAGCTTTACGTCACATGGGTCAACTCCAGACCTTGTTACATAGCTCTCAATTCAAGTTAGACTCCCATCTGTGATGCCAAGTTTCCTGAATAAAAAAAATAGATAATCAAACAGCCATTAAATAATCAATTATTGTTTTCCTCATTATCATTGAGATTAGTATGAATAGAGATAATCTGATTGAGACAATTAGTACGTCATCTTTCTGAACACTTAATATTTCTTATAACGGTATATCTACGACGTTTACCTGCCAATAGTGGCGAACGTGCTACCACTGGCTCGTGTCACCACCCACTAACATAGCACGACTCATAATAATTAATACATATGTAGTGATGTTATTTCACGCAGACAACTTCTTTTACTCCTGTGTCACTTTTATTAGAACAGAACTCCTCGCGTTCAACACCACGTAACACCGTCGCAAATCTCTCGCTTGCGCTGCTCGCCTGCTCCGCTACGCTCACTCCGCGCTCTCTCCCTCACTCTCAGCCTCTCCACTGCTAGCTGCTCTCTCACTCTCCTAGCCTCTCACGACACACTCTGCTAGCCTCTCCACTGCTAGCATATTACTATACACTCTGCTAGCTTCTCGACTACTAGCCTCTCACTATATACTCTGCTAGCTTCTCTACTGCTAGTCTTCGCGCACTCACACTTAGGATTCTTCTAGCCTCTCTACTGCTAGCCTGTCTACCCACGTTTCTCCAACCTCGTCCTTGCCTCCAATGGGGGATCAGCAGAGGTGGGACAAAGTCATTGTTATGCAAGTCCAAGTCGAGTCGCAAGTCATCAAATTCATGACTCGAGTCTGACTCGAGTCCAAGTCACATGACTCGAGTCCACACCTCTGGGGATCAGCTATCACCGCTGGAGAGGACGAGGTGTGGAGAGCGGTGCCCCGGACTTCTCTTGTGTTCACTCTTCTCTTCACTCCAACCAACTCAACTCTCTGCCTCACACGTTCCTTTATTTATCCTCCTCATTAAGTGGCCCCAGATGGCCCTCATTAAGCCGCGCTCACGCGGCGTCTCTGCCACGCTTATCTCCTCCATCTGCAGACTCCCAGGCACCTACACCATGTCTGCATTTGCAGCCAGCCAATCACTGCTATGCATCTTAATTGGTCACCTTTCTCTGTTTGCTCTCTCATTCTCTGCACCTGTATGCCCTGACGTGACTTCACCATCCGCCTATCACACATGCGTCCACACTGTTTGCAAAACCCCGCACGCGTTACTCCACTACACATATATATGTAGAAAAACTTTTGCTTTTTTACGTGGAAGGAATCATATGAAGGAAACGTATTCTCTTGTTTTTTTGTTAGTGGTACATTTTCAACAATGGTACCCATGCTTATTTTGAGTTATGTATGATACAGCATGACCCATATCTTAAAGAGAGGATCTTTTCCCCTAACCATCTGGTAGTTTGTGAGCTTTAGTTCAAGCAAGCTTGACTCTGCTGATGAAACACTAGTATGTTGAAACTGTTCCAGAGTTTGTTTGTGTTGAAAATATTGTGCTTAAATTGTGCACTTTCACAAGGTCTTGTGATTAATGGAATGTGTAAAAAAATTAAGTGGAAGGAGAGATATTTTAAGGAGCCATTGTCTGCTTATTTATGTTACGTACTTATATTCTCCACGAGTGAATACATTGATTGTCAAGCCATCAATTCCCAAGTAAAAGCAATACCTGATCAAACCAAGGGCATTAAAACCACCAATACTATATGGGCTACCAAAGATTCACAAACCTGATGTCCCATTAAGACCCATAGTTAGTAAAATCGGCTCTGCCACGTACAAATCAGCACAATATATAACGAAACAAATACAGCTGTCTCGGCCTCGCTGTGCGCTGCGTTGCACCACTAGCTGAGTAGTTAACCTCGCGTCCAATAAACCATCAGAGCCAGGATGAACGTTCGACTCCAAACGTCATTTATTGAATTTAACGAGGCTGGTAAGAAAACAGCACAGATACAGCATGTGTTATTACCCGTGAACACCAACACAATGAATGAACACCACAGCATCATAGCATTGTCTTAGATAACGTGTTTCTAAACAATAGATCCTGGATAGAACATTACCAATGAATAACTATACAAGAGAATAAGCTGCTGTGTTACATAAAGGCACATCGTGTATTCATCACACTGCACCCCAAATGTACAGTATTACACATAACACTAAATTGTGGATGAGATATTTCGTCATCCTTGCTCTCAGGATCGCAATATAGTTACTTGGGTACAAGTTTGACTCGACTTATTAAATTACAAGTAACATTCACAATAAGGAAAGTAGCAGGCTTCGTTGTTAACTAGGCCTCGTATTTATCATAACAATTTAACAGAATTATAAAGGCATTTACATCATTATAACGGTAATTCTAACATTACAACAGCATTGCCAATATTATAAGAACATAAACGAACTTACAGACAATGCTTCTTAAAGTCCCACAATGGACAATTGCGGCTGGCTTCACTGGGACGCGATATGTGCCGCCATCTTGAATTATGTGTGTAATAGCCGACGCCCGCGTGGTTGAGTGGGAATCTTAAATCGCAACTTCCTGGTCACGTGACCAAAATTATCATCAAAAACAGGAAATTCCTGTGTACATACGCCCCCCCCCCCCCCATCTGCCGTGAGGCAAAACCCCTGCCGTGAGGCAGAACAACAGCCCTACATCGGTAGAACCTCTTTGTTTATTAAAAGCTCAGAACATCTAGTAAATATCATTAAATATATTTAGCCTAACCCTAATGCTATTGTCATACATTTTGATTGATATGACGTCTCTGTTCACAAGGGTTCCGGTCAACAAGTCAATTAAATTACTCGATATGCTGGTAATGAAAATAGGTTTAGCCAAATATATCCCACGACTAGCTAAACAGTTTCTAAAGAACACATATTTATTGGTGAATGGTGATCACTATAAAAAAAGAAGCAGAAGCAATGGGCTGTCCTTTGATTGTGAATTTGCACATGGAAAATTTTGTTGCTAAAGCATAGCTTCAAGCACACTAAAACCTTCTACTTGGTTTAGGTATGCGGATAACACATTGGTGATCTGGCCATATGGCAAAGATATGCTGAACACATTTCTCAATCATCTAACTCACAAAACCCGTCCATCCAGTTCACCATTGAAGTGGAAGTTGACAGAACTGCCATTTATGGATATTCTGCTCGGGCACGGCCGAAATGGTAAAATAACACAGTGTTTACCAAAGGAAAACGCACACTTACACCTATTTTAATGCAGTCACACCATCACCCCGCACAGAAATCCTCTCTCACCAAGATGCTCATACATCTGTAATGCGAGCGCAAGCGGGGTTCGCTGCTGGCCTTTGGGCCAATCATATGGGCCAGGGTATTGGGGGGCGGAGCCAGTATGAGGGCGTATGTGAAGGTCCCCGCTCACCTCGGGTCCAATCGGAAGCGAGGTGAGTGGGGGCGGAACCTAGGGGCGGAGCCAGCAGGGCGCGATGGAGAGGCGAGATCTGGAAGGTTCGAAGGCACGTGGTGTGAGGGAGGAGACAGGGTCACGTGGTGACTCTTTGGTTCTTTTGGTAAAGTCATGTAAATGTAGAGGAGTAAAATGGGGACGTGACGTCAGGTGTGCCGTTCAGTGTGATGACGTCACGTCGCCTAGGGTACTTAAGGGATACCGCGTGACGTAAGCGGGGTCACCTTGGGAACGGGTAGAGTAAGAAGGGTGAAGAGGGAACCAGGGGTAGGAGAGAGGGATCGAATAGTGAGTCTGGAGAGAAGCGAGTGGTAGCCGTAGAGGTGCTTCTCTCTCCGGTCGGTGGAGTCGGCAGAGTCCACGATCTGACACGAGAGAGACCGGAGCTAGCCGGCAGGGACCCCGACTCAGAGTAGGACCCCTAGCCCCTGGGAGTTGTGTACCTTGTGTATTATTGATAAGCTTTAATAAACCCTGGCAAAAGCCCATAACTTACCTCCGTCTCCGAGTATGTCTGTCGGAACTTCTCTACATAGGTAGAAAAAATAATAGATCACGACGTTTCGATCGCAACGCAAGCAATCGTCATCAGGCGGAAGAAAGCGGAGGGAAGCTGCTGATGCAGGCTGCTTTTAAAGGTTAGAGATGGGCGTAGCCCCGGAGTCATAAAGGAAGTGGGGGGGGGCTAGTGATATTAAAGTGAGAAATTTGCATGTAAATGTATTGTGTAAATGTGATTAGCATCTTGATTTGAAGCTTTCGTGACTGCAGGAATCTGTACTCTTTGGCTCTTTTGGTAAAGTCACGTAGGTATAGAATAAAATAAATCACGACGTTTCGGGCGCAACACAAGCGTCCGTCATCAGGTGGGAAAGCATGGTCTGCTGCTGATGCAGACTGTTTTAAAAGGTTTTAAATGGGTGTAGCCTAAGGATCATAAAGAAGTGGCTGGGTATAGTGATGTTAATGTGAGAAATTAGCATGTAACTGGGTACGGAAGTGGCTATGTTAATGTGAGAGATTAGCATTATGTTAAAGTGAGAAATTAGCATGTAACTGGGCTCGGAAGTAGCTATGATAATGTGGAAGGCTTCATAAACAAATCTCTGAAGGTAGCCGGTAGGTTTGCATAGTACCTCCGTCTTGGAAAATCAATTTCGTGTGAGCCCACAGCGTTAAAACAATGATCGGCAACTGCAGAGGTATTGGTCCTACCGTGTTTCTGATCCACCTTATGTTCACGGACGCGGTCCGACACATGTCGTTTCGTTTCCCCAATATAACTGCTGCCACAACCACAGCTCAGTTTGTAGACACCAGGGTATTGCATGTCAGGAATCAGATCTTTTACAGATGGGATTACATCACGGATTTTGTGTGCTGATTTGAAACGAACCTGGATCTTGTGTTTGTTTAAGATTTTGTAAATCTCTTTGGTAACCCCTGCTATGTACGGTAAAGTGATGGTTTTGGTCGGATCCTCAGAAGGTTGTCTCCGCATGGCTTGCGGATTGTACGGTCCGAGTATTCGTTCATCCTGAGGGCTTAGTGTACGTGCTCTAACTCACTGGCTAGGTGGTGCTGGTCGGAGATGCAACGGGCCCTATGGTGTAGGGTTTTGATGAGGGAATTCTTCTGGGCTGGATGGTGGTGGGAGTCAGGCTTTACATAGGCATCCGTGTGGGTGGCTTTCCTGTAGACCGAATGTCCCAGTGAGCCATCAGGTCTCTTCTCGATCAAAACATCCAGGAATGGAAGCTTGCCATCCTTTTCCACTTCCATGGTGAATTTGATAGACGGGTGTATGGAATTAATGTGGTTGAGAAATTGGTTCAGTGCTGGCAGGCCATGTGGCCAGATAACAAACGTGTTATCTACGTATCTCTTCCACAAGGAAGGACGTAGGGTGGATGTTTGGATGGCATCTGTCTCAAATTTATCCATGAAAACATTAGCTACCACTGGCGATAAGGGACAACCAATTGAGGTGCCCTCATTTTGTCTGTAGAATGTACCAATCCAGGTGAAGTATGTGTTGGTAAGACAGTGCCTTACCAAAGTTGGTACATCTGGATTCAGTCCTTGTTGGACCAAGTATGGATTCCTGCAGTCACGAAAGCTTCTAAACAATTTAATTCACACATTTGCTTGGAAGGAATTACGATTGTAGTTTAATTCTTAATTTGCACATTAACCCTTTTCTGTTCCGATGACGTATGTGATTACGGCTACATCCTAACTTTTTTCTTCTGATTCCGTCCCGGGGGCGTACATGAATCAGATTAAAAACTTAACTAAAATAACTTTATTGTCACCGAGGCTCCAACAAGGCCATGTGGGATGGCGTGTGGTACAGTTTGGCGCCAGCTATTATAGAGTGTGATCGTGTCACCACAGTTATCTGCAGTGAGTACAACGTCTTTAAAAACAATGGCATTACGCCTCTCTAAATTAAATGAACACTGAGCCATTTGCACGTTCCGAGGTTCAGCGGTGAACGGGTTTAACCCTACAACTTTAAGTCATCTCAGAATGGGAAAGAGTTAACTATATTAATTGCGCAGCCAGTCGTGCGCCTACCTGTGATTTTCAAACGTTTCTCTTGCCTTACATGGACCATTGAGCCAGTTATTTTTCGACCTATTGTCTGTGCACCTGTACTCATTCCTGACTCAGCCTGTTTAGTCTAGAAGGACGTCCTGCTGGCGAATACACACGCTGCCCATGTGCATTTGATCTGTGGCGCTGAGATCCCCTGACCTCATTGTCTGCTCTGCTCGCTTAATATTTCACCCCAACCCCCCTCCGCAATCTCGTGCATGACTCATTGCGGCTGGCCTGGTGAACCTGTGCGCCCATACAATGTTAAGTCAATTTAGGGGCACCGCAATGGGACTTGTCCTGTGGGTGTCGGCCAATCTCCTGGCACCGGGAAACCGCGGGACTTCCCCCCTCGTGGCTCCTTCGGATTAAAACC